>NC_081330.1:35226500-35893000 GCF_026419965.1 Kogia breviceps
AAAAAAACAAAAACACTAACTCAGAAAGATATTTGCGCCCCCATGTTCATTGTAGCATTATTTACACTTACGTTAGTGTCCATTAACGGATGAATGGATAAGGAATATAATATATATATATATTTATATTCACAATGGAATATTATTTAGCCATACAAAAGAATAAAATCTTGTCATTTAGGACAACATGGATGGACCTTGAGGGCATTATGCTAAGTGAAATAAGTCAGACAGAGGAAGACAAATACCATATGACTGCACTTATATGTGGAACCAAAAAAAAAAAACCCCAAACTTACAGATACAGAGAACAGATTGGTGATTGCCAGAGGCAGGCAGTGGGGTGGGTGTAGACAAAATGGGTGAAGGCAGTCCAAAGATACAAATTTCCAGTTCTAAAATAAATGTCATGGAGATGTAATAATGTACAGCATGGCAACTATAGTTAATAATACTGTATTGCATATTTGAAAGTTGCTGAGAGTGGGTCTTAAAATTTCTCATGACAAGAAAAAAATTGTAAATATATGTGGTAATAGATGTTAACTAGATATATTGTGGTGATCATTTTTCAATAAATACAAATACTGAATCATGTTCTACACCTGAAACTAATATAATGTTGTATGTCAATTATACCTCAATAAAAAATGGTTAAGACACAAAGCCACAAAATCACCTTGTACCAGGTAAGTCATTCTATTTTTTTCAGCCCATACAAGTGATCACTGGCTGCACCTCTAAGTTGTTCCTGGTTTTGGTGGGGGGTTCTGCTCCATTTTTACCACTTTGTGGACTAATTCCAGCAGACTGGAATTAGCATGTAGCTAACTCCTACAATGTAGCTAGGCTACATCGACATGTAGCATATCAATGAGATTTTAGAGAAGGACTCCTCAACTGAGGCACTATGGTTATTTGGGCCAGAAAACCCTTTGTTCTGGGAGCCAGTAGCACCTCCCACCCCCACCCCATTTATGATAACCAAAAATACCTTCAGATATTCCCAAATGTGCCCCAGGGGGGCAAGTTCACCCCAGGTTGAGAACCACTGTATTAGAGGAATACCGCTTCCACCATACCTCCTACCAAAACATGGCTTTCCTCAGCACAACAGAGATGCACTCAAATCACTGCAGCCCATCCCTTAAAACACCCTCTTTCTTAGTAACCAGTTTCCACTGCTACTATTCCACATTCACTGGAACCAGATGATCCTTGTAGGAACCAAGGACTGCTCTAAAAACAAAAACAAAAACAACCCCCCCCCAAAAAAAAAACCCAACCTCCACTTTGTAAAACATTGGTAAATAGAGAATGCCAACTAGTACCAAACCACAAGGAAGGATATTTGAATGGACCGTACCATATGGTCCTCTTTCAGCCATTACTCTTTACTCATTTATTCTAGAATCAAGAGGGCTGCTATTTGGAACTGCGGTGACAGAGGTTGTCAAATCCAAGGTCCTCCAGCTCAAGCACACCTCCTCTATGCATATCCAGCTAGTCTTGCCTTGCTGCTAGCATGCTGGCAAAGGGTCAACAACCTGAGTTGAGAAAGGTGAGTTTATTAAGCAAATGGTGCTGGGTTCAAGTAAAGCTCTAGGAATTGGCGCCCAGAAAGTGGTAAAAGTACCAGAAACCATCAAAGAACTTGAATGGTGCCCCTGGCATTGTGCAGTACACACCTAGCAGAGGCACATTCTAATCTCTGGATCCTCTCAGACACTTTAGAACTTTCTAGCAGGCAAATTCTGAGGGAGCGGTGGCTCATTCCATCTGTAGCAGAAGCCTGTAAAGGATGAGTGGTATTCTGTACACATCAGTGCCTTTAACTGCTCCCAGCATGCCTGTGCCAAAGGCCCTGACAAGTGTCTGAATGCATGCCAATTTTTCCAGATTTTATCCTGCCTTTCACCTGTTTCAAAGCTCACACAGCAGCCTCCCCTGCCCTCCCTGTGTCTCCTGTCTCATCCAGTGCTACTCGTTCTCTTTGATCGTGATACTCCAGCCACAATGGTCTCCTTTTTGTTCTTGAACATGCCAAGCTCTTTTGTTGCCTCCAGGCCTTTGCACTTGCTGTCCTCTTCCTGAGACCCTCTTTCCCCACACACTTCTCACTCCTGTTCATCCTTAAGGGCTCAGGGCTCAGCTTAAAGACTACTTCCTCAGAGAGCCTATCCCTGACCTTCTGGCTTAAATCACTATTCTCTCCTGTACCCCAACTCCACTCCTCTCTCTCATACCACCCTGTACTTCTCCCTGTAGCACTTACCACATTCATTCAGATTTTGTTTGTTTCCTGTCTCTTTCATTAGATTGAAGTCTGAGAAGGAGGTGATGGTGTTTTTTGTTGTTTTTCTTAAATTAATTAATTAATTTATATTTTATTTTTGGCTGCATTGGGTCTTCATTGCTGCATGTGGGCTTCCTCTAGTTGCATTGAGCAAGGGATTTTCTTAGTTACAGTGCGCGGGCTTCTCATTGTGGTGGCTTCTCTTGTTGTAGAGCACAGGCTCTAGGCATGCGGGCTTCAGTAGTTGTGGCACATGGGCACAGTAGTTGTGGCTCACAGCCTCTAGGGCGCTCAGTAGTTGTGGCACACGAGCTTAGTTGCTCTGCGGCATGTGGGATCTTCCTGGACCAGGGCTTGAACCCATGTCCCCTGCACCGGCAGGCAGATGCCTAACCACTGTGCCACCGGGGAAGTCCTGAGGCAATGGTGTTGATTTTTGTTCCCCATTATATTGTCTCTTCGGTGCCCAGCACGGTGCCTGACACATGGTATGCTCTCCAAATAAAGGAATGTGTACAATTCGGAGTGTCTTCCTTATGACACATAGATTAAATTAGCTTGAACATTTAATTTTGAAAAGATCAGCTGTCAATCTGTACTTAATTTGATTCTAACACCTTTTCCATGGCTAATTTGATCTAAGGTGGTTAAACTTTTTGATGAAACACAAATTGGATCATGTCATTATCTTGCTTAAAATCCTTCATGTCAGCAGGGTTGACAAGTTCCTCTGTGACAGTGGATTTCAAACATTTTGACCGTGACCCACAGTACAAAATAGATTTTACGTTGCAACCCAGTACCCACTGCTATAAATATGTATATAAATAACTTAAAATTTTTCACCAAAGAATTTTTACCTTTACTATAGGCAATGCCTTATATTTTCTATTCTATTATAGTCTATATCATTCAATAAGATGTTGGTCATGACTCACCAAATTGATTTTACAACATAGAAATGGTTTACAAGCTGCAGTTCAAACACAGTGCTATGTGATCTGAACTCCATCTCCAGCCCCTCAAACCATGCAAAGCTCCTCACAGGTCCCCTTATATGCCATGCCATCTCACCTTTATTCGTATTTCTCCAACCACCTGTAGGACACTTATTTGTTTTTGAAAACTCAGTTCAAGACTCAATGAAGCTGCTGGCATCCCCAAGGAGAAGTGATGACTTCCTGCTCTGGGTTTACCTCAATCCCACCCTTCAGTACTCTATATCAGCATCCTTTATTGGAGTCCTTAACAAAGTGTGTTATTTGTATTTACTTATATAGGTCCATGAGGTTGACAAGGTGGGGGGTATAAATACATTGAATAATGGAAGGTTCTTGGGTCCTTTCTTGTCTAGCAAAGACATTCAGTGATCCTTGGGCATCATTAGGTACCCTCATTGTGATTCCCATTTTTCAATCCTCACTAATGAACAGGACAGACTTGGTTTGTGTTCCAGTGGAAGAACTTAATGCGTCCCATACATTGCTGGAATAGAAGGTGAATTCTTATACATTTTCTTCCATATTATACATTTACCATTGGCTCTAGTATTCTGCCCCATATGGTTAAGGGCTGGACAGAAGATGTCATAGACCCAGATGGTGCTGCCTGGGAGACTTGGGTTGGACATTATAGTCAGCTCAAGTTTGCCAAGTCAGCACCATTCTGAGTTTGGACACTATTTCTTGGATTGGGTTCCGTTCTTACCCTTTGTGATTGAAATCCTTGGCTTGACCTGCACTCCACAGATTTGAACTCTGCTTTGGCCCTTTATGTTGCCGACTATCTCAGGGTGAGGGATGGAAGTGTCCTCTGCTCATCATGACTCCAGCCCTAACACTGGCTCACTTGGCTAACACTCCCATGCTGGGATCACCCTAACCCCTAGAGAGTGGAAGTTCATAGATTATGAAAATGACTAAGACTCAGTCTCACTCCTCCAGAAGCATGTAGTTTAGAGAATAATGAGTATCTAGAACTATCCTTAATCCAACAGCTCTGCTTTTGGCAACTGGCCTTTCCTAGCTGGAAGTCCTTGTTACTCATGGGTCCAGGACTTGTAGACCTTCGGCAGCCTCAGCTTTTTGTTGCAGACTGTGCACAGAAGTCACCCAAGGTGGTCACAGAGTCCACCTAGCCAGGCAGAAATGCAGTTCCCCAGAGATCTCTTGGGCAGCCGTGCTGAGCTCCTATAGCACTTCCCTCTGTCTGGAGATAAGACATTATAGCCAGCCTTTCTAAGGTAGTATAGCATCCAGGCAACCACAGACCTATGGTCTCTGAATATTGGAAGTACACCTATGAATGGGGCTCTCTACCTACCCTCCCCAGATCCTAGTACGTTTTATGAAAAAGAAGAGACTAAAACTGAGGCGGTGCCGGAACGCTTAGACCATCAAAACAGTGATAACAGAGGATCACAACATTCTTTGCTCAGCCCCAGAGTTTCAGATCAACTTAAGGGATAGGACTCCATCTCTATCCCAAAGAACCTTCCCAATATCAATTCGTGGCAACTTCACATTTCAAGTTGCTCAAGTGAAAAAACTTAGGCTTACCTTTGATTCCTCTCTTTTTCACCCTACATCCAGCATGTCAGCAAACCCTGTCTGCTTTGCCTTCAAAATATACCCACAATCCAAATAGTTTTCACCACCTCTACTGTTTTCACCATGGTCCAACCCTCCATCATCATTAAAAAAACCAGCTTTATTGAGATACAATCCATATACCATACAATTTGCCCATTTAAAGTACACAACTGAATGCTTTTTAGTATGTCCACAGTGTTTTGTAACCATCACCATCATCAATTTTAGAACATATTATCAGCCCCCAAAGAAACCCTTAGCTATCACCCACATATTTGCCTATCCCCCCACTCCCTGCAGCTTTAAACAACCACTAATCTACTTCCTGTCTTTATAGATTTGCCTTTTTGGACTTTTCATATTGAGTCTTACACTATGTGGTCTTTTGTGATTGGCTTCTTTCATTTAGCAAAATGTTTTCACGATCCTTCCATATTATAGCGTGAATCAGTACTTAAGTTCATTTAATGCCTGAGTAATATTCCATTAGCTAGATATACCATATTTTGTTTATCCATTCATCAGTTGATGACACTGGGGTTGTTTCTACTTTTTGACTATTGTGAATAATGTTACTATAAACACTCATGTATAAATTTTTATGTGGACATATGTTTTCATTTCTCTTGGGCATATGCCTAGGAGTGGAATTGCTGGGTCATATGGTAACTCTGAGAAACTGCCAGACTGTTTTCTAACTCTGTCCTCTTTTGCCTGAATTATTTCAATAGCTTCCCAATTGTTCTCCCTATTTCTGCCTATACTCCTCTTCAGTCTATTCTTACACAGAAGCCAGTGTGATTCTGTTATAACCTAATTCAGATGTCATCCCTTAGTCTCCCTTAGAGTAAGAGACAAAATCCTAGAAGCTCTTTATGATCTGGTCCCTCAATTACCTCCCTGACTTCATCTCCTATTCCTCTCCCCTGCATCAGTGCAGTCACAATGTCCACTTCCCTATTTCTCTAATACACCAGGTATTCCTGCACCTCAGAATTTTTGTACGTGCTGTTCCTCTGCCTTAAATATTATTCTCCCATATAGTTGCCTGCCTGCTCCATCACTTCCTTCTGGCCATTGCTGAAATGTCAACTTCTCCATGAGACCTTTCCTGGCCACCTTATTTTTATCTCCCAACATGTCATATCACCACTCCTCTGCTTAATTTTTTTCTTTGGCACTTACAATTATCTTATATACTCTGTACTTATTTATCTAGTTTATTGTCTGTCTCTTGTACTAGAGTGAATATTCCACGAGAGCAGGGATTTTTACATTTGGCTTATGTTGACCCTGCATACCCAATACCTAGACCATGTCTGTCCCATAGTAGGGGTTCAACAAACACATGAAGGAATATATGAATGAATGATTGAATGAATAGTTCAGAGCATGAGTCTTAGAGTCAGACAAACCGATTCTCAAATCTCAGCTCTGCCACTTAGTAGCACTGTGACCTTGGCCAAGTTTCCCTGAGCCTCAATTTCTTGCATGACTCACAGGGCTGATGTAAGAATTTTAATGAGATAATCTACGTAAAGCCCTTAGTATAGTTCTTGGCAGATAGAGAGTATAAGTGCAGTATAAAATGAATAATTATGCAATATTTTCTAAAATGCATATGTGAAAATAAAGAGCATGAATTCCTCAGCCATGTCTGGTTGAGGCTGGACATGGCATCCTCAGATGTACAATGGCAAGATTCCTGAACCAGCAAAGGAATAACAGATTCTTGGGGGCTACAAGGTATCTCCTGGGGGTCTTGGGGTCTTGTCCATTTTCCCAGTTTAGACACCCCTCAGCATGATCTCTAGAAGAAGAGATGAGGCTTCCTCTGACTCCAGCTATGTCTGAAGCCTGTTCACCTCCACATAATCCCTGCACACTTTGACTTGGCTCAGCTATGACTCATTGCCTTAGTGACCATCCTGTCTCAAGGTAATCCCTGAGTGGGATCTTCCCAGAAATGCTGTGAGCCTAACATTGCTGGAATTTCATCAGGAGGCAGCAGTAACTGACTTCTATGCCCAGCAGTCACTCGTGAGAGCTCAGAATCATTATACTGTGTCATTGAAGTGATGGGATGTGGAAGTGGTGACACCCTAGCATAGTGGCTCTCAACCTTAAGCCTGCATCAGAGTCACATGGAGGTCTTGTGAAAACACCAATTATTGAGCTCTACCCCCAAAGTTTCTGATTCTGTAGGTCTGGTCTAGGACCCATGAATGTGCATTTCTGACAAGTTCCCAGGTGATATGGTGCGGCTGGGGAGTCGGGGGACACACTTTGAGAACCACTGATCTAGTCCAAACACATAATCATCCCTAAGCCTGAGAATCAGATTCAGTAGGTCTGGGGACCAACCAGGAATCTCCACTTTAAGCAAACACTCTAGGTGGTCCTGATGCAGGTGTTCTATGGACCAACCACACTTTGCGATGCCTGGTATTTGTGATGTCTAGACTCTGTCCCTGAAGATACTGGTTGAATAAGTTCTGGGGTGGAGCCCAAGGATCCATGTGTTGAACAAGCCCTCAAGTAGTTCTAATGCATAGTCAAGGTTGAAAGCCATTGGTTTATCCTGTCATCAGTTAGCTGGACTGATGAAACAGCTTTTACCTGTCTTTGTAAGGTATAACCAGGAGATGTAAAGAGAAAGGATATCCACATCAGTTAGTGAGAGCTTGCATGGAAAAGGCCTTTGAGAGAACTGCTTTTGAGAATAAGGGCCATTGTGCAGGTAGAGGTAGCAGGGAGGAGGTGTAGTTAAGTAGCTTCAAGGCCCAATCAGGGTCTGCCAACTTTTAGTCACTTGGGCAAGAACTGCTCTGATAGTGGTATATACAGGCAGACTCCTATTCATCCTTCAAGACCCTGCTCTGAAGCATCTGTTGCCTGACACTGACCTTGGTGGCTTCCCTAGGGCCAACTCAAAGTTGTCTTTTGTCCAATCCCTCATAGAGAACTCTAAGAAGCCAGAATTGAGAGGAACCTCAGAGATCATGCATTTAGCTTCCCCTCATGGCATTAGGGATGTGGAGACTGAGGCCCAGAGAGCAAAAGGGACTAGGGAGATAATAAAAGACCACAACTTTGCCAGAAAAGGGGTCCTGCACATGATCTACTGTGCTAAGCATTTTATATACCTTACCTCCTGTAATAATCAGAACAATCTCATTAACTAAGCACTACCATTATCCCCCTTCCACCCTAAGACCTAGAGAGGTTTTTACACCGGGGTGTATGTGTACACTTGGGTAGAGGTTGCTACCAGGGTATGAGCTGGAGAAAGCAATAGCCAAGTAAACAGTATCAGCCCCCTGATTGGTCACAGTACTGAATTCCAGCCACCTAGCAACCATGTTTGGGGAGGAGGATTGGCAGCCATTTCATGACTGGGGCCTGGGGAGGAAAGGAGAGAAAATGGCTGCCCACATGATAACTGCACATGTGCAGTAAGGGGGAGAAGGGGGCAAGTCCACACACCAAGGAGGCTTTCCTCTGCCCAGAAGGGGGTATGTGTGTGTGCAGTTGGGACAGGGTTAAGTAACAGGGGGTCCTGGGGCTCAAGCAGCAAGTTGGCAGTGATGCACTTGAGGGGTGTGGGTTTCAACACAGCTCAGGAGTGACTGAAATGGACTTGAGCTCACATCTGTCTGAAACAAAGGCTTCCACTGTTAACTTTACATCAGTGTTCTCGTGATTTACTGGGCCTCAGAATGGCCTGGAGGGCTAGTTATAAATACAGGTCAAACACACAGACATTGAGATCCAGAGGGTCCTTGGTGGGGTTCAACAAGTCCCTCCAAGGGATTTTGCTGCAGCTGGTCCATGGCTCATAATTTGAGATTTACTATCTTGGATGTTCTAACAGATTAACACCATTCCCAGGCCACAAAACAGTGGTCGTTGTCAACATCCATGCCACGATGAGCCACATCCTTCTTTGCCCCTTGCGCCCCACACCCTGATGTCTTCAGCCTGGTCACCACCACACTGTTCACCAGAAGGTGGCTATACCTCAGAGTCTTCAGAAACAAATGCTTCCATCCAAAGACCCTGACTCATGGGCTTTTCCCTCTTTTTAAATTTTATTTTATTTTTAATTTTATTATTATTTTTTTTGCAGTACGCGGGCCTCTCACTGTCTTAGCCTCTCCCGTTGCGGAGCACAGTTTCTGGACATGCAGGCTCAGCATCCATGGCTCACGGGCCCAGCCGCTCCGCGGTATGTGGGATCCTCCCGCACCGGGGCACGAACCCGTGTTCCCTGCATTGGCAGGCGGATTCTCAACCACTGCACCACCGGGGAAGCCCTTCCCTCTTTTTTTAAATTTTACTGAAGTATACTTGATTTACAATGTAGTGTTAATTTCTGCTGTACAGCAAAGTGACTCAGTTATGCATATACATATATTCTTTTTCATATTATTTTCCATGATGGTTTATCACAGGATATTGGACTTTTCCCCCTTAATACAAAAAGATATAAACTGATCATAGATGGCCTATAATTACTGATAACCCGTTAGTATTTTGTAATTCACACATGGTAAAAAAAAAAAAGTACAAAAAGTTTAAAAGAGCAGAAAATTAATTGTAGGGACTTCTTTCTTAAGAATCTCCCAAACCTTATCCCTACTCATTCTCTCTAAAGGACACCCCCATCAATAATATCTTATATGGCCTTCCAATATTTTTTTCCTTTACTGACTTTGGAGGGCACTCTTCAAATCTACCTGTTTGCTGCCCATGGGTCAATAATTAGAGTTAATACCGAGTGAGCTTTACATATGTGTCAGTCACTTCATACATATTCTCTCATTTAATCCTCACAACAACCCTGTGAGATTAGGTAGTATTATTCTTCCCATTTTACAGATAAGGAAACTGAGGCTCAGAGAGAAGAAATAATTTGATTTGTCCAAAGTCACTCAGAAAACACATGGCAGAGCTGGGACCTAACTTTCTGTGAGTCCTACTGCCTCTTAGCAGCATGTAATAATAGCAGCTAATATATATTAAATTTATACTATGTGACAGGCCCTACCTTAATCACTCTACCTGCATTGCCTAATTAACTCTTACCATAACCAGGGGATAAAAAGGGTATTAATTGTATCCCCATTTTACAGATAAGGAAGCAGAGGCACAGCGAGCTTAAACAACTTGCCCAAGATCACACAGCTGGTAACAAGCAAAGCCGGGACATAAAGCTGGGCAGTGTGGCTTAAGTGCTGGCATGCTTACACACAATGTACGTGGCCTCTTTAGTCAGAAGGATCACATAAATAAGAGTCTTAAAGTTTCAGACCTCACCACTGTTGAATTCACACATAACCACTCCTGGCGTCCCCTGGCTAGAACTTCTCCTGTCACAGCAAGTTTGACACCCCCGAGAGCTTTCCTGCACCCCCAGAATCCCTCACGCTAAACCTCTGAGGCCAGCTGACATGCCTGCTGATCGTTAGCGGCCAGCCGCATGACCCAGATTGCATCACGGTAATTACTCTGCAGACTGCTCCACTCCAGCTCTGCCAGGCTACGGCCTTCTGGCGTTTCAATCCTTTGACTGGCTTCTTGTGCAACCTCTGGACCTTAAACTTGGGTTTGGGACTGAGTCTTTCTAGTACCCCATCTTTATTGTTCTCCAAAGGAATGCACCTTGGCTGGTCCTCGAGGTTTTGTGGTCCAGCTTGTCTCCGTAGGAATACCCACTCTCCCTCTAGCACTGCAGGACCGAACCTCAACCCTGGTTGTGTTCCCCTCTTCCTAGGTGGGCCAGTCTCAGTCTCTAAACTCCGTGCAGCGGGGACTCAAACAAGTCGCCTCCAACTCAGGGGTGTTTTGCAGAGCTGTCATCTGCTGTTCAGGGAGAAGAAACGGCCGATTTCTCTTGACAGGTGCTCATTCTGGCAGCTAAGTTGGCGGCAGATTGGCCGGAGCTGCTCCTCTGTGGGTTGTGATGCCTCAGGGTGCAGCAGCCAAGGGATCTCAACCCTGCCCCTACGCCACCCTCTGGAGAAAAGGGGAAGTGATCTCAGAAAAAAAAAAAGAGAATGTAAAGCTGCAGCAATGTCTGGCCCCTTGCCCCAGGTTTCCCGCTTTGTGTGGGAGGCTGAACACGAGGGAGTAAGAAGCAGAGAGGGGGCGCTGCTGTAGCAACCGGTAAGCTCCCTTTCAGGGCATTCTGTGGATTTCCAGATCCCCCTCTTCTAAGAGCCTGACTGAGAGGAGGGGTTAGCCAGGGCTGCAAACGGTCGCTCCCTGGCTCAGGTGTGCTCTAATGCAGGGCTTCTTAACTTGGCCTCCACACGTGGGGTTCATCCACAGAGAGGATCTGATAATTTGGATGCAGAAAACACATCATTGTCATTCCTAGTCTCTAACTTCATTTTCCTTTAACTCAGTGTAGCGTTTCCTTCAATTATAAACATAAGCAACAGCCCTCGGTGGTATTAGCAGTACCTGTGACTTTGTAGTCGGTGGAAGTCACAGATGGTTGCATATCACATTACAACAGCTGCAGATCTCTTCAAGTAATGTTTATGCTCATCACTGCTTCGAAATTATGGAGGTAATGAGACCTGCCACTAGATCTTGCTATTTCATGCATAATAAAAAAGCACCTATATTGCTATATCACAAATTCATTTTTTAAATAGTTTATAACTGTATTTCAGTATAATAGGTTTCCTTTTTATGTCTATATAGTTTGTCTTTTGCATTTAAAAACATGGTTCTACCCTCCTACATGGCTGGTGGGAATGTAAATTGGTGCAGTCACTATGGAAAACAGTATGGAGGTTCCCCGCAAAACTAAAAATAGAGTCGCCATATGATCCTGCAATCCCATTCCTGGGCACATACCCAGACAAAACTCTATTTCGAAAAGATACATGCACCCCTATATTCATTGCAGCACTATTTACAATAGCCAAGACATGGAAACAACTCAAATGTCCTTCGACAGATGAATGGATAAAGAAGACGTGGTACATATATACAATGGAATACTACTCAGCCACAAAAAAGAACAAAATGATGCCATTTGCAGCAACATGGATGCAACTAGAGATTTTCATACCAAGTGAAGTCAGTCAGAAAGAGAAATACAAATACCATATGATATCACTTTTATGTGGAATCTAAAATATGACACGAACTTATCCACGAAACAGAAACAGACTCACAGACATATAGAGAAGAGACTTGTGGTTGCCAAGGGGGATGGGGGAGGGGGGAGATCTGGAGTGGGAGTTTGGGATTAGCAGATGCAAGCTCTTATATATAGAATGGATAAACAACGCGGTGCTACTGTATAGCACAGGGAACAATATTCAATACCTTGTGATAAACCATAATGGAAAAAATATGAAAAAGAAGGTATATATATGTATAACTGAATCACTTTGCTGTACAGTAGAAACTAACACAGCATTGTAAATCAACTATACTTCCATAAAATAAAAATTTTAAATGGTTCTAAAAGGGGGTTCTGTTGGCTTCATAGGCCTTCTAAAGGGCTCTGTGGCACCCCAAGGTCAAAATCCCAGCTCGTAGGAATTCTGTCTGGCTCTGGCCCAGGAATTGGATGGGTGTATCTGTGCCTAGGGTCCATGCGGGAAGGCTGGGTGCTGGGAGGCTATGAAAGGAACGAGTCTGGCTGCTAAACCGCAGGCAGAGCAGAACAGAAACTTAGGTGTGGAGCTGAGCACCACACCAAGAGGCCAGGCTCACCTCCTCGCCTTTGCCACAGGAGCCCACCCTCCCTCCACGGGGAGGCTGGAACAGCTCTGCAGCAGGTTAAAAAGCATTCCCCACAGCATGGCATTTGCCACCAGATGGCGCCATTGTAGGAGCCAGTGGCCAGGAAGCGATTCAGCGCCAAAGGGTCCCGTAACTGTAATACAGTCTAATACAGTCACTGCTCCTAAGCTGCTGGGCTTGTTGTCAAGGCCCAGTTAGGCCCCTCAGAGGCCTGAAAGCACTGAAAAGACTATATGTACGTCTCCCTCATATGCAATGCAAAACAAAAGCAAAACTAAACTGTAAATGATTTTGCTGAACTTCCTTCCAGTGACATTTCTAGATTTCCTGATTGTGAAATTCCAAATAAGGTCTTTGAAGTTGACCTTTCCTGTGCCCTTGATGTAGTGAGTCTGCTGTCAGGAAGCCCAGCGTGGCGTGCTGGTGAAGGGGTAACCAAGCCAAATCCTGCTCTGGACCCCAACTGAGCCCTAGCACCCCTCCCCCCAGGCGCTGTGTGTCGGACACTGGCAAATTCCAGGACATATGGTAACCACTTCCAGATTTCTGATAGACTAAAGGGGTTTTGAAGACTCTGTGGACCCTGCCCAGCCAATTTGCATGGATGAACCCACTCTGTGATTCAGAAAAGCAATGAGCACTGAGGTACACGTAAAAGTCCACACATGGCATTATGCAAATGTTCTGGCCAGATATAATGTCACTTGCAAACCTTACCTCTCAGCGTCACCCTGCTTCTCGATCCCTGGCTTCTCCTGACTGTAAAGTTATACTTCTACCATCCTCAGGGCAACTGCAGCCTGTACATCTCAGGATTTTGCTTGCATTCTCCTCTACAAACACACCAGCGTGAATTTTGGCCAAGCTGCACCAGACCACCTAGCTCCCCAGAAGGGACTCCATATTCTTTGTAGAAAGAAAAACTGAGAACTCTAGCTCTGCCAGGACTCTGCAGTGTCAGTTCTGGAACCATATGGAACCCTTCCCAGCTTCCTGGACAAACCCCTCCCATGGGATCCAAGACAATGCAAAGTTAAGCTTCCAGGTCATCGACACCCCTGATCAAATCCAAGAGGGTGACCAAAAACCTCCACTATTTCAGACCTGTTCCAGTCAGTTCCTGCATCTGATAACAACCTGCAGCTTGCACAACATCTCAACTTTTCAAACAGCTGGTGAACCTGTGCTTAACCCTATCTTTAAAATTTTTAAGTATTTTAACAAATACTTGTCATGGTGACTATGTGCCAGGCACCATTCTAAGCCCTTTACATACAATTAATCACTTTGTCGTTATCACAACTCTCTAACAGAGGTACTATTTTTATTTCCATTTTAGCGATGAGGAAACTGAGGCACAGAGAGGTTAAGTAACTCACCTGGGGTCCAACAGCTGGTAAGCGGCGGAGTCAGAATTCAGGCCCAGGAAGACTTGCGCCACAGTCCGAGGGCTTAATCACCACACTGGCTGCCAGTCGATGCTTCTGATAATATACCTGACTTCCCTTTTAAGTTCTAGTCCACAGCGCCCTCTTGTGTTTCACTTATTCCCACTCATTCTGGATAAATGTCCTGCCTATCACCACCTAGCCACCAAGGCTTCAGCCAAGCAGAGTCCCAGGAGAACTGCTAGTCCCTCCCGTCCTCCAGGTGTAGCCAAGCTCCCTGGATGGGATCCAGACACAGGTGAGGGGTGGTGACGGGCTGAACTGGCATGATATCTGGCCATGATATTCTGGCAGTGGGGAAGGAGGAGAGGCAGGAGATACAGGAGGAATTTCCAAGGAAAAATCAGTGGGATTGTGAGGTAGGAGGAACAGGGGTCAAAGAGCATCTCCAGGCTTCTTCAAGAGATCATCTTCTGGCCTGCATGACGACTGGGCACGTGGGTGGTGATGCCTCTCACTGAGATGTGGGCACAGAAGGAAGAGCAGTTCGGCAGGGACGGTAGTCCTAACAGCAGGCATTCATGATGCACACACCATGCCAGGGAGATAGCAGGCACTGATCACTCGCTTTACCGACGAGGGAATGTTGAGCCTCTGAGACTTGAAGGAACTTTCCCAAAGTCACGCTATGAGTAGCAGGGTCGGAATTGAAACCCAGGTACCTCTGACTCCAAGTCTGCACTTTTAACCAGTTGGATAGAAGGCCATCAGCCTGTATTCAGACCCCCTTCCCTTGCTCTGCCTGCTATTTGAACCCTGGTTGTCGTCTATCTTCATGCTTCCGGATTTGCTGCCTTTCTAGAGCCTTAATTTTGGCTTAGGCTCTGACCCTGGCTGCCTACCCGGCCATGACTCCCATCCTTTCTCCAGTCTGCAGTGTCTGGATAACTGCCTCCGCCCCATCCCCCTCGAGCCCCAACTCCACCCTTTTCCCGTGCATGCTTCATCCAGACTCACGACTCAATCAAATCTACAAGTTTTAAGACCATTTTCCATTTCCCACCCAATGCTGAGGCTCCATCCCTGGATTCTTGTCTTCCAGGTTCGTCCTGTAATGAATAGCAGGGCCCTGACTCAGTTTCCCCTTGAAACTTTGTATCAAGGGATTCTCAAATTCCATGCTCTGGGTGCATGCGAGTGTGTAGAGATTGGTTCCACAAGGTGTGGAGCCCTACTAGCATTTAGTGGACAGAGGCCAGATGTCCCCAACTTTGCTGGAGAGTTCCACACAGTGAAGAATGCCCTGGATTCTGCCCAACTTTTGAATGCCACCTCCCCTTACCCAGTTATTCGTGTAGATTTAAGAAATCTATTCATAATCATCTGGAAATTTCCAGGAAGACAACTACCATGTAAATTGAAAGACCATTGAACTTTGTTTTGTTCAGAACTCTCCCAAGAGTTGTTTACCATTTTTGAAGATCAAATTGCTGACAGCAGCGCTGCTCATGGTAATTGAGTCATTAAATCAATGCCCTGTAAGGGTCTGCATTTGTAGCATAATTTACACCTATGGGGTTTCTACACAAAGGTGCAAGTTCCTGCCTGTTTCCTTAGGTCTTCTAGCGTGGTGTGGCCTGAACATTTACAGATGGATTAATTACAAACACTTTCATTTCTCCTTAACGCTATGATTAGGCCTCTCTCTCTCTCTCTCTCTCTCTCACACACACACACACACACATACACACACAAATACATAAAATTGTGTATATACTAAGTACATTACATTGTCCATGACTTTCCTAGTTTCATTTTTCAGGATAGCGAATTATTTGTTAAAGATGCTAGCACTTACTTAAGTCCCCAACACTGTTTCAAATTCTTTATATGTATATCTCACTTAATCCTCACAAAAACCAAGTGAGATGAGGTTTATTTTTCACTTCTATTTGGCAGATGAGGAAACTGAGACACACAGAGGTGAAGTAATTTGGCAAGGTCACACAGCTAGTAAGTGATAGAGCAGCAACCTGAACCCAAATCTGTTTGACTTCAAATGCAGTGCACATTCACTTGCTGGATATGTGGGAGATTATCTGTCATGTTTCTTATTAGTGTTAGACTCAGTACAATTCTAAGGGAAATCTATTCCAAAATTCTTTGAAGTTTCCTAGAAAAAGTACAGAGAGCTCCAGGAGGATGGCAAATACTCATGTATACCTCTGGGTATGTTTGCTTGACACTCATACAGCCAGTCAAATGGCCTGAGTCAAGTTGAATGGTGTCTTATTCCTTAATTGCTTCTTGCATCCAATCAGATTGTATAAGGCCTGAGAGCAGCTCTTTGCCAGCCACACTTTCCATTTGAAAACATAAGGTGCATTACCTGACACTGAATGTAGCAAAGGGACCAAAGAGGTTCCATCTGGACTCTGAAATCCCATCAGCAACCAGCCACCTTCATAGGACTTGGGGACTACTAAATGGGAGATTCAAGCCTTTATTTTTCTCAATTAACAAGATATATCGGGTGAAAATGCATGTCACATGTCTGCCTTATTCAGAGAAATTGGCCATTCATCGTGCTCTGTGCAGGTGCCGCCTCAGTGGTTTTCTCCACGCCCCCAGGGGGAACTGCAGAGCTCATGCTCCAGCATATATAAAGTCCACCACTAGATGGCAGCGTTCTCCAAGCTTTGAATGGCAGAAAAAGGACAGTTTTGTTTAGTGCCATTTTTTAATGTCATAGGTCAAATGAACCATCTTTCCTGCCACCAGAAGAATGCCCGGATGTTTTTCATGCTGCAGTTCCAGGAAAGGTAACTTGCCTTTGGCAACTTATTGATATTTGAACGATAACACCTGTTCCAGTACAGCTGGGTCTGCTCTGTTTTAGTGCAAATACTCATTGAGCACCTACTATGTTGCAAATGGTGTGCTAGATGCTGGGGGTACAGAGATGAAGCTGAACCGGCTTGGCTCTTAAGAAAGGCATGGTCAGGAATTCCCTGGCCGTCCAGTGGTGAGGAGTCGGAGCTTTCTCTGCTCGGGGAACTAATACCCTGCAAGCCACACAGCGTGACCAAATAAAGCACGGTCTATCATAAGCACTGTGATGGGGTAAGCAGAAATGCAGCACCCACCTCAATCCGGAGGCTCAGGGAAGTCCTGAAACAGGTAACACTGAAAGCTGAATCTTGAAGAATGGGCAGATATTAGCCAGGAAAGAATGAGCAGGAAGCTTGCAACTGTGTGGTGTGTGCTGAGGAACCAGGTGGGAGTTAGTGGGCACAATAACAGAATGTGATTTGAGGTGTGGGGTACATAGAGGTCCAGTCTAGGAGTGCAATAATAATGTCACAACTGGGAACTTATATAAAACCAGCTGCTCCTTCCAACTACTTCCTGAGATAAGAGCATCACAATCTTACCTTGAGAAGGAACGATCTCTTCATTTTTCACAATCCCATTGTGCAACTCAAAATAACTCTGGCAAACATTTATTGAGCCTCTACTAAGTACTGAGCACTGTGCTTAGAGCTGCTTCATGCATTGCCTTGTTTCATGTATGCACTAATCCTATGAGATGGATACTGTGGTGCTATTATTATCTTCGTTTTGCAGATGAGGAAACCTAGGTTCAGAGAGATTAAGTGACTTGCTCAGGATCACACAGCCAGCAAGTGACGGAGCAGGAATTTGAACTGAAGCATGTATTAGGTACAGAGGAAGTACAGGAGAGAGAGAGAATCACTAATAACATCAGTAGGCGTGGGCTAAGAATCACAAGGAAGGCTTTCTGGTGGAGGTAATGCCTATGCTGGGTTTAGTAAAATGGATAATAATAATAGTAGTAGGGAAAATACTTAATATTTTTGAATATTCATAGACTCTGTCCTGAGTGTTTTAATAAGTATTACCTTATTTAATCCTTACAATAGCCAGATTATTATCTTCATTTACAGACGAGGACACTGAGACACATAGAAGGTAACTAACTTGCTCAAGGTCACGTGGTCAGTATGTGGCAGAGCCTGGTAGAGCCAGGAGGCCTTGGGTGAGTAGGGGACATGAGCGAGGACATTTCAGACAGAGGAAACAACAGCAGGGAATGAACTGCCATGGAAGGTTGGGAACCCAACCTTCTTGGTTTGGAATTGCTAAACTGTAAAGGGGCTGCTAAGAGGTCAGGACTGTGAAGCTAGAGAGACCCGCTGCAGCCATATTGTGAAGGGCCTTGGGTGCAGCTTGAACTTGACATGCAAGGAGCAAGAGGCGGGGAAACACAGGAGACGTGTAAGAGGGAAGAGATCTAATCCTCCTGATCTGAGGTTTTTCTTCATTTTGCCAACATCTTCAGGTAACTCATCCTGCAACACCTACATCAGGCCAAAGCTCATACTTTTTCTAAATACTTGTACTTGTAGCTGCTACATTTCCAGGTGCAACTATGACAGCTATGCACGAAGACTGGTTCTCCCAGTGAGGGCCTTGGCCCAGCAAGTTCAACCTACTGAGCCTGCCCTCTAGAGCCCGTGAGCCACAACTACTGAGCCCGCATGCCACAACTACTGAAGCCCATGTGCCTAGAGCCTGTGCTCTGCAACAAGAGAAGCCACCGCAGTGAGAAGCCCACGCACCACAACAAAGAGTAGCCCCCAACTCACCGCAACCAGAGAAAAGCCTGCGTGCAGCAACAAAGGCCCTCAGCTGGAAACTTGTTAGAAGTGCAGTTTCTCCAGCCCTGTCCGGGACCTACCGAACCAGGAACTCTGGAGGGAGGGGCTGGCAATTTGTGTTTCCACCAGCCTCCAGGTGATTCTGAGGCACACTAACACTTGAAAACTGCTCTCTCACGCTGTTGCTTCAATATCGCATGTGTGTGTGATTCATTTCCTCTCCCAACTCCTTGAGGTCAGGAGCCATGTCTTTTCTTTGCTCACCCGGCCTGCCATCCCCACCTCCTGTCCCCGGCACGGAACACCACGCATATCCCAGCCCTGGCACTGACTCACTGCATGTAAGTCCCTGAATCTTTCCATGCCCCAGTTTAATCAACTGTAAAATGGGACTGATGATAATAATAATACCCACCTCATTCAGCTGTATCAAAAGAGTTAAAGCAAATAAAGCTATTAGGACAGCTTTCTTGACTCATGTTAAGTACTCAATTTTATATATTATGAGTTAGTTGTACCTGGTGTCCAGTCAATACTTGTGAATGGATTAAATGAGAGTAGGTTTAAACAGAGAGGAGAGAATGAAAAGGCAGATGAGCTAGCAAGGCAGGGAAAACAAGAAAAGAAAACCTGTTTCAGACAGATCCAGCCCCGCCCTACAGACCATCCTTGCATTCTAGGAGCCTGACTTTGCAGGGAGTCAGAGAGAGAGAAGGGGAAAGGAGAAAGAGGCAAAAGAGGCCTGGTTCCATTATATGAAATATCCAGGAGAGGGTGATCTATAGAAACAGAAAGTAGGTCGCCACGGGTGGCTGGTGGCTGGTGGGTGGGAGTCGAGTGTGACTGCTGGTAGGTATGGGGATTGCTTTTGGGGTGGGGAAAGTGTTCTGGAATTAGATAGTAGTGATGTTTTCACAATTCCTTGAATATGCTCAAAACCACTGAATTGTATACTTTAAAAGAGTCCAGGTTAGGGTATGTCAATTGTATCTCAATTTTTTTAAACTGTTAAAAAAAAACAAAAACAAATAAGCCTGGTCAATCTGAAAAGAGAAGTCAGGACCTCTGCCTTTCTTTCCCATTAAGCCCCAGGAAACCAGGCACTGAGCAGGTGCAGAACTGAAGCCAGGAAAGAATCTCGTAGCTGGATTTTGCTCTAATTTATTTACTTGCCACATACGGGTACCCAACTCATTTCCTGTGTCATTATTTCTAAACATAAAAAAGTCTGACGTTTTCATTAAGACCCACCATATCAATGGCATAAAATTAAATTGCAAGAGAAAAGCATAACCTGATTGTAATAAAAGTGCAACCCCAGACTGGCACATAATGGGGAATCTCACAAACATGTGTGTCACATGCTTGAGTTCAACGTGGGTGAAAATATCAACCTTTTTTTTTTTTTTCTCTCCAAAGGCCTCGGGCAACATAACCTAGTCAAATAGTCCTGGAAGATCTAATTATATCCCCAAGGGGCCCAAAGCACTTAATTTCCCCTCCCAGCTTTTAGAGTTTCCAAGAAAATCATTCAACGATTATTTTACTGAATGATAAAAGCAGCCTTATGCCTTTATAATATAGGATGGATGAATTTGGACTTGGGGACTTCTGAGGTTTCAATATATGCTCAATATTGTTCATTGTGGTGGAGGAGGCCACTTTATTTTATTAAAGATAGTCTAAACATGTTTGCTTTATAGAACCTCTCTGTGACAAGATTTCTTATTGCCAAGAGAGTTCTACCAGGAAAATCTGAGACAAGAAGCAAAATAAAATAAGCGCAAAGCAGTAAATGCTGGGAAGAGTAATGTAAATGAAGGCAAAGGGGAGGACATACAGCCTAGTGGTTAGAGGAAAGGATGCCACGTGCCACAGACCTAATTTTATTAGGTCTCAATTCTAAACCAAACTAAAAATTATGAATCTGTATAGTACAAGGGTTGAGCATGCAGATTTAGAACTAGGCTGCCTGGGTTCAAAGATTGACTCTGTTCTGTGTTCTCCTGACTTCTCTAAGACATTAGTTATATAGTTCTTTCATAGTCCTTTCTTTAATCTTTATTGTTATGACCTGACTCCCACTAGGTTATAAGTTCTATGGATAAGGTGAGGGGCCATGTCTGGCTTGGCATATAGTAGAAACTCAATAAATATTTGTAGAACTGACTAGAACCCTTAGCTTTGTGTCCTTGGGCAACTTACCTCTCTAAGTCTTGGGGTCTTTTTCTGTCTATCAACTGGGGATGTTTGTCATACCCTCTTAATAGGTTGTTGAGAGAAATCTACATAAAAAGTACAGTGTCTGGCACCTAGCAGGAGCTCTAAAAATGCTCCCTATTATTATAAAAGAGTATTTCTACATCAACAGTCTGAAGATACTGGAACAGGAAATTCAATAGGCTGGAGTCCTTTCTTTAAAAGTGACATTTTATTTGCTTAAAAAAATCATCTGAAAGAACCCTAGCAAGAAAGTTAATGCATAAATTCTGGGTCATGGATACTTTGGTGTTTTATTTTTATATTATTCCCTATATTTTAATATGTGTAGTAGTTTCTAAATGTGTAAATCTTTGACACTTTTCCTATAGATGGGGGGGTGACTCTGTCCCCTCTTATAGAGTTTTTTTGTTGTTGGTAGTCTGAATTTGTGCCATTTGGTTATTTTTTTCCCAGCTTTATGGGGTTATAATTGACAAATAACATTGCACTGTATATTTAAAGTGTACAATGTGATGATTTGATGTATGTACACATTGCGAAATGGCTACTACAATCAAATTAATTAGCACATCCATCACCTCACATATTTACCTGTGTATGTGTGTGCATGTGTATGTGTGTGTGTGTGTGTGTGTGTGAGTGTGTGTGTGGTGAGAACGCTTAAGATCTTCTCTCTTAGCAAGTGTATTTGTCTTTCTCTGGCTTATTTTACTTAGCATAATGTTCTCTAGTTTCATTCATGTAAATGGTAGAATTTCATTTTTTCGGCTGAATTATATATATATATATGCATACACACACATGATTGTGTGTGTGTATGTGTGGTGAGAATGCTTAAGACCTTCTCTCTTAGCAAGTGTATTTGCCTTTGTCTGGCTTATTTTACTTAGCATAATGTTCCCTAGTTTCATTCATGTAAATGGTAGAATTTCATTTTTTCGGCTGAATTATATATATATATATATATATATATATATATATATATATATATATATATATGCATATACACACACATGATGTGTGTGTGTACCACAGTTTCTTTATCCATTCATCTGTTTACATGTTGTTTCCATATCTTGGCTATCATGAATAATGCTGCAAGGAACATGGGAGTACAGATATCTTTTCAAGATACTGATTTCCTTTTTTAAAAAAAATTTTTGGAGTATAGTTGATTTAAGATACTTATTTCTTTTCCTTCAGATAAATACCCAGAAGTGGTATTGCTGGATCATATGGCAGTTCTATTTTTAACATTTTGAGGAACCGCCATACTGTTTTCCATAGTGGCTGCATCAATTTACATTCCCACCAACAGTGCACAAGGGGTCCCTTTTCTCCGCATCCTCGCTAACTCTTGTTTTTTCTTGGTGTGGGGTGTGAGCTCTGAGGTGACTGATTTGCATTTCTCAGATTATTAGTGATGTTGAGCATCTTTTTGTGTACCTATTGGCCATTTGTATGTCTTCTTTGGGAAAATATCTATTTTGGTCCTCTGCCCATTTTTTTAGTTAGATGATTATGATGATTATTATTTTGCTATTTCATTGTAGGAATTCCTTATAACCTCTTATCAGATATATGGTTTGCAAATATTTTCTCCCATAGATTGCTTCTTCACACTATTGATTGTTTCCTTCACTGTTGATTGTTTCCTTCTGCTGTGCAGAGGCTTTTTAGTTTGATGTAATCTCACTTGTCTATTTTTGCTTTTATTGCCCCTGCTTTGGTGTCATATCCAAAAAATGATTGCCAAGGCCAATCAAGGAGATTTTCCCCTATATTTTCTTCTAGAAGTTTTATAGTTTCAGGTCTTACATTTAAGTCTTTAATTCATTTCAAGTTAATCTTTTGTGAGTGGTGTAAGCTAGGGGTCTGGTTTCATTATTTTTGCATGTGGATATCCAGCTTTCCCAATACCATTTATTGCAGAGACTGTCCTTTCCCCATTGCGTGTTCTTGGCCACCTTGTCAAAGATTCATTAACCATATATGCATGGGTTTATTTCTGGGCTCTCTATTCTGTTCCATTGGTCTATGTGTGGGTTTTTGTGCCAGAACCATACTGTTTTGATTACTATGGCTTTGTAATATAGTTTGAAGTCAGGAAGTGTGATGCCTCCAACTCTGTTCTTCTTTCTCAAGCTCACTTTGGCTATTTGAGGTCTTTTGTGGTTCCATATGGATTTTAGGATTCTTGTTGAATCTTGCAGGCTCATTGTACCCCATAGGATGTTGTGGGAGTGACCCTATGTGAGTCCTCAGACTAGATCAGAAAAGGTGATTTCATTTCCACTTAGATTGCTAGAACACTTACTCTGGGAGCCCTGAGTCACCATGGAAGAAGTTTCATTACCTTGAAGTCACTGGACAGTGAGGAAGCCAGTTGTGTGGACAGGACACATGTAGGCACTTTGGTTGGCACTTCTAATCTTTGAGTCTTCCTAGCCCAGGCACCAGGCATGTGAGTGAACAAGATTTTAGATGATTCCAGCCCCTGGCCATTAAGTTACTCCCAGACTTCAAATTTTCCCACATCATGGAGCAGAGAAATTTTTCCCCATTGTGCCCTTTCTAAGTTCCTGACCTGCTGATTCCATGAGCATAAAATCATGGTTCTTTTAAGCTGCTAAATTGGGTGGTCACTTATAACAGCATGTTTGAAATATTTTGTAATTTTTTTCCAGTCTGTATTTATTTTTAAATTGAGGTATAATTGACATATAACATTATATTAGTTTCAGATGTGCAATAAAATGATTGGATATTTACATATATTGCAAAATGATCACCACAATAAATCTAGTTAACATCTGTCATCATTCATAGTCACAAAAAATTTTTTTCTTGTGATGGGAACTTTTAAAATCTACTCTCTTAGCACCTTTCAAATATGCAATAGAGTATTAACTATAGTCACCATGCTGTACATTACATGCCCAGGACTTATTTATTTTAAACTGGAAGTTTATACTTTTTAACCATCTTTACCCATTTTGCCCACCCCTCACCTCCTGCCTCTGGCAACTACCTATATGTTCTCTGTATCTAGGAGCTCATTTAAAAAAATATTATTATTTCACAATTCTAAAGAAAGATCATTAAAAGGACCAGTCCCCCTATCATGCTGCCACCTCAATTCAGATTTTGGCAAGAGGTAGGAGTAAGGAGCCATATCATGATGTCATTTGAAGGGCATTAAATCTCCAAAACCCATTACCCCATTCTAATGTCTAAAATGCCCCCAGTCAAGATGTTTGAAGTCTTTTACCTCCAAGAGTCCACTACTAAAAAGTAAATAATCCCCTCCAAAGGCATGGGGACGGGGAACAAGGAAGGAGGGCATTTGACCTGGGCAGTGTATTCACAAAAGGCTTCAACTTTAGACTTTTGAAGTCATCACTGAATGAATTTCTTGATATACAGTGTACAGTCATGACTGTACACTGTATAGTGTACACTGAAAAGATATTCATCATATAAATTAAACTTCTGTCTCATCACCCAGCCCACTACTTGTACTACACTGTGAGTTCATTTAAAAACTACATCTGGGGCTTCCCTGGTGGCGCAGTGGTTGAGAATCCGCCTGCCGATGCAGGGGACACGGGTTCGTGCCCTGGTCCGGGAAGATCCCACATGCCGCGGAGCGGCTGGGCCCGTGAGCCATGGCCGCTGAGCCTGTGCGTCCGGAGCCGGTGCTCTGCAATGGGAGAGGCCACAACAGTGAGAGGCCTGCGTACCAAAAAAAAAAAAAAAAAACCTAAATCTGGCAATTATCTTGTGACTAGCACAATAATGTTGTAGAACATTGCCATCTGCCGTGGAACATTTAAATTAGAATTAGGCTGTAGATTATGAGTGGTTCATGGTCATCAGCCAAACTCTTAATTGGCATAATAGTCACTGGTATATTAAAAACCCTGTGACATTATTTAGCTGCAAAGATTCCAAACTGTGGCATGTGTCAAAAAATACAGTAATCGTTAACTCTTAGTGAGCAGATAGAAGCAAACTGATGTGCATTATTTTTAGTTCAAAGTGTAATTGTGTGCCATGTAAACATTGAAAATATAGACCAATTTGAGCAAACCTGTTTGGTATTTAGAATATATATGTATGAAGAGTCTTAGTACCTGGAAATGGCCACTGTGAGTTTGGCTCTCTGAGAAGCCACAGGTGGTACTAAAACGTATCATTTGGGGACGTGTGGGGCATTAAGTTTAATGTTGGAGTTTGTTGCAGGAATTATGTTTCAGTTCCTTTCTAACCTTGAGGTCTAGGGACCCCGTCTGACCCAGTAAAGCCCCCTGGGGGAGAAATATGAGGCCCAGGAAGGGGAAGGACTAGAGACTGTAGAATCTCTTCTGCCCAATATTCCTCTCTCCATGTTTTTCCTGGGGCTTCCAGAGGGAGGGGGCCCACGGGGCTGGGACAGACTGGATCAGTCTTTTCTGAATGTGGCTGTCCTGATGCAAAATTCAACCCCTTCTGTGAATCCAAACAGGGTAGCGGCACACAGGGTTACCATGGCTACTGCTCTATTGCACAAGCTCCCAACAGATGCCAGGAAAGGGTGTGGCCGGCCCATTCCCTGCAGCTCTAACCCGGCTTTGAAAGCTCCCTATTGGGCTAGACAGTGCCGGCCAGCAGAGGGCTCCACTCGGCCTGCTGTCCAGCCCCAGAGATGGCCCTGAGGGGCCTCACCCTGCCATGTAGCCGATGCTGCAGCTGCTACCACCCTGTGTCTCAGGGAGGCAGAGCGATTGCTTCCAGAGAGGAAAACAGCTCCACCTTTCAATGGGAGAGAGCAAGCCCCAAAATGGGGTTGGCTGGGTCTCCCACGTCACCTCGGCCTTGCCACCGACTGGTCCAGGGTCCCCCCAGGGTTGCTGGGTAGAGGCTGCTCTCTTCTACGTGTTCTTCTTCCCCTCTCATCCTTTGATCTTCCTCTTACTTCTCTCTTCTGAGCTCTTTGCTTCTTTCTCTGCTAGCTTTCTGCTTCCCCTCTACCTCTTGGGCTTCCCTCAACCCCCCTGCTCCTTTCCCTCTTGCATTGCCCTTTATTTGATGCTTCACTCTTTTCTGACATTTATTTATTTACTTGGCCACGCTGCTGGGCTTGAGGGATCTCAGTTCCATGACCAAGGATGGAACCCGGGCCCAGGGCAGTGAAAGCGCAGAGTCCCAACCACTGGAGTGCCAGGGAATTCCCGACTTCTTTTTCTGTTTTAATCGTTCTCCTTTTCTCCTGCTTTCTCTTTTCCTCTCTTTCTTGTTCTCTGATCCTTATTTCTCTCTTCTTCCTTTCTGTTTTATCTGCCATTCTTCATCCAGAGGTTGCAAACTGGTGACTGGTGAGCCAAATTCAGTCCATAATTGGGTTTTATTTGGCCCACAGGGTGGTTTTTTTTCCCCTAATAATTTTTTGTTGTTGTTAACAATAAACAATCATGAGATTTCCTTTTAAAAAAATCTGGATTTTGAACTTTACCTAAAAACCAGAGTATCTGGTAAAGCTGGCCCGCATTCCTGCAAAGCAGCGATCAGCTGGAGCTGAGCTGGGCTGCTGTTGTCAAGGTGGACACCCTTCAGGGCACCACAGGCCCAGCCAGCCTCCTCCCGCACATCTGCTCCCTGGTGGGGCCCTGTACATAGGAGGATTTCAGTTCCCTTCTCCAACATCATTTCTTCTTCTTTGTCATGGCTTCTGCTGGGAGACAGTAAGCCCACTTGTTCAGCTCCCAACCCTAGAGGTAACTCAGATCTGAGGTCAAACTGCATTTTATCAAGCTGTGTGACCTAGGGAAAATGTCTTAAGTTCTCTGAATCTCACTTTTCTCATCTGTGGAATATGGGCCTATTAATGCCTATCTCATGGGTTTACTGGTGGTGGGGTATGGGGATGGTCACTTGAGATAATATTTATAAAGGACTCAGCACAGTGTCTGGAACACAGTAGGCCCTCAATTAATAATACTTATTATCTTTTTGCTCTCATTTACATCTTCTCCATTTCTTTTCAGCCTCCCTTCTTTCTGTTTCCTTATACTATTCCTTCTTTTTCTCTCCCTGGCCTCTCTGTCCATTTGTGTGTGTGTGTGTGTGTGTGTGTGTGTGTGTATGTGTGTGTGTGTGTGTGTTTCTAGGCCCTGTCATTCTCCTTATTTTCTGCTCTTACTTCCTTTCATTCTCTTTCTTCCCCTTTTTATCCATCTTTGGAGCTTATTCAAATATTTACTCTTCTTCCAGTCTTTCTTCCCTCCTTACCCTCTGCCTGGTTCCTTACCTTGCTCTCCCACCTCCCCATATATACAGACCCCAATCCCTCACAGGTTTAGAAATATGAAATTCCAGGATTTGGGAATATGAGTATCTATAATATTAAGATACTGCTCATTGCCAGACCTTGAAAGGGATTTAGGATGACCAAGAGAAAATATAGACTATAAACTGAAATACCCTCCCTTGTGAGCAAGAATGATGCACACCCACTTCTAGATTCTTCAGGCCTTAGTACAGTAAGCACAATGCTGTAGGCTGAACTCTCCCCCCTGTCTAAGACAGTGCAATCCCTAGGAGTCCCTTTATTTTTTAATTAAAAAAATTCATTTATTTATTGGCCGTGCCAAGCGGCATGTGGGATCTTAGTTCCCCAACCAGGGATCGAACCCGTGCCCCCTGTGGTGGAAGAGCTGAGTCTTAACCACTGGACTGCCAGGGAAGTCCCCCTAGGAGTCCTTTTAAAATCTGTATTGTGAAATATTTAAGATGTACAAAAGGTATGTGTACCTTCTCGTTTAACCACCACCCAGCTTAAGAAATCAAGTATTATCAGTGCAGCTGGAGCTCCCAGTGTGCCTTTTTCTGATCACACCCCCTCCTCTTCCTCCAGAGGTTACCTCCATCCTAAACGGGGTCATTACCATTCCATGGATATCTTTATCCTTTTACTATATATGTATGTAGCTGCAGGAGCCTTTTTAAGGGCTTTACCAAATCCTTAGTAGTAGGTTCTCATCACTTGGGCAGAGGCGACAGAAAGAGGAAGTTCTGATGATTCTTCAGGGCAGACAGCTTTCAGCTTCACCCACAGTCTAGTTGCTGAAGCCTGCAAATGGTTAGCAGAGAGTGTGGTGGTTAAGAGCATAGACACTGCAACCACACTGACTGGGTCTGAATCCCAGTGCTGTACTTCTTGGATATGAAAGCTTGTAAAGTCTTTAGAACAGTACCTGGTGCATAGAAGTGCTCCATAAATGTAAGCTTCTGATTAGTAATAGTGAAAGGCACTTGCTAGATAATGAAGGTGGAAGCCTTCTTACTTTGAAATCAACAAAGAGGCTTGAGCTAGATAGCCAGCGGTTTCTGGGACTCAATAGGAGAAGAAATTTCATGGATCTGGGTGAAATTGACCCCAAGTAGGAGTTGCTTGGGGCCTGCCTTACTCTAATTTGTATCTTACAAGGTGTTTGATTCTTGCAACAGAACTTCTGCAGACTCCTTCAAATTTCCATCTAAGACTACACTCCTGATAAGGACTTGGAGGTTGTGCTGTAAAAAGATGATGCTGTGACAATGTCTATGCAATGGTAGCAAAGCAAGCTTTAATCCACCACCCTTTTTCTCCCCTGGAGGTGGGGGGGCGGAAAGACCAAACACAAAGAACAACAAAAAACAGAAGCAAACAATGCATTCATTCTAATTTGTTGCTGTGGACTTTGAGGTTTGATTATGGAATCCTGGGGGTAATGGTGGTACCACTGATATGCATGAAGAAGTTGATGTGGGGAAACAATTTAGAGTGAAAGATGCCTCTAAGTTTAGATACTTTCAGCTGAAGATGGTGATGGACTATATAAATGAAAATGCTCTCTAAGCAGCTCTGTAAAGTAGGAAGGCAATTGCTCCATTTGCTAATTGAGCAAATAAAGGATCAGGCAAATGAAGTCATACGGTCAAAATAAATAGCATTGGTTCTTCAATTTTAGGCTGTATTCATTGGTTGTGATAGGACTCAGGAATCTGCATTTAAAATAGTATTTCAAGTGGCTCTGCCACAGGTGGTCTTTTCACAGAGCACACTTTGACTATTTCAAATACATACTGTGGAGGGAATTTCATGTCAGGAAGAGGGTAGAGTCCCAAGATGACGCAAAGGGAAGTGGGTCAACGACCAAGCCAGTCCAGGCCAACCAGGCTTTTGGTTGATAAGTGGGTCCAGTCCCTTCCTTCCATTCCAATTCAGTCTTCTCTGGCCTGACTGGGTAAATAGATCATATGTTTCCTTGTGCTGTTGTATTATGGTCTCATCTTTGTTGGTATCTGGCTTGGGGGATATGGGGAATAATCAGTACTGAGGCACAGGGGAGTATTTGGTGCATTGGGATAAGGGCAATTGGAATGGAGATGGAGATGAGGGCTCTGAGTTTTGCATTGAACTTTGAGAGATATTGGTCTCACTTGGGGTGAGAGATCAGTATTATAGATGTACATTTCAGAGATATTAGTATAGATGATAAGTTATACCTCCACTACATGAAATGAAATGATCTGGCAACTACGCTATTTGTTAGCATAGACAAGTGACCTGGATAGTTCAGGCCATTCACAATGATTGCATGACCTACATAATTGCCAACTCACCATCTCACTTCAGATTATCGTAAACATGGTTCCAGTTACCACTTGGGAACATTGCCTTGGGAAAGATCAAGTGAAAAGTGAAAAGATCCAGATAAAGTGAGCTGTGCTTGAAAAGCCATAGCACTGAGGCTTGCTGTGAGATTGTAAAATCAAAGGCACGCTTGGCCAAAAGAGGCATACACTGGGGGAGGACAGCTTGAAGCTGTTTAAATTTCTGGAGGGACCAATACAAACCAACTCACTTCTCTTCCCTATAATCAGCAAACAAGGGGTTACTCAATGAAACGGATGGCAAATAAACATGGAACAAGTAAAATGGATTGTCTTCCTATAGTACGTCACCCTCTATGGAAGTCACTACTGTAAGAAGCTGTAAATGGAAATGTTGGGACCATGCTTTAAACGTGGACGGGATAACTTCATAATCAGCTCTAATAACATTTGCATCTTTGGCTCAGGTTAGGGAGAATTCATCTCCACGCTTCAAGTTCCAAGCCCATAACTTGATGGGCTGGGAGAGGTGTGCAGCTTTAAGAAATATTTGTGTCTCCTAAGAAGAGCAGTATACATTTAGCACGCACTGTGGGTTTTCTTTGGCTGGTTTGGGTACAGGAAGCTGGATCCGTTTGGCTCTCACTTCTCTTGGAGACTTTTTAAATTTTGCTGAACTCATGATTCATAGAATCACAGTGCCACACAATTCAGAGTTGGAAGCATGCTTAAAGAGGACCTAGTTCAACCCTGTCATTTTTCAGATGGGATTCAGAGTGAGGAAATGACTTGCTTAAGATCATAAGCAAGTTATATGCGTGGACAAAGGTAGAAATGTAGTCAGACCAGTTATTTGGTGTGGGACAGATAAAAGATTCAGATGCTTGTCTGAAATGACCAGATCAGTGGTTCTCAACACTGGCTACAGAAGTGGTATTTGAAATATTTAAAAATGGGTACAGTACTGGGCACTAATTAGAATGGAATCTGGCTAAATGCTGAAGCAGGGTTCTGGAGGACTCCTGCTGGGCAGACATTAACCGTTTAGTAACTGGTTGTGGGGATGTCTGGGGCTTCTGGACTGGAAGAGATGATGTGTCCTGGGCACTCAGGTATCAGGGCGTTTACCAACTTCATTGAAAATGTTTCTCGGGCTTCCTTGGTGGTGCAGTGGTTAAGAATCCACCTGCCAACGCAGGGGACACAGGTTTGAGCCCTGGTCCAGGAAGATCCCACATGCTGTGGAGCAACCAAGCCCATGCACCACAACTACTGAGCCTGCCCTCTAGAGCCCATGAGCCACAACTACTGAGCCTGCGTGCTACAACTACTGAAGCCCAAGTGCCTAGAGCCCGTGCTCTGCAACAAGAGAAGCCACCGCAATGAGAAGCCCACGTGCCGCAATGAAGAGTAGCCCCCACTCGCCTCAACAAAGACCCAACGCAGCCAAAAATAAATAAATTAATTTTTAAAAAAAGAAGAAAGTATTTCTCAATATCTTCACAACTGGCATGCCTATCCCAGTGAATCCTGACTGGATAATCTAACTTGCTTGGCCTGCACACTAGAATCATTTGGGGAGCCTTAAAAAATATCAGTGCCCAGATAATTTTAATGTGCAGCCAAGGTGAGAACCATTGGACTAGATGCTCTGACATCTAGTTCTGGAGACTTATTTCCTTTTAAGCTTAATTCACAACCATCACTCAGGAACATAACTAAGATGAGAACCAGTGCTCAAGCCTGTTGGACTTCTTCCAAGACCTCTGAATTTCATCTTGGTTCCTAAGCAAATATATCATGGTTTGTCTGGGAAGTCCCTGATGACACTGCCTGGGCCTGCTTTCTGTGCAAACTGTCTCTGTAATAAACGGAGGTCATCACGTTTGATCTGGATATAAGGCAAAACAAAAACCCCACACAAGGCCATCTTCAACCGTACAAGCCAGGATGGATGCCTTTGTGCGTCCATTGCAATTTCCCCTGCTTGATCTCTGCAAGCTAATCCTTTGCAGTGGGAGCCAGGGAGGGGTGTTGGAGCCTGGGATGGGAGGTCCCATCAGATGGGGCAGGGCCCTTGAAAAGGTCCAGTGGACAAGCTGATTACCTCCCTTATCTGAGGATATTCTGAAATGGAGTTAGTGATAGAGATAGGAGTTACAGAAACATGGCGGCGGGGGGTGGGGAGAAGTGTGAGGAGACAAGTTATAACCCAGGGAGCAAAATAGGAGGGGGAAATTCATATACTAAATACGGGTGAGCATGAAAAAATCAGACACAGGAAGAGATGTGGAGAGATAAGGGACACTTCTTGATAAATCACATCCACCATTATTTTTTCTCCAATATTTTATTAATATTTAAAAACATACAGAGAAGTTGAAAGAATTTCACAGTGCACACCTATATACCAAACACCTAGATTCTACAATTTACATTGTACTTTGCATTATCAAGCACTTCATCTCCCTATCCCTCTATCCATTTATCATCCATCTTATTATTTTGATACATGTTGAAGTAAATTGCAGATGACAATACACTTCTCCCTAAATACTTCAGCATGCCTATCATGAACTGGAGTTCAGCATTGGTTTAGGGTAATTTTTTCTTTTGAGATTACAGTTACATAAAAATGAGATGCATATATCTTCACTGAACCACCAGTGAGATATGAAAAATTAATACACGAGCACGGCGTAAAGGAGCTCCAGAAACGGGTGCGAGCTGCGGCTGTCGGCACGGACAGTGGAGACAGGTCTGGGACGCTAAGGTTGCTGCTGCCGCTGCCAGGAGGCCTGTGTGTGAGCACAGGTCACTCTCCACACCGGCCCTCCCGGGAGCCTGTGCAGCCCTCCACTGCTGGGGTCCCGGGATTCAGGGACTGCTTCCCCAGGAGAATGCGTGGCGCACCTTGGGCCTGTGCATAGTCCCGTCGGCCTCTGCCGCCGCGGACTCGCCCCGCACCCGTGCCACTCCTTCCCCCCAGCCTGAGTGAGCTGGAGCCTCTGAATCAACTGCTCCTTTAACCTCGTCCTGTCTGAGCGAAGGGCAGACGCCCTCGGACGACCTACATGCAGAGGCGGGGCCAAGTCCAAAGCTGAACCCCAGGAGCTGTGCGAACAAAGAGGAGAGGGGGAGGTCTCTCCCAGCAGCCTCAGAAGCAGCGGATTAAAGCTCCACAATCAACTTGAAGTGCCCTGCATCTGTGGAAAACCTGAATAGACAACGAATCATCCCAAGTTGAGGAGGTGGACTTTGGGAGCAAGATATGCTATTATTTTCCCCTTTTTTTCTTTTTGTGAGTGTGTATGTGTGTGCTGCTGTGTGAGATTTTGTCTGTATAGCTTTGCTTTCACCATTTGTCCTAGGGTTAGACCAACCCATTTTTCTGTTTTTTTTTTTAATAGAAATTTTTCTTCTTAATAATTATTTTTATTTTAATAACTATACTTTATCCTACTTTATTTTGTCTTCTCCCTTTCGTTCTTCCTTTCTTCCCTCCTTCCCTTCTTTCTTCCTTCCTTCCTCCCTTCTTTCCTCCCTTCCTTCCTCCCTTCCTCTCTTCCTTCCTCCCTTTCTTCCTCTCCACCTTCCTCCCTTCCTTTCTTGCTTTCTTCCTTCCTTCATTTCTTCCTTCCCTCCCTCCCTCCCTCCCTCCTTCCTTCCTTCCTTCCTTTTCTTTCCTTTCTATTTTTTCTACCTTTTATTTTGAGCCGTGTGGATTAAAGGCTCTTGGCGCCCCAGCCAGGCACCAGGGTTGTATCTCTGAGGTGGTAGAACCAACCTCGAGACACTAGTCCACAAGAGACCTCCCAGCTCCACGCAATATCAAACGGCGAAAATCTCCCAGAGATCTCCATCTCAACACCAAGACCCAGCTTCACTCAAGGACCAGCAACGAACAGTGCTCGACACCCTATGCCCAACAAAGAGCAAGACAGGTCTACAGCCCCATCCATTAGCAGAGAGGCTGCCTAAAATCATAATAAGGCTACCAACATCCCCAAACACACCACCAGACGTGGACCTGCCCACCAGAAAGACAAGATCCAGCCTCATCCACCAGAACAGAGGCACTAGTCCCCCCAACCAGGAAACCTACTCAACCCACTGAACCAACCTTAGCCACTGGGGACAGCCACCAAAAACAATGGGAACTACGAACCTGCAGCCTGCAAAAAGGAGACCCCAAACACAGTAAGATAAGCGAAATGAGAAGACAGAAAAACACACAGCAGATGAAGGAGGAAGATAAAAACACACCAAACCTAACAAATGAAGAGGAAATAGGCAGTCTACCTGAAAAAGAATTCAGAATAATGATAGTAAAGATGATTCAAAATCTTGGAAATAGAATAGACAAATTGCAAGAAACAGTTAACAAGGACCTAGAAGAAATAAAGAGGAAGCAAGCAGCAATGAGCAGCACAATAAATGAAATGAAAAATACTCTAGATGGGATCAATAGCAGAATAACTGAGGCAGAAGGACGGATAAGTGACCTGGAAGATAAAATAGTGGAAATAACTACCACAGAGCAGAAGAAAGAAAAAAGAATGAAAAGAACTGAGGACAGTCTCAGAGACCTCCGGGACAACATTAAATGCACCAACATTCGAATTATAGGGGTCCCAGAAGAAGAAGAGAAAAAGAAAGGGACTGAGAAAATATTTGAAGAGATTATAGTTGAAAACTTCCCTAATATAGGAAAGGAAATAGTCAATCAAGTCCAGGAATCACAGAGAGTCCCATACAGGATAAACCCAAGGAGAAACATGCCAAGACACATAATAATCAAACTATCAAAAATTAAATACAAAGAAAACATATTAAAAGCAGCAAGGGAAAAACAACAAATAACACACAAGGGAATCCCCATAAGGTTAACATCTGATCTTTCAGCAGAAACTCTACAAGCCAGAAGGGAGTGGCAGGACATATTTAAAGTGATGAAGGACAAAAACCTACAACCAAGATGACTCTACCCAGCAAGGATCTCATTCAGATTTGATGGAGAAATTAAAACCTTTACAGACAAGCAAAAGCTGAGAGAGTTCAGCACCACCAAACCAGCTCTACAACAAATGCTAAAGGAACTTCTCTAGGCAAAAAACATAAGAGAAGGAAAAGACCTACAAGAACAACCTGAAACAATTAAGTAAATTGTAATAGGAACATACATATTGATAATTACCTTAAATGTAAATGGATTCAATGCTCCCACCAAAAGACACAGACTGGCTGAATGAATACAAAAACAAGACCCATATATATGCTGTCTACAAGAGACCCACTTCAGACCTAGGGACACATACAGACTGAAAGTAAAGGGATGGAAAAAGATATTCCATGCAAATGGAAATCAGAAGAAAGCTGGAGTAGCAATTCTCATATCAGACAAAATAGACTTTAAAATAAAAACTATTACAAGAGACAAAGAAGGACACTACATAATGATCAAGGGATAGATCCATGAAGAAGATATAACAATTATAAATATTTATGCACCTAACATAGGAGCACCTCAACACATAAGGCAAATACTAACAACATAAAAAGGGGAAATCGACAATAACACAATTATAGTAGGGGACTTTAACACCCCACTTTCACCAATGGACAGATCATCCAAAATGAAAATAAATAAGGAAACACAAGCTTTAAATGATACATTACAGAAGATGGACTTAATTGATATTTATAGGACATTCCATCCAAAAACAACAGAATACAAATTTTTCTCAAGTGCTCATGGAACATTCTCCAGGATTGATCATATATTGGGTCACAAGTCTAGCCTTGCGAAATTTAAGAAAATTGAAATCATATCAAGTATCTTTTCCGACCACAATGCTATGAAACTAGATATGAATTACAGGAAAAGATCTGTAAAAAATACAAACACATGGAGGCTAAAGAATACACTACTTAATAACGAAGTGATCACTGAAGAAATCAAAGAGGAAATCAAAAAATACTTAGAAACAAATGACAATGGAGACACAACGACCCAAAACCTATGGGATACAGCAAAAGCAGTTCTAAGAGGCAAGTTTATAGCAATACAATCATACCTTAAGAAACAGGAAACATCTCGAATAAACAACCTAACTTTGCACCTAAAGCAATTAGAGAAAGAAGAACAAAAAACCCCCAAATTTAGCAGAAGGAAAGAAATCATAAAGATCAGATCAGAAATAAATGAAAAAGAAATGAAGGAAACAATAGCAAAAATCAATAAAAGTAAAAGCTGGTTCTTTGAGAGGATAAATAAAATTGATAAACAATTAGCCAGACTCATCAAGAAAACAAGGGAGAAGACTCAAATCAATAGAATTAGAAATGGAAAAGGAGAAGTAACAAATGACACTGCAGAAATACAAAAGATTATTAGAGATTACTACAAGCAACTCTATGCCAATAAAATGGACAACCTGGAAGAAATGGACAAATTCTTAGAAATGCACAACCTGCCAAGACTGAACCAGGAAGAAATAGAAAATATGAACAGACCAATCACAAGCACTGAAATTGAAACTGTGATTAAAAATCTTCCAACAAACAAAAGCCCAGGACCAGATGGCTTCACAGGTGAATTCTATCAAATATTTAGAGAAGAGCTAACACCTATCCTTTTCAAACTGTTCCAAAAGATAGCAGAGGGAGGAACACTCCCAAACTCATTCTATGAGGCCACCATCACCCTGATACCAAAACCAGACAAAGATGTCACAAAGAAAGAAAACTACAGGCCAATATCACTGATGAACATACATGCAAACATCCTCAACAAAATATTAGCAAACAGAATCCAACAGCACATTAGAAGGATCATACACCATGATCAAGTGGGGTTTATTCCAGGAATGCAAGGATTCTTCAATATACGCAAATCAATCAACGTGATACACCATATCAACAAACTGAAGGAGAAAAACCATATGATCATCTCAATAGATGCAGAGAAAGCTTTTGACAAAATTCAACACCCATTTGTGATAAAAACCCCACAGAAAGTATGCAGAGAGGGAACTTTCCTCAACATAATAAAGGCCATATATGACAAACCCACAGCCAGCATGTTCTCAATGGTGAAAAACTGAAACCATTTCCACTAAGATCAGGAACAGGACAAGGTTGCCCACTCTCATCACTCTTATTCAACATAGTTTTGGAAGTTCTAGCCACAGCAATCAGAGAAGAAAAGGAAATAAAAGGAATCCAAATAGGAAAAGAAGAAGTAAAGCTGTCACTGTTTGCAGATGACATGATACTAATCATAGAGAATACTAAGGATGCTACCAGAAAACTACTAGAACTAATCAATGAATTTGGTAAAGTAGCAGGATACAAAATTAATGCATAGAAATCTCTGGCATTCTTATACACTAATGATGAAAAATCTGAGAGTGAAATTAAGAAAACACTCCCATTTACAATTGCAACAAAAAGAATAAAATATCTAGGAATAAACCTACCTAAGGAGACAAAAGACTTGTATGCAGAAAACTATAAGACACTGATGAAAGAAATTAAAGATGATACAAAGAGGTGGAGAAATATACCATGTTCTTGGATTGGAAGAATCAACATTGTGAAAATGACTCTACTACTTAAAGCAATCTACAGATTCAATGCAATCCCTATCAAATTACCACTGGCATTTTTTACAGAACTAGAACAAAAAATTTCACAATTTGTATGAAAACACAAAAGACCCCGAATAGCCAAAGCAACCTTGAGAACAAAAAATGGAGCTGGAGGAATCAGGCTCCCTGACTTCAGACTATACTACAAGCCTACAGTAATCAAGACAGTATGGTACTGGCACAAAAACAGAAATATAGATCAATGCAACAGGATAGAAAGCCCAGGGATAAACCCACACACATATCATCACCTTATCTTTGATAAAGGAGGGAAGGATATACAGTGCAGAAAAGACAGCCTCTTCAATAAGTGGTGCTGAGAAAACTGGACAGCTACATGTAGAAGTATGAAATTAGAACACTCCCTAACACCACACACAAAAATGAACTCAAAATGGGTTAAAGACCTAAATGTAAGGCCAGACACTATCAAACTCTTAGAGGAAAACATAGGCAGAACACTCTATGACATAAATCACAGCAAGATCCTTTTTGACCCATCTCCTAGAGAAATGGAAATAAAAACAAAAATAAACAAATGGGACCTAATGAAACTTAAAAGCTTTTGCACAGCAAAGGGTACCATAAACAAGACCAAAAGACAACCCTCAGAATGGGAGAAAATATTTGCAAATGAAGCAACTGACAAAGGATTAATCTCCAAAGTTTATAAGCAACTCATGCAGCTCAGTAACAAAAAAACAAACAACCCAATCCAAAAATGGGCAGAAGAACTAAATAGACATTTCTCCAAAGAAGATATACAGATTGCCAACAAACACATGAAAGAATGCTCAACATCATTAATCATTAGAGAAATGCAAATCAAAACTACAATGAGATATCATCTCACACCGGTCAGATTGGCCATCATCAAAAACTCTAGAAACAATAAATGCTGGAGAGGGTGTGGAGAAAAGGGAACACTCTTGCACTGCCGGTGGGAATGTAAATTGATACAGCCACTATGGAGAACAGTATGGAGGTTCCTTAAAAAACTACAAATAGAACTACCATACGACCCTGCAATCCCACTACTAGGCATATACCCTGAGAAAACCATAATTCAAAAAGAGTCATGTATCAAAATGTTCATTGCAGTTCTATTTACGATAGCCAGGACATGGAAGCAACCTAAGTGTCCATCAGCAGATGAATGGATAAAGAAGATGTGGCAAATATATACAATGGAATATTACTCAGCCATAAAAAGAAATGAAACTGAGTTATTTATAATGAGGTGGATAGACCTGGAGTCTGTCATACAGAGTGAAGTAAGTCAGAAGGAGAAAAACAAATATCATATGCTAACACATATATATGGACTCTAAGGAAAAAAAAATGTCATGAAGAGATTAGTGGTAGGACGGGAATAAAACACAGACTTACTAGAGCATGGACTTGAGGATATGGGGAGGGGGAAGGGTAAGCTGTGACGAAGTGAGAGAATGGCAGGGACATATATACACTATCAAATGTAAATTAGATAGCTAGTGGGAAGCTGCCGCAGAGCACAGGGAAATCACCTCTGTGCTTTGTGACCACCTAGAGGGGTGGGATAGGGATGGTGGGAGGGAGGGTGATGCAAGAGGGAAGAGATATGGGAACATATGTATATGTATAACTGATTCACTTTGTTGTAAAGGAAAAACTAACACACTATTGTAAAACAGTTATACTCCAATAAAGATGTTTTTTTTTTTTTAAAAAAAGAAGAATCCACCTGCCAATGCAGGGGACACGGGCTCGAGCCCTGGTCCAGGAAGATCCCACATGCCGTGGAGCAACTAAGCCCGTGTGCCACAACTACTGAGCCTGTGCTCTAGAGCCCACGAGCTACAACTACTGAGGCCCGTGCACCTAGAGCCCGTGCTCCACAACAAGAGAAGCCACCTCAGTGAGAAGCCTGCACACCGCAACATAGAGCAGCCCCCGCTCACTGCAACTAGAGAAAGTCCATGTGCAGTAACGAAGACCCAACACAGTCAAAATAAAATAAATTTTAAGAAAAGACACCTGGATCTCATGACAGAATTCAGTGTCCTTATTAATACAATAAGGTATAAGCAACCAAAATAACTAAAATATGATTTTTTAAAAATTAATACACATGTAACCCAGGCCCCTTTCAAGTTATAAAACATTACCAAAACTTCAGAAAGTTCCTCATGCCCTTTTCCGGTCAATCCCTACCCTTATCCCTGCCTCAGGCAACCACTGTTTTTTGTTTGTTTTTGTTTTGTTTTCTTTTTTATCATAGATTCACTTTGCCTATTCTAGAACTTTATGTAAATGGAATAATACAGTTTATGCTCTTTTGTTTTAGGATTCTTTCATTCAGCATAATGTTTTTAAGTTTCATCCACGCTGTTGTGTGTATCAGTAATTCATTCTTTATATTGCTGAGTCGTATTCCATTGTATGACTATACCATAGGTTTTTATCCATTCACTTATTACTGGACCCATGAGTTATTTCCAATTTGGAGGTATTATGAATACTAATGCTATGACCATTAATATACAAGTTTTTGTGTGGACTAGTTATTTCATTTTTCTTGGGAAAATACTGAGGAATAGAATTTTTAGGTATTAGGGTTGCAGCATATTTAGTTTTTTAAATAACTTCAAGGTGTTTTTGCAAAGTGGTTATACCACTTTACACTCCCACCAAAAATGTATGCAAGTTCCAGTTGCTGCAAATTCTTGACAGCATTTGGTGTTGTCAGTCTATTTAATTTTAGCCATTCTTATGGATGTGTAGTGGTATCTCATTGTGATTTTAATTAACAATTTTTTAATGACTAATGATATTGACTACATATTAACGTGTTTATTGGCCATTCTCATATTTTGTGAATATTCTGTTAAAATATTTTGCCCATTTTTATTAGATTATTTGTCTTTATATATCCTGGATACCAGTCCTTTATCAGATACATACTTTATGAATATTTTCTCCTAGTATGTGGCTAATGTGTTTATTTTCTTAATCGTGTCTCTTGATAAACAATGTTTTTAATTTTGATGAAGTTTAATTTATCAATTTTTAAATTGTATGATTATTGCTCTCTGGGTCCTATCTAAGAAACTTTTGACTACCCCTAGGTCATAGAGATATACTCCTGTGTTTTCTTCTAAAAGATTTATGGATTACATTTTTACATTAGATGTATGTTCCTACTCAAATTAGTTTTTGTGTATGGCTTGAGACAGGGATGGAAGTCCATTTTTTTTCTATTTGGATAGCCAATTTTCCAGCACCGTTTGTGGAGGAGACTTTACTTTTTCTTTTTGATTGTGTTGGCATCTTTGCCAAAAATCAAATGACTATGTAAGTGTGGGTCTTTTTCTGGGCTCTGCATTTTGTTCCATTGCTCTATTTGTCAATCCTTACATCGATACCATATGGTCTTGATTACAGTATTTACAGTAAATGTTGAAGTCAAGTGTATTGTTTTCTGACTTTGTCTAGGTCCTTTGAATTTTGAAATAAATTTTTAGAATTAGCTTGTACATTTCTACTAAATGCCAGATGGGATTATGTTTGCTGTGTCACTGAATATTTTTTTAGAATTCCATTCTAAATTAAAATCCACTTATTGGCATTTTAGTTATACTTCATTGTATTACTCTTTTAGTGATTGCTCTGGGGATTATAATATACATCCTTAACTTTTCATTGTGTACTTAGAGTTAATTTTTTATCTTTTCATATAAAGTATAGAACTGTTTTAGTTGTTTAAGTCAATTGACCTCAATTTCCATCTGTGTGCTATAGTTGTCAGATACATTATTACTCCATACATTTTAAATCCAGCACAATAATGTTATAGTCTTTGCTTTAAACAATTATATGTATTTTAAAGAAATTAAGAGGGAAATAGTTTTTACATTTACTAGATATTTAGCATTTCTGAAACTCTTAATTCCTTCCTGAAGATTCCAGTTTTCATCTGGTATCATTTCCCTTCAGGCAACTCCTTTTATAATTTCTTGTAGTACAGACTTGCTGGACACAAAGTCTCTTAGTTTTCTTCTATGTAAAACTATTTTCATTTCACTTTCATTCTTGATGGATAATTTCTCTGGATATAGAATTCTACGTTAAGAGTTCTTTCTTCCTTTTAGCACTTTAAAGATATTATTCAACTGTCTGCTGCACTCCATTTATTTTCTGCTAATTCCAACATCTGGATCATTTCTAGATTATTTGAATCACTAGTCCCCTATATCAGGAGTCCCCCACCCCTGCACCACAGACCACTATCGGTTCACAGCCTGTTAGGAGCAGGGCCAGCACAGCAAGAGGTGAACAGCTTCATCTACTCCCCATCGCTCACCATCGCTCACATTTCCGCCTGAACCATTCCACCGCTCCCCCTTCCGAGGAAAAATCGTCTTCCACAAAACCAGTTTCTGGTGCCAAAACAGTTGGGCACCGCTGCCCTATATAATGTAACATTTTCTTTGCCTGTTTTCAAGATTTTCTCTTTATCTTTGATCCCAATCAGTTTGACTATTATTTTCCTAGGCATGGTTTTCTTTGTATATATCCTTCTTGGGTTCACTGAGATTCCTGAATCTGTAAATATATATCCTTCACCAAACTTTAGATATTTTCAGCCCTTCTTTCTTTCTTTTTTTGGGCTTCCCTGGTGGTGCAGTGGTTGAGAGTCCGCCTGCTGATGCAGGGAACGCAGATTCGTGCCCCAGTCCAGGAGGATCCCACATGCCACGGAGTGGCTGGGCCCATGAGCCATGGCCGCTCAGCCTGCGTGTCCGGAGCCTGTACTCCATGGTGGGAGAGGCTGCAGCAGTGGGAGGCCCGTGTACCACAAAAAAATATATAAATTAATGAATTAATTTATTTTTGGCTGTGTTGGGTCTTCATTGCTGCATGCTGGCTTTCTCTAGTTGCAGCGAGCGGGGGCTACTCTTCACTGTGGTGCGTGGGCTTTTCATTGCAGTGGCTTCTCTTATTGTGGAGCATGGGCTCTAGGTGTGTGGGCTTTAATGAATTAATTTATTTTTGGCTGTGTTGGGTCTTCATTGCTGCATGCTGGCTTTCTCTAGTTGCAGCGAGCGGGGGCTACTCTTCACTGTGGTGCGTGGGCTTTTCATTGCAGTGGCTTCTCTTATTGTGGAGCATGGGCTCTAGGTGTGTGGGCTTCAGTAGTTGTGGCACACGGGCTCAGTAGTTGTGACTCACGGGTTCTAAAGCACAGGCTCAGTAGCCGTGGTGCACGAGCTTAGTTGCTCCGCAGCATGTGTGATCTTCCCAGACCAGGGCTTGAACCCCTGACCCTTTCATTGGCAGGCAGATTTTTAACCACTGTGCCACCAGGGAAGCCCCTTCAGCCCTTATTCCTTCAAAAAAGTTTTCTCCCTGCTTCATTCTCCCTCTCCTTTCCTTCTGGAACTCCAGTTACACATAAGTTAGACCTTTTGATATCATCCTACTGATCCCTGACATTACATATTAGTTTGGGTTTTTTTTTTCTTCATTTGTTTCTTTTTTCTTCAGACTGGATACTTTCTATGGATCAATCATCAAGTTCACTGAGTCTTTCCTGTGTCATCTATACTCTGCTCTTAAGCCCATTTACTATTTAAAAAATTTGTTTGGTATTGTATTTTTCAGTTTAAAAATGTTCATTTATAGTTTCTATTTCTCTGCTGAGATTCCCAATCTTGGCATTCATTTTAGGTATATTTTCCTTCATTGAGCATAGTTACAATAGCTGCTTAAAAGTCTTTGCTTGCTAATTTCAGTATGAGTCATTTCAGAGTTGGTCTTCACTGAAGTTTTTTTCTCTAGAGAATGGGTCATATTTTCCTGATACTGCATCTATCACATAGTTTTGGATTGTAACCTGGGCTTCATGAATGTTGTATTGTGGGAACTCTGGTTAATGTTATATTTCCTTGAGGAATGTTGATATTTTTGTTTTAACAGGCAATTAAATTGGTTGGACTTCAACTACAAACTCTGACTGTTGGGTGGCAGCTTGATCTCAGATCAATTCTTTTAACCTTAGCTGAACTTCTTGGAGTTCACTCTGTACCTCTAAAGTTCAGAGGTCAAGAGAGATTTGGGAAGAATTTATACACAGAATTTGTACCTTCTTCTCTTTGCTGCTTTCCTTTCTGAGAGTCTTCCCACACTTTCTAGCAGCTGTGGATGCCCCAAACTCTACCTTGTGGTTACTCAATCCAGAAAACCTGCAGTTTTCTATCTGAGCATTAGTTGGCTCAATACAGCAAGGACTATGGTCTGCCCTCAGCAAGAAACTGAAAAAAGGAACATCCTTTGCCACTCTCCTGGACCAAGTGTTGACCCACCCTCCAGAATCTGCCTGCATTCTAGTCTCTTGATGGAGTTGTTTTTCAAATTTTGTCCGGAGATTATATTTTTGTCTTCAGGACGGTTGGTCCAATAGATGTTTAGTTGGTCATTACCAGAAGTAGAACCTATTAGTTTCTCCAAAAATATTTTAAGTTACAGAAATAATGCATGGTTATATTCTTTATTCTCCTTATTAAAATTTCAAATCATATAGACAGAGTGAAGGTCCCTCTTGGCCTTCCTCATCTCACTACCCTACCCCAAGGTAACCACCTCTACCAGTTTGATACGCATCCCTCCAAATCTTTCTCTATGAAGTAAAATATATATGTATATATACTAATATAAAAATTGGGGGTTTACTTGTGTAAATTATATAGGTGGTATAATATAGAGGTTAAGAGCATAGGTTCTAGTGTCAAACTGCCTGAGTTCAAATCCCCTTTTTAGCACTTACCACTTATATAACCTTAGAGAATTTCCTCAAATATTTTGTGCCTCAGTTGTATGATCTGTGAAGTGGGGATAATGATATTGCCTACCTCATAGGCAGGGTTGCAATTATGGTAATAATTAATACATATAAAGTACTTGGGACAATGTCTAACATATATTAAGCCCTCAGTAAATGCTAGCCATTATTGTTATTCTGCAACTCACTTTTCCCCCTTAATAATACCCTGAATTTTTTATCCTGCTGCATATTATTACATATTATGGCTGCAGCAAGAGTTTTTTGCCTATTACCCTACTGATGGACATTCAGGTTGTTTTCACTTTTTTCCCTCTTGTATGAGATAGACCACAATGAATATCCTGATACATGCCTATTTTATGCACATAGAAGAGCTCTCTTCTAAGAATAAATATCTAGAAGTAGAATTGCTGGGCCAAAATATGTGTACATTTCAGTTTTGAATGTAATGTGGAACAAAGCAAGTGAATATTTGAGTGATATTCCAATTCTATCAACACTGCTGTCCTTGACAACAAGGATACTCGGTGTGGGAAAAGGGAGGTATAGATGTAAAGTAGAAGAGGTTAATAAAACCCCATGTCATCCTGAGTATGAAGTAGAATGACCAGTATAAACTCACAGGGTATTTTACTTAAACAAAATATACAATGACCAATCCAGTAGTAATAAGAATTTTTAGTGCTCAGAAAGTGGTCTCAAAATAATACTTTATTTGTAAAATAGGACTTCTTGAAGAAAGAGCTAATCAAAGCCTTTTCAATGACCTGCAAGGCCCAGCAAGATCTGGTCCCACTGTGGTCCTTATCCTCCATTACTTTCCCCACCTCTCATTCTTCTTTTGTCACACTCACCCTATTTAATAATGCAAATCACCCCTTGACCCCAGCACTGATTTCCCTTCCACTTCCACTTTTAATTTTTTTCCATGGCACTTAGCGTCTTCTAACATACCTATACATACATATGTGTGTGTATATATATGTGTGTGTGTATTTATATGTATATATGAAGTTATATATATATATATAAAACATATCAGTCAAGTATTGCCAAATAATTGTATGTTAACAAACCATCCCAGATCTCAGTGACTTAAAACAACAATCATTTACCCTCAATCATGTATTTGTTGGTTGACTGTGGGTTGGCTGCAAACTGCAATTTGGGTCTAATTCTCCTTCACTTGCCTCTCATCTTTGGACCAGCAGGCTACCCGGGACTTATCTTTCTCAAGCTTATGGCAAAAGCACAAGAAAGCACAAGCCTTTGTTCACGTCACCTCCACCAATATCCCATTGGCAAAAGCGAGTCTCATGGCCAAAATCAATATAAATGGGATACTATAGACTAATAATATACTTTATATCTAGTAGGAGGAACTACAGAGTTACATGGCAAAAAGTATAGGTAGAAAGAGGGTGAAAATTTGAAGACAGTAATTAAATTTACCTCACAAATTGTGTTTATTGTTTATTTTCTGTCTTCCTCAATTGGAATATAAGTTTCACAAAGGCATGTTTTGTTCACTGATTATTCTTAATGCCTAGAATAGTACCTGACACCTAATAGGTGCTTAGTAAAGGTTTCTTGAATTAATATGTGAATGAAGTATTCCTGTTAGAATTAATGGCTCCTCTCTCCTTGCTTCCATAGTACCTGGTTTAGATCTCTCAGGTGACACAGTGTATTGGGCCTTGTATGTGGCTTCCTTAGAGGACGCTATAGGACTGTGTATCTATTAGTATGTCCATATTCCCAGCAGCAAGGGGGAAAAGGCAGAGAACTCAAGCCTCAGCTTCCTATCCTGAACCCAGAGAAGGCACTGTAGTTTGGGTGGGCATTGCCTGCTGCTCTACCACCTATGCAATATTCTGCTTGCAAAAGCAAAGGGCATTTCTGACTCAAAAAGAACAACTACAATCATAATGTACAATCAAAAGAATAAGAAATGTGGAATTATTCTTTCTATCCCCAAGCAAAAATTATCTGTGCTGTCTCATCCCTGCCAGATCCTGTATTACACTAGCTGTCACACTGGCAAGGGTCTGGAACAGTTTCCTGTAAGCTGTTAAGATTGATAACGCCACATTATTTTATCTCCTTTGCAACTGTACAGGACATTGACTTAACCCTGAAGATCTAGTGGATGGGAAAGAAGCTAGATGGGGGCAAATGGCTTTTCTACAGTCCCTTGAATCAACTAACAGAGGACCTAGCTCCCCAAACACACACACACTAATTGCTAAGCCCCAACTCCAGAGGTTCTGATTTAATTGGTCTGGGCATTGGGATTTTTAAAAGAAAAGCTCCCAGGTAATTCTAACACACAGCAAAGCTTGAGAAACACTGCACATGGCTTGATACAAATGTCACAAACTAGTAACGCCTGATAGATGAGGACGCTAAGAAATTTCTCTCTACTGGATCTTTCCTAACAGCATAAGACATGCTATTTCTCTCATCTTTAAACCAAAACACCTCTCATGACTCCACTTCCCCCTCCAGCTATGGCTCTGTTTTTCCCCCTTATTGAAAAACTCCTTGGAAAGGATCGTATATAATCTCAGTCCCCCATTTCCTTCCTCCCTTTCTAATAAGGCATTGGCTTCCACTACTTCTCTAAAACTGCTCTGATCAAGATCACTTACTGGTGATGTCACTCATCTATATTATTAAATCCAAGAATTAATTCTCAGTTCTCATCTTACTCAACCCCTCAGCACACTTTTTCACAGTTGGTCACTCACTCTTCCTTAAAATACTTTTCTCACTTGGGTTCGAGGATGCTACACTCACTTCTTTATCCTTTTTCCTGTATGGTCACTTCTTCTCAGTCTCCTATGTTGATTTCTCCTCATCTTCCTGTCCTCTAAGTGTTGGAGTGCCCAGCGCTCAGTCCTAGTACCTCTTCTCTTCTCTATCTACACTTGTTCCTTAGAGGATCTCATCCAGGGTGTTCATTTTATATACCATCAAAACAGCGGTGACTCCAACTACCTATTTGACTTCCACACTTAGATGTCAGTTAGGTATTTTAAACTTAACACGTCCAAACTCCGTTCCTGATCTTCCTCCCCCAAACCTGCTGTAGCTGTAGTCTTTCACATCTCAGTAAATGGCAACTCTTTTTTTTTTTTTTTTTTTTTTGCGGTATGCAGGCCTCTCACTGTTGTGGCCTCTCCCGTTGCGGAGCACAGGCTCCGGACGCGCAGGCCCAGCGGCCATGGCTCACGGGCTTAGTTGCTCCGCGGCATGTGGGATCTTCCCGGACCAGGGCACGAACCCGTGTCTCCTGCATCGGCAGGCGGACTCTCAACCACTGCGCCACCAGGGAAGCCCAATGGCAACTCTTTATTCCCTCTGCTAAGATCCAAAACCTTGGAGTTACCCCTAACATCCAATCTATCAGAAAATTATGTCAACTCTACCTTCGAAGCTGATTGAGAATCTGACCACTTCTTACCACTCTGCCACATTGGTCCAAGTCATCATCCTATCTTTCATGAATTATTACAGTAGGATTCTAACTGATGTTCTTGCTTCTGTCCTGGCCCACCATAAGTATATTCTTAATGTAGGAACCATAGTGACCCTATGAAAACACAAATCAGATCACACTCCTCTGCTCAAAATCCTCCAACAGTTCACCATCTCCCTCATAGTTAAAACCAACATCCTGGTTATGACCTTCAAAGCCCTTCATGATTTGGCCCTGTTCGCTCTTTGACCTCATCTCCCTACCGCTCTCCCCCTCACTCTATCCTATCCAGCCACACCAGTCTCCTTGCTGTTCCTTGACCACACAAGGCACTGCCCCATGTTAGGGCCTTTGAACTTGCTTCTCCTTCTGCTTGGAACACTCTTCTCCTAGATATCCACATGGCTCAGTTTCTTGGCCTCTTCAACTGTCACCTTCTCAATAAGGTTATCCTAGAATTGCAAACCTCACCCCACCCTCATCATATGCATTCCCTATCTCCCTCTCTGCTTGATCTAATACAGTATATATTACCATCCAACATGGTACATATTTGCTTATTTATCTTGTCTATTATTTGTCTCCCCTCCTGCCACTAAATTCTGTGCCTCACGAAGGCAGAGATTTTTGTCCATTCTTTTCTGTTTTGTTAACTGAATGCTCTCCACAGCCTATAACAATGCTTGGCACATAGCTGGTGCCCAGTAAGTACTTGTTGAAAGGATGAATGAATGAAAGAAAGTAGAGGGTAAGTTTTTTATTGGTGACATTTGATCTTTACTGAATGAACTAGCTCAAACCTAGGATCTCCTATTTTTGGATCAAGGCAGTTATCAAAGTGGTTAAAGGCATGGGCACTGGAGTACAACAGGCTCCATTTACACGCTGCATGACTTTGGGCAAGCTACTTAACTTTCCTTAGCCTCAGTTTCCTAATGGGACTCATGGTCCTTAAGCGAGATAATTCGTTAAAGTGATAAGACTATCTGCAAAATGGGTCAAAGTATGCTTTGTATGATTTAACTTATATGAAGTATCTAGAACAGTCAAACTCATAGAAGCAGAGAGCGGAAATGATTGATAAGAGTCGTGGGGAGGAGGAAATGGGGAGTTCCTAGGACTTCCTAATCCATGGGTATAAAGTTTTAATAATGCAAGATGAGCACATTCTAGAGATTTGCTGTACAACTTTGTGTCTATAGTTAACAATATTGTATTGTGCACTTAAAGATGTGTTAAGAAGGTAGATCTCATCTAAGTGTTCTTATCACAATAAAATAAAAACTAAAAGACCCAACAAACAACCCCAAATACTGAATAGCCCCATAAATGTTAAATAAATTGATTCCTTAATTTAAACTTTCCAACAAAGAAGAAAAAGTGTGCTTTGCAAATGTGAAGAAACAAAATAGTCAAGGTAGCTCAAAACCATTAGGATAAGAGGTCCTAATTTAGATGTCCAGGTTGAATGAACATCTGACCTAACCGGAAGGAGGTATCAGAAGCCAACTTCTTTGACTTGTGAGAGTAAACGAAATAAAGCATACTTAGCTCAATGTTGGCACATATTACTATTATAATTATCATTATTCAATAACCATCATTCAAGTACATATGCATTTATTTGAGGTTTAAGGAACTCTACTGCCTAATAAATATTAGATGCTGTGTACATATATTTTAATGTACGAAGGAATTCCAAGTTGAGCCAGGTTGAGCTGCTTATTAACACATATCTAGAGCCCATCAGCAGAATTTTTTTTTCTTTGGCACATATGAGCTGTAACACAGACACCAAACGTACTTTTCAGGAGCATTGGAGGGCAGGAAAATGGTGAGAATAACATAGTCAGCACTTTTATTTATGTTTCTGAAGCAGCTGAAAAATGGATCAAATTGTTAACATTTCTGGAAAAGAGATAAGACCAAGGAAGTACAGAGTAAAGACCAAATGTGTTACTGTAATTAGAGTATTTTCAATTCAGTTGGAATCTATCTGACATCAAATATATTTTGGCAATGGAAGAGGGGAATGAGGAGTCCACTTTCAGTGGGAATTCTTGGGGGTGCAGTGTCCTTGACGTGTCAAAACCCAACTGGTACACAAATAGGAAAATGATATAAAATTGCTTCTGAGACTGCCCTTATGACGCCCAAACAACCAGAAGATCTAGTCAACACAATGACAAAGTCACTTGGAGCTGTTTGCTTGGTTACACATAGTCAAAACATGTATTTGATTTAATTTTTCACTTCTCAGCCAGCTCCTTGGGTGATGGGGAAGATGAAGCCCAATTGTGCTTTCCTTTTCTTTTCATTTAAAAAAAAAAAATCTGATGCCTTACTTTTGGAAATGGAAACATCTGAGTCTCAATAGGTCACAATCAATTTGTCGTCAGAGCACAAAGAACCCAGAAAGCTGGAGACATTTTGAATGAAACCAAGAATGCCAACCTTCAGCTTTCAGAATCGTTCTTGATGGAGAATCAGCTCACTCTGATTTGCACATAATCACATTCTTATTCTTATTAATAAGTGCACCTTGCATATGAATAGCGCTTTTTGTCCCCTTTGCCCCAAAGGAATCTTCACACGCATGATCTCATTCGCTTCTCAAAACAACTCCTTGAGATGAATTAAGTAAAACTCTCCTCCCATTTTATAGATTAGGAAACGGAGGCAGAGAGCCAGTTAGTGAATTCCAGAAGGTCACAGAAGTGTCTAGTGATAGTGTTTAGACTAGAACCCAAATTTCCTAACTGCTAAAACTAGGAAATTTTCTCTAAACCACAGTGCCTCCTTACACTATGACTACTTTACACATTTTCCTGAACCTGGCCATCATGGCGAGCCTCAGGGAAAGGAAAATGTCTTTCTGACAAAACTGTACAAAATTATTTGACTCTTATAAAAGCCTCCTTTAGGGGACTTCCCTGGTGGTCCAGTGGCTAAGACTCCACTCTCCCAATGCAGGGGGCCTGGGTTTGATCCCTGGTCGGGAAACTAGATCCTGCCTGCATGCCACAACTAAGACCTGGCACATTTATTTAATTAATAAATATTTTTTTAAAAGCCTCCTAAGATAGAAGGGAAGAGCAAGAAAATGAGAGACAGAGGAAAGGGAAAAAGAGAAAAAGAACAGAAGAAAGGGAAAGAAGGGAAGGTGGGTAAGAGAGGGAGGGAGGGAGAGAGGGAGAAAAAAAGAAACTTTGTATTCAGGTCTAATCTGGGTGTTACAGATGGAAAGATACATATATTTTGGTTTCTTCTTCTTGAGTTCATGGTGATTTTTTTTTCTCTCTCACATGGCTACTGAGATGGAGATTTCCTGATATTTATTTACCTACTAAGATAAGATAGAGATAGCCCAATAAAAGAAATCTTTTTGCTGTTAAGAAAATATTGTTAACCGGTTTGGGAGTAGAGTCAGGGTAGGCAGAAATGAGAGATGGGTGCTCTGAGAGTCACTTAAAATATCAATGGGAAGAAATATACAAAAATACAGCTAATAAAGAGAGTTGTACTAAAGTAAAAAAAAAAAAAAAAAAGATAAGTGATGTCCATGGAGGGCATGAAATATATATTATCTGTTTTCTTGTGACACCTAACGGGAGAAGTGAGTCCTGGAGAAATGGGGTAGTAAAAAATATATATATATATATATATATATATATATGTATGTATTTAAAATAATAAAAAGTGTTTCAAAGACTGTACTTTTAAAAGGTACAGTAACTTTGAAATTAATCTGTAGTATATCTCACCCAGAACCATATGTATTTTTTAATCTTTTTTTCTTGTAATTTTTAATCATTATCAGTAGCATATTTCTACTTTTTCCTTTACTTTTTGGTAGCTCCTATGTTGGTAGGGGGTGAATAAAAAAACAGTATCCCCAAATAATTTTCAACCTTTCTTTCTCCTTTGAAACATCGATCATAGTTGCCAGCAAATGCTTCTTGGAGCTGTAAGCACATGGTGTCAGTCTGAAGAATAAGCTTTGTATTGACATTGGAAGTTAAATTAAAGGAGTAGAAATCAGCAGCTGGCTACCCACTGGCTAAAGAAGATAAACAGTGAGTATCACGCACCCCTCCCTACCAACAAGCTGCCTGATCTTTTCTCTAAGTCAGCTCATAAGCCATAGACTGAAAGGAAAGAAGATCTTCAAAGCAAATCCCACCTTTAAATAATTTTGTAAACTTATAAACCACCTCCCTTCTTCTTATAAACACACTTCACACCCAGAATCTCCAGTAAAATTATTCGTTTTCAGCATTTTGCCTCTAAGTGGCACTTGTCAGTATCATGAGGTACTTAATTGTGACAGAGAAAGGGAAATATGTTAAGAAATCTAGATTGGGTTGCTTTGGCACTAATGGTGGTGTAACTTCAGCAGAGTCAATGTTCTTTTGTAAATGGGGAGATAATCTAAAACATGACTAAAGGATATTCAAGGTAATGCTGAGCCAGGAACCACATTCTTAAATTTTCTCCATCCCACCTATCCTGACTTCTGAGCAAAATTATCAGGAGAAAGAGGAGAAGAAAATAGGCTAAGTGATATCCTGTATTTTTACTATAAAGACTCTGTTCCTACAAAACAAGTTCTTTGAGATGCTCTTTCAGTACCTGGGCTCAGCTGCAAGGAACCATCCCCACTCTCCTCTCCCCCTCGGACTGCTCCTTTTGACCAACGAATGCCATGCTTAGGGTCTAATTAGGTAAAAAGCCTTCGAGTTTGCACCTACATAATTTTTGATACATTAACCAAAGTTACGTTTTCCTTCTAGGCGTTTCCTGTAATTCCATTACCTGTCTCCTATTCAGGCTGATTGGCTTTTTAAGTTCACATAGAAACAAACCAAATGTCTGTCCATGTGAGTCTGGATGAGTAAGCTGTGATATCTTCATGTGGTGGAACATTGTACAGCCATCAAAATAAATGATCTAGAGTCATGCACGACTATGTTGATGAAGTTAGCAATGTGACATTAGGTGAACAAAACGAAGTCCAAAACGACTTTCATAAGACACGATACCCTTTTCAAAGAATTTAAAACAGCCATGGTTTTAAAAATTAAGAAGTACTTTCTGTAAGACATGTAAATGTATTACAGTTAAATCAACATGAAAGCAAAAGCATGATGAGCATGGGATTCAGGATCACGGTTACATCAGGTGGGGTTGGCAGGAGGATGCAGGGGTGTGGTGGGGGAAGGAACACATGGTTAGATGTAGGTTATTATTAAGGTTCTAAATTTCTAGCTTTTGTTTTGAGTGGGGTTGTTTGGGGTGTCTATTGCAATTATGAAAATTAAATAACTAGTTAAGTCAAAGAGGGCCATGTGTGGAAAAATGATGAGGTGTATATTAAAGCAAGGATGATGATGAATCCATTTCTGTGAACCTGAGGACTCATTAAAAAATATTAAACAGCAACAAACTTATAGCAGAGATAATCATTTGAGAGCGACAGGTTTTGAGTTTCCTTATCCCTTAGCCTGAGTCTCTGGGCATTAAACAGAGGATGTGGGGAAAAGAGTCTTCTGCACTCCTACATCGATGTAAAGATCTTCTAAATGGGGTAGCCACAGAGGCAGCAAGGAAAGTGGGAATGAGTCAGCATAGCGAGACCCGAGTGAGGGTTCCGTGTCTGACACTTCACTGGGAGGGATCCTGGGGGCAGGAGGAACCATGAACTTCCGAGCTAGTTTAGGGAACCTGGGAGGAGTCTGGTTCTGTGGACCTGGGAAGGGCACAGGAGTAGCTCGCCATAGTCCAGATTATGTGGAATTGGAAAAAATGTCTACAGATGGGTCTGAGGCAGCCCCATTGCATTTCTTGCAACTCCAAAGAGATGGGGGGATGTCCTCTGTCCCATGGGCCCGAGGGACATGGAAGTGGTTGAGGGAGAGCTGGAACTGGGGAAGCCCAGTGGTGGAGAAGAAAGGCCAGTGCAACAGTGGCCTGCTTGAATCTACAGCCAAGGACCAGAGAGGATGCTGCAGGTGCAAGTAGATGCCAGCATCTCCACCGCCAGCCCCCAGCCCCCATATCTTTCCAACGCCATTCTGGGCAAATTCGAAACTCTTCAGAGCTTACATACAACTTAGAAGAAAGAGGAGGGGCCAGAAATGATCTAAAGGACCAGAGGTGACTAAGATTGAGAGTCTACTACCTGCCTGAAGGACGACTTAATGTGGAAATGAGGTTTCGTTATGGAAGGTTTAAGAAAATTACATTTCCTACACAACTGAGCTCGTGGCCTGAGATAAGAAACCCCTGCATGTATAAGCTATCTAGTCAATCCCTTTGGATATCTGGGAATATGAGATACGGAGGCAAAACATATAGATTAGCCCAGACTTTTCACCATAACTGGACTTGTGGCCTTTGACAAATCTCTGGGCCTCAGTCTCATTCATATAAAATGAGGGTGATGGCTAGACCCTGACAGTAACTCACTGTGTGACTTTGGACATGTCTCTTTCCTTCTCTGGGTCTGCAGTTCCTCATTTGCAATACAAGGGAAGGAGGTGCAATCTATACATTCCTTTTAGCTCCAGCCATCTATAACTTAACTTTCATATGGGCTTCTTTGGACTTTGAATGCACTATATACAGCTAACATCCCCTGGTTTCACTAACTCTTAATATGAAGATAACTCTTATTTTTTTCTAAGAAGCTGACAGCCAAATTGAGTTTGTAGAAGGGCATATATCCACATCTACGGCCTGTCACTCAGATGGCCAGAAACAGCTGAGATGTTAATATTTAACCATGAATAAGCAGCAGGATTCCTCTGCAGAGCTAAATACAGTCAATTTTTGTTATTTTTCTAAATATTATTGGCTTGGCTGTCTCTGCTTGAGAATGGTTTCTAGGGTCATGAATATAATCAGACAGCCATTTTCTTCTAATCCAACCTCTAAAGAGAGAAGGTGGGTCTATTTATTTTTTTTAGGAGTCAGTGTATAATTTTTGGCTCCCTGCCTATTCTATTTATTTGCCTGTGAAACACCATGAAGATGGGGAGGTGGTGAGTGAGGAATCTAGGGATAGGCGAGCCAGAGGATTCACTATCAGAGAGTGTGGGGAAAAGGAAAATCGAGGCAGTAGTTCAAACCAAGACCTGTGTAGGCCTATGGCCTGCAGTCTTGAACACATGGAGCCACAGATTGGTGGGATAGTGAGTGGGTAAGGGCATGAGTCTTAGATTCAGCAGCCATGAATCTGAGTCCTGGTTGTACTCCTTACTGTGGATGTGATCTTCCGATTTGTAAAAGATGGGATGACAATAATAATACCTACCTCACAGGTATTATTCTGTATTATAAATGGTTCTGAGGCCATTTATAATACATGTAAACGAATCCATGTAAATCATTCAAAATACATTTTGAATACATTCAAAAGAATACATGGAAAAGTACTCAGCATCACGCCCAACACACAGTGAGTACCTAATAAATGGTAGGTAGTGTTCTGATTATTAATAATAATGATTATTCCATAGAATTGCAAAGCTAGAAGGAACCCCTGAGGTCACTTAACTCAGTCATTTGATGGTACATATGAAGAAGCCAAGACCCAGAGAAATGAAGGGACGTGTCTGAAGTCAGACAGCTAATGACAGCACCAGGACTAGTTCAGGTCTCCTGAAGTGGGTTCCTAAGACCTTTTACCCCTTTCACCCCACATACATAATAATTTGGCAGAATTGTGAAGAGGGTCACTTTGGTCCTTTGTGTCCTTCCACCCATCCTTTCCCCATTCTGGTCCAAATCAAAAGCCTGGGTGGTTCCTATCTGGGGGAGATTTCAATCTCCCAGAGCTGGCCTATCCTTAAGGAAGATCACGGCCAAGGAGAGTGGCAAGAGCAGCTTCCTCAGCAGCCGGAATTACCTGCTTCCCTGCACACTTCCTGCGCACCCACTTCCTGCCAGCCCTTGTTCTAGATGTCATGCTCTCCACCCAGGGAACCTGTGGTATTTTTGGTACTAACCAGTGCTCACGGCTTCAGGGCTGCCATGAGGAATGAAACAGATTCTTGGTGTCTTTCTCATGAAGATCCTGGGGTGCTTTTATCAGTTAAGTTTTTCCTCATCACCACCAGCAATGAAGGTATCATTTTGTGATGTACTTAGGGTGATTTCCAAAATAGTTACTTTCTGGTCCAGCTTGGGTAATAACCAACTAGAAAAGATGCCAGAGGCCCACGGGCACAGGGTACTGAAGGCCTTCTGCTGTGCCAGCCATGAACTCTTTAGCTATGGATCGTGGGGAATGCTCGAGGGTCCCAGGGGAGGGGCAGGAGCAGTGAAAGCTGCAGGGGACACCTGGGGAAGCTTGAGACAGCAGCACTTTACCCGGCGGCAAGGAACTCTTTCAGTGCTTTAACAATGGTACAACTGCATCAGAGCATACTGTTCAGTCAGCCTGGGTGTACTCAGAGCAGGCTTTAGGCCTGGGGCTGACAAAGAGAACCAGTCAGAGGTGGGTCTGGCACTCTCGAAGCTTCCATGTTAGACAACTGTGCCCACACCAGGGCTCTAAGACATCTGGGAAGGAGGGGAAGCCCCCTACATGCTGACAAGTGAGCACTTTACAGCAATATCTTGTTCCCAAGGTTGAGAAGTCTCCTTGCTGCCACTGCTTCCACTGGCAAACACCTCAGGAGTCTTGACATTGTACTTACTACTTTTAGATGAGGAGTCTTTTTATTTTTATTTTTTAATTGAAATATATTTAATTGAACTTTATATTTAAATCAACTTTAATTGAAGTTGATTTATAATATTGTGTTCGTTTCTATTGTACAGTGAAGCGATTCAGTTATATATATATATAAAATATATATTCAGTTGTGTATGTATATATATATATTTTTCAGATTCTTTTCCATTATAGTTTATTACAAGATACTTGTTGTTTATGTATTTGATATATAGTAGTTTGTATCTGCTCACCCCCAACTCCGAATTTATCCCCCCCCTCCCCAATAGAGGAGGACTTTTTTTGCAATGCACTGGTCTGCTATTGTTTTGCATAGGAACTCAGAAGAAAAGCACTGGTCTGTAGGGGACACCAATGTCTTTTTTGACCCTGATGATTTGCCCTAGATTCACTCTCCTTCTCCTTGTCTTATGTGGTAAGGTGTTCCAAGAAGTGGCAGTAGCACTAGCTCTCCACGATGACTCTCCGAAGGCATATTTAGTCCCTGTTGTTTTGAAAAAAAGTCGAGCTTGTCAAATGGGCGGCCCGAAGACGATAATTAAATTAAATGAAATTAATCCCAAGCACTACCATTATGGGATTGGCTGATTCCATAGGTAGCTAAGACCCACTAACTACCCTTTTCTCTGCTGGACTCAATGACATCTTGGTTATGGATGAATAAGTAGTAAGAGCAGCACAGCCCCGTCCACAGAAGGAACTCTTCTTTATGCGTCGTGTCAATCAAGGGGCAGGACAGAGTCCCCGTGTGTGCTCTGGCCTGCTGGCCTCCCCCCTGAATGCTCCTTGCTGTGCTGTGCCACAATTAATCAGGCTTTCTAGGTTTTAGTTAATTTCAGGACCCCAATAAATTGGTTTGTACTGGCATTAGTCCAGCCCTGATCATTTCACAGCTGTGTGCTTGGGAACTGTGGCAAGTTTGCACAGGACTTAGCAAGCACGGAGAGGGGGGAGAAAGCATAAAAGGAACTCTTGTTTGGCTTAAGTTCCATTAATATTGGGGAAAGCTGAACTCTAAGTGACAGAAAAGCATGGCTGAGGACGTGGACTTTGCAGCTGGGAGGGGGTTTCTCTGTGTTTCTTCCATCCTCCCCTCAACCCAGGGTGGATTTGAAAACACTAAAATTAAATAAACCCAAACCTTCGTTGGATATTTCTCTTTGTCTGATTGTTCTCCAGTTTTTGTCTCTGATTTCACAAGAGTCCCCCAAGGAATAAGCACTGGAGCCCATAATCTAGTAAAAGGTTCATTTGGGTTTAGGCTTTTTATTGTTAAAGATATGATTCTTGGAGATTTTTTTTCTTTCGATTACAGGCAGCTTTTATGACTGAGAGGTTACCAGGAAAATTCAAAGGCGGCGAGACGAGGGGTCCCTAATGAGTATAGACATTGGGGCTGCGTATGTAAATTAGCTGCTGTGGAGAATAAGCCCAACAAGCAAGTCTTGCAGGATTTCAGAGGCTCAGCAATGTCTCTGGCACTTGGGTTCTAGAATGCTCTGTGGCCACAGAAACACAGGTTGGAAGGGGCCAACAAGCTGAGTGACTGGGCACCTGGAATATGATTTTACAATCAAAGACTGCTAGAGCTTGAAGGAGCAGATGGGGAAACTGAGGCCTACAGGGAAGGCAGGGTGTGACCCATCCAAAGCCAAGTCAGGACCAGAGCCCAGAATCCTAATTCTCAGTTCAAGGATCCACACAGGTTCTGATACTGCTTCTCTTGTGGCAAGAACATATTTTCTCTAATATGAAAAAGGAAAAAAAAAAAAAAAAGATTCGGACACTTGGTTACAGGGCCAATGTGAAAGTGGCTGTTTAGATTTTCAGATTTTCTTGGCAAAACTCCCTGGGAGTGCAGATTCTCTGTTAGGTTTTAAAACCATCCAAACACAGGGAAAACTGGAGATGAGTGTTTGACTGTGTCTACATGATGCCTAAACAGACAGTTGATTCAGTCAAAAAATATTATTCATGTTGCTGGTTTGGCAACACAACCCATTTGTGGACTGAAGCGTCCACTTTTTAACTCCTTGAGATGCAGTATGAGGTAGAAAAAAAATGTCTGAGACTGGCTGTCAGAAAGCCAGGCTTCCAGACCCGGTTGAGCCACTTACCTAGCCCCTGCCCCCTCCCCGGGCCTCAGTTTCTCCCTGTGTAAGTTAATCAGATTTGGACTAAGTTGTCCCAAAGGTGCTGTAGAGTTTTCACCTTCTAGAATACTGTTCTATGCACACTCAGTCATTTTCCAGGATGGGATGTGAGAAGAGGATGTCCCTACTTGTGGTCTTTGCCATCTGCATTTGAGGTCAGCAGCCCTGCAATTCTAGTGTGAGAAGAGATTTCTTGATATAATTCACAGCCTATTTCCATTTCACTCCCAGCTTGGCTTCTAAATAGGCAACTCACTGCTCTCCCTGGTCCCCTCCCTTCTCATAAGGAGAAAAGGAGCGTAGTATTTGGCTGACAGGCAGGACTCAGCAGCACGGTCAGGGGGCCCTGTACTTTGTCATCTGACCTCGTCAAGCTAGTGCCAACCCTTCATCAGTCCACACCTCCCTCGCACATTACCCATGCCCCCAAACTGGATAATTGGCCTGTGGGATTTTTAAAAAGAGGTATGGAACAAGGAAGTAGTGTTGATTTAATGATGGGTTCCATGTCAGGTGTTGAATCTGATTTTTTCTTGTTGACTTCTGACTCTTAGCCTGTGAATAAGATCTCCTGGCTCACACCCCTGACCATCCCACTTACTTTGCTGAAGCTTTTTAAAGTGGATTCGAGTGGTGTTCTGGTGCCAGGTCTCACCAGCTTGGGAGAGGCAATTGCACACATCTCTTACCAGCTCTGCATGAAGTGACAACATACTGGTAGTTTGAAATCGGCCATGTTGGGGATATTTATATATCAGAAATTGGAAATTGCTATGAATCAGGATTATTTTTCTCCCTAGAGAGCCACTTGTCAGACAGTTATGACTGTACACCATGGTTCAAATTCAAATGGCCCTAGAAGCTAGAAAGGTAATCTGAATGAGTAAAGCAGGCCTGAGGGTATCAAAAGGGGCACAGTAAGGAGTGGTGGGGACTGTGGCAATTGATGAGCACATATGCTATGTAAAAGCAGCAGCCACTCCTCTGTTCCAGCCTATGTTACTAGGCAGAGATGTCAGCCCAGTGTTGCCAGCAATTCTAATTTTCCAAGAGGAACTGGAAATCAAGGTTTTTGTGTGAAATCTCCTAATAATAAACATTAAAGATTGTTTGGAACCAATTCAAATTTTGAAAAAAAAATCCCTGTTCAGTCCAAGCAAAACATGTGTGCAGGCTCTTGTCAGCCTTTGGGTCAGCAGTTTGCCATCTTTGCTCTCTAGATCCTCTGTTTCCTGCTCTTATTCCCTGGGTTATAACGCTGATGCTGAGTTGTCAGCATCATTTCCTAATGAGAAACAAACTTTCTTTCCTTGAGAACTGAAAGATCAGGGAATTTGAATGTGAGAATATCCAGGTGGCTTCTCACGATTCTACTCTGGCTTGTGTCTTGTTTTCTAGTCCATGTGCCATGAAGATGGAGAAGAGGATGTTAGGCCCAAATCTGCATCTAATATTTTATGATCTTCTCCCGGCACCAGGACCTTACTCGGTGCTGATGCACATGTGTGTGAAAACAGAGTGACTTCCATTTTGGCATCAGTCTCTTGACTGTTCCACTTAAAGGCAGATTGGCACTCCACTCCCCAACTCCCCAACTTACTCCCTGCCTAGAAGAAAAGGGTGGAAAATTGGGCTAATTATTGATTTTCTCTTCCTGCTTTTCTCTCCACTCTCTTCTAAAGACAGGGAAACTGAAGCTTGAGTAGCTAATAAAGGACTTTACTGAGTGTGGAATAGCTCTCACATTTGGCCTAAGGAGTGGGGGCAGGGAGGAAAAGTGAGGATGGAAAGGACTAACAGGCATCTACTATATGCCAGGCACTGAGCCAGACCCTCCACATATACTAGGCGACTGAACCTCCACAGCAGCATTATCAGCATCCTCTTTTTACATAGAAGGAAACAGACTCAGAAAAGTTATATGACTTGTTGGGACTCAAACTCAGGAATGCTTGATTCTAAAACCATGGTTAAGACAATGAGATAGGCACTTCTGTTGGTTCTTCTGAAGAATAATAGTGGATGCTCTGCTACCTAGCTTTGGAATAAAGGCAAATAATGTGGGAGGTTCATGGCAGTTCTAAAGAGCTGTGGGTACCTTGAGGTACTATAGTAAGCTATCTAAGCAGATGCAATTTTTTTTTTTTTTTTTTTTTTTTTTTTTTTGCAGTATGCGGGCCTCTCACTGTTGTGGCCTCTCCCGTTGCGGAGCACAGGCTCCGGACGCGCAGGCCTAGTGGCCATGGCTCACGGGCTTAGGTGCTCTGCGGCATGTGGGATCTTCCCGGACCAGGGCACGAACCCTTGTCTCCTGCATCGGCAGGCGGATTCTCAACCACTGCGCCACCAGGGAAGCCCAGCAGATGCAATTTAAAGTGATTAAATGCTCTATAGCAATAGAGCTTCTAGGGAAGCAGTTTCTGTTCTGCCATATTGCATTTTCTATGTACAGTATAACACTTGGACATACTAAATCTCCAGTTTGTTTTTACAACGTCCCTAGTTAACAACATTTACATACCTTTGTGAGACTGCTTGAAAATGTAGTTAAACTACGTGAAAAATCCTCAGTCAGAAGTGAATGTGTTTTATGCTCTGCCCATTTGACTCATTCATGGTTATTGTGGGCACGCTACAATTTTGAATCAAGGAATACATGTCCTTTCATCTTTTAGGTATTTACTATAATCCTGCACAGTATGATGAGTTTACCTCAATTTTAAAAATAAATATGTTCCCGAAATTTTCCATAAACCAAATTTTGCTTTTTCATTGGCCTTTATGATAAATCTGGAGATGTGCTCCTTTGGGAAGAGAATCACATAAAATGCTCCCACAAATATCTTAAAATCAGTTCAAAGGAAAATCATTTCCTTAAAATACTATTCAGATATAACACAAAGCACAAATAAAAAATATCTTGGGTTATTTTTGTTTGGTACAGTAACTAAAAGGCATAAATGGAAAACGGCAGCTTAACTAAGAAGAACACATTGAACCAAAAAATAATGGCTTCTATTAATTCTATTTCCAAGATTCTATAAGCTGCTCTGTTTACTTTTCTGGTTTTCATAAAGTATGAGGAAACAGAATTGTTTTTACTGGTGGTATCAGCAGTCAGGATTGGGTAGATTATGCTGCAAAAAGAAGCAACCTCCAAATCTCACAAGCTTAACACACAAAGTTCCATTTATCACTCACTTTAGACTCCCAAAATAATTCTGATGGGGGCTTTGCTCATCTTAGTCACTCAGAAACTCAGGCTTCATTTCAATATATGCATTCATGATTCCTGTGTTAGTGGGCAGGGAATGGGGCAAGTTGTTATGCACTAGCTCTTGGTTTCCATCCTGAAGTAACACATTGCTTTTCCTAAGATTTCAATGGCCAAAGCAAATCAGATGGTCATGCTCAATCCCATAGTAGGAAGGGGGGTAAAGTTCTACCATGAACCTGAAAGGAAGAAAGACAGAAATATTAGATGAACCGCACTAGTGACAACCAATTCTGTGTTATAGCACTTTTTAGAAATGATCAACAGGAAGAAAATACAACAAAGACAAAAACTCAGTTAACAAACGTGAATACATACAAGTGATAAAGGGGCTCATATTAAATACAGCTTAAGGGTCCTAAAAGGTCAGCTTCTAAATATTGAATCAAATATTTGATTAATGCAAACTTTAGGTTGGTCTGATTTTCTGTATAAAGAAATAAACATACACCATAATATACTCCTCATTAATCTTTATGTGTCCTGCTATTTTATTTGAAAGTTAATCAAATAACCAGAGTTTTCCAGGTTCAAATGGGATAAGAAGCATTTTAAAAGGCTAAAATATGTATTCTCAGAACATTGTTCAGCATTAATCATTCTGTAATACCTCCATTTTCACATTCATTTCTGCCACTTTTGACAACATGGATGGACCTTGAGGGCATTATGCTAAGTGAAATAAGTCAGACAGAGGAAGACAAATACTGTATGATCTCACTTATATGTGGTATATTAAAAAGAAAAAAGAGCCAAACTTTGAAACAGAGAGTAGAATGGTGGTTGCCAGGAGCTGGGGGATGAGGGAAATGAGGAGATGCTGGTCAAAGGGTACAAACTTCCAGTTATAAGATAAATAGGTTCTGGGGATCTAACACACAGCATGGTGACTATAGTTAGCATATAGTTAAATATATAATATAACTGTATTATATACTTAAAAGTTGCTGAGACAGTAGATCTTAAATATTCACTCCACAGACAAAAAAAATGTAATTATGTGAGGTGAGAGACGTGTTAACTCACATTATTGTGGTAATCATTTCACAATATATACATATATCAAATCATCATGTTGTACATCTTAAACTCACACAATGTTCTATGTCAATTAAATCACAATAAAGCTGGAAAAAAATAAAATGACTGTGTTCTGCACCACACTGTATACAAGATCAACACACAACAATCAATTGCATTAATATATACTAGCAGTGAACCCTGGAAACCAAAATTAAAAACACAATAACATTTGCAATTGCTCCAAAGAAAATGAAATACGTAGGTATGAATCTAACAAAACACATACAGAATCTATATGCTGAAAACTAGAAAGCATTGCTGTATGAAATCAAAAAAGACCTACAGAAATGGAGAAATATATTGTGTTTATGGATTGGAAGACTCAACAGATTAGAGCTGTCAATTCTTCCTAAATTGATCTATAGGTTTAATGCAATTCCTATCCAAATCTGAGAAGGGTGTATTGTAGACATAGACGAGCTTATTCTAATATTTATACAGAAAGGTACGGGACCCAGAATAGCTAAAACAATTTGAAAAGGAAGAATAAAGTGGGGGGAAACACTCTACTTGATATTAATCCTACTAATGTCTATAATGATAAAAACTGGGTGCTGTTGATGGAGGGATAGACACAGAGATCGATGAAACAAAAGAGAGAAACCAGAAATAGACCTATACAATACCCAACTGATGTTTGACCAAGGTGTAAAAGCAGTTCAATGAGGGAAGGATAGTTTTTTAAAAAATGATGCTGGAGCAATTGGACATCCATAGGCAAAAAAGTGAACCTCGATCTAAATCTCACACCTTATATAAAAATTAACTCCAAATGGATCATAGGTTTAAATGTAAAACTTAAAACTATAGCACTATAAAATATAGGAAAAAAATTTGGACCTAAGGCTAAGCCAAGCAAACAGAATCCATAGAAGGAAAAACTGACCAATTGGACCTCATCAAAATTGACAACTTTGTTCTATAAAAGCCTATGGGAAGAGGATGAAAAGACAAACTGCAATCTGGGGGAAAGTATTTGCAAACCACGTATGCAACAAAGGATTAGTACCTAAAATATATAAAAAACTCCTAAAATTCAACTGTAAGAAAACTATCCAATTAGAAGATGTCAAAATACATGAAGAGCCATTTCACTGAAAAGGATATACAGATGTTAAATAAACACACGAAAAGATGGTAGCTATCATTAAGCATTAGGGAAATACAGTTTAAAACCACAATGATATATCGCTCTACCCCTACCAGGATGGCTAAAATAAAAAATAATGACAACAAGAAATGCAGACAAGTATGCAGAGAAACTGGATCTCTCATTCATTCCTGGTGGGAATATAAATAGTACAGCCACTCTGAAAAGCATATGGCGGTCCTTACAAAACTAAACATGCACTTACCATACAATCCAGGAACTATACTCTAGGGTATTTAGTCCAGAGAAATGAAAACTTAGGTTCATGCAAAATCAGTAGACAGATGTTCATAGCCCCTTTATTTGGAACTGCTGAAATCTGGAATCAATCCAGATGTCCTGCAATAGATGAATGGTTAAATAAGCTGTGATACAGCCATGCCATGGAATACTACTCAGCAGTAAAAGGAACAAACTCTTGATACTGGAACATCTTGAATGGATCTCCAGAGACTTATGTTGAGTGAAAAAAGCCAATTTCAAAAGGTTACCTATGTATGATTCCATGTAATATTCTTTTTTTTTTTTTTTTTTTTGCGGTATGCGGGCCTCTCACTGTTGTGGCCTCTCCCGTTGCGGGGCACAGGCTCCGGACGCACAGGCCTAGTGGCCATGGCTCACGGGCTTAGTTGCTCCGCGGCATGTGGGATCTTCCCGGACCAGGGCACGAACCCGTGTCTCCTGCATCGGCAGGCGGATTCTCAACCACTGCGCCACCAGGGAAGCCCCCATGTAATATTCTTAAATGACAAAATTATAGAGATGGAGAACAGTTTGGTGGTTGCCAGGGAGTAGGAAGAAGAGGAGAGAAGATGAGTAACACTGGAGCCCCTTGTGGTGTTGGCACTGTTTAGCAACTTGACTATGGTGATGATCACATCAACCTACACATGTGATAAAATTTCACAGAGCTATACACACAGACAGATGGGTGCATATAAAACTGGTGAAATTGGAATAAGGTGGATGGATTGTATTGATGTCAATTTCCTGTTTGTAATATTGTACTATAGTTATGCATGATGTTACCACTGGGAGTGAAGGGTAATTGAGATCCCTCTGAATTATTTCTTACAGTTACACATAAATCTATGATTATCTCAAAATAAAACATTTTTTAAGAATGAATATGAGGTGATCTATGCTCTAATCTCCATTTAATAAATAGAGAAAAATAAGGCATAGAGATAATCATCAGTTTCGCTTGAATAAGATCTGGTAGGAAGTTTAGGTTAGGACCCATGTTGGAGTTCCCAATTCAGAAATCAAGACTGGAACTAATACAAGGACCACCAGCATTTACACTAATGAAGAACCTTTTAGAGAATTGCAGCACCCCCCATTATGTAGTTGCCAAGTGTACAAGAGATCTTGAGCAAAAACTGCCCAGTTGAAAAGAACCATTCGATCATAATAAATCATTTTAAGCTTTTAAGGTTTTGGGATGGTTTGTTATGCAGTAATCAGAGTACTACATCAAGCAAGGGGAGCCAGTGCTTGTAGCCAAATAGATGAGCTCTTAAATCTCAGTGAATCTACTGATTTTATTTTATTTTATTTTATTTTTGCGGTATGCGGGCCTCTCACTGCTGTGGCCTCTCCCGTTGCGGAGCACAGGCTCCGGACGTGCAGGCCTAGCGGCCATGGCTCACGGGCCCAGCCGCTCCGCGGCATGTGGGATCTTCCTGGACCAGGGCACGAACCCGTGACCCCTGCATCGGCAGGCGGATTCTCAACCACTGCGCCACCAGGGAAGCCCTCTACTGATTTTAAATGCTAAGATCCATGTTTGTCCCAGGCTGTTCCCTGAAACCCATTTTCCTGAATAATCTCTCAGCAGGTTTGGAGTGATGATGGGGGTTGGGGGATGTAGATACAAAGGAAATTGAACAACCAGTCCTTAGGCCTTGAAGAACTCAGTGTAGTGAGACAAAACATCAGTGCCTTAAATGGCTTGAGAACAGTTATAAGGCAACAAATCAGCAAGTTCAAACTAATATAGTACAGCACAGATTGAATGCATGTGGCAATGTAAATGTATGGCTACCCAAGCAGCAGGATGGAGCTAGACATTTTGGGCCCTGAAGGCAACATTTCAGAAAGGGCCCCCCTTTCTTTGTTAACAGTGAAATAATCATCTCCAGCAATTCAGGGGCTAGTTGGGTGATATTAACACTTGTGAAGGAAGAAAAAGGAAGTAACTTCCAGGGACAATTATTCTTGTTTTAAATTTCCTTTGTTCTCTCTTCCTGATGTATGATTTTTTTGGCAAGCTACAGTTTCCCTGAGCATCAGTTTCTTCATCTATAGACTGGAGATAACAGCCAGAGAGTAGTGGATTGAAAGTCAGGAAATCTGAACTGGAATCTCAAATCTGTCATTTACTAGCTGTGTGACCTTGGATACATCACCTCTCCAGCCCCCTCCTCCGTCAATTTCTCCTTCTGTGACAGGAAGTGGTTGAGCTGAATGGTCCAGAAGGTCCCCACCAACTCTAACACTTGAGGCCACACAGACCAGAGATCATTCAGTTTGTTGTGAGAGTTTAAAAAGTAATGAAGATGTATATGAAAGTGCTCTGTAAGCCATAACGTGGCATGTAGATGTTAGGAGTATCCATATTATGCAGTTCCACGTCGAAAAAAGCCCTGCAGCTCTTCTCTAAATTTAGGGGTTTTAAATATAAATGGCAACGCTTTCAGGCCCTTAGAGGATTCTGGTAATTCTTTGTAACTATACTTCATCGAATAAACACAAATTTGCACTAGTCTGTCCCAGGCTCACCAAGGCATCAGCAGCACTATTGTGATTTCAAGGATGGGTTCTTGACCCAACTCAAAATCCTAACGACTGTTACAACAGTGATGGCTGTGGTGAGCCACTCTAAGTTTTCTTCAAGACACCTAACAGTTAGTGGAGGCCCTTTCCGTGGGGCTCAGGAGCCCTCTGTGGGCGAAAGCAGGTTTCTAAGTCGTCCCCTGTCCCTCCACATACACACACCCATCTCCATCCTGCCTTTAAGGGCACCAACGGTTGGTCACTTCATTAGCCGCGACGTGGATTTGGGAGATGCCCGTAAATGATAAGCAGCCTGCTAGGGCATAATTTTCGAGGCCAACTCATCCTGCGTCCCGCGCACCGGCTCAGGACCAGGCCAGGTGCACGCAGAGAGACCGTCGTGCGGGAGGAGAGGGGTTTGCGGGCTTCCAGCGGGGAAGTCAGAGGGTAGCCGGGGTCTTCAGGCCGCGCGCAAGCGGCGGGGAGCTCCTAGGTGCATCCAGCGCAGAGGGGGTGGAGGCGCGGGAGGAGATGTGCGGTCCCTTTAAGACCCCAACGCTCGCTTAGCCAGAGGAGGGGGGTGCCGTGTGGGCGCTGCGTGATGGGAAAGTCGCCGGCTGAGCCTCACACTTTCTCCTGATTTCTTAACTTTCGGGTCGGAGGAGCGGGGAGAGGGCGGCGGTGCCAGGGCGGAGAAGGGGTGCGGGCTTGCAGCGGCTGCTTGCTCGAGGAATTCCCGCCCGCGCCGAGCGGCCGGCCTCTCGGGCCAAGTGGGGAGCGGGCGGCGGGCGGGCAGGTGGCCCCGGGCCGCCGCGCCCGCGCCTTGGCTCTGCCCCCGGGAGCCGAGCGAGCCGCTGTTTCCTCGTGGTGTGAGGGCGGTGATGTTTTTCCTCCCACCCACTTTTGAGTCCCCCCTCCCCCCTCGCGCGCACTCCAGCTCTCGCCACAACCTGCGAGTCCCAGTCCTCGGAGGAGCGCCCCGGGGAGCTCGGAGCGCTTGCACGCGTGGAAGACGGAGGAGGCCGGTGGCCAGGTCAGTGAACGGTGTCCGGCGCCCGTTTCCCCTCCCTTCCTTACCAGCCTTTGCACAGGTGGGCCGTCTTCCCCCAGGGCGCCCAGAACTTCCCCGACCTGCCACCCTAACCCGCTCTCCGCCGCAGCTGCCCGCGGCCCGGCTGGAGGTGGAGCCCAGGGAGCCAGACCAAGGCAGGTCGGAGGGCCCCAGATTCGAACTCACCACTCGCCACTCTCGCTCGGCCTGCGTAGTCCCAGGCTCTGGAGCTGCAGGGAGGCCACTTGGGTAGCTACCTAACGGGTTTCTACGGTCCCCTTAGTGATCGCATGTGTCCCGAGCCTTTTGCTGGCTTGCTGAGGTGCCCTGGACCCGTAGGTAGTTCATACGTGCTCAAGTTAACCAAACAGGGCGGACTGGGCGAGAGGCTCCTCTATGCTCCCTCTGGACATCTGCCTCATTTTCCGGCCCGGACCACTGGCGTCTGAGTTGGAGACGCTAGGCTCGGGGGTCAATGCAGTGTTGCCAGAACTTACGGCCTGGAAAGCCTGCCTTCTGGACCCTGCCGGCCCTGCCACTAACTTTATGAGAATGGGCAATTGAGTTCTCTGGGTTCCAGGATGCCCATTTTGAAGGTGTAGTTGCTGTGGGGAATAAAATGAAATGATAGATTGCAAAGGTGTTTTGCAAGCCAAATGGCGCGGCATTGTTCTTCAGTCATAGCGGCGATGAAGGCGTCTCAACTCAGACCAGAGACACCCTGGCCTGAAGCTGCCATTTTTCAGTGACAACCTACCACCAGTGAACTAAGCTTTTCTTGTTGGGTGGTAGACCGGGGAGAGGATTTTAGCTGATGGACACGGGCCTGAGAATCCAGTGTCTTCTTATTGTTTGTTGGAAAGAGAATTGCTACTCTGGAGGCTGCCCCACAGATGATTGTGAATGTGAGATTGCAAGGGCATTGAAGCCTCTCGGCAGGATTAAAGAAACACTGTGGGTCCTGAAGAGCTGGCCCATGTGCTCATCCCTTAGCCTTCCTTTGGGAACGTCTCTGATTCTGTTCTACCCAGGAGCCCTCTTCTGTGAACCGACAGACCCCTGACACTTGATGGCCCAGATTGCCTTGCAGTTCCAGCCTGGCAAGGAGCCCTTGATCCCTTTGCTTGATGCAAATGAACTTTGTGAATGTTTGTTTCATGGAGGCACCTTAATGGATACATTCCTTTAGGTTCTGACCTGTTTCTTGTTCTCTTGTAAAGCGCACTCATCCTCTCCCACTCTGCAGTGTTAGTCCTAGAATTTTGTTTTCTTTGTTGTTTTCTTGTTGGGGCCTGGATGCCCCCAAAATATGTCAATGGCTACATTTCTAAGTAACCTGTAAAAGAGCCAGTGCAAGTTCAACGGCACAACGGCCTGTGTGAAGCAGACAGAGAGTTAATACCGAAATAACTCCAGTTAACTGGGTCAAAGTGTAATTTGAAAAATTAAGGACAGTTTGGCTCTTTGCAAGTGTAAGAGTCGGCATGCTTGCTGAGCAATGCTTGCTGGTGTTTATTGCTGTAGCCCTAACAAATGTCTTGAACTGCCCCCCTTCCCCAAAAGAAAAAGTTAAAGCAATAAAGAGAAATTGAACGGAGACCTGGGGAGGGAACTCTTCCAGGTTTATAGCTCTGCACAGAATACAAAGGCAGGACTTCAGGATCTTGTAAATCAAAAGTGATTATTTATAAAGAGGTTCGTTTTCTGATGTTCTACATCCCAGCCGGGGAGGCCACACAGATGACAGGAACGCCGAAAGAGATTAATTGCTCTCTAGTCACCAACTTTTCTCTTTGCTCATACCATTAGTTGAGACCCAAGAAAAGCAAAAAAATTCTAAGAGCCGTTTTCTTGCCAGCTTGAATTATGAGGCAATGCTACTGTTCACCGAATCACCCAACCATTGTACAAGAAAAACAACCCAGTTGGTTCTTGCATAGGGAGACCCGAAAACCGTGGTTTCAAAAATCCCCCCTGAGACCCATATGTGATTGTGATAAATTGGATTTCATCGGTTAAAAAAAAATCTTTCTCATTTAGAGTCTTGTGGAATAAGCTTATTAAAGTAGGCTCAGGAAGAACCTAACTGGGATGAGTAGCTGTGTTAAAGCGTTCATGGAAATGATTTGCTTCAGTGGAACCTGGTAACTCTCAGAGGACAGAGGTAGACATTCCAGTGATTGCAGCTGGGCCAAAAGCTCACAGAGGGGACCAAGACATGAGAACCCAGGTCTTTGGAAGGCTAGGAACATGTCCCAGGAGAATTTATCCTTGTTTAAGGAGCAGGGAGGACCTAGAGAGGCAGACCAGTTCTGCAAATCCTGGCTGATAGCATAACTTATTCTCTATGGACAGTTTTTCTTTGGTTACATACTCGTAATTTGAAACAATGGATTTTAAATTACCTGGCCAACTTCATAGCGTTTAAAGTAAGAGCTGTGGCATCCACATCATGGCCCAAAGACAATTCAGCTCTCCAGAATGATCATCTTGCATTCCATCCAGCTCTCTATACTCAATATTTAGGTTGGACCCTCTGAAAAGATCGTTGAGCTCAGTTCCCATCCAATGTTAACCCCAGATTGAAATGTGGTGTTTCTCGAATTATTTAAATATTTTCAAATCACCCATTGGAAGAGTTTTGCCAACTCTAACGTCTATGGAAATGACCTGTGTTTGGATATGAACTATAGCAAACCTTCTGTGTTCTAAGGCTCAAAAGGTTTAAGATTTCCACCCCTTAGACTGGAAATGCATGTCTCCTGTTTTTAAGAATTGTAGGTGCTTTTTTGATTGTCTTTTGCATGGTGATGAAATGTGAACACGTTACCTGTTTAAGTTTGCCCACTATCCCTTAAAAATGGCCCGTTTTAAATTTCCGTTTCACAAGGGACTTCATGTGAGAGGAATATGCCTAAACCATTCAGGTGTTTAAATTGCATCCATTTTCTAATTACATCTATCTTTTCTAACATAAGTACCCAAACTGAAGATCCTTATAGATCTCATAGGAGACACAGGAGAAACATTGATCAATCGTGCCTCATGCCTGAAGGATTAATAATAACGGTAGTCTTGAAGCTAAGATCAGTTAACTTTCATTTCAGAAATTGTTTGGGTCACTGCCTATTATTTTTGTTTGCCAAAATGGCCATTTTGCAAACCCCAGTTTCCCTTTTCTCCCAAAGAAAATCTCTTGAGAAATCAACTTTAATTCCCTTAGAAATGAGGATTTCAAAATTTATTTTTACTTTCCTGTGACTTGCCTGCAAGGATTTAGCCTCAGCGTTGGATAGGAATGTATGTTCATCCACTTGAATTTCTCCCCACAGTCTTTGCAAGACAGGAGAGGCAAGTTCTCTTTTCTTAGCAGAAAAACAATGCTTGCATTTATGTAAATTCTCCAGCACTTTTTCCCCAGCAAGTTAGGAGCCTAAGCATCAGAGATCTCCATCAGTTCCAGAGGATCTGTTCTAAGTCTTTTTTTCTGCTTCCTTCCCAACAGCTTGAGTACACAGGGCCCTGAAAGTTTCAAGTTGCCCTTTGCAGTGGCCAGAATGAGAAAAAAGTGGAAGATGGGAGGCATGAGATACATCTTCTCCTTGTTGCTGTTCTTTCTTTTCCTAGAAGGAAGCAAAACAGAGCAAGTAAAACGTAAGTGTCTTGAGTTTAAAAAACAAGATACTTTCTTGTAATTTCTTTGAAAATGTGATTATAATCTGAAGTGATTGTGATTTAGCCCAAATGTGGCCATGCCATTATTCTAAGAGAAGAAAGTAAATGTTACTGGTTTATGCCTGAGTTGGTAAAAGAATGAGAGCTTTGAATCGGGCTAACTAAATTCGGGGCTGTTTTTCTGATTATCATATAGTTTTCATCTCATAGAACACATGACACATTAGCCTATTTTCCTTTTCCTGTTCTAAACTTTACAAATCTCATTCCATTTTACGTAATTCTTGAAATATCTGACAGATGAGCTGGATTTTTTCCCAAATTTCAGACTCTTCAGCAAAGGTTTTCAGTTTATGAAAAAGATTAACACCGAAAAGAAAAAGAAAAAAAAAAAGTAAAGCAGGCTCTGCCTCTTCCCTTCTGCTGAAAAACGAAGAAGGAAAAAACCTTCACGTGAACTGGGTTGAGATGAAAAATCCTTTGAGGAAATTGAGATTCCAGGGACCGTGAGCAAATTGGATGCCATTTATTGAAAGGAACGTCCCCGCAAAGCCAGGGAATATTTCTAGAAAGTCAGCGATCCGTGTGATGGGCTGACACATTGGAGAAAGCAGAGTGGCAGGAAAGGGGGGTAATTAACCCTCCTCGCAGCCACATTTGGGAGATTTATGAGTAACAGTTGACACCTCTGCTCTTGTTAGGAGCTTTCTTCTTGCCTTTGCCCACTGTGAGCCTCACCTTCTTTGGGCCACTTGCAGCCACCTCTGAGGTGGACCGTGGCCCTAAATTTGAAGGAAAAGCCATCGTTCTAGTTCCCCTTTTTGGCTGCATCAAAAGAAGCACAAAGTGGAACTGGTCCAAGAGGGGCATTCTCTGCTCCACTGAACTTATTCATGAGAAGGAACTGTGCAAATATGCTTGGTAGGAGCTGAAACAGCATCTGAAGCCCATCACTTAAACATTTATCTCCTTTATCAGCATAAGTTAAATATATCAGGCATGAGGCTTGCTGACAGGGAGAACAGTGCCAGACCTGTTCCATTGTTACCTGTGTTTCTGCCCCACTACGATTTTCATAGTAAAGTGAGTCTCCTTCCTGGGAGAAATAGTGCTTTTGATTAGGCTTTTAAACATGAGTAATCCATGGTGATATCTAGTATGATCAAGGCACAGAAGGAAGTTTAGCAGGACACGGTATCAGTAAGGAAGCTTGGATCAGCCTCTTCTCTTGCAGTCCTCAACCAACCTCCTTCTCCTTCTACTTGAATATGTAATTGACCTCAGAACCCTCCTCTTCCAGAAGTCCTCCTTGATTTAAGTGGATGTGATAGAAAAGTTGTCCATCCATTCTCAGCTAAACTCACAAGCAGCTGGGCTTAAAAATCCTTCCTCTCTTAGGAAGAAACTTCCCTTATGGACTTATTGGCAGCATGGGGAAGCTTGCAACTGTTAGAAGACCGTCTCTTCTGGGAAGCCTTCCATATTCGTGAAGAATTGAGGAATATTGTCCATACAACTTAGAGCTTAACTGACAAACCAAAGAAAAGTATGATTGAAAAACGATTGACGGACCCCCAAAACTATCACTCTCTGATATTTCCTACTGCTTATGAGTCTGTCCCAAGCCCCTTTGATATTCAGTTGGTGTCAAAATGATTATGTAACAGATGGCCTAGGGGACCAGTTCTGGTCTAGTGTCTCAGGCTTATAGTCAGATAATGAGGCTAAGGTCATGGTCATTCCCTGAATGAGCCACTCAGCATCATTCTTTGTGGCCACACCCAAGCTAACTGTCTCGAAGACGTGCAAAGTTACCTCCACTAAAAGGAAACTTTCAAAGCATATGCCCTAGGTATGTTGCCTTGATACAAACACACACACACACACACACACACACACACACACACTACTTGCACAGAGATTTATATTACAGCTCTAAGAGAAGTTAGAAGCAGTGGGAAATGGTTACATACATGATCCATGTAATGTACTATTATGCTACCATTCAAACATTGCTTATTGAAAATTTGACAGACCGGGGAAATGCTTATATTAACTTATTTTAAAATTTCTTAAATTATAAAATTAAGAATACTCATTGTACAAAATGATACGAAAGTATCTGAACTTCATAAAGAACCTGTATCTCTCAACACCCATCCCACTCCCCAGGGATGACCGTTACTAATAGTTTGCTGTGTGTTCTTCCAAACTCTTTTCTCTGTGTGTTATAAAAACATATATACATGTCTGTAGGGTTTTTTCTTTTACAAAAATTGGATATTACATATATATTTTTCTGTAACTTGCTTTTATTCAGCAGTGTGTCCAGGACATCCTTCCATGTCAGAACATTGCAGTGTAACAGTACCATATTCTTTCTAATGTCTACATAGTTCCCAGTTATATGAGTGTGCCATGGTTTGTTTAACCAGCCCCTATTTGTAGATATTTAGGTTGTATCCAGTTTTTGCTATTACTATAAGTAAGGCATTAATGGATGCCTTAAGGCACTTAGGCAAGTATTTGTGAGTAGCTGTTAGGTCAAAGTGTATGTTCAGTTTTAATCTTGGTAAGAACTGTCAAATTTCCTTCAAAAAAAGTTGTATCAATTTATGCTTCCACCATCTTTGTATGCATGTCCATTTCTAATTCCTTCACTGAAAGTATTATTAATCTTTGTATTTTGGGGCCAGTTTAATAGGGGAAATAATATTTCAGTTTTGTTGTGATATTTTCCTATTACTGGAGTATCTTTTCAATTATTTTTAATTCAATTGTATTTCTTCACTGAATTGGTTTTCATTTGGGTTCATGTCTTATTGATTTGCAAAAGCTTATTTATTAACATAACATCAAATGTTTTTATTAACTTTTGTATTTCACATATTATGTTCCCAGTCTGCCATTTGATTTAAACTTTGTATAAGTTGTATTTTCCCATACAGAAGTTTTAAATTTTCTTGTAGTTAGATCTGTCATTCATTTCCTTTATGGCTGCCCTGTGCGGCATGTGGGATCTTAGTTCCCTGACCAGGGATTGAACCCGTGCCCCCTGCGGTGGAAGCGAGGAGTCCTAATCACTGGACCATGAGGGAATTCCCTCCTACTCCATATTCTTGTCTTTTCTTCTAACTGCTTCCATAATTGGGGGTTTTACCCATAATTCTCTGTTCTAGTTGAAATTTATATTCATGTATGGTGTGCAATAGGGAACTAATTTTTTATCTCTGGGTGGTAGGTGCACGACTGTTACTTTTGTTCATTTTTGTGCTTCTCTTTATTACAAAGTTTCCACAATTGGCAAATACTACTTTTACAACAGGTAAAAGTCCTTTAAAGTAAAAGGACATCTTGTTTCCCATATTTCTACCGTTGAGTTCTAGAGAAGGGTATATAGGTATGGGAGTGGAAGGAGAAAAAAGAGGTTTGTTTTTTAATTTAAAAAAAACTAGAAAAACTTCAGGAAACATATAAGTGTAAGGTTAATAAAGCTTCCCATCTCTCTTTGTTCCCTGATACCATTTTACCCAAGGAAGCCAAGGTTTTTGATTTTTCACGGGCTGGTTCAAGTGTAAGTTTCTAGGTCAAGGCATATGCTCTGTAGCCTGTTTGCTCTCCTGTTTTAGGCATCAGAGTGGAATGAGGGGGGATGCTGTTATGGTCAAAGATGCTCACTCAATTGGTGTAGAATCTGAGGAGGCCTGGAGAAAATGCTTTAATTGCAGAAAGCTGTTTGCACAAGGAAAAGTAGAAGTGGGTGCTACCACTTGCTGGTAGCTAATTAGCCAGAATTCCCTTGCTCTCACAGGAGGGAAGACAGGTTCAGGAACCCAGGAAATACTGACCATGCATCACAGAGGATGAATGAGCCATTTATGCCTTATATAAAAGTTTGTTACTGCCCAGAAGCAGCAAGGCTTGAGGTCTTTAGCTGGGATAAGGTCTTTATGTAACTCCATTATGCTCTGTTGTTAAAGTTGTAGTCGAAAGAGTCCAGGAAGCTCTTTTGAAGTTCAAAGAAGCATAACATTCAGTGCTTAATATTCATGCAAATATAGGACAAACAGGCTGAAGGTTTTGCCTCTTTTGGCAATTCTGACTTAGGTAATGAACTATAGATCGAAGTGAGGTAGAAGAATTGAGTTGTTAAGAATATTCAATTATGTATTTCAAATGGACCAGCCTGTGCCAAGGCTGGCAGTCGTCCTGGGGAGAGAAATTGTTCGTGTATTTCATGGCGTCCATTCCTGCTTTGTAAGGTGAGTTAGCTGGATCTTCCAAGGGACTAGATTCTCATTCATTTTTCTCCTCAGGAGAAAAGCTTCCAACATTTGTATTTGCTTGAAAGTGGGCCTCTGAAATTCCCAGGAAGGGCGAGTCCCCAGAAGAGTGAAGGGAAGGAAGAGGATACTTAGACAATTTGAGACATGGGGATCATGGCCTTATGGAGCCTACCCAGCCTCTTTATTGTGAAAGCCAACCAGAAAGGCTTGAGTTTTCCACCTCTAGATTCTCACTCGGATGTTCGAGGTGATTTTTTGCCAAGAGAAAGAAGCTAGCAGAAGAGTAGGCCCGTTGACATCTTAGGGGTTTAAACAGGTGGAAGTAGAATAAATGAAGAATACCTTAAAATTAGATAGCTTAATGCTTTTCAAAGTATGTTTATAATTATATTTTATATTGGGGGGGACCAGTGGGGTTGGGTATGGAAGCTCTGGAGTCCACGTAGATACAAACCCCAGCTCCATGACTTTCTTACTTACCTTGGGAATGTTGCTTAATCTTTACAGCTTTAGTGGTCTTATCAGTGCAGTTGAGGAAATAATAGCGTATTGACCATCAACATGGTCATTTGAAGAACTGATGAGACTGTTCACATGGAGTGCTTTGCGACAGTGGCTGGCACACAGTCTTTATTTATTTATCTATATTTATTTATTTATTTATTTATTTATTTATTTATTTATTTATTTTTGGTACGTGGGCCTCTCACTGTTGTGGCCTCTCCCTGTTGTGGCCTCTCCCGTTGCGGAGCACAGGCTCCGGACGCGCAGGCTCAGCGGCCATGGCTCAAGGGCCCAGCCGCTCCGTGGCACGTGGGATCTTCCTGGACCGGGGCACGAACCCGTCTCTCCTGCATCGGCAGGTGGATTCTCAACCTCTGTGCCCCCAGGGAAGCCCAACAGTCTTTATTAAGTGGTAGCAATTCAAGTAACTCTCTTGCAAGCCAAATGATATTATCCCCTTAATTTTCAGATGAGAAACTTGAAACCCAGTGAGGTCAAGTGACTTTGTACAAGGCCAGACAGCAAGTCCAAGGCAGTGCCAGAATGACCAACCCAGGTCTCCAAATTCAGTGTTCTGTTCACTACACCAGTTTGTGTCTAGCAGTTCTCTGAGGAAGCCAGTGCATTCTCTTGAATAGAAGCCCAGTCCTTTGCACATGGCAGCCACTTAACACATGAGATGATCCGAGTAAATGAATAAAGAACTTTGTAACCAGAATTCCTAAGAGAGGCAGTATACTATTGGGGAGTTAAAAGACAGAGACTAGGACTAAAGTTATTCTGGAACCTAAATAAGCTAAGCCAAAGGAAATTTGTGAGGAAGGTTAAAAATATGTGCCTTTATGTCCATGCTTCTTAGATTTCCCTGACTTCTCAGTAGGATTGGAATGTCCTCATAGTCTAATGGCGAGTGGACTGTGCTTTAAGTCAGGGGACCTGGTTTCTGGTCAGTTCTGTTGCTTGCTGTGTGGTATTGGTTGAGTCATTCATGCTCTCTCTGAACTAAAGATTCTCTACTCTCTAACTGAGAGGAATTCTTGCTTTCTGGACAGCAAACTTAAGAATGCCAGAATAGGGGTTGGGGAGGTGGGACAAGGGAAACCAAGGCTCTGGTTTTAGATACTTGGCGCACACCTGGACTTTTATCATTGACACAAGGTTGTTGCAAAGAGTATTTTATCCATTTAAGATTTATAGCCTGCCTACTTCTAAAAAGATTAGATACAGGTTATATATGAAAGAATAGTTGCAAGATGACTTTTTAAAAGATGAAGAAAAAAGTGGAGGCAATCTGAGGAAAGTAGAAAGGGTAGATGTTCTTAACACCTGCTTTGGTACATTACTCACATTCTAAATTGGCTTATGATTCCTGAAAAGATAAAAAGAGAAACTTTCCATTGGTGGGCAAGAGAAAATTATAGTTTCATCTATAGAGATTTATTTCCCACCTCCCACTTACTCAAACAGTATTAATGATGGGATGTTTGCATGAAGCACATTCTGGGTGGTACAAAGACACCAACTATAACCTTAATTTCATAGAAGAGAGAAGAATTGTGTTCGGCATTTCTTTATTAACCTTCTGTAAAGGAAGAGGGCAGGTATTAAATTTTAACTCAGTAAAAGTCTTTCTGTAAGTGCTAAGGAAAAGTGGTCCAGATATTTAACTTTGAATGAAATAAGTTAATTGAAGGCTAGTACATGTAAATGTTATACAAATGGTTGTTTAACATGTCTACTAGACTGGATTGTCAATTATCAGATGCCCTAAGCAAAGTTTATATTAACGTGATTTTTTTCTATTTAAAAACAGATGCTCATTTTTTAAAAAATACCTGAGGCAAATCTTTATTTATTTATTTTTGGCTGTTGGGTCTTTGTTGCTGCACGTGGGCTTTCTCTGGTTGTGGCAAGCAGGGGCTACTCTTCCTTGCAGGGAGCGGGTTTCTCATTGCAGTGGCTTCTCTTGTTGCAGAGCACGGGCTCTAGGTGCGCGGGCTTCAGTATCTGTGGCATGTGGGTTCAGTAGTTGTGGCTTGTGGGCTCTAGAGCGCAGGCTCAGTAGTTGTGGCACACGGGCTTAGTTGCTCCGCGGCATGTGCGATCTTCCTGGACTAGGGCTCGAACCCGTGTTCCCTGCATTGGCAGGCGGATTCTTAACCATTGCGCCACCAGGGAAGGCCCATATGCTCATTTTTTAACATTCAGAAGTACATAAAAGTATTAGGAAAGCAAAAGTCATTGGTAATCTCAACATTTCCATTAATCATGGTTAATTGGCATATAGGCTTCTAGTCTTTTTTTCTACATTCAGCTGTACATACATATTATTTTATAAAAATGAAGCACTATCTTGTAGTGAAATTGGTTTATTATGCCAATTAATGACTGATTCTCTAAAATGCACCTGTAGTGGAGATATAACTCATGTTGTCTAAAGCGAAAGCTGAATATTTTAGATGACAGTTGCAGAACATGCAAAGTTGATTCTGTTGTGAAAAGTTCAAGAGCACAACTTGAATTCTTGACCAAGCAGAAAGTAAAACCCTTTTAGCAGAGACTTGTGCTGCTGAGGTGCTGATAGAAAAAAAAAAAAATGTTTTTTTCGAAGAAGAGCTTTGATTTTTGCCCAAAGTCCTATGCCAGATGACAAGTAAGAGATGATTTTAGCCAGAAAAATTATTCAGATCAGGTTTCACCAGCTGAACAGCCTTTCTGTAAAAGGATCTCCCATGGTCTCATAGTAAAGACTAATGAGAATACCATCAAGTCCCAGTTATCCATGTTAATGGGACATAGAGGGGCGCAATGAATTGAAATTTCATGGAAAATCTCCATTTCTCAACTTAGCCAATAATGTCGCCTCGTTCAACTGCCAAACCTCTTTGAAATATAGACCCTTTTCTTCTCTTTGAGTCTGCCCACCTGCTAATAGAAAAGCTAGTAGAAAAGGCAGGTAGTGGGAAGGCCATGCTGTGCATAGGCCACTCAATATATATTAAGTTGAATTGATTTTGGACAAATGATCCAACAAATAGGAATAAGGTAATTAACCCCCAGATAAAGAGGAAAAAGCTGTATACTCAAAGTGAAGAACTTGGCTTTTTCCTGGCTTTCCTTTTTCATTGGCTTCCACAGCCTGGAAATGAAGTCTTAAAGCCCTGAGGAAATCTGACTGAGACTTCAATTCTAGAAACCCAATTTCCAGAGAAATAGGACCCTTTTTTTTCTGTAGTAACTACTACATCCTGCCCTTCCTCCATTCTGCTTCAAGTTTGATGAATGACAGAAGGAAAGTACTTGGGCTTTTAATTTTTCCTTCACTATTATAGTAGTCTTTTTTTTTAAAAAAAATAAATTCTTAAGGCATTTGTTTACTTGATTTGTCCTCTCATAATGAACAACAGATTCATCTCTCCCTTTCTGCTGACTGTATGTGTTATAATAAAATAAATATTATTGTAATACATGATGATGTGTCTATGGTAATAGCTCTTATCGAAAACAGCTCATGGGAATATTTTCTTGCCTTTAGACTGGTGATGAAGTTATTGACCTATTTGACCTAGTCCTGGGTGCTAGACAGTAATGGTTGGGCAAAACATTGATGGCATAATGGCACATCTCTGTTGTTTACTTTTTGTCATCATTGTTTCTGTTAACAGGGGCCCCTAAAGTAGCAGGGATTGCCACTTTTAATTAGGGCCAGCTGAACCATTTGAAAAATAGCTATGATGATGCAGGTTGAAGGTCCATCTCAAATGTTAGTTGGAATTCCTTTGGGATCAAGTTCTACTCAACAGGTACCATGAGTTAGTGGTAAGTCATGAATTCTCCAGCTGGTATCTCTCAGGTACTGGCAAGTGATAAGCTTACTTTTCTTGCCTATATCTCCTAGAAGTTGGCGAGGCATCATTGTTTCAATAAAATCAGCTCACTTGTGCTTCTTGTCCAAAGATGATATACTGGAACTTTAGATGTGGTCAATGATGCTGTGTAACTCATGAAATTCACTCCTGGGTGATGGAAAAAAGTTTTTAAAAGTTCAGACTTGTAAGCATGTGCTGAAATGGACTTTATCGTAGTTTCTGAAAATTGATCATTGTTCGGTGTACTCATGGAGAGATCAGCTATAATTGTGCTAACCGCTCAATCTTGGACAGCCAAGGTAAAAAATGTCTTAAAGATTATAGTGTTTAATTTTGCTATGTAATTGAAAAAAAATCAGTGTCAGTAATTACAGAAGCATTGTTTAATAGCACCAGTGACGTTACTGTTTAGCTCCTTGTCTCTGCCTTCAGTTCCTAAATTTGCTCCTTCCAGGAATAAGTGGATTTCTGTCTGGGGCATAATTGGCAATATCCCATGTTTCTGAGGTAATAGGACCAAGGTACTTGATGAAGACCATTATATTTGCACTTATGGTCGGGTTTCTCTCCGAAGTTAGTCTTTGAGTAAGATACTTTCATCCTCAAGATGCATAGTTTGTTAAGACACTAGTATCGTAATATGAGATAAATGCCATGTGAGTATTATGAGGAAAGTGCTGATAGGTATAAAGAGAATGAAAAAGAACCTTTAGCTGGGGTACTCTTGTCTTCCCAACTAGATTTCATAGCCTTTGAGAGCATGGGCACTATTTCATACTTTATGATTTATCATTGAGATGGATACCAAAAAAATGCAAAATGAAGTCTGCCAGCTGTACCATCTCATATAATCTATTTGAGCATGACTTGACTTCACTACAGACAACACCTGATTCTTTAAAAGGTGAGCAAAGCTGTATCTCAAAGGTAGGGTGGAAGGGTATTTTGAGAAAAAGTTAGGCAAGAATGTGTGGAAGCCCATTATTTTTCATGTTCTAAAAGTGGGTGACATGCACCTTACAACCATGTAGCAGGACAGGCAAAATGCTATAGTGGTTCCAGTCCTTGGCTCTGAGGCCAGACTACTTAGGTTTGAACTCCAGCTCCATACATTGACTAGTCATGTCAACTTAGGCAAGTTACCAAACCTCCCTGTGCCTCAGATTCCGCATCTGTAAAATGGGGCTAATAATGCAATCTACCTTGTGGGGTTGTGGTGAGAATTTGGTGAATTTATGGATGTAAAACCTTTAGAACAGAGCCTGGTTCATCGGAAGTGTTAAAAAAAATTTGTTGTTGTTTTTGTTATTACTATTATCATCATTTTCATCTGGCTCTATGTTTTTCAGGACCTGGTTCCTTGGCTCCTTTTTACATTTATCATCTATTCCCTTAGCCTTTGAGCCAAATTTGGAGCAGGAAAATTTAGATCACTCAGTTTCACACATTGTCTGTCAATACTCTTTAGAGGCTTAATTTGGGACAAAAAGAATCTATTGGCTGAAGCAAGTTATTTGAATTATCTGTGGTTTTCATGAATACTGGTGAGCTCAGGTATACTGAAAGGATCCATTTAATAGTGTCCATGAAATAACCTGTCTTAAAGATATGTCAGAGAAATGATAGCAACTTGCTTAAAAGGTATATATAAAGAATACCCTCCTTGTGGCATCGCTGTATACTGTTCCTTTGGAAACAGACTTTCCTGCAAGTTAGAATCTTTAACAATTTGGATGTGAGTATTAAAATATGTAAATGCACTTGAAACCCATATTTTGATAGCATGTCTTATTTTAGTGCTTGCTTAATCTTTCAGGGGTCCTTATCTTTTATTATCCCATTTCTTTTTCATCAAGAAAGGAATAAATCACACAGCCATGTAGATCATATCGCTGATAATGAAAGCTCATCCAATTTCATATTTTTAGTAGGTAGATCTGATGTCAACTTCTGAGTGAGCTAATTATTTCTGACAGGATAATCCAGAATCAAATACATAATACACAAGCTTCCATCTTACTTTGCAATGTGGATTTAAATCGACAAAGTAATTTCTAGCTTACCTCCATCCAAGGTAAGTGGCTGAAGAACCATACAAGTAAGAGAATTTATGCTAGCCTAATAATGCCACTTAAGTAGGCTCCTTCATGGATTTGCTTCTAAGCATATACTCAGATTCTTTCTAAAATGTCTAGATAAGTTGTATATATGAAATACAAATAACTTAGATGTTTGTCATTTAGATTATAAATTTTTTATAGAGAAACAGTCATTCTCCTCTCACCAACATGTGGAAGTTTGCAAAAGGTGCCTCATTTAGATGTTTGTTTTGGGGAATTCTTGATTGTATCTCCTCAGTTAAAGATGCAGGGATTGTTAAAAATCTTTCCTACTCCAGTCTAGAACACCATGTAGCAGGAGTCTAATTTGTGTGTATACCAATAAAATTGTATTCCTAAGACTTGGCTGAAAAATATACAAGTTATGTCTGCAAAGTAACTTTGATTTTTCTGAGTTCTTTTAATTAATAAGTGGTTTTGAGCACTTGCATTTAGTCCAGGAATATAGCTTAATATAACAATATTAATAATAATAATAGTAATATCATAAAAGGGGAAATAAAAATAGTTACTAGAAATGAATATGTATTCAACCTTCCTGATAAAGAAAAAAAAGAAATATTGTTTCCACTTCCCTCACCAAATTTGCAAAGTTTTAAGCAATTAAAATATCCTGTGTTGGACATTTTCACACACTGCAATTGGAAAATAAATTAGTGTAGCTTCTCTGGAAGGCAGCTTGACAATGTAGATCAGGAGTTTAAAAGCACTGAAAACCTTTGACCCAATAAATCTACTTCTAAGGATTTATATTAAGAAAATAACCAGTATTGCATACACTGGTTTATATCCAAGAATATATATATATTTAATTTATTTATATTTTGGCCACACCACATGGCATGTGGGAGCTTAGTTCCCTGACCAGGGATTGAACCTGGCTGGACCCCCTGCAGTGGAAGTGCAGAGCCTTCACCACTGGACTGCCAGGGAAGTCCTTATATATGAGAATATTTTTCATGGAATTTTTTAAAAAGAAAGAGAAGGAAACAATTTGATACCCCCAAATAGGGGATGGGTTAAGAAATTATGGTTCAACTGTGTTAGTGGAGAATCATGTTATTAGTCATGTGGTATGGGGGAAATATTTAATGGCACAAAAACATCCACAATGTGTTAATTTTAGAATGTAGTTTACAAAATGTATTGGGTTGGCCAAATAGTTAATTTGGGTTTTCCCATAATGGGAAAATGGTACCAACTTTTTGGCCAACCCAATATATTGTATATGCTGTTAATTTTATAATAAAAAACTTTATACACCTTTATGCACAGAAAGGAGACTAGAGACTAGAAAGAACTTCCAGTTTTTGGTCTGACATGTAAAGAGCTTCGAAGTTGTCACTCCCATAAGCAAAAAGCTTAAGGAAGTGAAAATCAACAACTCCTCTTAAATGAATCAGAAAATTGAGGTCACAGGGCAAACTGCCTTGTGTTTTTTACTCTGAAAACTGGAAAGACAGGCTAATACAGTTACCACTGCTGGATCCTGGTAGGAGCACTTAGCAGGTAATTGACTAATTGCTGGCAAAGGAGCATGTTCTAGCTTGGTAGAGAAAAACTCTTTCTTCATGAGTTTTACCTCCAGGATCCCCACCAGGTTCTCAGGTTTGGTGAAAAATTCCTAACAGTTTCAGGTAGAGGAGGGAAAAGGTAACCATTTTGAAATAAGCCCAGAGCTCTTTGTTCTCCATAACTAAGACCTGGCCTCAGGAGAAGTGATTTTACCAGAGCCTAACTGATTTTTTTAAAATAAATTTATTTATTTATTATTATTATTATTTTGACTGTGTTGGGTCTTTGTTGCTGCACAGGGGCTTTCTCTAGTTGCAGCAAGCAGGGGCTACTCTTTGTTCCAGTACATGGGCTTCTCCTTGCAGTGGCTTCTCTTGTTACAGAGCACGGGCTCTAGGCACACGGGCTTCAGTAGTTGTGGCATGTGGGCTCAGTAGTTGTGTCTCATGGGCTCTAGAGCACAGCCTCAGTAGTTGTGGTGCACAGGCTTTGTTACTCCGTGGCATGTGGGATCTTCCCAGCCCAGGGCTCAAACCCATGTCCCCTGCATTGGCAGGCAGATTCTTAATCACTGTGCCACCAGCGAAGTCCCTGATTCAGGTTTTATCAGAGCCTAACCAACCTGGAAGAAGGAATATATACCCAACTCCACTAACTGTCCTGTCTCACCTACATTGATGGGGAGGAGCAAAGTTAATTAGCACTTTTGAAGGTCACAGCTCAGGGACATGGATCACTAAAAGACTGAGAGCTAATTATACGATTATAGAACACTTCTCCTTCCCCCACAATTTACTACCACATCAATTGGAGTCCTGTATAATAACAGGAGATTGAAATGACGGCAAGCCTTAGACACTATTTAACAAGGAGAACTAGGGAAACCCAAAAACAGTGGGGAGGGGATAAACAAAGACACTAGGCAAATTTTAGCCTCTGACACCATGGCTACAAAAAAACAGTAAAATTAGCCTAACTCCTAGCTAGATTAACGTAGAATCTCACACTAATGCTCTACTTACCTCAGTTACTTTTCCCCAGTACATTATGTCTGACTTTCAACAAAAAATTACGAGGCATGGTAAAAGACAAAAAAATCAATCTGAAGAGAAAAATCATGCATCAGAACCAGGCTCAGATATGGAAGATATTTTGAAATTATCAAACTTGGAATTTAAAATAAATAAGATTAAGGTACTAAGAACTCTAATGAAAGAAGTAGGCAAAATGTAAGAGTGCATGGGAAATGTAAAGAGAGATGAAAACTGTAAGAAACAATCAAAAAGAAATGTGAGAAATCAAAAACACTGTAACATAAATGAAGAATTCTTTTGATGAGCTCATCAGTACACTGGGCATGATTGAAGAAAGAATCAGTGAGCTAAAGATATGCCAAGAGAAGCTTCCCAAGCTGAAAAAAAATTTTAAAAATTCAACAGAATATTCAAGAACTGTGGGAAAATTACAAAAGGTGTAACGTGTATGTAACAGGAATACCAGAAGGAGAGGAGAAAGTAACAAAAGAAATATTTGAAGTAATAATGGCTGAGAATTTTCCAAAAGCAATGACAAACAGCAAAGCACAGATCCAGGGAGCACAGAGAACACAAAGCAAGATAAATATGAGTAAGCCTACACCTAGGCATATCATATTTAAACTACAGAAAATCAAAGAGAACATCTTGAAAGATGCCAGAGAATTTATGTCATAGAGTGTTCTGCCTTTGTTTCCCTCTAAGAGTTTTATAATGTCTGGCCTTACATTTAGATCTTTAATCCATTTTGAGTTTATTTTTGTGTATGGTGTTAGGGAGTGTCCTAATTTCATTCTTTTACATGTAGCTGTCCAGTTTTCCCAGCACCACTTATTGAAGAGGCTGTCTTTTCTCCACTGTATATTCTTGCCTCCTTTATCAAAAATAAGGGGACCATATGTGCGTGGGTTTATCTCTGGGCTTTCTATCCTGTTATATTGGTCTATATTTCTGTTTTTGTGCCAGTACCATACTGTCTTGATTACTGTAGCTTTGTAGTATAGTCTGAAGTCAGGGAGCCTGATTCCTCCAGCTCCATTTTTCGTTCTCAAGATTGCTTTGGCTATTCGGGGTCTTTTGTGTTTCCATACAAATTGTGAGATATTTTGTTCTAGTTCTGTGAAAAATGCCAGTGGTAGTTTGATAGGGATTGCATTGAATCTGTAGGTTGCTTTGGGTAGTAGAGTCATTTTCACAGTGTTGATTCTTCCAATCCAAGAACATGGTATATCTCTCCATCTGTTTGTATCATCTTTAATTTCTTTAATCAGTGTCTTATAGTTTTCTGAATACAGGTCTTTTGTCTCCTTAGGTAGGTTTATTCCTAGGTATTTTATTCTTTTTGTTGCAGTGGTAAATGATAGTGTTTTCTTAATTTCTCTTTCAGATTTTTCATCATTAGTGTATAGGAATGCAAGAGATTTCTGTGCATTATTTTTGTATCCTGCAACTTTACCAAATTCATTGATTAGCTCTAGTAGTTTTCTGGTAGCATCTTTAGGATTCTCTACGTATAGTATCATGTCATTTCCAAACAGTGACAGCTTTACTTCTTCTTTTCTGGTTTGGATTCCTTTTATTTCTTTTTCTTCCCTGATTGCTGTGGCTAAAACTTCTAAAACTGTAGAAAACTATAGACCCAACACAGCCAAAAATAAATAAATAAATTTATTTTAAAAAATAAATTGTTGAAAGAAAAAAAATCCACCAATCTAGAATTCTGTATCCAGCAAAACTGTCCTTCAAAAGTGAATGAGAAATACAGATTTTCTCAGACAAACAAATTGTAGGAAATTTTCACCAATCAGCTTGCCTTGCAAGAAATGTTAAAAGAAATTCTTCAGGAAAAAGGAAAATAATATATGTTAGAAACTCAGATCTATATAAAGAAAGGAAGAGTGTTAAAGAAGGAATGAATGAAGGTAAGAAAAAATCTTTTAGTTTTCTCTTTCTTAATTGATCTAACAGAATAAAGTTTGTTCAAAATAATAATAGCAACAATGTACTGAGTGATTATAGTTGATGGAAAAGTGAAATGAATGACAACGATTATATAAAGGATGGGAGAGAGGAATTGGGAATACTCTAAAGTACCTGCAGTAACTGTGAAACAGTATAGTGTTATTTGAAAGTGGATTTAGATTAATGTAAATGTGTACTGTAAACTCTAGGATTACTACTAAATTTAAAAAAATAAGTATTATTGATATGCTAAGAGAAGAGAGAAAATAGAATAATAGAAAATGCTCAAATAAAGCCAGAGAAAGCAGAAAAAGAGTGGAATACACACACACACAAAGAAAAAATATCAAGGGAAATGAATAGAAAATAATTACAAATATGGTTAGTTTTAATCCAACTGTATCAATAATCGCTTTAAATGTGAATGGTCTGTATACACCAAGTAAAAGACAGACTATCAAAGTGGATTATAAAAAAGCAAGATTCAACTATATGTTGTCTATAAGAAACACACTTTAAATGTAAAGATATATAGAGATTAAAAGTAAAGGGATGGAAAAAGATATAGCATGCTAACACATACTAATCAAAAGAAAGTGGGAGTATCTATATTACTTTCAGACAAAGTAGACTTCAGAGCAAGGAAAATTATGTGTATACCTAACAGCATTAAAATATGTGACGCAAAAACTGACAGAACTGCAAGAAGATACAGACAAATCCACTATTATAATTAGAGACTTTTACACCCCTCTATTAGTAATTAACAGGATCCAGCAGGCAGAAAATCAGTAATGGTATAGTTAAACTGAACCACACCATCAATCAACTGGATCTAATTGTCATCTACAGAGTATTTCATCCAACAACAGTAGAATACACATTCTTCTCAAGCTCACATGAAACATTCACTGAAATAGACCACATTCATGGGTCATAAAACACACCTTAACAAATTTATAAGAATATAAGTTATACAAACTATGCTCTCAGAACACACTGGAATTAAACTAAAAGTCAATAAGAGGAAGATACCTGTAAAATCTCAAAATATTTAGAGATTAAACAATATACTTCCAAATAGCACATAGGTCAAAGAAGTCTCAAGTTAAGTTTCAAAATATTTTGTATTATATGAAAATAAAAATATAATACATAAAAATTCATGGGATATAGTGAAAGCAGTGCTTAGAGGGAAATTTATAGCATAGAATTAATATATTAGGGGGACAAAAAGGACCTAATGTCAATAATCTAAGCTTCCACCTTAGAAAACTAGAAAAAGAAGAGCAAATCAAACCCAAAGTAAGCAGAAGAAAAGAAATTTTTAAAAATTAAAGCAGAAATCAATGAAAGTGAACCAGGAAAACAATAGAGAAAAATCAATGAAACCAAAAACTGGTCCTTTGAAAAGATCAATAAAATAGATAAACCTCTAGTCAGGTTAACTAAGAAAAAGAGAGAGAAGGCACAAATTACTAATATGAGAAATGAAAGAAAGGCCATCACTACTACCAAAAGCATAATAAAAAATATTATGAACAACTCCATGCCATCATAGTGATAACTTAGGAAGAAACTGACCAATACCTGGGAAGATACAACCAACCAAAACTCACACAAGAAGAAATAGACAATCTGAATAGGCTTATATCTGTTAAAGAAACTAACAATCTTTGAAAACAGAAAGCACCATGCCCAGATGATGGACTGGTGAATTTTACCAAACATTTAAGGAAGAAATAATACCAGTACTACTCTACTATTGGTTTCAGAAGATAGAAGCAGAGAGAACATTCTCTAACTCATTCTATGAGACCAGTTTTACCCTAATACCAAAACCAGAAAAAGACATGATAAGAAAGGAAAACTGCAGAGTAATATCTCCCATGCCCAAATCCTCAACAAAATTTTAGCAAATTGAATCAAACAATGTAGGACAAATCCAGTCAAGTGGGATTTATTCCAGGTATGCAAGGCTGTTTCATCATTCAAAAATCAATTAATGTAATCCATCACATCAATAGGCTAAAAAAGAAAAACTACAGGATGATATCAGTAGATGCAGAAAAGCCATTTGACAAAAGCCAACACTATACAGCAAAAGAGAAATAGAGGGGGACTTCTTCAACTTCATAAAGATCATCTATAAAAAAAAAACTACAGCTAATACCACACTTAATGGAGAGAAGCTGTATGTTTTGCCCCTAAGATCAAGAACAAGGCAATGGTGTCCTCTCTCACCATTCCTATTCATTGTTGTAGTGGAAGTCCTAACTAATGCAATAAGGTGGGAAATGGAAATAAAATGTATACATATTTGGAAGGAAGAAATAAAACTACCTTTGCTAGCAGATGACATGATTATTTTAAAAATCCCAAAGAATCAACCAAAACACCCTCCTAAAATTAAGCAATTATAGGAAGGTTTAAGGATATGAGGTTAATATATGAAAGTCAATTGTTTTCCTATATACTATCAATGAACAATTGGAATTTGTAATTAAAAACAATACCATTTACATTAGCACCCAAAAATGAAATACTTAGGTATAAATTTAGCAAAATGTGTATAAGATCTATATGAGGAAAACTACAAAACTCTCAGGAAGGAAATCAAATAACTGGAAAGAGATTCCATGTTCATGGATAGAAAGACTCAGTATTGTTAAGATACCAGTATTTCATGACTTGATCTATAGATTCAGTACAATACCATTCAAAATCCCAGCAATTTCCTTTGTGGAAATCAACAAAGTAACTCTGAAGTTTATATGGAAAGGCAAAAGACCCAAAATTGCCAACACAATATTGAAGAACATCAACAAAGTTAGAGAACTGAAACTACCCAACTTCAAGGCTTGCTATGAAGCTATAATAATTAAGACAATGTGATGTCATTGAAAGAATAGACAAATGGATCAGTGGAGCATAGCCCAGAAATAGACCCACACAAATATAGTCAACTGATCTTCAACAAAAGGAGCAAGGACAATTCATTGGAAAAAGGATACTCTTTTCAACAAATGGTACTGGAACAACTAGACATCTGCGTGCAAAAAATGACCATAAAAAATAACTTACAAAGTGAATCAAAGACCTAAAATGCAAAACTATAAAACTTCCAGAAAGTAACATAGGAGAAAATCTAGGTGACCTTGGATTTGTTAATGAGTTTTCAGATACAACAAAAATATGCTCCATGAAAGAAAAAGTTGATAAACTGGACTTTATTATAAGTGAAAAATCCTGCTGTGCCAAAGACACTGTTAAGAGAGAGAAAAGACAAGCCACAGACTGAGGGAAAATATTTGCAAAATGCAGATCTGATAGAGGAGTGTACTGAAAATATACAAGTAACTCTTAAAACTCAACAATAAGAAAATGAACAATGCAATTAATAAATGGGCAAAAGAGCTAAACAGATACCTCACCAAAGAAGATACATACATGGCAAACAAGTGTATGAAAAGATGCTCAATTTCAAATGGCATTAGGGAATTGCAAATTAAAACAACAAATGAGATACCACTGCACACCTATTAGAATGTGGAGACAGCAGGAACTCTCATTCATTGCTCGTGGGAGTGCAAGATGGTACAGTCACTTTGGAAGACAGTTTGGCAGTTTCTTAAAAAGCTAGATGTAGCCTTACTCTAAAATCCAGCAACCACACTCCCAGGTATTATGCAAATGAGTTGAAAACTTATGCCACACAGAAACCTGCACACAAGTGTTTTTAGCAGCTTTATTCACAATTTCCAAAAATTGGAAGCAAATGAGATGTCCTTCGACAGGTGAATTGAGAAACAAGCTGTACATCCATACAATGGAATATTATTCAATGATAAATGAGCTGTCAAGCCATGAAAAGACTTAGAGGAATCTTAAATGCATATTGCTAAGTGAAAGAAGCCAGTCTAAAAAGACTGCATACCCTATGATTCCAACTATATGACATCTTGGAAAACACAAAACTATAGAGACAGTAAAAAGTCAGTGGTTTTCGGGAGTTGTGGGAGTGGAGTGGGGGAAAGATGAATAGGCAGAGTAGGGGATATTTAGGGCAGTGAAACTATTCTGTATGATACTATAATGGTGGATATATGTGATTATACATTTGTCATAACACATAGAACTATGCAAAGAGTGAGTTCTCATGTAAACTATGTACTTTATTTAATATTAATATATCAATATCGGTTCATTAATTGTAACAAATGTACCACACTAATGCAAGACCTTAATGCCAGGAAAAAGTGGGGGTGAGGTGAAGAGGGGATATATGGGAACTTTGTGTACTTTCTACTCAGTTTTTTGGTAAGCCTCTGTGAAAATCAATAGACCCATAAGTGTGGGTCCTTGTCTGTTTTTTGACTCTCCATCCTATTCCACTGGCATATTTGTCTAACCTTTTTCCAACACCACAGTATCTTGAAAATTTTAGGTTTATATTGCCTTGAAATCACATAGTGTGTGTCTTCCACCATCTTTCTTTTTCAAAATTGTTTTGGCTATGCTGCTTCCTTTGCTTTTCTTTAGAAGATGTAGGACTATTCAGATTATCTATCTTTCCTTGAGTAAGCTTTTGTAATTGTGTCTTTCAAATAATTCACCATTTCATCTAAGATGTTAACTGGTGTAAAATTATTCATAATATCTCCCTTTTATCCTTTTAATATCTGTAGCATCTATAATAAAGACCTCCCTTTTGTCCCTATATTAGTAATTTGCATCTTGTCTCTTTTTATCTTTGTTAGTTTTGCTAGAAGTTTATCAATTTTATTGATTGTCTTAGAGAACCAGGTTTTGGTTTCATTCTTTTTTTCTATTGATTTTGTTTTCAATTTCATTGACTTCTGTTTTTTATTATTCATTCCTTCTATTTTCTTTTGGTTTATTTTGTTCTGCATTTTTCTAGTTTCTTAAGGCATTGATTTGAGATTGTTCCCCTTTTCTAATATAGGTACTTAGTGATATAAATTTCCCTCTAAGTACTTCTTTAGTTGAATCCCACTAATTTTGATATGCTGTGTTTTTATTTTCTTTTAAATTACTAGATACTTCAAATTATTATAATTATTAAATTATTAGATACTTTCTAATTTCTCTTCTGATTTTTTCCTTCAATCCACAGGCTATTTATGAATTACCAACATATTAAACGTGGTTTCTTCTTGTGCTGGAATTATGTGTATGGAATGTTTCTTTTTTTTCTATATACTTTTACATTTTTATTTTTTCTTTTTCTTTGTTTTCCAATTTTCTACACTGAGCAGGCATTACCTTTCTAATTAGAAAATAATCAATTATTATAAAATAACACTCTACGTTTTGTAGCACTTTATAATTTACAAAGAACTTTTTCTAATTCTCCAACATTTGCTTGAGAAACATATAACCCCTATTTCATAGATGCTGAAAATTGAGATTGACAGAGTTAAATGACTTGCTCGATGCCACACAACTAGAGCTAGTTAGGATTCAGACCCAGATTTTCTGACTCCCAGTTCATCGTCCTGAAGAAGTTGGAAATAAAGATTTGAAAAGTAAATTTGAATTTATCTTGTGAGAAGCTGGAAAGAATCACAGAGGGTCTTTGAAGCAATAAGTGATACTTGAGGCATTTATCTCAGTGTAGTTTTAATTTGAATCTCTGATTACTAATGAGGTTGAACATATTTTCCTGTTTATTGCCTGCTCTCATTTCTTCTCTAAATTGCTCTTCATGTGCTTAGATCATTTTTCTATTGGATTGGTTGGTCCTTTACTTATTGATTTGAATGTTTGGAAAATATTCCAGATGCTAACACTGTATTTATATTAATAATTTGTTTGTTGGAAATATCTTCTTCCTGTTTCTTGCTTATCTGTCTTTTCTTTATTCTTTCAATTTTGATCATCAAGGCAGTATCTACTGGGGAGTGTGTGGGGAAATTAATGTGTTTGCAACAAGAGGTGTCTCAGTTTATTTTGACCTTGTATGATGGGAAGGAGGATGGGAAGCAGGAGACAGAAGAGGATGGGATTGGAAGACAAACCACATGATTTGGAAATTCATTTACTAGTCATTTGTCAGTTGCTTACATTTATTGGCCACAGTGTGCTGGGCCATGTGATAGATGGAGAGTGAAGAATAAATGTTTTCTACATTCGAGGACCTTTTACCTTAATGGAGAAATGAGAGATGTAAAATAAGACAAGTAACACAGTATGTGCTCAAGTAACTATGGTACAAGATAACCTGTGGCTATCAAAAATTATATTCCAGCAAAGGGGAAGCAGACATTACTTTTATTTATTTATTTATTTATTTATCTTTCTTTAAAGGGACATTTTATTTATTTATTTATTTTTGGCTGTGTTGGGTCTTCGTTTCTGTGCGAGGGCTTTCTCTAGTTGCAGCAAGTGAGGGCCACTCTTCATCGCGGTGCACGGGCCTCTCACTATCACGGCCTCTCCTGTTGTGGAGCACAGGCTCCAGATGTGCAGGCTCAGCAGTTGTGGCTCATGGGCCCAGTTGCTCTGCAGCACGTGGGATCTTCCCAGACCAGGGCTCGAACCCGTGTCCCCTGCATTAGCAGGCAGATTCTCAACCACTGCGCCACCAGGGAAGCCCAACATTACTTTAATGTTAATTGAGAATTGTTTAAGCAAGAAGTCTATACTTTGAATGAGAACAAGGACTGTGTGTGTTTCTGCTCAGCATTTTATCCCCAGCACTTAGCATAGTGCCTAACAAAGATCAAGTGCCCAAATATTTGTTTAATGATGGAATGATGTTAGCATGTGTGAGCAAAGCCTTTTATAGGGACCTAACACAATGCGTTTAATTCATCACTCTACACCACCACCAGGCAGCTCTGAGAATGTTCTGATAGATTAGCATTTCAGACATTAGCTTCCATTTCCAAAGCAAGGGAGCACAACCTTTCCCGAAAAGACACAGGGCATGCTCCCTTATCTTACCATTATAATAGCAGTAGTCAAGATTTTGGCTTCACTGTCAGGCAAACCTGAGTTTGAGTCTCATGTCAGTTACTAACTAGTTATATGACTCTTGATTTCCTTCACCTATAAAATGAGACTTAATAGTGCCTACCTTACTGGGTCATTGTAGAATCAAATAAGGAACACACGTAAAATACTGAGCCATCATAGGGGTTCTATAAATATTCCCTATGCGTCTTCTCTTGACGTACACTAAAATGGATGGAACCTGTGATTGCCTTTGGATTTTGTGATTGGTCCATGTTTTCTTTTTTTTTAACATCTTTATTGGAGTATAATTGCTTTATAGTGGTGTGTGGTCCATGTTTTCTAACCGGCATATTCTATCTCCCCCCTCACAGATTCAGAGACATATTGTGTGTTTCAAGACAAGAAGTACAGAGTGGGTGAAAGATGGCATCCTTACCTCGAACCTTATGGGTTGGTTTACTGCGTGAACTGCATCTGCTCTGAGGTACAATCTCCGATGGCAGTTGATTTCCTACTTTGCTCCTCAGCATGCAGAGATGCTTTCAAGTGCCTAGATGGCCAGGGAGCATGAGTGATAAAAATATGAAAGAAGTTAGGAAGCAGATTGTAAGGAAAAATACACATCTCCTATCTTTTTCTTCTGTTGTCTTTTGGCTTGATTTTCATGGAATCTCGATGAGTATTTGCTATAGAAGGATACTTAACGGTCTCTTAGCCAAATGATAGAGGACATGGGAAAAGTGGAGTGGAGGAAAAAGCTCAATATAATGCCTGGATTGTGAGACAGTATCATTTTTGAGTACCACTTTCAAGACTGGCCTTTAGAGAAGAGATTAGGACAGATTATAAACTAGTTCATATGGAGAGTGTATTTTATGTTATTTCAGCCAATGACTGTAATTAGGATTGAGGTTGTGAAACCTTGACCTGTACCTTGTGAGGATTAGAGTTCTCTTGGCTTGGCCTTGGCTCCAGTCCAGTCACTCAAAGAGGCATTTGGACAGCTTAAATGCCATCTTTGCAGTAGACAAAGCAGGTAGTCCCATCTTTTCATGGCCCTGACCCAGGACCACAGCTATGGTGCATCTTTCCAAACAAGCCTCTACCATCATATACTAGGCCAGGGTTTCTCAGCCTCAGCCCGGTTGACTCTTGGGGACAGATAATTTCTTGTTTTAAGGAGCTGTCCTGTGCATTGTAGGACATTTAGCAGGGGGGGCTCTATCTACTAGAAGCCAGTAACACCAACCCCAGTTGTGACAACCAAAAATGTCTCCAGACATAGCCAAAGTTACTTGGGGAGCAAAATGGCCCCTGGTAGAGAACCAATGCATTAAGCCAATTGGGAAAGGAGGCCTTGTACTAGGCCTTGAGGATTGAGAATTCTGAACATATAGAAAGAATTTTCAAGACTAGCCTCTCACTTGAGACTTCATGGATGAACTGCAACTCCTCGCTAGTGCCCAGGTAGAACAGGAACACTCACTTGTAAGCCTGATTCTTTTGCCATTTGAATAGAAACTTGGGCTTTCAGAATTTTGAGCATGTGGAAACCTAACCTTCAGGTAACATTAGGTGGTCTTAACAGGCCACAGGGCTCTAGAATCAAGACAGACCAAGTTTCCAAGCCTGGCTCTGCCACTTCTGTGCTGTGTTATGTCCAGCAAGTTATCTAACCTCTCTGAGATTCCTTCAACTTCTTTTCCTTTAAAATGGTATAATGGTATTAACTATTTCATAGGGTTATGGTAAGGATTAGATTCACTAATCCATCTCAGTCACCTAAAACAGTGCTTGGTCACAGTCAATATTCGAGAAATGCTAACTGCATAACATCACTATCATTATGGTTATTATTTTTATTAACCTATTAACCCTAGAACAGAAATCAGTATAAGGCATTAAGGAGTTGAGACCTCAGCTAGGTGCAGTGACTTCTGATATGCTTTGGTGATCTCGCTTCAAGATGACACCACATGGCTCTGAGGAGTGTGACATGTAAGGAGGCTCTGTGGTGTTTCCAAACACAATGCTCCAAAAAATTTATTCTAGAAAATACATGAGAAAAGAAAAAGATTTGTGGTAAGGTGATTCAAATTTGGGTAAAAGAAGCCTGCCTCTTTAAATAGCTAGGGCAGTTATTAAATAGAGCATCTGGAGACTGATTAACTGCCTGGTATGGCATGATTGTGTCAGATTCTTGACCCAACGCATTGGAAATGGACAGCTAGCTCTTGGGGGCTGAGGCTTTGCTATCTGTAGGGCAGTGAAAAAATGTTACTGTGATCCCAATGCCAATGGCTCAAGTGCTAGGCATCTTCTCTCTACATCCTCTTCATTACCCTCTTCCCCCACAACAGCCTGATGGATACAAGTAACCCGTACTTCAAATGAATTATAGATGGAAAATGTTAATGCAAAATTGATTTCCAAAGTCTTCCTTTGTTCTAGCAATGGCTGAAAGCTGTCAGAGCTAGGGATCTTGTCATTGTAAATCAGGCAGGGACAGTCGCCCCCTCCCCCAGTCATACTAGCTAATCAGTTCAATTCCAAACTGTAGCTCGTTCTCAGTAAAATTCTGACTTGAAAAGGAAATGAGAAGAGGCAGCACTCAGTCTTCAGGACCAAGGCAGAATTATGTGGAATCCAGGATCCATGTGCTAGGCTGTCTCCTGGCGCAGGGGTGGGTAGCAGCTCAAGGGACCGATTGCACATTAATCCCTTCCTTCCATGACATTGGGCAAGTGATTATGAAATCACACTAGGCTCTTGGAAAAGACATGAAGAACTGGGGAATGGTAGAAACGTCACAGAGCCAAGTCAGAAGAAGCCTCCCAGTACTTGTGGGAGGCTTTGAAAACTGGGGCAGTAGTGATCCTTAGAAAAATATGCCAGTAAGCTATCAACCAACCCAGCGGAGGTGCTAGTGATGAGAAAAGGAAAGAAAATGCTGATTTCATTCAGTTTCTCGGGAATGTGTTATTCACTGTCTGGGTGAGTCCCTGCATGACTGTTTCCCAAACTGGCATGATCCCAGTGACCTTGAAAAACATTTATTTTGTTATTGTTGTTGCCTCTCTCTTTCAGAACGGGAATGTGCTTTGCAGCCGAGTCAGATGTCCAAGCCTTCATTGCGTCTCTCCCGTGCATATTCCTCATCTTTGCTGCCCTCGCTGCCCAGGTAAACCAGTTCGCCTCTTTCTTTCCTGGCTCTCCCTCTTCCACCAACCCACCCCTTTTCCCTAATTCCTCAGAAGGGGAAACTTCCAGACAGGAATAACAATAGGACACTTTCAGGCAGTACGTGCACCAGCCTCTAAATACTGTTTATAGCCCAAGTGGGCTCTTCAAGGCTCTAATAAGTTATTGGGTACCCAGTAACAGATTTTCATTAGGCTTTTAATCATTTGAAGGTGGATGTCAACTGGGGGAAGGGAATTGTGGCCCAGAGATTTTTCTTCTATAAACAGCCTCTTCCTGCTGTGGGCAGCAGACACCAGGGGAGTTGTAGCATGGAGGCACGTGTCCTACACAATTAGTGCTGGAATTGCACTTGAGCGTAGCTTCTAAATGATGAGGGGCTATTCAAAAAATCAAAGGAACCGAACCAGTGGGGTTTATGACAGTATAAAGCTGCCTGCCTACTCCAGACTGTACAGTTATTATGTATACATTGTTCAGAGCAAGGCTATGGGGAAGGCAGGCAGAGACTCTTTCCCAAGGCTATAAGGACGTCTGCCTTCATGGTTTGTGGCTAGGGTGTTTGAGGCAGGGGCTGTCTCAGTGACACTTTGTTCACGTCTGGGGCCTGGCTCCCACACCAGAGGCATGCAAGCACGGAATGATTCAGAGAATGCCCGTGGGCCTGACAGCAGTCCTAGGTAAGCGATCATTTTGCCATCTAGGTAGTAGAAGCTTTGTAGTCCTGTGAGTTGATTCTGTTTCCCTTGAGGACAGAGTTGGGGTCCATGGGTGGACTTTGTGGGGGTTAGCAAACCTTTTAAAATTGTTTGCAGTTTTTGGTGTAACAATGTATGTGTGTAAATTCCTTTAGAGAAGATCCATAGCTTTATTGGTATTCCTAAAGGGGTTTTCATGACCCTAAAAACATGAAGAACCACTAGCCTCTGGCATAAATGGTGCTTTTTAAAAGTAGTGAGGAACTTCCAGAACTTACAAGAGAGAAACCAAAAGTGTCAGGGCAAAAATGGTAGGAATGAGGCTAGGAATGAGGTTCAGTGACAACTCGGTTAACTGAAATGTTACAGGAATGGAGATTTTGTTGAATAGAGAAGAAACCCCCTAGCCCTTTTTGTCACCACTTTTATAACTTATACTTTCTTACATTGGTAAATACACTCTGATTCTTTGGAATTCTTTCCCAGATGGCAAAAGATCATGCCGTGTCACAGGTTTCTCATTCTGAGTATTGGTGACCATAGTATCTGCTTCAAGATATGAGAGACTGACTTGGCATATCATCAACCTAAAAGTTGTTCTTTGAAATAAAATGAATCCCTAAATGAAGTTTACCTTTCTTGTGTGTGTTTATTTGCTTCTTCCATTTAAACTGGATTACAAGGGTGTAGTATGGGAGGATTCTTTCTTTTTTTTCATCTGGCAGGTTGCCTGTCAAATAACCTTATAAAAGCTTCTTATCCCAGAAGTCTCTAAAAGTGGTCTAATGTCATAGGAATTGATCTAAATGGCTGTGCAGAAATTGTTCTTTCCTGGGAAGGAGGTTGGGGCAGGGCCCAGACACAGAGCATAGGGTGGAAGCGCACAGAGTGGAAGATGGCTGTCATCTACCCCAGCTGCATAAGAGGAGGCAATTACTGAGGAAAAGGGAAAGTATAAGCTAGCAGTTCTTTTGAGAGAAAAAGAAAGTATTAAAAGAATTGAGGTCATAAGTCCCAGAAAAGATAAAATGGAAAGAAATAAACACCATTATCTTTAAGACTTTAAAAGCCCATTTTATGGAGTATGGAAACCAGCTGTTCATTTCCTTTGCCTTCTTGTTCTTTCAGGTCACTTCCTTGTGAGTTCATTTTTCTTGTTAACTGTAACCTTTAACAGTTCTTTCTGTGGGTAGTGATACTGAAGTTCCCTAATCCTTATATGCAAAAATGTCTTTATTTTGCCCTCATGTTTTTAAAATGTTTATTTATTTATTTAGGCTGTGCTGGGTCTTAGTTGCAGCACACGGGATCTTTAGTTGCAGCAGGCAGGATCTTTGTTTTAGTTGTGGCATGCAGACTTCTTAGTTGTGGCATGTGAACTCTTAGTTGTGGCATGCATGTGGGATCTAGTTCCCCAATCAGGGATCGAACCTGGGCCCCCTGAATTAGGAATGCAGAGTCTTAACCACTGGACCGCCAGGGAAGTCCCTTGCCCTCATTTTTGAATGATAATTTGGCTGGGTATAAAATTATAGGTGCACGTTTATTTTCCCTCAGCACTTTGAAGATATTAATAAATGGTTTCTTGACTTCCTTTGTTTGTGGGTAAGAAGTCTGCTCTTTGGTTATAGTTCTTTCATAGGTAATCTGTCTTCTTCTTCTTCTAGCTTTTAAGATATTCTGTTTTCTTTGATGCACACAATGAGGTGTGTTGATGTATGATTTGTTTTTGTTTAGCCTGCTCAGCACATGATGTTTTTTCAGCCAAAGGACTCAAATTTCTCTTCAATTTTAAGTCATTATTTTTGTGAAAATTACCTCTCCTTCTCTCTTTTTGTTCATTCTTAATCTTGTCTTTGGTTATGTCATTGTAGCTCATTTAATTTACACTCTGAGTCTCTTAATGTCTCCTTTATTTTTCCCCCTAATGATATATTGGAATACTCCCTATAATGATATATTACTTCAACTCTGTCCTCCTCATGAATTCTTTCTCCAGCTTTTTCATGCCTACTATATAGACCATCTGTTGGGTTTTATTTGTTGTTTTATTTTTAATAACTGTATTTTCCCCAATAGCTGTATTTTGAATTATTGATATATAAAAATCTATAAATTACCATTTTATAAACCCCTGTTATTGTTTCTTGGGGTCTTATTCTCCTATTTATTTCTTTAAGGTATTTAAATATTTATTTAAAGTCCATTTATGATTGTTCAAATATCCATTGTTTTCAGCTATGAATTCTCACTTTCATTGGGTTTCTTGATAGCTTTTCTTAGTTCCAGATTTCCCCTTGTTTTCTAAAATGTTGGTTTAAAAACTCATCATCCGTGGGGTTTTTCTCTTGCATAAGTCCTTCCTTTCTTGTGGTAGCATCGTTTCAGACCTTGTAGTTCACTTAGCACTAAACCAGGTCATAAGTTGGTGTCCCACCTTGGGCTTCCTCATATCTAGATGGTCTATTTCTACCTCTGTTTTCTTATGCAGGGCTAGTCCCTGATAATGATCTTGGATTGGGACCTCAGCTGCAGCTGCCCATCTTGGGCAATCTGTCCATGTGAGGGAACCACCTTGGGTGGGCAGAGCTATGTAAGCCCCTGTTTACATGTGAGGAGTGTGACTCTAGTCCCCAGCTTTACATAGGAAGCCATTTATAGGCCAGAGTTCTTACTCAGCTGTCTGGATATAACTGTCTATATCTGGTCCCAGCTGCCAGTGGACTATATCACTTTGGCCCCCATTTATTGCTGTACTTTTGCCTGTGTTTTATCTCATAGAGAGTTTGCTTTTGTTTCTGAGGATGATTTTACAGTTTTAAAGTGTTTTATTTATTTATTTATGTTTACTTTTATATTTTGTCTCTCACTCTTCTTTGTTCAGAAAATAGCAGGGCGTTTTCTCATGTGCTCTCTATGCCATATGGAACTGGAATGCAAACCAGCTATTTTTTTTTCCTGTTGAAGATAAAACAAGAATAAACAGGTTTAAACCATAGCAGAGAAGAATGGAGTTTGATAAAAGAAAGAACTTTGGGACACAGTGGTTGTTAAATCCTAGAATAAATGACTAAGGAGAATTTTAGTCTCTTTACTGCATATTTCTGGAAATAAAAAGCTACCCACCCATTTGAGAGAGTTGGCACAGTTTTGCTTTGAGACAGGGCAATGGATGTGATGAGGCCTCTGTATTCCTTCCACCCTAATGATTATTAGACATGAGGAAACTCATGCCTTCAGGGCCACAGGAATGTTTGGTCAAAGGAGGGGGCTCTAGTTTTCTGTCTTAAGCCAATGGAAGGCACTGTGATGAAAACATCTTCACTGAAAAATAGAATATTTAAAGCCAAGATGATGAACAAGTTCTATATCAAAAAGGGAAAACAAACAAGGAAGGCATATATGCAAGGTTTTACATACTATCCTACAGCAGTAGCAACTTCAGGGAGTGTTTACTGGGTAGTGATGGACTTTGTGGGGAGGGTCTACCTGCCATGCCTAGAGCCCATCTTCCATTGGAGGGAACAGAGGAGACTTTACCCCCTATCTGTTTCTGTGTGTCCCAGGGCTCTTGCTTTCTAAACTTCTTACCCCTGAAATTTCCAAGGTTCTCACCTGCATTTGAAGTTGTCTCCTGTAGCTCCTGCTGAACCGTGGAAATCAGAGTATGCAGACTGCTTTTCCAGAATTACCAGAGAGAAATCAATACCGATTCCCATGAAGAGCAAGTGAAAACTTTTTCTCCAGCACTTCCCCAGGCCTCCATGGCAGAGATCAAGTCTTGGTCACATACCACAGGACTCTACTGGGTCCAGAGGCTGATGCTACATGGAAGGTAGAACATTCATAATGAAAAAGTCAAGACTGCACAGGAGTGAGAAAGGTCATTAAATTCATCCCAGTCTCTAAGCAGGACTCTCTGTTGTCCCTGATGAAAGATTTGTAGGAATGAAATTCCATATCTTCTCTTTGGGGTGAGTTGAATGGTAAAGGGGGAAGGGGGAGAGAAAGAATATGACTTGCTTCCTTCTGTTCTTTATGTATAATTTTTATCACCAAAAGACGACTTTTATAGTGACCAGGAGCCTAAATCACAACATTATCTAACAGTTTTCTTTCTTTTTTTAAAATTTATTTTTATTCTTATTTTATTTATTTTTGGCTGTTTGTTGGGTCTTTGTTGCTGCACGTGGGCTTTCTCTAGCTGCGGTGAGCAGGGGGCTACTCTTCATTGCAGTGCACGGGCTTTTCATTGTGGTGGCTTCTCTTGTTGTGGAGCATGGGCTCTAGGCCATGGGCTTCAGTAGTTGTGGCTCGCAGGCTCAGTAGTTGTGGCATGTGGGCTTTAGAGCACAGGCTCAGTAGTTGTGGCTCATGGGCTTAGTTGCTCCGCGGCACGTGGGATCTTCCCAGACCAGGGATCAAACCTGTGTCCCCTGCATCGGCAGGCAGATTCTTATCCACTGTGCCACCAGGGAAGCCCCACTAACAGTTTTCTGAAATGGCCATTCCGTTAAGAATTTGCTATTCAGAATGAATAAACTTGGGCTCCCTTAGAGGTATTCCAACATTCCCAGGTCATTAAAGAGCTGTTATAAATTTGCCAAAATATCTGATTTGATATCTTACCAGAGACCTAACCCAGTGTTTCCTTTTCAGCTAGGTATGAAGAGGTTTAGTTATATGGTATGATTTTAATAGAGAGTGACAGTGTGGTTTTGCCAAGAGAGGCACTCCTCACCCCAGTCTTTCACATTCCAGGCAGGGTAAGGAAATAACCTTTACACAGATGCACTATAGTCCGTGTGCTCCCATAAGGAGATGCGGGAAGCCCTATGCCATTTATCTCTCAACAGGAGTTGGGTAGTGAGCTAGCTAGTGAATACAGGCATTTCTGCTATAATGCAATATGCGCTTTTCTGAAAATCCTCCCATTCTGCAAAACTGAAAAATAACAAGCTTAAGGAAAAAAGAGGATTGGAGCAAACAACTCTAAATTAATGCAACTTTGTAACTAGAGTACTAATAAAACAACTGTACTAATAAAATACTAGCATGGTTTAAAAAGTCATCTTAGATTTATAAGAATGTTACGGTCAGTAGAGACTTCATCCTTTAAAATGGTGACTTTAGCTTGAAGGAAGGGGGTATAAGGAAAGGTTGAGGCTGCTGAGTTATAGAGACGAGAAAAATGCACAAGATCAGAAAGAATCATGTGATAAGCATTTAGAAGACCGAGCATATGGCCAAACTGAGCCAAGAGGGAGAATGTGAGGTGAACAGGAATAGGATAGAGTACTGTGTTCCTTCATGGTTCGCTGATTTTAGTTGTGTTAGTGTACTTGGCATTCAGTTGCTGTCACTTGATGGTACAAAATATGAATTTGCTAAGGAAAATTATGTATGAACCAATGCAATTTCTGTTTTATACCAACATTATTCTCTTATCCACCACTCACATATGAACAAGTTTGGATTACACAAATCTATACTATAGCAGAAACAGACTAGATAAGATAGGAGGTAGCTGTATGGCATTTGGCCTTGGACAGTTTAGAGTGAGGGCTGCAAGTCACTCAGCCACTCTGAATCTGTTTTTTGGTCTGTAATCGCTGGCCTGTCTGCACATTGTGTTCTGGTACATTTATATAAAAAGGGAGTCTAGTTTTATGACTATGTCTGTCTCCATGTCTGTGACTTCCAGTGTTTTAGGAATCAGGTAGACAGGCCTTTTTTGCTCCCTCCAGTTGTTTGTTTTTTTAAGGGCAAAAGTTCAAGGGGGAGATTTAACTATTTTTAGTTGTGGTAAAGTACACATAACATAAAATTTATGATTTTAAAGTGTACAATTCAGTGGCATTAAGAACATTCACAATGTTGCTGCAATCATCACCACTAGCTTAGTTCCTGACATTTTTTTACCACCCCAAAATGAAACCCTGTGCCCATTAAACAGTCATTCCCCATTACCCGTCCTGCTCCAGCCCCCTGGCAACCACTAATTTGCTTTCTATTTTTATGGCTTTTACTATTCTTGACATTTCATATAAATGAAACCATGAAATATGTGGTCTTTTGCATCTGGCTTCTTTCACTTAGCATAATGTTTTTAAGATTTATCCATGTTGTAGCACATATTAGTAATTTATTCCTTTTTATGATTGAATAATATTTCATTGTATGGATATACCACATTTTGTTTATCCATCAGTTGATGGGCATTTGAGTTGTTTCCACCTTCTGGCTATTGTGAATAGCGCTGTGAACATTCGTGCACAAGTTTTTGTGTGGCATATGTTTTCGATTATTTTGGGTATATACCTAGGAGTGGAACTTCTGAGTCATATGGAAATTCTATGTTTAACTTACTGAGGAATCTCTCCCGAATTTTAAAGCTATCCCATCTTCTTTTGATTCATCTCTTTGAGTATCTGCTGCCGTCCTCATGGTTGCTGCTGGTTGCTGCTGATTTCTGCTGTTGCCATCATCCATGTCTAATCGCCATTGTGCTCTGCTCGTTCCTTTTGCTCTTTTCTGAATTCTGTATTCACTTGCCTCCTGAGTTTGATTGAAAAAGATCAATTCCTTTTACATAGTAACAGCTAATTAGCATATTCTTTTCCCTTTTTTGTAAGGGAACTACAAAAGCCATAGTATACAAGATGATTGATCAAGGGTCATTTCTTTGCCTGCAAAAGATTGGGGTTTATTTTGGCTGTGCCACATGGTTTGAGTGATCTGAGTTCCCCGACCAGGGATTGAACCCAGGCCCTTGGCAGTGAGAGCGCAGAGTCCTAACCACTGGACTGCCAGGGAATTCCCAAAAGATTGGTATATTAATAAAAACTCTTTCTGGGTCTAGAGCTATCCAAAAGCCTGAGGATTCTGGAATGTTGGTCTCTGGATAGCAGAGGTTTTACTTTATTATTATTATTATTATCACTGTTAGCATTCTTATACTGATTATTGAGAGGTGGCCACAGAGATGTTCACTGTTGATGACTAGATCCTCCATGTCTATACTGACTACCGTCTTACCTCTTAGACCTCTTTCACTGTCTTCCATGGTTTATTTCCATTGTTTTCCTCATACACTTGGTCTTTGAACGCCGCAGAGTATAAAGGGTTAAAACTTCTCCAGGAAAGTGGCATCCCACTTGCCTTCTGCCAGGTGAGGTGATTTTTGTCTCTGGTAAACCCTGGGGATTTAGTTCCTTTTTAAAAAAGAATGTGATTTCCTGTTAGCATTCTAGAAGCCCTTATGCCATAAAAGAACAAGACATTTAGGAAAACTATGGCTTTCTGTCATGGTGGAGCAGAACTCTTCTATTTCTTTCAATGGATGTTAATCAAAACTGGCCCCATGTAAAGGTGAAGAAGGTGGCACATCATTGCGGGATACTGAAAAGCCCCATTTGTCCCAAATAAATCTCCCACGTGCTTGCTATATTTAAGAAGCCTCTACCATTACAATCATTCTTCTGGGTTAAGACATTGTTTCCCAAAGTTTGCTGCAAGGAACACAATTTTATGGGACAATTAATAGGATTAACTAGAGAAAACATTTATATGGTCAAATAAACTTGAGGGTTTTTGGATTAGAGAAAGTTAGACAGGTTTCTTTTAATGCAGGACTTCTCAAAGCCTTTAGTATGTTAATATGCACTATGAATCTATAAGTGAGTGTATGGGATGAAGTATTTTCCAAACTTATTCAACCATGAGATCTGGTTTTTGTAGAGTACTTATTAGCAGAATTAGTGTTCTTTAGTATATGTTTTAGGAAGTCTTGGATTATGCCATTCAATTTCTAAAAGTTGTTTATATTATATCAATAAGCTAATGGTAAATACAGTGTCTTAGTTTGGAGAAGTTCATTAGAGTAGCAAGCCGTTTTAGAACAAGACCCTAAATTAATGTTGCTTAAACTTTAGTGTGCTTAAAGGGATTTAATAAAATGCAGACTGCCAGGCCCTACACTAAAAATTCTGATTCAGTTGGACTGTAGTGGGTATTCTGCATTTTAAACAAGCACCTCAAGTAATTCTGTTGCACTTGGATGGGGGACCAGCACTAGCGTAACAGGGCCCAGGGGAGATCTTGAGGTGAGAGCGTTGCCTGCATAGAGCAGTCCTGGGCAAGATCCTGGGCAAGGCCCTGTGCATCTGCAGAGAGCTGGGGGCAACTTGTCAACATTGTTTCTCTGATAATGGGGAGCACAGGCGCCCCCAGAAACATACTTTGCCTATGTGACACTCCTCCAGGACCAACCCCCCTGTAACATGTACTCACTGTTCCCTCTGGCTGGTCCCCCTGCTTTCCCAGAGCTCCCACCCAGAGCCTTTCTCTTCTGCCATCGTCCACATTCAGAGCCTCTGGCTGTCAGGTCCAGAAAGAAGGACCCTCCGTGGGGAGCTCACCCCTCTACCCCACCCATTGTCCGTGACTTGTTGTTGGCGAGAAATGAATGGCATTTCTCGGAATTAGCCCAGGAATTTCTGTTGATAAACAAATGAAACTCTCAAAGGGAAAAGCAATCAACATAGTTTGAAATAAAATCAGTGTTTTCAGCTTAGTCTGTTTTCAACTTAGTTTGAAATAAGAGTCACATCTAGGGTATTTTAAGGAAAGGATTAGTAAAATGTCCTTTAGTGAGCTTTCTTCCTGGTTGCAGGGCTGATCCAGAAACCAGGGCCTGCTTTCTGAGTAAGCAGAGCAGGAGATGATTACCTTAGTTTCCCGTGACCTGTCCAGCCAGCATTGTGTCAGGCTCCCCCTCTCCCACCCCACCCTACTTCCCTGCCAAGTTGCCTGATACCTGAAATGCTATTAAAATCTTACAGCTTCATCTTTTGAATTCAGACTTTGAATCTTGATGAATTCATCTATCTTTGGAGGTGATAACTCTTATTAATCATTTTTAATTTAACTAGCACACAGGATCTAGAAAGCAGAATCTGATGGTAGTGAATGGGGGGGGGAGTGGGGGAAGATCCTGAGGCCACTAACCTGGGTACCTGGAAGAGTTATGCAGGGGCGGGGGCGGGGGAGGCGGGTAGGGGTGAAGGAGGGGCCTAGGGAATCAGGCTTTACCTTCCCCGTAGTCCTGCAGAGACCAAGCCTCTCTGTAATATCAAGGATAAGTTCTGTATTCGTGGCCGAAGACAGTGGTTTCTAGGATGAGTTGCTAACTCTCAAGTTTTTCACTTTGGGGTTCTTAACTTAAAACCAATATGTTTCCGAAGTAACCAAATATCCTTCTTATCTGTTGTCTAGAGCCAAAGGGTTTCACTTCAGGGTTTTGGATGCAAAATAACTATAGCCCAAAAGATTTACCAGATTATTTGCAGCTACTAAGTTAAATAGCAGTCTTTATTAGACTGATTTTCCTCTGATTTTTGTATCTAGATTTTTTACACTGTCAGCTATTCCCTAAAAGTGATTTTAGAAACTGGCAGACTGGGGGTGACAGTTATTAAAATCTGTTCCAAAATCTACCTCCTCACAGGACTCCATTTTTTTGGCCATAAAGTAGTCTATTTTAGAGATATCTTGATGTGTTGTCTTTTGTCTTCGCCACATACACCTTAAGACCCAGAGAGTGGGAAGTGGTCCAGCAATAGATATGTGACTGCTGAAACAGGGTTTTTTTTTTTGTTTTTTTTAGGGCTGTACTCCCTGAATTGGAGAGAGTCTATGAAGTATATGTACTGTATCTTTAAAGAAAGGGATAAATCAGAGTTGTCTGCAGGAGGGGGAGGAAGAAGGTTGGTTGGATTTTTTTTTTAATTGGGGAGAAAAGGAAAGACATCAAACTTGGGAGTAGAGGTTACTTTTAAAACAGAGAGATAAGGTGAGTGTCCCTGCAAGCTTGATTTTCTTTCCTTTAGAAAATTCATGCAGCTTTGAATTCTTCACATTCACAGGATCCTGCCTTCAGGGATCTAAGGCCAAACCAGAGTCGACGCTCAGCACCCTACCTTTTATAAGCGGTATTTCTTTACTATTTTAATAGGAGAGAAATGGGGGTTAGGGTTAGGGAGGAAGAGGGGCAGGGAAATGTGGCTTTGCTTTTTTCCTCGCTTTCTTTCTCTATTTCCCTGCTTCCCTCTTCCCTCCCTCTCTTCCTTCCTTCTTTTTAAAAAAAATCTCTTTTTTGGGCTTCCCTGGTGGCGCAGTGGTTGAGAGTCCGCCTGTCGATGCAGGGGACGCGGGTTCGTGCTCCGGTCCGGGAAGATCCCACATACCGCGGAGCGGCTGGGCCCGTGAGCCATGGCCGCTGAGCCTGCGCGTCCGGAGCCTGTGCTCCGCAACGGGAGAGGCCACAGCAGTGAGAGGCCCGCGTACCACACACACACACACAAAAATCTCTTTTTTATTTTAAAAAAATTTTACAGTAACAAAGTATATATAACAAAATTTCCCATTTTAATCACTTTCAACTGTACAGTTCTGTGGCATTAAATACACATCCATTGTTGTACAGCCATCACCACCATCCATCTCGGGAACTTTTTCATTTTCCCAAAGTGAAACTCCGTTCTTATAGACCATTTCCCCCTCCCCCAGCTCCTGGCCACCACCATTCCACTTTGTGTCTCTGTGAATTTGACTCCTCTCGGAACCTCATATAAGTGGAATCACACAGTATATTTCCTTTTGTGCCTAGCTCATTTCACTTAGCAGAATGTCTTCCAAGTTCATCCATGTTGTAGCATGTCTCTTTTTTAAATGGGGACAAGAATGGAAAAGAAATTTGAGAAGAGGCTGGTGGTAGAGATGAGAAAGCAAAGTCAGGAGATAACCAAGGGGTCTTAGAAGAATCTAGCAAATGTTGGTTTTCTGAGCGTATTTTTCATAGGATGAGAGAGACTGCAGAGACCGCATTGTCTTTGACAATGACAGGTCTGACAAGCAGTAACTGCCAGTAATGACTGTGTGAAATGCTGGGTTTTGAAAGACAGACATATTCATTATTAATGTTTCCCAGGGAACTTCAGAGAGCATCATGTATTAGGAGCTGATTACTGGCAGGTTTTGTTATCTTTTGGAGAAATCCATAGGGGTAGAACAGTATCCCTGTTTCCCTTTACCTGGAGAAGTACATCTCCGAAAGGGCCTCCTCTGAGATTGCTTTCTGAGGGCAATCATGTCTGGAGCTATTCAGTATGGTTTTATTAGAAAGATTATTAAAGTATCAGAGTATCAAACCTGTGAGGCAATGTTGAAGGAAAAGTGTGATTACTGAGCCTGGTGAAAGAAAGACTAAAGGGACTTCAACAAACTTCAGAAAGATAAATGGGTCTTAGAGGATGCTGGTAAACTTTCTCCTTCCATCTCCAAACGGGGAGAGTGGGCAAAAATGAGCTTCAGCATAAAAAGTTAGGTACAGGGAAGGATTTCCAGGCTTAAATAAGGGGAGCAGAGTAAGAGCAAGATGCAGCGACATGCACAAATGCATGTAATGAGATTCGCTTAGCATGAGGTTCAAAACAGGCAAAACTAAACTATATTATTGAGGGAGGTGCATAAATGTAATAAAACTATAATGAAAAGCAAGGCAGTGATTGTCCCAAAAGTCAGGATTGTGGTTACCTCCAGTGGGGAGGGATGGAGCCTTCTTGACCTGTGTGGTAGTTAAGAGGGTGTTGGCTTTATAATCCTCAATTCAACTGTACATTTATGTTTTAGGTGTGTCAGTTGTATTTCTCAGCATAACATATTTTTTTTTTTTTTTTGCGGTATGCGGGCCTCTCACTGTTGTGGCCTCTCCCGTTGCGGAGCACAGGCTCCGGACACGCAGGCTCAGCGGCCATGGCTCACGGGCTTAGTTGCTCCGCGGCATGTGGGATCTTCCCGGACCAGGGCACGAACCCGTGTCTCCTGCATCGGCAGGCGGATTCTCAACCACTGCGCCACCAGGGAAGCCCAGCATAACATATTTTTAACTGGCACTACATTTTCATTTGTTTTGGTGATTATGATTGGAGGCAAAAGGTGACCAGAAGACCTTTAAATGTTACAATCGAGCAGAACATTGTGTATGTGCATATGGCTGTTTGGGGCCTACTATTTTTGTTTACTTGTCTATATGATTTTGGTCTTCTTGTTGTGTGGTTTGGTTTGGTCTGGGTTTTGTCTGCTTGTTTTTGCACAAAGCAGAGCAATACCAAAGTCTGGAGAAGGGTGTGCTCTCTGTCCTTCAGGTACGCCCTTGGAACTAGGAAGAAGGCATTTGGGGCCCATTTGGGGCTTTGACTTCCAAGCTGCAGAGTGCACCAGTGTATTGGCATCTGAATGAAGCCATCTGGCTTCAGGCCTATATCACTGACTAGAGGGCCCATTGGGCTTCCAGAATCAGGACCACATTTGGGATGGAGAGGGAGCTCCAGTTGTATGGGTACGACATTCCCTCCCCCCAGGTGAGGCTGTACTGTGCTATCAAGGTGGGGGAGGCAGGAAGGCACACAGCCAGTGAAGAGATGGGGTCTAACCCTGCTCTCCCCCTAATTCAGTGTGGGACTTTCACAGAGCCGGCTAGCGTCTTTGTGCCTGTTTTCTCAACTTGCAAAATGAGAGTGATAATTCCTACCTTCTCTGAAGGTTTGCATTGACAGTGAAAACTAAGTGGATGTGTGAAATTGCTTTGAAAAGTATAAAGAGGTATATATATATATATATATATATATATATATACATACATATATGCAAGGCAGTGTACAGCAGGGGAGAGAAAGAACTTAAATCCTGAGTCCTCAGATTGCATCTCTAAGAGAGAATGCGGGCAAAGCCTGAAACTCGGTAATTGTTCCCGTAGAGCCCAATGACAGCAGCTGCGTGCCCAGGCACTGACCATGTCTCCAGCCTCAGGGAAAAGAATCTGAAAAAGAATATATATATAAAAACTGAATCACTTTGCTGTACACCTGAAACTAGCACAACATTGTAAATTAACTATACTTCAATTTGTTTAATGGTTATAACATAAAACTAAAAAAAAATAAGCAAAAATAAGAAAGCTGTGGGGTGTCTAAAGGAAACAGGTGACAGGTTTAATGAGTGTCAGGCAGGAGGATAAAATAAATGGCATCACCTCTGCCTTTCTCTTCTATTTCGTTCTAATTAGATTTTCAGAGGTGCCCTGAGGGAGGGTGATGCCCAGTAATGCTGATGTTTTCAAAGTAGAGTGAGCCTTGCCAGAAACATGGGGGCAATGCTGAGAATGCACTCAGAGACAAGGTAACAATCTCTGGGCAGCCTTGAAAGCTTTACGTTTTTTTTTTATTTTTTTGGCTAGGTCTGACACCTCCTGCTGCCCCAGTCATAAAAACATTGAGCAGGGTTCTTTGTACTGTTGTGTGCTGATTAGGCTGCCATAATTCCTGTTAGCAGGCCAGGGCTGCTTCACTCCCCACTTTCTTACTAATTCACATTCTGGCTGGAGCCCATCAGCCAGCACCTTGTGCAGGAGCACAGCATGTCCTTACTGCAGGGGGCCTCTCAGACCACCGGGATCAGGGGTAGAAACCATTGCTGTAGTGCTGCTTCCCAACCAGGGAGGATCACCCTACCACCCTCGTGGCTTTGGAAATGTTGAGGAACTGTTTTGGTCATCACAGTGATTGGGGAATGTCCTCGGCATTTCATGGGCAGGAACCAGGGATGCTAGATGTTTCACAGTGAATAGGAACAACGAAATTCCAGTGGTGACCCTATTGAGAAGCACTGGATAGCAGCCTCATCCAGAGAAGCCCAGGAAAGGGAGTCTCCTCCCAACCAGAGTTGATGGTGCACGTATACTCATTCATTCATGTACTCATTCATTCATTCATTTCACTGAGTACAAGCTTGGGGCCAGGTCCCATGTATGGTGCTGAGGTTTCAGAGTCCCTGCCTCAAGGAGCTCACAATCTAGTGGAGGAGACAGGCATAACGAAATCATTACAGCATAATGTGATGAGTACCCCAGTAGAGGAATGGATGAAGGCCCATCAGGCAGAGACAGGAGAGAGAGATCCTGTACAAGAGCCCGGAGCCAGGATCCTAAGAGAGGAGTCCACATTTGACATCCAAGCTGGGTTCTGAGTGATGAATGGGACTTTGCCAGTTGGAGAAGGGGGAAGGGGAGGGCATGCACAAAGGCATGTGGCGGGGGGTGGCCATGACTGGAGTGAGTATGGACTGTGCAGGAAGGAAGAGGCTGGAAAGGTCAGGTTGATGGAGGCCTTGTCTCAGAGGACCTCATATGTCCTAGAGTTTGACATTACTCTGTACACCCAGCCCACTGCAGACATTGGGAGGAGGAGACATTTGTGTTTAGTACTTCCAGACATCTTTTTGCACCCCCTTTCCTCTCTCTCAGTCCTCCACATCCTCCCCTCTCTCCCAGTCGCTCAGCTCTCCCATTGTCACTGTCACCTGGTGGGAAGGAGGCTGGGTTACCCCTTCCGGGGGACTTCACTCTTTATCAAAAGATAAGGTGAATGCTTAACTAAAAGAAATCACAACTGATAGAATTCTAGATGTCAGTGGAGAGACCTTGGGGAGGGGACTTGGAAGAACCGAGCACTGAGGAGACGGCAGAGAGGCTTCCTTCAGTGGACATGCACTCAGTGCCAGTGTGCCACGTGTGTGAGGTGTGTGTCTGAGTGGGTGAGATTGTGTGTGTGTGTGCGAGCGGGTAGGTAAGTAGTTCCCACCTCAAGGGACTATCTTGAGGATTAGGTGAATTAGTACATGTAAGGCACTTAGCATGGGGCCCGGCCCATAGGAAGCCCTCCATAAATGCAAGCTCTCATCATTATCTTAGAATACAGGGCCAGGGTTCAGTCTGGGGAAGTAGGAACACACTGGCCAAGATGGAGATGAGGCTTTTATCCTAAGACTTAGTGGCCATGTTTGGCTAGTTTCAAATAGGTGCCTAGACCACATCCTAAGCCTAGAACAATAGAATTTTTCAGCATGTGGCTTGTCAAAGTGTAAATTTTGGCAAATGGAGCCATAATTTGGTGTCCATTTGGGTTTGTTTTCTCAGTCTCCACTTGGGGCACATGGCAGGTGGGAAGCTGTTGTTGTGCAGACGAGGCAGCCTTGCGTGGAGGCCCAGGTCAGCAGGTCTGTCCTCATGTGTGGGAACACAAAATAGAAGCAGCACAGCACTGAGGGCCAGAGTCAGGGAGATGCATTAGAAAAAATTAACTTGGGAGGGGCTGGATGAGGGAACAAAAGTCTTAGCTGAAGAAGGAATGAGCAAAAGGGGGGAAAAAAACTGGGAAAGACAGGATACATAAGATCATCCAGCTGCCCCCAAACTGAACTTGCAATGTTTTCTGTGTTCTTTTGGGGAAGAGGGGGTGGCTTGTCCAGCATTCAGTGGAAATTTGTTGATTGACACCGAGTTGGGCACAAGATCAGTGTGAGTGTGCCTTCAGCTATTTATTTGATTTTTTAAAATTGCACCCTTTGCAGTTAAGACTGTTTAGTTTCTCCTGGCGCCCTGGGGCAGTGAGTTTAGATTGTTAAAATAGCAGCCATTAACACTCTCTGTGTTATGACACTGTCCTCCCTGCCCCCCTTCAGAGGAATTGGGCATGAGGTTGTTTGACACAAGTGAAATTCTCCTCTCCCCGCTGAGAGAAGCAAGCGGAGGGAGAGTCCTCCTCTGAGTCAGAGCGCATTCGCCTAGCCCTCACCCCCAACGCCTCCAAGCCTGCCTACCCTCCCCGCCATCCCCCCTCACACCGCCGTGACCCTCATGTACACACTCCACCACACTCACTCACTCACACCCACACCCATCGCACAAGCTAGAGGAGCCCTGGGGAGCCCTTGTGCCTGTCTCACTGTTCCTCTTGTTTTGCTTTGCTTTATTTGCTTTGTTTTGATTTGAAATCAGTCTTTGGGATTAAATTGGATAATTTCTTTCATGTTATTAGTAGTGCTGTGGAGGGAGCATGTAAGGACTTTCTCCTCAGTGCTGGCCTTGCTTGCTCCTCCCAAGTAATAAATACAATACTGACTTTCACTGATCAATCACACTGGCTCTGTCAGACTCTGCATACCATACCTCTTGAGCAAATAGCCCAGGGAGCTCTAAAAGATGCATGAATTGCTGGATTATCTAGATTATTCATAGGTCTGTTTAATAGGGAATTTTTCATGAGAGGACTGGGAGGCTCTGGCTTTCCCAGAGGCCCTGGGGAAAGATCAAAGGAGCAGTCAGTGGAGGAAGTGTGGAGTGGCTGAGCACCCTGAATGGGGCAATCATGGTGGCCAGAGCAGAGTCCCACTGTCTGGGATGGTCAGCGTTTCTCATAGCTAAACAGACGCAATGAGCCCAGGCCTAGGAGTCGTGGAGGGGAAGTTCTGTGTTCTCTGGACACCCTTAGGGCATGTTGTCCATACCAGTGCTGTTCAGTACAACTTTTTGCAATGATGGAAATATTCGACATCTGCACTGTCCAGTATGGCAGCCACTGGCACATTTGATTGTTGGACACTTGAAATGTGACTGGTATGACTGAGGAACTGCATTTTCAATTTTATTTAATGTCAGTGAGTTTAAATGTAAGTACACACATGTGACCAGTGGCTTCTGTAGTAGATGGCATGACTCTGGACCATTTATTGCATACTTTTCTGCTGCATTAAATTTAAGTTTGTACCTTCCATTTGTCTGTTCAGTGTCTTGCAACTAAACCTCTTGAGGGCAGGCATCATATTCTATGACCAAAGAAAATTATATCTTGAAGGGTTTTTGTTGTCCAGCCCCCTCCCCTCACATTGGACAAATGGGGAGACTGAGAACGACTCTATAATTTACCTGAAGCCACAGTGCTCATTATAATTAGGGGAGGCTGGAACCCAGGTCTCCCTGCTTCCTGGACTGTGCTTCTGCGCCATCTCCCTTGCAGAGAAGTTTCAAAAGAACAAATAACCTCTTCCTTTCCACTCTCTTCACTGCTTGTAACTGAGATGAACCTCCTGATAACTGAAAATAATCTGGAACCCAAGTATCTTTATCTCCTCATGTGCCAAGGCACAGTGTAGGCTCTGGACAAATGTTTAGGGAATGAATTAATTCTCTAAGCCTTTCCGGTTATGTATTATCTTTTATGTTATATTTTCCAAGAAAATCTGTTGTCTCAGTCAGTGTGTTTGAGTTAGCCAGAGCTCACGTTGTCTCAGCCGAGGGAGACGGGGCCTCTGCTCTGCAGATGTGGCCATGGCTTATGCAGGTGTTCGGGTATAGACCAGAGAACCTTGCAAAGCTGCCTAGCAGGCTGATGAAAATGATGTAGCTCTTGCACTCCAGGCCCCATCTGCATTCTGAATTCTGCAGACTTCATGGTAACCAGGAACATCGGGCATGACTCCGCCCCTTCTCCACTTTTCCTCTGGCCAAATACAATCACCTAAGAACTAAAGGTACCACAAGTAGGACTTGGGCCCCATATCTTACTGGTCACCTTAGAAATGGCGAGAAAACACCCCTCCAAACTAACTTCAGAATCAACTGTTGAAAAGGAGGACAGTTTAACTTGTAGGTCCAAGCAAAGTATCTGCTCATCTCCTGTCTTCTTCTCTCCCTATTTCCCAGCCCAGGCCTTTACCCCCAACCCAGAGCCACCAACAGTAACTCAGCAATAGCTGAAATGAAGCAAAACCTGTTCACAGCCACCTAAAGCTGAGTTTCAGCTAAGCAGCTGGCTCCTCCAGGCAGCCCTTCCCAGAGCCAGGCCAAGGAAGGGAGCAAATGGCCTGTGTCCCATCTGCAGTGGAATGGCCAGCTCGTTTGCTGGTACCACCTAAAGAAGGAGTGATCCAGTGCTGAGACAGAAGGCTTCCAGGGACCCACCCAGCCCTAAAAATCTTAAGCCCAAGTATAGTCATTGGATGCCAAGGACACTGGAGAAAGTCTTTGGAGCATGTAGAACACCAAGCCAGTTGGAGTGCCTGCTAAGCCAGCCCAGAATTCCTAGCATTCCAGCCACACCATATACACCCCCACCCCCAGAGGGCAGCCAGTGGCCACAGCAGACGCTGCGTCCAGTGGACTGAGACCCTCATCAACCCCTCCAAGAGCTTGCTCCTTCACTTAGGGCCGGCCTGCTTGCCCTGTGCTGAGCTCAGGGAGGTGGACAAACCGTACCGCCCAGTTTAGCCTAAGCATCTCACTTGCCATGGAATCTCTAGGCAGTGAATCATTTTGAGCCAGCACTTAAGCAACTTTCCACTGAGTCATCCTGAGGACTGTCAGGTTCACTAATCCTGACATATACTGTGTATATCCTTTGTTCGGATCCTGTCCCCACCCCAATGCTAGGGGAGAGGGGGTACTAAACAACAGAACTATAAAGATGTGCTTATTGGAAGTCATTTGTATCGGGGCTCCCTTTGCTTCTTTATCTCCAAAAAGGCCTGAGGCACTCATTAAAATCCTGCTAGTACCAACTCTTGATCTCTGTATGCTCATGGCTACACAGCTACCAAGAGTATGTACTCTTTACTCCGAGTGGCAATGCATGTTGGACTTCTTTTCCAGATACTGCATGGATCCGTTTTCATTTGACTTCTTCTAGACCAGGGGTCGGGAATTCTTTTTTCTGCAAAGGGCCAGATAATAAATATTTCAGCCTTTGTAGACCATACAGTCTGTGTCACAGCAACTCTTCCACTGTAGTGCGAAAGCAGCCACAAACAATATATAAATGAATGGGTATGGTCCACTAAAACTTTATTTACAAGACACATTGCAGGTCAGATTTGGTCCATGATCCCTGTTCTAGACATAATGGGCTAAGTCCAGTTAGTAGGGGAGACCTACTCTAAGTCCAGTTAGTAGGGGAGACCTGGTTTCAGCTGCTTGAGGGCATATGAGTATCACTTTGGGGAAGTGACTACTGTTTTGTTCTCAGTTCTTTGGGGGAAGAGATATAAAAATCAGAGTATTTTTTCATCTTTCCCAGTGTGAATGTGAAAGTCCATTCTTGATCAAATGTTGGATACCCTATAACAATCAGAATAGGCTGAATTATGATGCAGTCACAACCTACAGATCTCCGTGGCTTGAACCAACAAAGGTTAATTCCTACTCACACTGCATGTCGGTCTCAGCTTAGCACATGTCATTCTCATCCGAAGACCCTGGCTGACAGAGCCTTGCCATCTGGAGATTAGTCCCAGTGGCGTGGGGAGGGAACAGCGCAAGTTGTGCCCTGGATCTTAAGGACTTCTGCTTAGAAGTGACACAGACTACTTCTGCTCATGGATCATTGGCTGGAGCAAGTCACGTGGCCACGCTTTGACTTCTAGGGCTCAGGGAAGTACAGTGCTGCCGTGTGCCTGGCAGGAGGGGAGCTGGAATATTGATGACTAGCCCTAATGTCTACCACACACTCCAGGAACTCCATCCCAGGTTTCTTCTTCATGTCCTTCCTTGCCTAGCCCTCAGGTGATCTGGCCTAAGGTCTCTTTTGCCCAGCCCTGCCTGGCTTTCCTCCATCCTGCTGGTCATTGGCACTGACACATGGGGAGATAGCTTAGGAACTAAGGCATTGGGAAAGTAATCATTCCTTAAAAGGCTGTGGAGACCAGCCATGAGCATAAAGTCAGGACAGGTTGTTCAGGTCTTTGGATCCAAGGCTTGATTGCCCTTGGGCAGCAGGTCTGAGAACAGTTGGGCCTCTCAGGCCTCTGGGTTTGATTTTACTTCGGTTTGCTTTTAATGGGAATTTGAATCTGAGAGGAAGTTCTCGCCATATTGACTGTGGGCAGTTCCTGCCCTTCGTGCTATGGAAAGCAGTTGTCAAGATGGAAGAAGGAGGTGGAGAGTGAATTGTACGTAGTGATAGTAGGTGATGTTAATGCAACATTATGGGCTAACATGAAACTTATGGCTCCTGATTTTAGAGGAGGGAGTAAAGACAAAAGAATTAAGATAAGCTAATTGCCCTAACAATCCCCCACATCTTAGTGGCTAAACACAATGCGGCAGTTACTGTGGGGAGGGGGGCTCTGCTCCATGCAGTAGCCCAACTCATGACAGTGAAAAATGTCTCCCGACATTGCCAAACGTCCCCTGGGGGAAAACCACCCTCTGTTGAGAACCACTGCTGTAGTCCCAAAGTATTTGTGATTTTGCATAGATACCTTCACTTCCTTAGGATCCTGGTCTTTAATTGTATGTATTTTGCCATTTCTTGTAGACATGGGTTTTGGAGACAAAGGTTATGGTTGGCAGGGAACACAGTTCTATGATCGCTTGCATTTGTACCCCCATGGGCCATAGATTGAGGCAGCGTGGAACAAGCACCGTCCACAAACGTTCAGAAGTGGGAGTCACAAGCCTTCACAATACTCATTAACCTTTGAGAAGACAACTCATTTCTAGGGCGTCGTTATTGAAGGTTCTGAAGAAAATGAGCTCTAGGACCAGAAGCCCTAAAGCGGTGCCTCTCAAACTTTAATGTACACACGATCCCTGGGAATTTGCAGGTGCTGATCAAGGAGGTCTGGGCGGGGGGTGGGGGGTGTCTGAGAGTCTGCATTTCTAACTAGCTCTCAGGTGACACTAATGCTGCTGGTCTCCATACCACATCTCAGTAGAGGGTTGGTGGTCTGTGAGAAGAGGAGCTGGCCATCCGATGCCATTTTCAGGTTCTGTAGAGGGAATTGTTCTGTTCCAAGATGATTTCGTTGGCCCAGTAGCTAATAAGGTCACCTGCAGTTTTCACCTGTAGTTTTTCAACATCCCCTTTCTCTACCATTCTCAAGAAGACGCAACCCAAGATTACAGTGCCACCCACCCACCCACCAAAGCCAAAGTCCCTGCTGGGCAAAGAGGAACTTAGGTAAGTGTACACAATACAGAGAACAGAAAGGACATGTTAGGGAATCTAGATTCAAAATGACTCCACTGCTGATTGCCATAAGGTGGTGACTGGCCCTCAGGAGACGGAGGCATGGATAGTAAGGAAATGTCAAGGATTCATGCAAATTTCCAGTTTGAGATTGGGATTCTTCTTTTGGCAGCCAGGAGTTCATACGACGGCCCCTCTCCTCACTGTAAAGTTATTAGAGGGGAAGGTGATCATAGGGGTCAGGGATTAAAAAGTAAATAAGGTTTGTTACCGTCTTTGGATTTACCAAGGCTAGAGAAGCAGTATGAGGCTGAATCATTGCTTTGGATCAGTCATTCTCAAAAAGGGACCACCCGTTGGAGGCTAACATGAGGTGAGGTGGCCGCGAACTTCCTTTTGATCAGCTACCTTCCATTTGTTTTAGACCTTCTATGTGCCTGAATGTGCGATCGAGAGAGAGTGGTTTCCTTTTCAGAGGCAACAGTGAGAAGAACTTAGGAAAAGCAATTAATGACAAAAAAGATTTTGGGGGGGGGGGCATTTTATCCCAGCTGTAGTTTCAGACAATGCAACCTAGATTTTGAGAGCAATGCCACGTAGCTCCACGTCTTGGGCCCGAGACCTTGGCTCCACTTCTGGTTTGACCACTTCCTAACAGTTTCCTCATCTGTAAAGGGAGATAATAACAATCCCTACCTCATAGGGTTGCCGTAGGAAGAAAAGAGCTAACAAACGTGGTGAACATACAGTGTTAAGCACGAGTTGTTAATGATCAGTTGCTAATGTTATTGGTGCTATTACTGCAGCTATTGGAACTGTGGCTGTCAATTCTTTTCTGCCTCTAAATTGTCCACATATGCCTCACTCCCATCAATGACATTTCTCACTCTGTTCAGTGATTCCCAATCTAGGGTGGGCCGATGGGTGGAGCTTGAAATTAATCCCGCCAGAGACCCTGGTCCGCTTGAGAATTGAGGTCCCTTTTTGAGAATGACTGATCCAAAGCAATGATTCAGCCTCATACTGCTTCTCTAGCCTTGGTAAATCCAAAGATGGTAACAAACCTTATTTACTTTTTAATCCCTGACCCCTATGATCACCTTCCCCTCTAATAACTTTACAGTGAGGAGAGGGGCCGTCGTATGAACTCCTGGCTGCCAAAAGAAGAATCCCAATTTCAAACTGGAAATTTGCATGAATCCTTGACATTTCCTTACTATTCATGCCTCCGTTTCCTGAGGGCCAGTCACCACCTTATGGCAATCAGCAGTGGAGTCATTTTGAATCTAGATTCCCTAACATGTCCTTTCTGTTCTCTGTATTGTGTACACTTACCTAAGTTCCTCTTTGCTCAGCAGGGACTTTGGCTTTGGCTGTTAAAAGATTTCCTAGGAGGAGAAACATGCTCTTTTCTGTTTTCCTCTAGTAGTGCGGTGACATGGCAGATGTTCCAGTGGCCCCAAGGCTTCATCTGCCACCACCTTCCGTGCAGCCTCTGCCAATGGCCTCCAGGGATCACTTTCTGAAGCCTGCTGCTAACACTTTTCCAAACACAACAAAAAGCGTGTTTGGGGATAAGTTTTCTCAATTAATCCCCAAGTACTGAATTCCTCTTTTCTTCCTCTATTCTGTAATGTGATGGCAATAGGCTCTTTCACTAGCCTCCTGACAGGTCCTGCCTCCAAGCTCACAGCCTCTCCTCCAGTCATCCCAGAACATTCTTCCAGAAATGTAAATCTCACCGAATAACTGCACCGCTCAGATCACTTCACTGGCTTCTGGCTTCTCCTCCTATACAGGAACAATCCAAACTCCTAGGGCCAGGCTGTATGTTTCAATTTAATAGCACTCTACAGTATTTCACATGGGGCGTTTTCTCTTGGTTTGCAGCACTCGCATGTGAAAGAAAGAAAGAAAACAAAAGATGCAGGAGATGCTATGCAACCGGGTAGGAGAAACATTGAGCTAGGTTTCAGCTGAAGGTTGAGTGACCAGAAGTGGAAGAGGGGTACTTTATAGTGTCCACGAGATAGCAAATATCCAGATTCTCAAAATATCTAGTTACTGAATGTGGTATAGGACAGTGCTTCCCAAAGGGTGTTCCTGGGATGTTCATAGCTGTTAAACAGATGAGAAAAAAAGAGGTCTGGTGGCTCAGGAAAGTCAGTTGGAGAAAATGCTGGGTTGTAGTTAAATGGGTTTCTTTACTCTGGGATTTCTGAGATCCTTTAACATGCCAAAAGGAATATTATGAACAGAGATTATGGATCTTTTCCCAGCTTTATCTGAAGCACAGAATTTTGTTTTCACAGAGCGTCTTGTGGACAAGTAGTGCTCTGCAGAGCGGACTTGGGAAATGCTGGTGTAGGCAATACAAAGGAATGCTTGACCGCACTCCCCACTGTCTCAGCCAGATGCCTCACATTGTTTCTGTAAATGCTGCTTGAGGATAGTGACTAATTTGTCCATTTCAAAGGGTCATTGACCTTCAAAAAAAAAAAAAAAAGCCTGGTTCCCAAAGGATTAGAACTAACCAAGTAATAGTAGAACTCATTCTTTATTTAGGGAGAAGAGGAAGGCAGTGAGTGACACACATACTACCACAAAACCTGTCATTAACAATTAGGCGTCAGGCAGAAGAATTGATTTAACATTTTCATCTCAACTGCAAGTCCATTTATTACACCGATGGATAATTAATTTTTTTAAAAAAAATCATGTAGTGGGCTTCCCTGGTGGCGCAGTGGTTGAGAGTCCGCCTGCCGATGCAGGGGACGCGGGTTCGTGCCCCGGTCCGGGAGGATCCCACGTGCCGCGGAGCCTGCGCGTCCGGAGCCTGCGCGTCCGGAGCCTGTGCTCCGCAGCGGGAGAGGCCGCAGCAGTGAGAGGCCCGCATACCACCAAAAAAAAAAAAAAGTACTCTTAAAAAAAAATTTTAAAAAATCATGTAGTAGCAAAAGAATAAGAGAAACCTATCAGATCCACTGCAGAAGGGGTTCTTTTTGTTGGGCTACACACCCAAGTTCAGATGAACATACGAGATTTGGGAATTAGCCCCTGAAAGCAAAGGGATTTTTGTTTTATCTTCTTCCTCAATTGTTGGACTAGATTTTAGCAGGCTTCTCTTGCCCTTAGGTTTTGTGGCTCTGTGTAAAATTAGGAAACCTGAGTTTGAATCCTGGCTTCGGCACTAAATAAGGTTGTCCCCTTGGAAGCTCTAGGCCTCATTTCCATCTCTCAAGAGAGAAGGCCATTTCCAGTTTCCTCTTGGAGATATACATGGGAAACCCTAGAAGGCTTATGTAATGAGATTGGAATGGTCCATGAGCTGAATAGTGGAGCTGATGATAAAGCTGTTCAGCAAAGTGGAAGAAGACATTTTGACAGGAAAGAACGTAGAGGTTCCCTATGAAGATTGGATTATGGAAAGCTTTCACCAGTAACAGCTCTGAGCCCACAGAAAGCTGAAAATAAGCGTGCCTAGCCCTAGAGCCCTAGAAACTGGACTGAGTTGCCTGCAGATATCCGGCACTATTGAGGTGAAACCCACAGGCTCCTCGCTTTGTATTAAAGTAGCGGGGGCACCACTTCTGGGTCATGGAATGCTTTGAGAATCTAATGGCACCCATGGACCCTCCTCCCAGAAGAATGCATGTACCCTCATACACTCAAAATGCACTTCGGAATCACTTTGGAGAATCCTATTTATTTCTCTCCAGCTCTCTAGGACTTAAATGAAGAAGGACCTCACTCCTGGAGGTGCACACTTATCACTTAACAAAATTAATCATAGACCCTCAGTATTTGAGTACCTGTCACTATTTGGGTGTTTGTCCCTTTGTTCCAGTGCTAAAGCCAGGAGGAGATAGACAGGTCAAGACAGAAGCCCCACCTGCTCTGTACTTGGTGATCACTTGGCAAGCAGTGTACCTGTTAGCAGGTGCTAGGCTGTAGGGTACAGACAGGCACACCATTGGAGTTGCTGCAAGGAATCAGAGTGTGTTTGACGGATAGTGAGGGCTGGGTAGGATGTGAGTAAGCAGAGGGTAGTCTTGTGGGTGTGGTTGGGTCTAGCATGAGTCAGGGCAGAGCTGGCGAGGGACACAGTGGGGATGGGGACCGGCTGGTCTGAGGTAGAGTGTTCTTTAGCCGAGGGGATGCGTCTCCGAGATGTGCTTCATCACCCTGGCTGGGCCGTGCTGCGGTGCTGCTTCGTACCCAGAGCTTCAGCTCCGGGTGCTTGCCCACAGGCAGGTGACTAACACAGCCAGGCTAGAACTCCTGCCTGAAAGGCTTAAGGGTCTTTTCTGAATTGGCAGAACCCTCATGGGATGTTTAGGCTCTGGACGCCGGACCACTGGAGCAGTCTCAGTTATACATCTCTTTTTGCCTTCAGACGGACTGCACTTGGTAAGCTGGAGATACTCAGAATCCATTGTCCACGTTGCATGTAGCTTCTTTTCTCCCCAGGCGTTTTCAAAAAATAGAATCTGGTTTGTTCCTTCCACGTCCCTGTAAAGTAGAAGCAAGTGAAACGATTATCCCCAACATACACACACGTACTCACCGTACTCACGAATGCAGAAAGTTCTTTAGGAACCGAGGCCCAGAGATGCAAAGGGACAGCGGTCCCATCACACAGCAAGTCAGTGGCCCAACCCCAACCAAGAATACACGTGCTCCCTTTCTCCCCCAGATCGAGTGTCTGGCCTGCTGTCACCCCTTGCCTCATGGAGGGATGCTCACCTCTTGCACAAAGCCTCTCCTCAAGCCATCCTTCTCCTCATCTGCCTGACAAGGTGGCATTTTCAGGCAGGGTCAGCTACTGACTGACAGCAGCTGAGACGTGAAAGGAAATGGGATGAAAAACAGCCTGCAGAGGTTTCTGGATGATGAGGGGATGGATCACACCGGGGGTGTGAGCTTTCAGTGCCCTCTCCCCCTCTTTTGTCCAGCTGGACTGGCAGATGACTGTTTCCTCTCACTCGGCACCTTCTTGGTTGGGACAGAGTGTTGTGTCTGTCTGTTGAGCTGCAGAGTGATCTGTTGAATCTGCTGCAGCAATTTCCTGGCCCGGGACCCCACCAGGGGTTGGGCCGGGGGTTGGAGTAGGGAGGCCACTAGTCAGTGTTGAAGAGTCTCCTTGAAGATTCAAAACGGGCAAGTCCTCCCCCCATCGCCCCTCCTTTAGCTCAGCTGTCTGGCAGACCTACCCCATCTCCCAGGGTGGGTACCCCATGGAGAAGGTTATGAATTGGGATCGACTCCCTCCACCCCTCTGTGGCTCTCCCTTTGTCATTTACCTTTCTATTCCCTGTCACCAGGGTACACAGCTTTATTTGAGATATAATTCGCATCCTATTTATCTTTTTTTTTTTTTTTTTTTTTTTTTTTTTTTTTTTTTTGCGGTACGGGGGCCTCTCACCGTTGTGGCCTCTCCCGTTGCGGAGCACAGGCTCCGGACGCGCAGGCTCAGCGGCCATGGCTCACGGGCCCAGCCGCTCTGCGGCATGTGGGATCTTCCCGGACCGGGGCACGAACCCGCAACCCCTGCATCGGCAGGCGGATTCTCAACCACTGGGCCACCAGGGAAGCCCCCTATTTATCCTTTTAAATAGTACTGTTAAATTGGTTTTAGTGCATTTGCAAGATATTGCCATTACCACCACTATCTAATTCCAGAATAGTTTCATCATCCCAAAAAGAAGTCCCATACCAGCTAGGAGTCAACTCCCCATTTTCCCCTCCTCTCAGCTCCTGGCATGTGCTGTGCTACTTTCTGTCTCTATGGGATTTGCCTATTGTGGATATTTCGTAAATAAGGAATCATACAGTATGTGACCTTTTGTGTCTGGCTTCTTTCACTAAGCATAATGTTTTCAAGGTTCATCCATTCTAACTGAATTATATTGCATTGTATGATACACCACATTTTGTTTATCAATTCTTCCACTAATAGACACTGGGTGCCTTCTGCCTTTTGACTGTTGTGAATAATGCTGCTCTGAAGATTGGTGTACAAGGATCTCTTTGAGTCTCTGCTTTCAGTTCTCTTGAGTATATACTGGAAGTGGGATTACTGGTTCATATGGTAACTCTAGGTTTAACTTCGGAGGAACTGCCAAGCTTTTTTGCACAGCAGCTGTACCATTTGACACTTTTACATTCCTACCAGCAGTGTACAAAGGTTCCATTTTCTCCACATCCTTGCCAACACTTATTATTTTCTTTTTTATTATAACTGTCCTAGTGGGTGCAAAGTGGTGTCTCACTGTGGTTTTTGTTCTCGTCCCCGCCCCCGAGATCTTGCTCTTTATTGGGGAACTGCTCCAATCTTCAGTGTTCATTACTATGAACTTATTAAACCTCTGGGAAAGGCAGGGCCCTACTCTAACTAATGCTTGAACTTGGGGCCATGTCAGGCACTCTGGCAGAGCAGAGAAGAAGAGAGTTTAGGGACAGAGTGAACTTGCCACCTTTGGAAGCTCTAGCATGGCACGAGCAGTCTTCTCTACCAATCGTTTTTCCTTCCCCCAAAGCGACCTTTGAGTGCAGAAGTAGTTAGACAAGTCTTCCCTGAAGAGGTGAGACTGCAGCTGGGCTTAGAAGGGTAGACAGAAGGAAAATGGATGAAGGGGAGAAAGGGAGAGGCATTCTAAACTGAAAAATATGAACTACTTTCCAAAGAACAGCGCAGATACTGAACCAAAACAAAGATGAAACTCAAACCAATCAACAGTGACTTGTATTTAGCAGCTCTAGAAAGCATGCAGCAGGAGAGGAGGCTGGAAATGATGGCCAAAATGCAGTGGCAAAGTTGGCTTCTTTGCCCTTCAAGACCACTCAATCACAAATACACTCGTGACCCTTCTGACTCATAAATTCACCTCTCTGGGACCCTCAGGAAAACCAAAGCAGAGACTATAGGTTTGATAGATGGCTCTGGCCAGAATTCAGCTGCTTGGCTAAAGAAATCACTCCTGGTGGGCTCCTCACTGAGATAGGGGGATAGGGCAAATAGAGTCAGCTGGAATTTGAGCCATAGAAGGATTCTTAGTGAATGTGATGGGCTCAGAAGTGACTCTCTAGTCACCACTCAGAATCTGGCAATATTTGAGAAGTTCCACAGGATAGTGAAAGACAGTTGTCTTAGTCAGCTTGGGCTGCTATAACAAAAATATCATATAGACTAATGACTTAAACAACAAACATTTATTTCTCACAGTCCTAGGGGCTGGAAAGTCCAAGATCAAGGTGCCAGCAGATCTGGTGTCTGGTGAGAGACCACTCCCTGGCTTGTGGATAGTCTTCTTCATCCTGTGTCCTCATATGGCTGAGAGCAGAGATCATCTCCCCGTTGTCTCTTCTTATAAGGGCATTAATTCCATTCATGACGGCCCCAACTCCCGAAGACCCCCACCTCAAAGTACCATCACATTGGGGTTAGGTTTTCAACATATGAATTTGGTGAAGGGGACACAAACATTCAGCCTATAACAGGCACTGTAAGGACTAGGCAGCCCCAACCTGCTTTCTGCCTTCCAGAAACCCTATCATTTACAGCTAATAGCACTGTAACAATAACAGCATTCACTGAGCATGAATACGCGTCTGGTACTATGCTGAGCACGGTATGGGTCTCATCTCATTTGATCCTCACAACAGCCTGTGAGGTGGGTACTATTATCAGCCCCATTTTATCGATGTGTGAACCGAGGCCCAAGAATGTTAAATGACTTGCTCCGCTAATAAGTGGGATCTAATTAATAGTGGAGGTGGAATTTGAACACAATTTGGACACCCTGAAATAAGGCCTTTCCTCCCACTAGGACAGCTCTCAGAGGCTGTATTTTTAGTAAATGCCCCTACATTGAGCCTTAAGTCCTGGAATGTTTCACACTCCTTGCCCTGTGCTCTACAACCTCATTATAGATAAAGCATCAAAGGCCGAAGTTACAATTTAATTATCTAGAAAAACAACCTATTTTCAAACATTGTCTTCCATTCTCACCGTGATATGAATTAGTCAGTAAGATGAGTGCTAAGCCCCCCTAGCAAGGCCTCAATGTGATGGGACACAGAAGAGTTAAGTTTTTTTTGTTTGTTTTTTTTTTGCGGTATGCGGGCCTCTCACTGTTGTGGCCTCTCCCGTTGCGGAGCACAGGCTCTGGACGCGCAGGCTCAGCGGCCATGGCTCACGGGCCCAGCCGCTCGCTCCGCGGCATGTGGGATCTTCCCGGACCAGGGCACGAACCCGTGTCTCCTGCATCGGCAGGCGGATTCCCAACCACTGCGCCACCAGGGAAGCCCAGAAGAGTTAAGTTTTTATGGAGGAGGAGAGTTTGGGGAAGATATGAAAATCATAGGTCTCTGCCTAAGGACAGCAGGTCTGGATAAGTCATCATTTTGAGCAACCCAGGGCAAAAAGAAGTGATAGTGTTTGGAGCGCTGACAGGAAGAAATCTAAATGGTAGGCATCATTGCTTTAGCTCATGGACCCGTTTGAAGCAATACCTTTGATTTCAGTGAGCATCCCAAAGAAGAACTCACCTGAACCCACATGACCTCAGAGGGTGAGCAAGGTTCTTGGAGGGAAACTATAGATACCCACTGTTTGGAATGCATTAATTCTGCAAGATGTGTCACATCCTTGCTGTATGCTCTGACCTAGCTTGACCAGGATGCAGTGCCCAGCTGTTCTTCCCTCCTTGGAGGAGCACAGGAGGCTTCCCATTAGCACCCTTCTTTGCCTGCTTTCTTTCTAGCTGGGCCAAGGCCCAGATGTCAGCACAAATTTACAGACTTTATTTAAAACAATTTGTTTCAGAGAACAGTGTAATAGCCCCCCACTCTCCCCAAAGGGGCTAAATAGTGTCTGTAGGAGAGAACCATCTCATTGTAGTCACACTGGGAACACAAGAGTCCTAGCTAGGGTCTGTCCCACTAGTAGGAATAGAGCTGGCTTCTATGACCAGCTCTGTAGGATTGATTTTCTATGGTTGGAAGGGACCCAAAATGGTCATCAAGTTTAGCCCCTCGCCTTGAGTTAGAGTTTTTTTAAAACATAAACTCTTCAAATTTAATTTTTCAGTGGGAAGTACATTTGTATCATTCAAGAATATGAATGCATATGTGTGTATGTGTATATATGATTATAAATGTTTATGTTCATAAAGGTGTATGTAAAAGTATGCAATAAGATGTCTAATTCACCCCTGTCCCACATCCATTCAATTCTTACCTTTCTCCTCAAAACGTAGTCCCCCCTTATAACTTTTAGTATTTTCCTAAGTATCCTTCCAGATTTTCTTTATGAAAATATAAGAAAATATGAATACATACTCTTAAAAAATAATATTGTCTTTAAATGGCAGTATATTATCTGAATCATTTTGCATTTTGTGATTTTTTTCATTTAATAATCTATTTTTCTGTATTAGTGCATAGAGAGCTTATGCATTCTTTTATACAACTACACACTATTTCATTGTATTAATGAGCCACCATATATTTAACCAGATGTCTATTGATGGACACAGAAGTTGTTTCCAATCTTTTGCCATCACGAACAATGGTGCAGTGAATAACTTTTAGATTTTTCACATACACGCAAGTGTATCTGTAGTGTGAATTCTTTTTTTTTTTTTTTTTTTTTTTTTTTCGGTACGCGGGCCTCTCACTGTTGTGGCCTCTCCCGTTGCGGAGCACAGGCTCTGGACGCGCAGGCTCAGTAGCCATGGCTCACCGGCCCAGCTGCTCCGCGGCATGTGGGATCTTCCCAGACCAGGGCACGAACCCGCGTCCCCTGCATCGGCAGGCGGACTCTCAACTGCTGCGCCACCAGGGAAGCCCTGTAGTGTGAATTCTTAAAAGTAGGATTGCTGGGTCAAAAATACACATATATATTTTTTTTATTTGCCACATCAACAACTTTACTTTCTCCCATAGAATTCAGGTGTAAGCATGAAAAGTAGATTAGTTTTCAAAACCTTAGTTCTTTTTAAGGCTCATGTTAAATATCTTCTTTCCACCTAGCTTTGTGCTGGGTACTACGGTATGAACAAAAGAACAGAGCCCATAAACTACAACCTCAAATAGTTTATAAATGGTTTGGAGAAATAAACTATATCTACATATAACGAGCAGAGAGAATATTAAAGCCATATTTATGACAGAATCCATGTCAAAAGAATAACTATTTTACTTTCACTTTAGATGAAATGATACGCTTTGGAAACATTTATTTAAAAGACAAGTGTATCCCTCACACTCTTCCTTGGACCTCTTTTTAACTTTTGGTATATACATGTACATTCAGAAAATATTTTTAAATTGAATGATATTGCTAAATTGCCTCCATAGTGTTTGTATCAATTCTCCACAGCCTTGCTGAGAGAGTTTATTAATCAAACTTTTGGATTTTTGCAAATCTGATAAGAAAAATGGTTATCTTGGTATAGTTTTTTTTATTGAGGTATAATTGGCATATTATATTCGTTTCAGGTGTACAACATAATGGTTCAATATCTGTTTATATTGCAAAATGATTAACTCAATAAGTCTAGTTAACATCTGTCCCCATATATAGTTACAAATTTTTTTCTTGTGATGAGGACTTTTAAGATTTATTCTCTTAGCAGCTTTAAAATATGCAGTACAATATTATTAAGTATACTCACCATGATGTACATTCCATTCCCAACACCCCCCCACCCCCTGCATCTGGCAACCACCAATCTGTTCTCTATATTTACAAGCTTATATTTTTTTTTAAGATTCCATGTATAAATGAGTTCATATAGTATTTGTCTTTCTCTGTCTGACTTATTTAACTTAACGTAATGCCCTCAAGGTCCATCCATGTTGTCGCAAATGGCAAGATTTCATTCTTTTTTTAACGGCTGAATAGTATTCGTGTGTGTGTTTGTCTGTCTGTCTGTCTGTCTGTCTCTCTGTCTCAAGGGAATTAAAGGGAACATAACCTGTTCTTCCAAGCCCTTTACCTTCATCTCCATATTACCCTCTCCACCACCACCTCCAGAATGGACTGTGGCTGTGCTGGGACTACACCACTAGAATGAGAGAGAAGCAGACTGGAAACACTGGCATCAGGCTCAGCCATCAAGAATAAAATAGGAACCTGATTAACAATAGCAATGGCAAAAGAAGGGAGGGCTCGGAGTCAAGGAGATTAGCAACCATACTTGGGAGCTCTGGACAGGTTTGCATGTATCTCATAAACACTGGGAGCTGACTTACAAGTGGCCTTTCTGACTAGCCAAGAACTGGCCCACTAAGGAAGTAGACATTTGAGGGTAGGGAGAGTGGAGAAGAGAGCCACCAGCATGAGGATGTTGGGTTCCAGAGGGTGGGAGGAGGGGTAGTACTAGGAGGGGAGAGAATGGTGTATCAAAGGAAGTGGGAAAGGACCACAGACTTTTTGGTAAAACTTGCCAGTTGCTCTGAAGGGGGGAAAAAAGCCTGTCACTAGGTTATTCACACTGAGATGTTACTGACAATGTGTATCCTCTCAGAGAAGTTTGGGGATTATAAAATCTGATTGCCAAAAGGCAATCACTAATCCAAAAGAATGAACTTCTAATGATGGCATTTTAGGCATCTGTGAGAGAAAAGGTGGTAAGAGACATTTAGGATAACGGAGTGTTTTCTGAGCACCCCAGAAATTATAGCTCTGCTTACATATAAGATCATCCCTCATGGGGGAGAAGGAACAGTTCCTTTTGGCAACACGATTGTAGTCAGATGGCTGAGTGCTGGTCTGCTTACCCGACAGTGTCCTTCCTCCACTCCTCCTCGGAGTGCTGTGTGGGATTTGATGGGAAACAGGAAATGGCAGAGGCTAGAAGCCATGCAGCCTGGCCACTTCTGTTGTAGCATTCCCCTGAGGGGTCCTGAAGCCAGCCTTGCTTCAGACTGATTTTCTGCCAGTTTTCGGCCAGGAACACAGAATGTGTTCCAAGGATTGTTGGTTAGAAGCCCAGCCACCTTGGAAAATCTGGGAAGAGAGCGCGTAGAGTCCGAGGTGGCTTTTCTTGCCTCTGGAGTTCCTTGCATGCTGTGTTAGCCCTCCAAAGATGCAAGGGGAGGTTTGAGTTCCATATCCTATTCTTAGATAGAAAAGTCAAGGCCCAAAGAGGTAAAGTGACTTGTTCAAGGTTATGGGAGGTGGGTACCCAAGCTGGGATTATGACTCAGTAATCCTGCCCCCCTCAGTTTTTAAAAACTTTCTCTTCTTTAGTAAAAATTATATATATTTAAGGTATACAACATGCTGATTTGATTTACATACACAGATTGAAATGATTACTACAGTTAAGCTAATTAACATCATCTCCTCTCCTGGTTACCATCTATTTTTGTGATGAGAGCACCTGAAATCTACTGTCTTAGCAAATTTCCAGTATACAATGCAGTATTATTAACTATACCCATCATGCTATACTTTAGATCTCTAGACTTACTCATCCTACATAACTGCAACCTTGTACCCTTTGACCAATATCTCCCCATTTCTCACACCTCCCTGCCCCTGGTAACCACCATTCTAATCTCTGCTTCTATATATTCAAATTTTTTAGATTTCACATTTAAGTGAGATTATGCAGTTTTTTTTCTTTCTGTAACTGGCTTACTTCAATTAGCATAATGTCCTTCAGGTTCAACCATGTTGTTGCAAATGGCAAGATCTCCTTTTAAGGGTTGAAATATATATATATATATATATATATATATATCTCACAATTGTTTAATCCATTCATCCGCGAATATGGGGTATGGGATGGACACTTAAGTTGTCTCCATATCTTGGCTACTGTGAATAATGCTGCAATAAACATAGGATACAATAAACATGAGAATGCAAATATCTCTTCCAGGGACTGATTTCATTTCCTTTCTGCCCTCCAGTTTTGACACCCACTGTGTGAAAAGAACAGGAAACTTCAAGGCAGGAAAACTATATTTCTTAGTTGGCTCTTCTATTAATAGCTGTCTGACATGGACCAAACCTTTTGAGGTATCAGTAGCCTCATTTTCATAATTCTCCCCTCACCCCATTAGGGATCTTAGAAGAATGCAATAATAATAAATAGGAAGAAGTTAAGATAAATTTCTTGTGTAAAATTAGCATTCAGTGTAACCATAATTGGTTTCCTTTTCTTTGATTCTGTTTTGTCTTCTTCTTTTTTGTTTTCTCTCCATCTCTTGTTGCAACAATTAATGCACTCCAATGAGATCCTGAGAACAATTTCATTGTTTTTTTTTCAAACAGTTGTATTGAGGTATAATTTACCCACCATAAAATGGACTCATTTTCATTATAGTTTTGAGTGATGGGAAAGAAAGAATGGTCTCTTTTAAAAAAAATTTGTTATTGAAGTATAGTTGATTTACAATATTGTGTCATTTTCAGATATACAGCAAATTGATTCAGTTATATGTGTGTGTGTGTGTATATATATATATACTTATATCTCAGGTTATTTTCCATTATAGGTTATTACAAGATATTGAACATAGTTCCTTGTGTTATACCATAAATCCTTGTTGTTTATCTACTTTATGTATAGTAGTTTGTATCTGTTAATCCCATATTCCTAATTTATCCCTCCCCCCCACCTTTCCCCTTTGATAACCATAAATTTGTTTTCTATGTCTGTTAGTCTTTTCCTGTATCGTATATAGATTCATTTGTACAGTAATTTTTTTAGATTCCACATATAAGTAATACCATATAATATTTGTCTTTCTCTGCCTGACTTACTTCACTTAGTATGATAATCTCTAGGTCCATCCATCTTGCTGCAAATGGAAATATTTCATTCTTTATTATGGATGAGTAATAGTCCATTGTAAATATATACCACATCTTTTAAAATAATTACTTATTAATTAATTAATTTTTGGCTGTGTTGGGTCTTCGTTGCTGCACACCAGCTTTCTCTAAGTTGCGGCGAGTGGGGGCTACTCTTCGTTGTGGTGAGCGGGCTTCTCCTTGCAGTGGCTTCTCTTGTTGTGGAGCATGGGCACTAGGTGCATGGGTTTCAGTAGTTGTGGCATGCGGGCTCAGTAGTTGTGGCTCGTGGGCTCTAGAGTCCAGGCTCAGTAGTTGTGTCGCATGGGCTTAGTAGCTCTGTGGCATGTGTGATCTTCCTGGGCTAGGGCTCTAACCCATCAGGCGGATTCTTAACCACTGCGCCACCAGGGAAGTCCCTATACTACATCTTCTTGAACCAGTTGTCTGTTGATGGGCACTTGGGTTGTTTTCATGTCTTGGTTATTGTAAATAGTGCTGCTATGAACATTGGGGTGCATGTATCTTTTCAAATTAGAGTTTTCTCCAGATATCTGCGCAGGAGTGAGATTGCAGGATCATATGGTAACTCTATTTTTAATTTTTTAAGGAACCTCCATACTGTTTTCCCTAGTGGCTGTGCCAATTTACATTCCCACCAACAATGTAGAAGAGTTACCAGGATGGTCTAACTTTTTAAGCCTCCCTCTAATGAAACACACAACTCCGCTAATTTCTGTTCTTCCACTATCCCACAGCATGTACTTTCAAAGCTCTGCTTGTATCTATTGTTAATTTGTACACTGATGGTTAGTTTAACCTGGGCACTTGTTCATTGATATTTGGTGTGCGTATGTGTGTGCAAGTACTTTAAGGAAGCCCAATGAAAAGACTTCTTGAAACCATTCACTTAGAGTCAGCTCACCAAGTGCATTGACCTTTTTGCTACATGGCAACCCTGTGCCAGAATCCATGGAGAAAGACTCGTGTAAGGCGGAGTCCCAAGTCTTCAAAAAGCAATATATACAAATGTATATATGGGTTGGTAGGAAAAAATGGAATTTAGAGACAGAGGACCAGATATCAATTCCCTTTTTCATCACTCACTACCTTTGTGACTTCAGTTAAGTCATTCAACGTCAGAGACTTGTCACCCTCAAATGAAAAATGAAGATAAGAATCTGCCTTACTTGCTACAAAGTGTTCTTATGAGGCTCCATCGTAATACCGTATGTGAAAGCTCTTTGTAAATTGTTGGCTAGGTGACTATAATTCACAAATATGAGTTACAGTAATATTCAAGTGCCAAATGGTGTGCTTCAGACATCAGATGCTTTGAGAGGTGCAGATCGTGGGCTGGAGCTGTTAGGGACTGCTTCATGGAGGCAAGTGGACTTTTGCTGAGCCTTCAGAATCAGACAGGACTTCAATAGGTGGAAAAGAGTGGCAAGGAGGGGGCAATCTTGGTGGAGGGACTAAAAAGAAGCAAAGACTCCAGAGGCTAGAACAAGCATACAAGCATATACCAAGTGTTATAAAACATGGGAGGGGGTGAAGTTACCAGGGTAGTTATAATAGGTGGTTCCTCATCAGAAAAGACTCCCTCCTTCCAGGCAAGTTAATACCTTATTCATCTAACACTGTTAGCTCCATCAAGGCAGGGGCCTTGTCCTTCTTCACTGATCTCTCTCTAGTGCCTGTCACAATGCCTGGTACGTAGTAGGTGCTCAATAAATGCCCCCAAATTGAAGGAATGGATGGATAGTCACATGTCACTTGTTATTCCTGTCTGGCTGCTTTAATATTATCTAAGTCATCAGCCACTGAATTAGGGACTATTTTTAACTCCCTCTGTGTGGTACAGCCCCATCTGCTGTTGGGATTTGTGAAATTCTTTGCAATGATGCCAATACTCGGTGTGGTTTTTCTCCACCCTGTCCCAGAAGACTCCTTACCCCCAGCGAACAATAAGGTGACCAGCAAGTCGTGCGAGTACAACGGGACCACTTACCAACACGGTGAGCTGTTCATGGCTGAAGGGCTCTTCCAGAACCGGCAACCCAACCAATGCACACAGTGCAGCTGTTCGGTAAGACCCTGTATCTTAATGTCCCTGCTATCCCCTACCCAAATAAGAGTGCTTCCATACTTGTACTTTTAGTTTAAGCCTACACTGTAGGGTGCTTGATTGGAAGATGAATTGCATCTGAATCATGAGCCTTCCTGATCTTAATCAACCCTGATCAACTCTGTTGAAGAGGTCAGACCCAGTCATATCCCAGTCTTAAAACTTTAGGACTGCTTAAAAGGACAAAAATGAACTGAAAATCTTGATCTGTACTTCTTTTCACAATAATTACACCACCAGAGCCTTCATCTGAAGAACTCAGTTATTTGATAAGCCTTGGAAATGCCATGGGTGGAAAAACCACTGGGGCCACTCAGTCCAATTCACAAGAAAATGGGGTGTCTCTTGGTTCCCATCTCTGAAATATTCCACTAACTAGTCAGTTCCTGGTACCCTGCAGTGAGAAAAGTATCTCGACAAATGCTTGATCATGATGACTCCTGTGACATTATTTGTCAAAAGAACTGTATACTTCATGAATAAGGTATGCTGATTACATCATCATCTAATTGTGCAGCCCAGAGAATGTAATAAATAGAACCAGAAAAATGGAGTAAAATGGGTGTTTAAGCTGAAGTATGAGGGGATGAAATTCGATGTAGAAACAACTTTTCTGCCTATAAAGGGTATGAAACTCTGGATTGACAAGGGAAGCTAAGGAAGCTCTTTGCTTAGGGATTTTTAGTAAAAATATAGCATCTCAGTAGTTCGGGAGAATTTGGTCATAGCCATGCTTCCCTAATGACCTTTCAGGAACCCTCCTAGTTCCAGAACAGTATGCTTCTAAGAACTAAGATCAATGTTCAAGGAATGATGTTTGGAACATAGAATTTTAGGGAATGAACATTATACAAAGACAAACATAACCAGCAAGTGCATTTGATCATCTCCCTTGCCTTGTGCTGGACTGAGCTGTCCATTCAGATGATCTTTTATAGTTTTGTATCACCCCAAAGAGCTTGTCTACTTGTTTTGGAAGGGAGATTCTAGTGAGTGTTACAGAAGGCAGCTATTGTGCAAATCTGCATTCCCCCAAAGCCCCAACATCCAGCTGAAGCACGATAGGGACCAGAATGGACAGAGAAGAGAGGGGCAAGACTGTATTTGGTGGTTTGGAGGCTCACAGCAGCCCTCACACTGACTACTTTGTTTCATCTTAGACCAGCATGCCTGATGAGAATCGCCATCTCTTCTGTGACTTAGTCTCTGGCATGGAGAGATAGTAAATAGAAAAAAATATAACTCATCATAAAAGTTAGGAAGTGCATATAAATGACTATGGAAGAGCATAGGGGAAGGACGTTTGAGCCCCTACTCATCCCAGGTACTGAGCTAAAGCCTTTACATGTACTCCAGCTCCTTCTGACCTTAATTCTGTTTCTCTTTGGCAGGAGGGCAATGTGTACTGTGGTCTCAAGACTTGCCCCAAGTTAACCTGTGCATTCCCAGTCTCTGTTCCTGATTCCTGCTGCCGGGTGTGCAGAGGTAGGTATCCTGTTTCCCAAGACCCCAGGTGCCACCGTCCTGAGTAGCAAGATTTAGAAGAGGAAAATACCTGTCCAGTGTCCTAGGGAAAGGGAATTTTCTATGGTAGCCTTAGATTCTAAGGGTGTTTTTTCAATCACAAAAGGAAAAAATAAAAGCACTGCTTTTAAGGGTCACTCCCTGAAAGAAACTGCGCTGGGCTGGATTGCAGCAGGGGGAGAGGGGTGAGAGTCATCTAATGTGAAAGTGAGTATCTTTGTCTCTCCTTCCTTAATCCCTTCTAGCTTGGCCCCTACATTATTGTATTGTAAAACACAGGGTATTTCCAGACACAGCCTTAAAAGGAAGAATGGGCCTCCCAAAGCACTGATGTGACCATTTTGAAGATTAGGCAGGGCAGATGTAGGTGTATTTTTAAAATCCCACAGTAAAGTGGTGACAAACTTAATAAAAGCAAAATGGAAGGCATTGTCTTCTCAAATTATACCCAAAATGGAATCATCATCTTCTCAAGCCAGTTTTTTCTTCTTTGGGTTTCATTTCTTTGATGACAGTACCAATTTCTTTTCTTTAGGTTTCCGAGATCAAACATAATCACCTTTAATTTCTCTTTTATTGCCTCTTCTCAAATTACCAAATCTATCAGCAGTCCTCTATATCCCCCCACCTTTTCCCGCTTTCCCTCCTAATTTTGTCTTCTTTCCTTCCATCTAGTGTGCTTATTGAATGTCTACTTTATGCTTGGCACTGTGCTAGAAGCTGGATACATAATGGTAAATATAGCAGACATACAGGGCACTGCTAGACTATATGGCATCTTTATGTGAATTACAAAAGGGATCCCCTTATTTAAGATACTTGACTGCCATTTGCCAGAAAATCCTTGTGATGTACCTCCTTAGCTGAGGCACCCTTGTGCAGGACACAACCTGTACAACCGTATGTGGCATACATAGCAGCCAGGATATGTTCTTTGCTCTTATGGAACTCACATTTTACCTGAGAAGACAAATAATAAACAAACAAGCAAACAAATACCTAAATATAAACAGTGTGAGTACTGTGAAGGAAATAAACAAAGGACCAAGATAGAAAATAAGAGGTGAAGGCATTTAGGTTGAATTGTTGGAAAGGCCTCTCTGAGATGACATTTAAGCTCAGACTTGAAAGATGAAAAGGAGTCATCCATGCAAAGGTCCTGGGAGGAGAGCATTCCAGGCAGAAAGAAAAGAAAGTTCAAAGGACCAGGCAGGGAAGAGCTTATAGCATTCAAGGAGCCTAGGGACCAGTGTGGTAGGAGTATAGTGATTGTGGTCATAACTGGCATGTGATGAGACTGGAGAGGTGAACAGGAAGGAGTCAGACCATGCAGGACCTTCAAGGCCATGGGAAGGAGTTTGGATTTCCATTTTTAAGTGCATTGGGAACCCACTGGAAGGTTGTGCATAGGGCATGACATGATCTAGTTGATGTGCTAAAAGATCTCACTTGTTTTTGTGTTCAGACTAGATTGGAGGGAGGAGATAGGACAAGTGGAGAGACCAGGAGGATGGGTTTAGCAGTCTCTCTGGTATGAGAGAGTGGGATTCTGGTCTGGGGACACAGTATAGAGTAGTGGTTCAGACTGGGGGTCTCTGGAACCAGCCTGCCTTGATTCTAATCCCAGCCCTGCTACTTTCTAGCTGAGTGATCATGAGCCAGGATGTACTCACCTTTCTAACAATGTTTACAGTGACAATAATGTTAGCACCTACCTCCAAATGGTCGTGAGGTTTAAATGAGATAGTGCAGGAAAAGGACCTAGGACACTGTCTCGCATATAGTGAGAACTAATAACGAAAATTGGACAAATTTGAAATACAGTAGGCCCTCCATATCTGCAAGTGCCGCATCCACAGATTCAACCAGCCATGGTTCCAACATATCGGAGAAAAAAATAAATCCAGAGAGTTCCAAAAAGCAGAACTTGAATTTGCCGTGTGCTGGCAACTATTTACATGGTATTTACATTGTATTCCCAACTATGCATATAACATTAACATTCTATTAGGTATTTATTATAAGTAATCTAGAGATGATTTAAGTATGTGGGAGGATGCATGTAAGCTATATGAAAATACTATGCAACTTTATATAAGAGACTGAACATCCTCAAATTTTGGTATCCATGAAGGTCCTGGAACCAACTCCTTGCAGATACTGAGAGACGACTGTATATGTAGAGCATTGGTTCTCAGCTATGGTGCATATTGGAATTATTTTGGTAAATTTATGTCCAGACTGGGGATGGGGGTGGTGGTGAGGGAGGTGATTCCAATGCGCAGCCAAGGTTGAGAGCCACTGAGTTAGAGGGAAAAGATTATAGGATTTGCTGGTAGCAAATAGGTAATTGACTCCTATACATTGCTGCCAGCTTAATCTTTCAAAGAGATAGCCTTAAGCATGCTACACCCCTACTCGGAAGGCTTTATGCTGACACATATTGAGCTTACTCTATGCCAGTCACAATTCTGTGCACTTTACAGATATGAACTCATTTAATCCCATGACAACCCTGTGTGGGGAGTATGATTCTTATCTGCATTTTTTTATAGATGATGAAAGTGAAGCATAAAGAGGTTAAGATCCTTGTTCAAGGTCATATAGCCCGTGAGGCAAAGAGCTAAGATTTGAACCCTGGAAGTCTGGCTCCAGACTCCGGGCTCTTAACTACTCCACTTTGCCACTAAAATGAATGGTTCCCTGTTGCCAGCAGCATACTTGTCAACCCCTGACTCTGACAGTGAAGACCTTTCATGCTCTAGCCTCAAGTTACCTTTATAGGCCCACATCCTTCCATTCTTGCACCTCAGGTTCTACCCACATTGTTCTTGTGTTCTCTTACCTTTGTGCCTTTACTCTCTCCTCTGCCCCTCAATACCTCCCAAACTTTAGTGTGCTTCAGAATCACCTGGAGAACTTGTTGAAATTCAGATCTCTGGAGCACAACTGCAGAGATTCTGTTTTGGTGGCCTTGGGAAGGGACCCTGGTATGGGCATTTAAACAGGGCCCATGGTCCATTCTGATGCAGGTGGTCAATAGACTTTCACTTTGAGAAACCATTCCTAAGACCACATAGATGACTGGGAAATGATGGCTTTACATCTGAATTTAGTATACTTAAATTGAGCCTATTAAAAGCCTGAAACCTGAGTAAGCCAATAGAAGAGTAACCAATGTCAATCTCTGATTGGTCAGAACATCTAATTCCAACCATATGGCAAGCCAGTTTGGGGTGAATGAACAGCAGCCATTTCATGATAAGGCTGGGAGGAAAAGGAGACAAAACGCCTTCCGAGGTTATATCTAACATGTACAGTAACCCTGAGAGGAGGGAATGTTGCCTTTCTCTGGAAAATCCTTTTCCTCCATCTCTGCCTGTGGAAATCCTGCCAGTTCTTGAAGACCTAGCTCAATTGCAGCCTCCTCGGATTCTAACACAGGTAGTCCTCAGGTTACATTTGAATAAATACTAGCGGGAAGGCCTTTGTCTCTTCTCTGCCTTCCCACCTTCATTCCAGTTTCTCCACCCCTAAATCCTGCTTCTCCTTCAGAGGCCAGTTCGAATGCCACCTCCTCCAGGAAGCTTTTTTAAAATCTATCATTTAGGAGTAAACTCCCTCATCTCTTGGACTCTTCAGGGCCTCACCTGTGCTTCTCCAGTAGAGTTTCTCACCTGGGCACATTTTGTCTTTTATTATGTGTGCCCATGTCTTATCATCGCTACTAATGTGTAAGCTCTGTAAGGCAGAAACTATTTGGGGCTCATCTTTTTTCCCCCACTGCACCGGGCACAGGGTAGGTGTCATTTGAATGAATGCACACTAGCTTGGAAATATTGCCAGAAAGTTAGTCATCGTTTGAATTAGATGCTACTCAAATAGGATATTATTTGTGTTTCTTCTTCCTCTGAATTACTGATTGACTGTGGTAGATGGTACTGGCTATACATTGGTTCATGGTCAGTAGGAAATTACCTGTTGTCATTCCCGATCCTCCACATTGTTTTTCCTTCCCTACCTCACTTTAGCACACTCTAATTAATATGTCTTTTAGAAAGAAATTACCTTATTTGTAGTACCCGTACATGCTTATCCTTTTTACTATGCTGTTTGTACCAGCCCTCACATGTCACTATGGATTTAGCTGCAGCCTAATTTGATTTATGCTTCACTAAGGCCCTGGATCTTTCCATACCTGTCTCTCACAGTGTGTGTACTGTCCCTCAGTACAGCTGTGACATTTCTGCCAGTAAAGCTGGGTATTTTGTTCCTCGCCTCCTTTCTCATCTTTGCCCCAACTTAATTTGAGTCTGCTCCAAAACGAAGAGAGTCCATTTTTAAAAATTGAAGTATAGTAAATTTACAAAATTGTGTTAGTTTCGGATGTACAGCAAAGTGATTCAGTTATATATATATATATATATATATATATATATATATATATATATATATATAATTTTCTGATTATTTTCCCTTATAGGCTATTATTAAAGCTATTGAATATAGTTTCCTGTACTATATAATAAATCCTTGTTGCTTATCTATTTTATGTTAGTAGTTTGTGTCTGTTAATCTCATACTCCTAATTTATCCCTCCCCACCACCTTTCCCCTCTGGTAACCGTAAGTTTGTTTTCTATGTCTCTGAGTCTGTTTCTGTTTTGTATATAGATTCATTTGTATTATTTTTTTTAGATTCTGCAGGTAAGTGATATCATATAATATTTGTCTTTGTCTGACTTACTTCACTTATTATGATAATCCCTAGGTCCATCCATGTTGCTGCAAATGGCAATATTTCATTCTTTTTTATGGCTGGGTAATATTCCATTATATATACGTAATGGAATTGTATATATGTGTATGTGTATATATATATATATATATATATATATATATATATATATATATATGCCACATGTTCTTAAACCAATCCTCTGTTGATGGGCACTTGGGTTGTTTCCATGTCTTGGCTATTGGAGTGCACATATCTTTGCAAATTAGAGTTTTTGTCTTTTCCAGATATAGACCAAGGAGTGGGATTGCTAAATCATATGGTAGCTCTAATTTTAGATTTTTAAGGAACCTCCATACTGTTCTCCATAGTGGCTGCACCAATTTACATTCCCACCAGCAGTGCAAGAGGGTTCCCTTTTCTCCACACCCAGGAGAGTTCATTCTTAGCAGAGATGTACATGTGGTTACTAATATAACCAGCTAATCACTACAATCCATTTGTTGGGCTAAGGTGATTTTGCTTGGGGAAAAATAATGTGAAATCTAAACTGAAGAACAATTAATAAAAGAAAGGAAACTGCAAAAAGACATATTGTTGCATCCAATTGACAATATAGTGCAAAGGAGATAGGCTCTGAAGCCAGAAGGACATAGATTTGACCTGGCAGAGCTACTGTCCACTAGTGATGTGACCTTGGGCAAGACACTGAACCATTCAGGACCTCGGTTCTCTCAGGTGTGAAGATGATAATTATAATATCTACAACCTATGGAAAGGTGGTAAAAATTAACTGAGATGACATAGAAGCTAGGAGAAAGTCCAATACAGAGTTATTGCTTAACAAGTGATCATTATTATATTTTATATAATGACTCTATTTATTACTCTGGGGTTAAGTAGAATTGTACCTTCTCTATCTCTGATAGTCTTGTTTTTATTTACTTAATCTCCATATACAGAACTATATTTCTAGTCCTTCTCATGGCAACACATCCTGGGACTAACCGTCTTCTCAACGGTTCTCTTGTCACAATTTAAATTTCTTTTATTTTTGTTACGTCCTCAGGAGCAACGGGTAAAAGCTAGTTATTATTGATCATGTATTGCCCCTTCACATACTTGACAATTCATGAAGTTCTCTCTTTGCCTTCTCTTCTCCAGCCTAAATAAACCATTCTCTTTCATCTTTCCCTCTAAAGACTAAATCCTACACTTTCATAAAATTGATGCTTTTTTCTCTGTCTTTAATTTCTTTATATGTTTCAGTTGTATATAATGTGATTGAATCTCCTTTGAAGTTCTTATTTCTGAAGCACCTAGTTATTTTTTTTTCTGTTGAAATGATGTTTTTAACAAAGGTATACCTTGTATAAGCATATTACTCATACAGCAGGCAACCCAGATACACTTCTCCCCTATGCTGGCTGCCCTAATTGCAGGCAAAATACTGCAGAAGAAATAACCTTTTTGAGTGCTGAACTTGCAAACCTTCATATAAAGAGCCCCATTGAAGCAGGCTCTCTGCACTGTCACCAAACACTAATGTGTGCCTTTCTTCCTGGGTCAGGCAGCGATCTTAGCCATGGATTGAATCTAAACCCTAGCCTCAGTTGTTTAGACATGTCTTTGAGGCTAAGACAGTCAGGAGAGTGTTGGCAGGGTGTGTGTCATTGCTGGCATTTCAGCAAACCTCATCTGGACTGGAAGCATAGTGCAAACAGCCACTGGAACCTTAAGGGAAACTTTATCAGAAGAAGAAAATCTCTTCAGAGACTGTACCACGGCCACATTCTGGGCAGGCAGGCCTCACACCCAAACCCACACCCAGCTTCCCTCCACCGTTGATCATTTCTGCTTCTTGTCTTCTTCCTATCTTGCCAAAGCAAAGGGGAAGGCTGTGTTCTTGGACTCTAGGCAAGGGAGACATATTTCGGGTAAGCTCTCGGCTGTATTGAGAGCCAAGCCTGCATTTGGTAGACAGTGTACATATGTGGCACTTACTCTGTGCCAAGCAGTGCTCTAAGCATTTATGTGTGTAACAGCTCATTTGCTCCTCACAACAAAGTAGGGACTATTATTTTCCTGATTTTACAGGTGAGGAAACTGAGACAGAGAAGTTAAGTGATTTGCCCAAGGATAATAAGTGGCAGAGCTAGAATTTTAACATTGTTGGCCTGGCTCTGGAGTCCCAGGTTCTTATGCTGTTTGGTGGGAGCCATCCAGAGGAGTGTGACAAGAGCCCCTCCTCCTTCAGGGAGGTAAAGGGAAAGAGAAGACATGCGTGGCAGATAATCCCAAGAGAGTAACCACACTGCCCGTCTTTCCCCATCAAGGCCCCAACCTACCCATTCCCAACCACAGGGGAACAGTCTCTCTTTCTAGGCTCAGAGAGGCCCGAGTGTAAATGTCTATCTTCTTTCATTCAGCAAACATTTGTCGAGCAACCACTGAGTACCTGGCACTGTGCTGGTACTAGAGATACAGTGGTAAACAAAACAGACCAGGACTGGAACCAGTCCTTGCGGAGTTTAGTGGGGAAGACAGACATGTATCAAATGTCGAGACAAGTAAATAGAAAATTGCAACTGTGCCACATGCTGCAAAGGAAAGGTGTTACAAAAGCCAGTAATGGACAGGGGTCGATCTACTCAGAGAGGTGAAGGAAGACTCTAAAGACCATCTCTCCAGCCTCAACTCACACCATATTCCTCTTTGCTTTGTGCATCGCAGGGTGTGGGAGGATTGACTCAAAAGTTGGGGGGATAACTGGTGGCAGTCCTATCCTCCCAGGATCCTTGACTTCTGACCCCACCATGAAACCAGCCACCCTATGCTGAGGAGTATCTATACTGTCCTTCCTGCACTGCACCTGCTGCATATACTCAAGTTCAGACTTCACTTCTTTCTTTCTTTCTTTTTTTTTTTTTTTTTGCGATACGCGGGCCTCTCACTGTTGTGGCCTCTCTTGTTGCGGAGCACAGGCTCTGGACGTACAGGCTCAGGGGCCATGGCTCACAGGCCCAGCCACTCTGCGGCATGCGGGATCCTCCTGGACCAGGGCACAAACCCGTGTCCCCTGCATCTGCAGGCAGACTCTCAACCACTGCTCCACCAGGGGAACTCCAGACTTCACTTCTTAAGGAACTACTTGATCATGTTGGCCAGTGTCTACCATTTCCTACCATATTATCCAATCTCAGTTCTGCAGCTTGTTTTTAAAGGCCCTCTGTCAAACAACCAGACCCTTCCTTAACCCACTACCCATCCTCATTTCTCTGACACCAACACACACACACCTTCTCCACTAGGGTGACACTTCTCTTTCTATAATATGCCATGTTCCTCCCCACCTTCATCCCTGTTATGTGCCTCTCTTTTTTTTTCACATGCAATATTATGTTTCAGGTGTACAACATAGCGATTCAACATTTATGTCCCTTATGAATTGATCACCACAATAAGTTTAGTAACCATCTATCACCATACAAAGTTATTACAATATAATTGACTATATTCCCTATGTTGTATATTATATCTCTGTGACTTATTTATTTTAAAACTGGAAGTTTGTACCCCTTCATCCCTTTCATCCATTTCACCCATACCCCACCCCCCTCTCCACTCTGATGACCACTAGTTTGTTCTCTGTATCTGTGGGTCAGCTTCTGTTTTGTTTTGTTTTGTTTTGTTTGTTTGTTTTGTGTTTTAGATTCCACATAGAAGAGATCATACGGCATTTGTCTTTCTCTGTCTAGCTTGTTTCACTTGGCACAATGCCCTCAAGGTCCATCCGTGTTGTCACAAATGGCAAGATTTCATTCTTTTTTATGGCTGAATAATATTCCATTGTGTGTGTGTGTGTGTGTGTGTGTGTGTGTGTGTGTGTGTATCATGTTTTCATTATCTCTTCGCCTGTCAAAAGGCATTTGAGTTGTTTCCATATCTTGGCTATTGTAAATAATTCTGCAATGAACATAAGGGGGCATGTATCTTTTCTAATTAGTGTTTTCATTTTCTTCTGATAAATACCCACAAGTGGAATTGCAGGATTGTATGGTAGTTCTATTTTTAATTTTTTGAGGAACTTCCATATGTTTTCCATAGTGGCTGCACCAATTTACGTTCCCACCAACAGTGCACAAGGGTTCCCTTTTCTCCACATCCTCACTGACACATACTGTTTCTTGTCTTGTTGATAATAGTCATTCTGACAGGTGTCAGGTAATATCTCGTGGTTTGATTTGCATTTCCCTGATGATTAGTGATGTTGAGCATCTTTTCCTGTGTCTGTTGGCCTTCTGTATGTCTTCCTTGGAAAAATGCCTGTTCAGGTCCCTTGCTCATTTCTTAATCAGATTATTTTTTTGATATTGAGATATGTGAGTTCTTTATATATTTTGGATATTAAACTCACATCAGATATATCATTTGCAAATATCTTCTCCCATTCAGTAGGCTGCCTTTTCTTTTTGTTGATGGTTCCCTTCTCTATGCAAAAGCTTTTTAGTTTGATGTAGTCCCATTTGTTTATTTTTGATTTTGTTACCCTTGCCTGATGAGACTGATCCAAAAAATATTGCTAAGACTGATGTCAAAGAGCATACTACCTATGTTTTCTTCTAAGAGTTTTATGGTATCAGGTCTTACATTTAAGTCTTTAATATATTTTGAGTTTACTTTTGTATATGGTGTAAGAAAGTGGTCCAGTTTCATTCTTGTGCATGTAGCTGTCCAGTTTTCCCAACATCATTTATTGAAGAGACTGTCTTTCCCCACTGTAAATTCTTGGCTACTTTGTCATAAACTAATTGCCCATATAAGTGTGGGTTTATTTCTATACTCTTTATTTTTTCCATTGATCTATGTGTCTGTTTTTGTGCCAGTACCATACTATTTTGATTACTTATAGCTTTGTAGTATAGTCTCAAGTCTGGGAGTGTGGTGCCTCCAGCTTTGTTCTTCTTTCTCAAGATTGCTTTGGTTATACTGGGTCTTTTGTGGTTCCATACAAGTTTTAGGATTATTTTTTTCTAGTTCTGTGAAAAATGCCATAGTTCTAAGAGTTTCTGGGTGGAGTCTTTAAGGTTTTCTATTTATAGTATCATGTCATCTGGAAATAGTGACGGTTTTACTTCTTCCCTTCCAATTTGGATGTTTTTAGTCTCCCTTCCTTGTCTTATTGCTGTGGTTAGTACTACCATTACTATGTTGAATAAAAGTGGCAAGAGTGGGCATTTTGTATTTTGTTGAGGATTTTTGTATCTATTCTCTTCAGGGATATTGACCTGTAATTTTCTTTTTTTGTGGTGTCTTTGTCTGGTTTTGGTGTCAGGTTAATGCTAGCCTCATAGAATGAATTTGGGAGTGTTCCTCCCTCTTCAGTTTTTTGGAATAGTTTGAGGAAGATAGGTATTAAGTCTTCTTTACATGTTTGGTAGAATCCATCTGTGAAACTGTCTGGTCCTGGGCTTTTGTTTGTTGGGAGTTTTTTGATTACTGATTCAGTTTCACTGCTAGTGATCGTCTGTTCAGATTTTCCATTTCTTCCTGATTCAGTCTTGGGAGATTTGTGTCTCTAGGAATTTATCCATTTTTTTTCTAGGTTGTCCAATTTGCTGGCATATAATTGTTCATAGTAATCTCTTATGATCTTTTATATTTCTGTGGTGTCAATTGTAACTTTGCCTCTTTCTTTCTTATTTTATTTATTTGGGCCCTCTCTTTTTTTCCCTTGATGAGTCTGGCTGAAGATTTATTAATTTTGTTTATCTTTTCAAGGAACCAGCTCTTAGTTTCATTGGTCTTTTCTATTATTTTTAAGTCTCTATTTCATTTATTTCCACTCTGATCTTTATTCGTCCCTTCTACTAATTTTGGGCTTTGTTCCTCTTTTTCTAGTTCCTTTAGGTGTAAGGTTAGATTGTTTATTTGACATTTTTCTTGTTTCTTGAGGTAGGCCTGTATCACTATAAAGTTCTCTATTAGAACTTCTTTTGAAGTGTCCCATAGATTTTGGAAAGTTGTGTTGTCAATTTCATTTGTCTCAAGGTATTTTTAAATTTCCTCTTTGATTTTCTTTGTTTAGTAGCATGTTGTCTAGCCACGATATGTTCGTGGTTTTTTCCACTTTTCTTTGTCTAATTGATATCTAGTTTCATACTGCTTAGTCAGAAAAGATGCTTGGTATGATTTCAGTCTTCTTAAATTTATTGAGACTTGTTTTGTGACCTAGCATGTGATCACTCTTGGAGAATGTTCCATGTACATTTGAAAATAACGTGTATTCTGCTGGTGTGGGATAAAATGTTCTGTATATATCTATTAGGTGCATCTGGACTAAAGTGTTATTTAAGACTAGTGTTTCATTATTGATTTTCTGTCTGGATGATCTAGCCATTGATGTAAGTTGGGTGTTAAAGTCCTCTACTATTATTGTATTACTGTCAGTTTCTCCCTTTTTTGTCTGTTAATATTTGTTTTACATGTTCAGATGCTCCTATGTTGGGAGCATAAATATTGGTGGGTGTTATATCCTCTTGTTGAATTGACCCCTTTATCAATACATAATGCCTTTTCTGTCTTTTCTTACAATCTTTGTTTTAAAGGCTATTTTATCTTATATGAGCATTGCTACTCCAGCTTTCTTTTTGTTTCCATTTGGATGGAATATCTTTTTTCCATTTGTTCACTTTCAGCCTATGTGTTTTTAGATTTGAAGTGAGTCTCTTATAGGAAGCATATAGATGAGTTCTATTTTCTCATCTATTCAGCCACCCTATGTATTTTGATTGGAGCATTTAAACCATTTACATTTAAAGGAATTATTGATAGGTACATACTTAATTGCCATTTTGTTAATTGTTTTTTTGGTTGTTTTTGTAGTTCTCTCTGTTCCTTTCTTCTTTTAATCTCTTCCCTTGTGCTTTGATGATTTTCTTTAGTGTGGTGTTTGGGTTCCTTTTTCTTTATTTTTTGTGTATCTATTGTATGTTTTTGGTTTGTCATTACTATGAGGTTTATATATTGATCTGTATGTATAGCAGATTGTTTTAAGCTGATAGTCACTTAAGTTTCAATGCATTCTAAAAGCAATACATTTTTACTGCCCCCCCCCATGTTTTATGTTCTTGATGTCATATTTTACATCTTTTTACTTTGTGTACCCATTAACTACTTATTTTAGTTATAGTTGATTTTATAACTTTTGTCTTTTAACCTTCATACTAGCTTTCTAAGTGGCTGATCCACTGTCTTTACTATATATTTGCTTTTACCAGTGAGATTTTTTTTCCTTTTATGTATTTTCTTATTTCTAGTTGTGGCCTTTTCTTTTCTACTTAAAGAAGACTCTTAACATTTCTTGTAAATCCAGTTTAGTGATGATGAACTCTTACTTTTTGCTTGTCTGGGAAATGCTTTATCTCTCAATTCTGAATGATAACCTTGCCAGGAAGAGTATTCTTGGTGGTAAAGTTTTTCCTTTCAGCACTTCAAATATATCTTGCCACCCACTTCTGGGTTGCAAATTTTGCTAAAATTTCAGCTGATAACTTTCCCTTGTATGTGACTAGTTGTTTTTCTCTTGCTACCTTTAAAATTTTATCTTTAACTTTTTCCATTTTAATTATGATATGTCTTTGTGTAGATCTCTTTGGATTCATCTTTTTTGGGATTCTCTGTGATTCCTGGCCCGGGATATCTGTTTCCTTCCCCAGGTTAGGGAAGTTTTCAGCCATTATGTCTTCAGATAAATTTTCTGCCCCTTTCTCACTCTCTTCTCCTTCTTGGACGGCCCTAATGTGAATTTTAGTACACTTAAAGCTGTAACCAAAGTCCTTTAAACTATCCTCATTTTTTAAAATTGTTTTTTCTTTTTCTGTTCTGCTAGGTTGATTACCACTGCTCTTTCTTCCAGGTCACTGATCCTTCTGTATTATCTAATTTACCCTTGATTTCCTCTAGCGTATTTTTCATTTCAGTTGTTGTATTTTTGAGCTCTGATTTTTTTTTATATTTTATAACTCTTTGTTGAAGTTCTCACTGTGTTCTTCCATTCTTTTCCCAAGTTCAGTGCACATCTTTATGATTATTACCTTGAACTCTTTATCAGGTAGATTGTTTATCTCTATTTTATTTAACTCTTTTTCTGAGTTTTTGTCCTGTTCTTTTGTTTGAAACATATTCTTTTGTCTCCTCATTTTGCCTAATTATCTGTGTTTATTTCTATGTATTAGGTAGGGACTTTATGTCTCCTGATCTTGGAGAAATGGCCTTATGTAAAAGATGTCTTATGGGATCCAACAGCATGGTTCTCTCTGGTCACCAGAGCCAGATAATCCAGGGGTGTCCCCTGTATGGGCTACATGTAGTTGTGGCAAGGCTAACTGCTACTGGTGCACTGGTAGGCATGGTTGGCCCCTGGCCTGGCTGGCTGTGCAATCTGGTGGTGTTTAATGCTGCAGGTACACTGGTGGGTAGGGCAGGCCTCAGGCATGCTGGTTGTGCAACCTGGCGGCTCACTACTGCTATGGGTGCACTGGTGGGTTGGGCGGTCCCCAGCGCTAAGAGGCTAAAGGGAGGATTCCAATATGGTATCTGCCAGTGCCAGTATCAGCACAGTAGAATGAGCTTACAGTAAGGGCTGCCACCAGCATCTATGTCTCCAGGGGAGTCCCAGTTGCCTCCTGCTTCTCTAGGAGGCTCTCCAAGATGAGCAAGTTGGTCTGACCCAGGTGCCTTTCAAATCACGGCCTCTGTGCTGGTACTTGGAGTGAATGAATTTTTGCACACACCCTTTAAGAGCAGAGTCTCAGTTTCCTTCAGCCCTCCAGCTCTCCTAAATGTAAGCCCCACTCGTTTTCAAAACCAGATATTTTGAGTGCTTGTCTTCCTGATGTGGGAACCCTGGGCTGGGGAGTCCAATGTGGAGCCCTCACTCCTTGGGTAGGACATTTGTGTTTATATCCCTCCCACTTATGGGTCACCTTGCCAGGAGTGTGGGTGCCAACTAGACATCACCTTCACCCCCTTACCTGTCTCGTTGTGGTTCCTTCTTTATATCTTTAGCTGTGGAAAATCTTTTCTGCTAGTCTTCAGGTCACTCTCAGAGATGGTTGCTCCGTAAGTAGCTGTAATTTTGGTATGCCCATGGGAGGTGAGTTCAGGATCTTCTTATGCTGCCATCTTGATCCTACCTGCTGTTATGTGCCTCTCTTGACTCTTACTCCCCACAAGCTTGGAATAGTTTCCCACCTCTCTTCTACCAATTAGGATCCTACCCATCTTTCAAGACCCCAGCTGACATTGCACCTCTTCTAAATAGCCTTACCTGATCCCTCTAGTCCTCATTGGTCTCCTTGTTTGACCACTTTCAGGGCTTGGTCTGATTGTAGAATACAGCATTTAAAAATATTTCTTGTACTGTTCACTGTTTTGTGGATCTTGGCTCCTCAACTGGGAAGCTCTATAAGTAAAGGACCATCTTCTTCCTCTGTTTCCCCTAGCATAGTATTAAGTATATAGCTTGTGATGGATTTGTTAAAAGGAAAGAGAGCCACAGTTATGAAAAGTGCTTTTGACAAGCACTGCAAGTGCAGTTCTGGCTAGGGAGGGAGGCAGGAGAAATAACTGACCTCACAATTTACTCATCCCAAGCCCATTTATCCAAAACATTTCCAGTGAGCCCAGCATGAAAATTGAATCTCTTTTAATGAAATTGAGATATTTTTGCTAACTCCTTCAAGGTGACTGAAACTGGAAGCAACTGTTTAAAAGGAATTTGTCAGTGTTCAAGACAACTGCCATTTTACGTAAGACTCTTGATTTCTCTTTCCAAAAAGCAGCAAAATTACACCTCAGACGCCATCTTGGCTGGAACCCAGAGATCTCGAGGGAAGTGGTATGTGAGATATTTTATTTTTTTAACATCACAAAAATCTACCAAATTTTTCAAAGTTTTCAAAATCACAGGAAACTAGAGAAAATAACACTCCAAATATAGATCCTCACATATCAGTCTAGAGCTCTTTTTGTTTTTGCCCACATTTTCTACAGAAACACTACCATCTCCTGGTCATAATGATAGGAAGGAAACATTGCTAATGAGAAACACTACTTTGTATGTGTCACCTAAACTTCAAAATGTATTGAAACACTCCAATCTTTTCATAGCTACAGAAGAGTCTGACTACCCCTAGTAATTCCTTTTCAAAAGTGAGTCATTCATGTTCATCTTAGGGACCATCTTAGGTATTTTCTATCCTTGTCTACCTCTCCTCTTCTTCTAAACCCCAACTGGAAGCTTTCTCCTTCTATGGAAACTTTCAGGTGGTTTTTGTTCTCTTTCTATCCCTTGTACTCAGAATTCACCTCCACATGCTTGCTGACTATCACAGGACTCCCACCCCTCTGAGGTCATCATGTTCCTTCTTGGCATGTCTTTTATGTCTAGAATGTTTCTTCTTGGACAGAAAACCCCTCAGATGGTCGATGGGACAGCATTGACTTCCATACTGAGTTTAACAAATTAAGAGTGATGATTCCTAACTGGCCATCTGGGATATCCTGTCAAGGTCAATAATGCCCCATCCTGTTGCTGGGTTGGAGGGTTTTTCATGTGAGGGTTTTTCATATGAGTCTGGCTCTACAATAAAAATAAGAAATTCCCAGTGAAGCATTTCAGAGCAATTATTTCTTCACGGGTGGTTAAAGCCACTCTTCTTTCAGCCTTGTCCTTCTAACTACTTCAAGGGATGCCATGACTGCCCAGAAACACACTGCTGGGTATGCCCATTACTCTTATTAGAATAGTTTTCATGAAATTAGACTTCAACATTTATGGAAATTAATCTGATTTTTTGACTGACAGCATAAACAGAGGAAAGAGAAACATGAGAAAGAAGAGTGATGTCAGGCCGAGGAATCATATTTGAATATTATCTACATTATAACTGTAAGAACTTACAAAGTCCAGGTCTCCATGGTGCAGGCAAAGTGGAAAATTGATATAACTATCCAGTTGGTTTAAGCAAATTGCTGGAATAGCTACATCCACTTTTCCCTTAGCTTTGGCTATTAAAACCAGACCCACGTCTCCTGCTCCCACCAAGTAGTCCAGTCCTCTTTGGATGGGGCCAGGAAGCCAAAGTGGAAAGAAGAAGGACCTTAAACTGACTGCTTTTCATTTGCAGGTTGACAAGACAGTAAACATTGGTGGATCACTGAGTTTCCCTTTTCTGCCCTGCTTGCTATTTTCCATTTATGAATGTGGTAGCACAGGACTGTACTTTATTTGGGTACTTGGAGTTTTACCACTCCACTTTATGAGTATGTAAATTGCACTGCCTCCCTAAGAAGCAGATATCTGTCCTCTCAAGCATTACTTTTAGCCAAGAGAGAAAAAGAGGTTTAATTAAAACACAAACTCCCTTTCTAAATAAAGAGGAAAAGGAGGAGAGGACTAGCATAATGATGAGAAGTCTAATCATTAGTTAAGAAGGAATGAGCTGGAGGAATCTCTGCAGCCATTTTAATTTTTTTGGTATCTCCAGGACCCTGGCTTTAGAAATGATATTATTCCTTTTCTAGGTGTGGGCATAAATTTTCTCTTTCTGCTAGGCTTCACTTGTTTGTTTAATACAGATGCTTTCCTTTGTTAAATGCATAGTACCCTTGTGAGGGTCCCTTAAGTTGGGTTTTCCTCTATGTCAGCTACTCTTGAGAAGAAGGAAGAAGTGGAGGGAAAGGATGGGAAGAAGAGGGAGGGGGAATAATAGCTAACATTGACATAACAGTGTACCAGGCGCTGTTCTAAGCTCCTTGCATATACTAATTCATTTTATCTTCACAACCCTATGGGATAGGTATTATTGTCTCCATTTTATCAACTGAGGCACAGAGAGGTTCATTCACTTGCCCAAAGTCACACAGGTGAGAAGGGGCAGAACCAGGATTTGGACCCACGCAGTCTGGCTCCGAGCTGTTTTCTTTACCGTTATTACTATGATGCCTCTCAGCTTGGGGACGTGAAGCAACGTCTGGCACTCTTAACTCTGAGGCTACTGGCAGGAGCAGACTTTGTGATGACTGTGCTCCCAGGGACCAAATATGCTAACACTTCCAGCAGATTCATTGGGACCACTCTGGGACGCAAAGACCCCATTTCTAACCATGAACTTGGATCTGTTTAACCGCATCTCCATTGAAAGAGCAGAATGTGGGTCGTGGGCACTGTCTAAGTTTCTTTATTCCCTCTCCCATGATGCCGTCCTGCAAACATATGCACTCTCACAATGCACTTTTAAAAAAACACACATTTCTGATTCTTCTAGATACTTTAGTACTCTTCTTTGGATTCGGCTTGCCACTGTGGGCAGGAGTCCCCCCACCTCCTTTGTTTGTGTCTTAGTATTTCTCAAGCAGATATTTTGTTTAAAATGCTAAGAGCTTGTATTGGCAGCCCAGGCAATAAAGTGCTTTATTTGACAACAAGGTATTTTTTAAAAAAAATAACTGTCCTCTTTATAAGACACTGGAGGGCTTCTTCAATACTATATATCATTATTGGGAGCTCACATGTCCACCAATGGCGAATCCTTATACCAGTGTTCTTTAAAGCTTCCGTCAAATTTCAGCACACTTGTTACCTCTCCACAGAATTTGGAGAAGTAGATATCTGATGGAAGCCTCCCCAGAGTCATCTGCTTCCATCCCCTCTTTCATCTCCAGCTTGGGTATTGAGTACTGGCCGTAAAGGGGCCCACCAAGGAACCTGGCATGTAATAGCTGGAGACTTCACCATCAGTTTCTTCCTCTCTGCCCTCTCCCACTTTTCCTCAAAAACCCTTAACCGTTTGCCTTGATTCTGCTGATTTCAACTTGTTCCTCTGAAAATACAGAGGTCACTTTCCCTTGTCACGGAGATCACTTACCCCTGTCTCGGCGATTCATTTAAAATTTCTATCTGCCTTATGATTAGAGTAACCATATAATTTATCATCCAAACTGAGACACTTTTGAAAGTGAGAGAGGCAATCTTAATAATTATGCCTTCCAGAGAAATAGGCTTAAAACTGGGCTGTCCCAGATAAGTCAGGACCAGTGGGCACCCTATTTATGATGTTGTGTGTGGTTCAGAAGTGGCCACATGCTGGCGTAGTTTTGCTGTCTGAGGTTTATCTTCATGGTATCTCATAATCTCATTGTACACTTAGTCCTTTTGAGAGAACAGGGTTTACTTCTGTGACCTGCTCCGGCCAACCAGAGATTAATGGGAGCAATGGGAGTTATAAACAGTCTGAATTTTAGCCTAGCTCTTGACCATTTTTCAAATACTTGTTCTCCATTTCTCCCATTACCAGAAAGCCAAGCCATTCCATCTCCATAGGGTACCACTCAGAGTATAATTGAGGTTTGAATAAACAACACATGTGGCTTTTAAGGTTAAATGAATATTGTTTGACATACAGTACACTAGAGTTGTTTTTCATTTTGGTTTTAAAAATTGGTTAAAATTACATCTTGTTGCTTCTCGGAATTAGCTAGAATCCATCTGTCTCCATTAGAATCATTGTTTTTCTTTTTTTTTTTTTAATGACTTGGCTGAAAAAAGCGACTTCCTCTCACTCAAGATAATTTGTCCAGTGAATCAGGAAAAAAATACGGAAACAGGTTTTTTTAGGGCTTTGGTGCCTACTTTTTTCTTTTATGTATTTTATGTATGTATATCTAAGTTATAATATCTAAGGTATAAGATTGTAAATGCACAACCCTATTTTCAGCTCTCCAGATAAACCCTGCTCCAGTCTAAAGAACCACTAATGTGAACATCTAAGAAGAAAATTCAAGTTTAACTATGGTTCATGTATAAAATAACTAAAATGTTGAAACCTTTAGCGGCTACTTATATAACATGCAAGCTTAGAGAATGCCATTTTGAAGACTTTGAAAGCTCAAAGGCAATGAAAATACTAGTAGTTCCTACTTGAGAATACACACACACACACACACACACACACACACACACACACACACGGAAGTAATGGCTCCAGTAGTTTTTGATGAAGTGAAATAGTTCAAATTTAGGTACCCATAACTGTCTGCAAATGCTTAGGTGGTTATGACATATTCATCTGAACTTGTATTACAGGGTATTTAATAGTCTGTGTGGTAACTGACTTGCCTCGTTGCTTTGCTATCTTGCCTCTCTGCTTATTTAACAGGGACTGTATGCTTCTATATTGCTTTAAGATTCTGTCTGGACTATTAAGTATTTAAAGATACTCTTTAAAAGCCCTTTTAAGACTCTAGGGTCTAAATGCAATAAATTGAACTTCTTAGAAGGTCATGCTGAATAAACATTTCATGTCAATACCAATCATTAAATCTACATTTAAAAAGGGCATTTGATGAGGAGAGCTATTCTGTCATTTTTCTTTTGTTATTTGTTCTTTTTCAGCTACTTCGATTAGGCTTGAAACCACACACTATAGCATTTACATTTTGTTTTGCCATTTTGCTGGCAAATCTTTTCTGGTTTCAAACCTTCTCTCTGGTCCCACATTTTCATTTGGCTCAGGATATAGCTTAGACCCACCACTGCCAGCTAAAATGGAATAAGTAAATCCAAGTCCATACCCACTCAGTCACTGTTGAGGGCAGCGCCATTCCCCAGCTCTCCAGATTGCAACCCTAGAGTCATTTTATGCTTTCTCCTTTGCCTTCCTCCTCCTTTATCAAATATTCCATCAGGGTCTTATCATTTTCTTGTTATCTGCAGTAGTGTGATTCAACCCCTTCTTCTTCATCTAGATTCTCATGGCCTATCACATGTTACTACAATAGTTTCCTGGTTGGCCTCCCAGATTGCAATTACTCCCCAACCAGTCAGCACTCCCTTGCCGGGATAAGCTTCCACAAATATAATTTATACCATAGGTACCTCTACCTAAAAATTGGTAACGGGATCAAATATGAATTCTTCAGCCTCTTTCGAAGTCCATACAGGAATTATTAACCACCCTGTTATCTCAACAACCTGTCCCCTTCCCTTACTCCCTCCCACCCTCCTTCCTTTCCTTTCTATCTCTCCACCAGCCCCCTTTCTCTTGTTTCACTTCTGAAGTTTCCACTCAAGCCACACCTTGCTTGCTGTTCCCACTATGTGACTTGCTATTTCCAAAGTTCTGGTCCTTTGTCCTTTGCAAATGCCGTTCCCTCCAGTTGGTGATACCTTCTGCCCGTATGACTGTTTATACCCTGCAGTATCTACTTTTTTTTTTTTTTTTTTTTTTTTTTTTTTTTGTGGTACGCGGGCCTCTCACTGTTGTGGCCTCTCCCATTGTGGAGCACAGGCTCCGGACGCGCAGGCTCAGCGGCCATGGCTCACGGGCCCAGCCGCTCCGCGGCACGTGGGATCTTCCCGGACCGGGGCACGAACCCGTATCCCCTGCATCGGCAGGCGGATTCTCAACCACTGCGCCACCAGGGAAGCCCTGCAGTATCTACTTTTAAAAATATGACTTAACAGTTCTTTGGGGATGCTTTCCACGATTACATCTGACTGCTCACTCCACACATTCAATATCTCCTAAGCATGTATATTCCATTTGTGTTTCCAGTTGCTACTCTGTTTGTGTGTTTTTTAGGCTCTTTTCTATATTGATTTCTTGTCACCTCCAAACAGGTTGTAAATGTCTTGAGGGCAAGGGTCCAGCCCTGATTTCTCTTCTCCTTCTGCCTTAGTATCAGGTTTTCCACCCGAGAAGTGTTCAATGTATGTTAACTGACTTTTAGACATTATTATTTTCTTTTAAAAAATTTTATTGAAGTGTAGTTGACTTACAATGTTGTGTTAATTTCTGCTGTGCAGCAAAGCAATTCAGGTGTATATATATATATATGTATATATACATATATATATGTATATATACATATATATATATATATATATATTCTTTTTCATACTCCTTTCCATTATGGTTTATCACAGGATATTGAATATGGTTCCCTGTGCTATACAGTAGGACCTTGTTGTTTATCCATCCTGTGTATACTGTTTTGCATCTGCTAATCCCAAACTCCCAATCTTTCCCTCCCCCACCTCACCTCCCTCTTGGCAACCACAAGTCTGTTCTCTATGTCTGTGAGTCTGTTTCTGTTTCGTGTTGTATTTTAGGTTCCACATATAAGTGATATCATATGGTATTTGTCTAGACTTCTGTTTCTGACTTACTTCGCTTAGTATGATAATCTCTAGGTCCATCCATGTTGCTGCAAATTTCCTTATTTTTTATGGCCGAGTAATTTTTTATGGCCGAGTAATATTCCACATGGATAAAGATGTACCACATCTTTATCCATTCATCTGTTGATGGACATTTAGGTTGTTTCCATGTCTTGGCTATTGTAAATAGTCCTGCTCTGAACATTGGGGTGCATGTATCTTTTCGAATTATAGTTTTGTCTGGATATATACCCAGAAGTAGGATTGCTAGATCATATGGCAACTCTATTTTTAGCTTTTTGAGGAACCTCCATACTGTTCTCCATAGTGGCTGCACCAATTTACATTCCCCATCAACAGTGTAAGAGGGTTCCCTTTTCTCCACACCCTCTCTAACATTTAGTATTTGTGGACTTTTTAATGATGGCCATTATGACTTGGGCATTATTTTTTGACATAAACAAAGGTGAAAGCGTCTTCACTCTTACAAAGTTAGTCAGGGTTTCCAGATAGTCTGAGTGTAATCTTTGTCTACCATCTTGTTTAAACATCTTTATTGGAGTATAATTGCTTTACAATGGTGTGTTAGTTTCTGCTTTACAACAAAGTGAATCAGTTATACATATACATATGTTCCCATATCTCTTCCCTCTTGCGTCTCCCTCCCTCCCACCATGGAATAACCAGGAAGAGGCAAGAATGCTATTGGCTAAGTACTTAATTCTGTATTTTTTACTGAAGTTCGACTCAGTACATATACTGAGCACCTGATGTGTACCCAGATCACTGACCCCCCACCCCAGAGTTTCTGACTTACTAGGTATGGGGTGGGGTCCAAATTTTTGCATTTCTAACAAGTTCTCAATTTATGCTGATGTTGCTGGTCCAGAGACCACACTTTGGGAAACAGTGATGTAGGTGATACAGAGGGAGGTCTAAGACATGGTCCTTGGTTTTAAGGGATTTACAGTCTCTTTAGGGAGACAAGGCAGGCTCAAGAAACGTTTAACAGAAGAAAATATTGTAAACTGTTTTAGTATTCATTCATTCAAGAAGTTTTGAATAAGTACTAACTATGCGCCCAGCACTGTTCTAGGTGCTGCGGGTTACATCAGTGAACGTGATAGACAAAAATCCTCGTTCTCATAGGAGAATTCTAGTGGGAGAAAGCAGACAACAAATAAAATATATAAACTGTAAGATACTGTTGAGTCCTAAGATCAAAAAGCAAAGAGGGGGGATAAGAAGTATCAGAGGGGATTTGAAATTTTAGATAGGTGATAAGAGAAGGCCTCCCAATTCTATCATTTGGTGAGTATTTATTGAGTGACTATTATGTGTCAGGCACTGCTATAGATCATGGTGATACAGCCATTAATAACACAAATAATAAACCCTGCTCTTATAGAATAGACATACTTATTTGGGAGCCAGGAAAACTGAGATTTGGGTTGTAAGCTCTCATCAACGTGCTATGTGAGTAAATGGCTCCTTGCTCTCTCTGAGCCTTGGTTTCTCCACCTGTTACATGGAACAGTTGGACAAAATTATGCCTGAAGTCCTATACATCTCTAAGGCTACAGAATGCTAAGTCCTTTAGGCAATTAGAAATATGTGAGAGAACTTGAGGAAGACTTTGTAGAGGAGGAAAACCTTCATGGTTTTTATAGTTATACAGGAGCTATGGAGTGTGGGAGCTGGGAAAGTAATTTCAGAAGAAAAATGAGCAAAAACATAGAACCAAGAATGGGGGCCACAGTTTCAATGAAGAGTAAAGAGGTCAAAGGGTTCCCACTGTAGAGTAGCTAAGATATTTGGGTCGGAGGTAGGTGCTCAGTAAAGATGAGGTGAGGCTGATTAAATAGAGAGTCTTAGATGGGGACTCACTGAGGGTTTTTTGATCAGGAAATGATACGATTATATAATCAAAGTGGTGTTTTAGGAAGATGAATGTAGCAATCATAGTTAAATCTTCAAAATTCATAGTTTTTTCCATAAGATGATCTTTGAATCATGGAGGTTAAAGCCATGCTATGTTTTATGTCACTACCCGATGATAATATTGGTATCAAATTAATCTTGAGGTCTTTTTCCAGTCCTAAACCAGTAACAGTACTTGAACCAGTAACACACTACTAGTTAGAGTTAGGTTTTGAAAGCTTGGGAGATGAATTAGAATAGAAAATTCTTAATGTTTATACATTTTTGTATTCCGTGTTATCCCATGAAATATATGGTTGAATAGATATTGGGTTATCCTCAACCAGGTACACACACACACACACACACACACACACACACACACACATAAATAGTACTCATTTAGAGTGGTGCAAATATCTCTAAGACCGAGCTGTTCCCATCTGCTTGTTTGGTCATAGATAATACAAGGTAGTATTTTTGGAGATTGTCCTCTTATTTTTTATCTTTAATCAGCTGAGGGATATCCATATCTGTTATGAGTTTGCTCTTCTCAAGGCTGAAAGTAAAATGTTCCCCCTAAAAGCAGTTAGTCTGGAAGACAGCAATGATAGGGAGATGTGCTGTTCAAAATTGGGTTGTGGAGACCCAGAGAAAGGTGTCTCAGGCAAAAAGAGAAGATATGGGTTATGTAAACACTCTAACCACAGCAAGTTTTACCTTAACTTTCAGATCAAGTCATAACTTCTCAGAGGCATAATGGTGAATTTAACAAACCATGACAGACCAAATCCTCAAAACTCTCACTTTTGAAGGGTAGTTTAAACACAAGTTGAATATGACCTGTAAAAGACTTAACTATCTTCAGAATAAAATAAGCAAATGTGACAATGATGGCTATATTACAGTGGAAAGTGATTATTTTCCCTTTTATTTTCCAAATTCTGTGTAATATTGCTGGATGGTCTGTTTTAGAAAGTGGCAACTTTCTTCAGAGTTGTCTTGAAAAATGAGACACACCCAGGGAGAAATCTTTCAACATTGCTGCTTGAAGGACAGCCACAAAAGCTAAAATGTGTAAAGAACCTTGGGATCATAGAACCCAAAATGTTACTGGGTCACAGGTTAATATTTTCCCCTTCTATTTATGTATAATTCTTTATTTCTTTTTAATAAACAGGGGATGGAGAATTGTCGTGGGAACATTCTGATGGTGATATCTTCAGGCAACCTGCCAACAGAGAAGCAGTAAGTATGAATAGCTCAAATAATTCAATACTTCACAGCATCAGGCCAGACTTCCCTCCCTCCATGGGTACTGTCCCAGCAATGCCATAAAAGGGCCCGTCTCTAACACCATTTTTCTTCCCTTTCCTCAGAAGTGTGAATGCCATCATCATCCACCTGGAACCATTTAAGTGCATTGTATAATTGGTAACTGAGGCCAGGACATGAACATGAAGAAATCATAGCCCAGCCCTTAGGCACCCTTCATCTAGATTAGAAGTTGGTACGCTTTTGGAATGACTTGCCAAATCTTTGTCTTCTGTAAGGAAGGCAAGTCACCACCCCCAGCCTCAACAGCGAGGACCTTCTGTGGGATCGTAAGGTACGTCAGCCCATCCTTTGGGCACAGGTACCTTGGACATGTCCATAGAAACCTCCCCTAAGCCTTAGGCTCTCAGTCATACAGCTGGAAGAAAGGAAAGGTAGCAGCCAGATTCCCTTTCTCAACCTGCAACATCTTCTCATTTCTATTCTTGGTGCTAATCTCAGAATAAGCCTTATGAGTGGGCATCTCTCTATGTATAGTAGTAGCGTCTCTTATTCCTTTATATTTTGAAGTAATTAACAAAAGAGAATCCCTCCAAGAAATATATGTCGAAGTAGAGCAACACTTCAAACCTCTAAAAATCAGAAAAGAAGATGTTCCGGTTCAAAGGATCTATCATATTAAAGGACTTTATATGAGTCCATATGGGATTGTATGAAATCATGAGTGTGAAACTTTTGAAAATGGTAAAACACTGTAGAATTTAAAGAATCTTTCATCCAATAAAATAAGTGTACAAAAAGTACAAAATGTACCAAGGCATTCGTTGCAAATAAATGGGTATTCATCATACCCTCATACAAAAGAAGTATACAGAGCATTCAATGTAGAATTATTTTCATAAAAGCAAGACAAATGGAGACAACCTAAATGCTGTCTAGAGGGGTTTGGTTAAACACACCCAATCTATAGGACACCATACATTTGTTAAAAAGAATGTGGTACATCAAAATGTAGTAAAGTGGAGGGATCGCCAAGATATAGTATGTAAACAAAACAAGGTGCTGGTTACAATTTATACTATCATTTCCTTATGTAAAAATTGTGTGTGCATGTGAGTAAATACATATGAAAAGATCTAGAAGGTCACATACCAATATATTAATTGTGATACTCTCAGGGGTGCAAGTGGGCAGGAGGAAAGGTAATGTTTGATTTTTTATTTTGTATCTTATGTATTATTTGATATTTTTCAATGAGCATGAATTAGTTTTGTAATAAATCAAATTTAATTGATTTTTTAAACCTTGGAAATTAGTTCTCAACAAACATTGGATATTAGGGCAAGAGTCTATGGAATTATAGGTCAGGCCCAAGAATCATGAGGGTATGGAAGAAGGTGTTGATCCAGGACCTAGTACAATGGTCAGTACCAACATCACAGTGTGACTAAGGCCATCACATGTGCCACTTCTGACCTGCATGCCCCCAGCTTGCCAACATCCTCAGCAAGGAGATGAAAGGATTTGTATTTGTTTTATTGTCAAGTCATATTCTTTTCTAGACATTCTTGTTTCCAAATGAATGGAAAAGGATTTGTGAATGGAGTGGAGAATAATACTCTGGATATCTCAAAAAAGCAGCACTCCTGCAAGAGAGTGTGGGCTTCCCAGTTTGTGGGTTAACATAGACCCTGAGGAAAGACTTTCTCCATCCAGCAGTGTATCTACTTTATACTAAGTGAGATTCCTTCCAGATCCTGATGGGAGATGATGTCAGTCTCCCTGTTCTGTGTTGTGAATTTCCTCTTTTCCTCAGCCCCCATTTTTTTTTTTTTAATCTTGGTAGGAAGTCGAGAGTGGCTAAATTAGTAGCTGTCAACCAGATGCCATTCTAAGCCAAAGTTAGGTCTCAGTCACCTTAAGCTGGGTGCCTTAGCCCCCAACACTAGGCACTATGGCCCCCTCAGTGGTCTTGCTGGTAATGCCATTAATTAGTCTTTCTTCTTGACTTTGTCTCATGCTGCCCCCACCTCCATCATTGTCTTTCAGCCTCATTGTTCTTCCTAAACTGCTGGTCATAGGGCTGGACTTAATGTGATACTTCCTGTAGCAAAAGAGGTCAGATATAGAAGGCAGGGCCTTGAAAGAGTTATAGATTTTCAAAGGAGTTCAAGACTTATCTTTAGAAATGAACATTTGCGCCTGGTAGGCCAAAATGTCCAGATGGTTCCACTTTATTATAAATAAATATTTTCCTTTGTTCTACAAGGGATAGATATTGCAGGATATGATTTAAATAATAAATAGCATCTGTAGTAACAGAAAAGTATGTACCTGGCACATAGTTGGCACCCAATAAATATGTGTTGAATGAATGGGTGTGGAAGGCAGAGTGAAATGTATGTGTGTGTGTTGCAAAGGCAGGGGGCAGGGGGGCTTTTCCTTAATGTTAATGCATAGGACTTTGTCCCAAATCAGAGAGAAATTCTTCAAACTTATTAGAAGGTAAGAGAATCCCTTCTGAATAGCATTTGCAGGCCCAACTTTCCACATGGGAGAAAAAAACACATTTCTGATTCAGTAGAGTGTCCCTTTTAGTAGACTGTTCCTATTCTTAGGAAACCATCACAAACTTGGGTCAACAGAAACACAACTGATTGGTTTATTTTGCCACGTGGGCTCAAAACCATCAGTTTAACCAAGTTTTACGAAGTACACAAAAAGGAGAACCAGTGGTTTAATGATGACTCCTTTGTAAAAACCTGAAATGGTTTCTGTTTGATTTCCAGATCATAAGTTCATATGAACTGGTCCGTGTACCATCGGTGGAAGTGTGTGTGGGGGGGGAAGGAATGTGAGGAGAGAGAAATAGGCACAGGGTGGAAAGCCAAAACATGAAAGCAAGCATAATTTTGTTTTGGACAACAGCCAAACTCCGATTTTGCCCCCAATAGATTACTCAGAGATTTACCATTAGAAAAGTGAAAGAATTTGGCATAGAAACAATATGAAACACATAAAAATCCATGTCTCATTCACATTTTCAGAACAATGCTCTGGATAGGAAACTGGCCTAAGTGTCTCCCAGACAGGGATAGTCCTAGGTTACTCATGACTAAGGTGTAATGTGCTCATGGCTGTGTGGATTAGAATGAATTCTGAAGACATTTTTAAAATTAAACTTTTAATTGTGTGAGTAAATGTAGATTCACTTGCAACTGTAAGAGAGAACACAGAGAGATGGCGTGTACCCTTTACCCAGTTTCCCCCAGTGGTAACATCTTGCAAAACTGTAGCACAGGATCAGAACGAGGAAGGCACTTCTGAGGCCATTTCTAAACTTTCATGTTTTCCTGTTTCTGCCAATAAAACACTTATATCTTAGACCTTAGAACAAGTAAAGAAGAAACTCCTGGGTAACTTCTTCAATGGCTGAGATTTTCCAACACCAGGGAAGAACTGTGTCACAGCCATCTCAGAAGCCTGAGATATTTGTCAGTCCTTCAAGTCAGTAAATCAAATAATACCAAAATATTGAGCAGAAGAAAATAAAGCCTAGACATATGATCGCTTCTACCTAACTGGTTTTGACCTGCTCTCTCAAACAGCCTATTCACAGCTGGTTTTAAAGATAAGCTCCAATTTCACTTACAACTCCAAGGCGTTAATGCCTTTTTCTCCTTCGCTATAGATTCCAAGGTCAGAACGGCCCATGGTAAGCCTCTTTCATTTGTTCAGGGGAGCGACTCCATTACGCCTAAATCAAAATCACACATCACCACCCCAACCCCGGGGCCGAAACAGAAGATCCTTTATGTCAGTTATTCTCCACCTTGGCTTCAAATTAGGGTCCCCTGAGGAGTATATAAAAATCCGGATGCCCAGGCCTTAACCCAGACCAATTCCATCGGAATCCCTGGGGGTGGGATTAGTGTTTTTATGGCTCCACAGGTGATTCTGTGTGCAGCCGAGATGGAGACCAGTGGCGTGTGTGATTGTGAACACTGTGGCAGACTTCTATACGGGAGAGAATTTTTCTTTGGAGCAGCTTTTAAGCAAATGTTTGGGGATCCCTGAGCTTAAGCAGATGTGATCTCTCCCACGTCGTCCTCCTCTTCCTCTTCCTCTCTCCTTTCCCACTCTCCCACTCTCCTGCCGTCTCCAAAAGCTCAACTATCACTCTCACTCCAAATAAAACCCCTCTTCTTCTTGGCCTCAGTTTCTCTGTCTGTAAAATAAAAGACTTAGATGGGGTTTGGGGAGGGCTGGGTTGGCCTCTGGTCAAAAGCCCTGTGTTCCTTTTGTGTGTGTCTTGAATCATTTTTCTCCCCTTATCATATGTCCAGGATCAGAGTCCCCAGTACCGAAGAACAGCTTTTCAATTCGTGTTCACCCTCATGAATAAGAGCACTCCTTGTACTTGCAGCTTATCCTGGGTCGGTGACCTTCCCTTTCAAATTCTAGCCCCATCGAACCCCCTCCTTTCAGCATCAGTAGGACACCCACCAGCCAAACTCTCCTCTCTGTGTTCCTTTGGCAAAACTTTGCCAAACTCCAGAAAGGACAGAACAACCTGTAATGGCCTTTGTGGGATGTGAGTGATTGTGGCAGACAGAGACATATGAGCCATTGTGGGAATGAAAAATATTTGCACTGAGAATCCTGTCTGTGCACATGATAATAAATTGATGCAAACTCTTATTTGTGTGAGTTTTTATAGCAATGCACCAGCATGGGCTCTTCTTAGATATAGGATAATATTCTCTTTCTCTTACTCCAGCTCCTGTTCGCTCTCGCCTTCTCTCACCCATGCCTCCCCATCCCCTAACCAGGAGAGTAATAGTAATTCCCAAAGCTAAGTTTGCAACATGTGTGTCTATGGAACATAACTAAAATAAATGTTTCAGGGGATGGTGGGGTCAGGGGGTCCCATAACTACCTTCTCAATGTTCCTTGCTAGTTCTATCACTGAATATAAGGATATTCCTTTGTAATTGCCTGCCAAAGCGTCTTTTGTGGGACCCACCCCCTTCCCTTACCCCTGACAATTATCCCTAAAACACAGTGTTATTGGGCTTTAAGCCTTACGGTTCTATTCTTCATCTGTTCCATCCTCCTCTAACCCCAGTCTACTTCATCTCCTGGGCGAGGGGTGGGTAGCAGAAGAGTGGGCTCATCGTGTGTCTTGAACGCTTGCTGAAAGAGCAGTGATGGGGTTGTCTGTACTACAAGACTCTAAACTTTCATGAGGGACCGCAGCTTTCCTTTGTCCATTCAACAAGGCTTTGATGAGCACCTTCTAGATGCTGGACACTGTTCTAGGCACTGGAGATACAGCAGTGAACACAACAAAAGTCCTCACCTCTGTGGAGCTGGCATTCTAGTGCCATCCTGCATAGTCCATCCTTCTGTCTATAAAACGTCTGGGGTATCTGTGCCCTTCTCTGTGCCCTCATGCCGTTGCCTGCGTTTGGAGTCTCAGTATCTCTTATCCAGACCAGACTCGCCTCCCACCTCTTCCTCCTATCCAGTTCACCGTACACATTGTCAGGGCTCAATGCTTTTGAAACACAGTTCCGATTTTTTTTACATACTTAAAAAAAAAATAAATCCCTGAAAGGCTTCTACACCCTCACCTCTATTGCCTACCAAATAAAGTCCTCGCCCCTTAGCCTGTCATTGCAAGTCCTCCATGATCTGGCTCTAACCCACTTTTGGAATGTTATCCTTCGGCTGTTCCCTTTTATGGACTCCATGTTCTCTGCTACACCTTCTCAACTTGGAAATCTCTGCCTGGAATATTCCTCACCAAGTCTGCCTGTAAAAAGTCCACTCACGCTTCATGGCCCAGGTCACAAACCCTCCCCAACTAGAAGCTCTCTGTCTCGTCCTAATTTGCACAGCATTTTATCCTTCTTCTGTGGCCTCTATCACACTCTGCTTTGCCTTGCAGGTGACTATGTAAATTCTTAAACCTGAAGGTGAGATTCTTGGGAGCAGGAAAGATACTTTACCCTTTTGGGCTATTTTTCTCCCTCAGGAGCTTGTCTGTGAATCTAGTCCAGTCTCCTGCCAGAAGAGAGAGAAATCTCAGCATACTGCCAGAGCTGTTCTTCCGCCACATCCCAATTTCTCTGTTGGTTTCAGTGGACATGCAGTTCAGATCAGAGCTCATCACTAAAAACGATCAAACAGCTTCTAAGGTAGCTAAGTCCATCTCAGTCTTCTCATTGGTAGATTCTGGGGGCTGAATTTGTCCTTTGTCATTTCACAGAGACATTCTTACCACCGCTCGCACTATGATCCCCCACCAAGCCGACAGTCTGGAGGTCTGCCCCGCTTTCCCGGGGCCAGAAGTCACCGGGGAGCGCTCATGGATTCGCAGCAAGCATCGGGAACCATCGTGCAGATCGTCATCAATAACAAACACAAGCATGGCCAGGGTAAGGGACGTGCTTCTTTGGTACTGCACCCTGTCGGGGCTTCAGCAGCCCTGGTCTTTGGAGAGCTGGGAAAGGACCCTTTCTCCCTTCCATGTCAGACATTCCCATCCCATGTGGATCACTCACCATCCAGTCTACCAAGCGAGTGTGGACAAGTGACTGCAGAGGACTGTTAGGACTTTCCTAAATACAGTCCAAAGACCATAGTTTATATTTCAGGAGTATCTGTCCTTATTAAGGACCAAAGGTGAGAAAGCAGTGAACCTGATGCACCCTCCAGCATTTTCTCCGTTGCCTCTGGGGGTTGAAGGTCATTTGGGAAAGTTTGCTGGGGCTTTAACAGAATGAAAGGTGGTTTGTTTTCCAACAGGACACCCAATATTCAAGTCGGCTCTAAACGCCTCTAAAGCTCTCATCTGAACCGTAGAGGGAGCAATTCTCACCCCTCATTGCCCGAGCTTCTCCTGGCACTCTTGTTAAAGGCACTTATTCCATGCTCCCCACTCAGAGATTCTAATTCATAGGAGGAGATTATGCTTAGAAGTGAGTAATCCAGTGAGAAATCCAGAAACCTCCTGGCTGCTCAGGTTAGTACCACTGTTCAGCCCACTCGGCCAAGCACACACGTCCACGGCCCATTCTTAACTGCACAGAGGTCTCCAGCCACTGCCATGCACCCCACCCCCGCCGCCTCCCGGCCAGTAGCGGGGTTGGGGGGGAAGGAGAAATTCAATCAAACAATTGACTGCTTCTTACTCCTTTAGGCATCCTGTCAACCAGCTCTTCAGAGCAAAAGCTCAGCTGGTTCCTTTTTATGAAACCACAAACATGTTTTGTTTCCTTTAAAGGAAAAACAAATCAAAGGCAGTTCTCTGAATGGGTTAAAAGTAATAAATTATTAAACCAAATGATTGAATAACATGGGTGAAAAACAATCCGTTACAAAGAACTCCTACTATAAATCTCAACAAAGCTGGTCAGGCCAAAGCTAGTTGATCACATCTGTTACTAGTTAGATGTAAATTTCAGATTACAGATAAAAAAATTAAATTGCTTTTGAAACTAACAGGCTTAAGAAAAGAACATTCAAAATAAAACTCTTAATAAAAAATGGTGAGGTATTAGAAGAATTGGAAATATTTACTATTGATCTGGGTTTGATTTGAAATTTATTATTTTTAAATTCCAAGGCATTCTGATATGAATTTATGAAATGAGGAGGAGGAGTTAGGTAAAGATGCAGTTTGATTTTCAGTCCTCAATTGCCTTCAATAGATTCCATTTGCTCTGAAAGTATTTTAAAGCCTTAAAAAACGTGTGGGGAAATGGTCTTTGAAAATCCTAAATCCCATAATTTCCACCGGCCTCTTCATTTTCAGGGCAGAGGCTCATCCCTTGATTTCTCCATGTCCTACAAAAGCCCCAGCTGGTTTACATTTATTCATTGACCCCAGTGATTTGGATGCAGCCGTTCTCTCCTGACCTTTCTCTACTATAGCTCATTAGAGAGTCACTTGTCCCTATCTCCAACTCCCAACGCCCCAGCTGGATGATTGAAATCATCTTGAGAATTTGTTGGTGGGGAGAAGGCTGTGTTTCCCCCTAGAGAGTTGATCTCACCCTATTGCACTTCAGAGTGTAGGCTCTTACCCAGTCTGGATTATTCCCTTAGTCCAAATGTTTAGGGGAGAGGGGTCCTGCCTGCCCCGCTCCTTAGCCCTCCTGCTAACAATGTGTTCCTCTGAGATACATCTACTTTGTCCCTTGCTAGAGTTCAAGAGGAGAATCAGTAGGACCCCACCATTCTTGGGTGTTTTTTGTTTTGTTTTTTTGCGGTACGCGGGCGTCTCACCGCTGTGACCTCTCCTGTTGTGGAGCACAGGCTCCGGACGCACAGGCTCAGCAGCCATGGCTCGCGGGCCCAGCCGCTCCGCGGCATGTGGGATCCTCCCGGACCAGGGCACGAACCCGTGTCCCCTGCATCGGCAGGCGGGCTCCCAACCACTGCGCCACCAGGGAAGCCCGACCCCCACCATTCTTAACTTGAGTCTAGCCTAAACTTTCTTGAAGCAGAGTCTGCACCCACATGATCTCGTTGTCTAGAAGGGTGTGTCACTGTCTGGGGAGGAGAGAGAAGAGAGGTTGGCAGGAGAGAGAACAACACATCGGGTCCATCTTGTCCTGTGATTCCATCAACAGTTTAGATTTCAAGCCCCTATTCTATCTCACTGTACGATTAGGAGCTTCTCTGGCTTAGGTTCATGGAAATCTTTACATGCATTGACCTGTTAGAGTGCCTAGTACTCTAGCAGCTCTTGCAAAGGACAGGAAAAGGCAGCCGACATTGTCCATATTTCCTAATGTGACCCAGTGGATTTGATGAGAGAAATAGCCCAATGATTCATCCTTCTGAGGCCATTGTCTTGCAGCCAAATCAGTCAGTTCTTAAGAAACGCCCCAAGTGGGGCTATTTTTCCTACCCTCGCCCCGCCTTAAGTGATACAACCCACCCTAGAGATGTTGTTGATTGGGATGCCGACAGGTCTCCCTGGGTATGATGAGGTGATGGGAATAATGAGAAACACACCCAGTCCCCGTCATGGCTGGAAATCTCCAGAATGTCTCAGCACTTTCAAAAAAGAGAGAACTCATTCTCAGACCTCCCTATTTGCGGCTCTGTGCAGGTCTTATACTGAAGCTTCGCTCCATGCCTTAGTGTCAAAGTTGGATATGTTTTGGTTGGTTTGCACTGAAGGATGTTCCTGTGACTCCTTCCCTTCATAGGCCCCTCAGCCTGCATCCCAGATGCTTGCTCTTGCAAACCTCCCCCCGCCCCAGAAAACATGGAGCCGGTGACTTCTCTTCCACTCAGCAAATGTGAGACCACCAAAGGGTATCTCTAGAGCAGTCAAGATTCACTATAGCCAAATCTCTACAGCTACTATGAGGATACAGGACATTGCCAGAAGATTAGAGGCGTAAAAGGCTACCTTTCACCACTTACCCGGGAGGGGTGGGTCCTTTCCTTCTCAATCTTGTCTCAGCACCTTCCTTCCCACTCCAGAGAGTAAGCCAGCACCACTGAGCTCCGTACCTTTCTGTGTTAGTAGATCAAATTCTCATAGCATTTGACCTTCTGAATGGATTTGCCTCAGGATCTGGAAAAACTTGGCCCTTTGAGAAGACCAGTAGTTTTTGCATCTAGTCTCCCTGGACAGCAAACCTTCCTGGGAGATTTTCATGCCTAGGAGTACATCCACTTGGGCCGTCCCAATCCTCTATGGAACTACAGGTCTGAACACTACATTCTAGCAGAGGTTCCTTATCAGACACCCTGGACAGCTAGAACTCTGCTTTCATGCATCCATTCATTCCTCCATTTAAAACATACTATTTGATGGCCTACTATGTGTCAGGCCCTTGTGGGCATCCAGAGGCCTCTGTTGAAGATCCTGAATAGTTGCTGACAGGAGAGCAAGGCACAAGCTGTTTTTTGGTTACAGAGGCTCCTCTATAAACACATCTCCATGGGCACAACACAAACAAAGGATGCTTGATGTCTTAAGGGGTTCAGGGCTTGGGCTCTGAGCACCGGGGCCCATTTCAGCTCCCTAGCCTTTAATTTCCAGTCCTGTGTTCTCTTCCAGTGTGTGTTTCCAATGGAAAGACCTATTCCCACGGCGAGTCCTGGCACCCAAACCTCCGGGCATTTGGCATAGTGGAATGTGTGCTGTGCACCTGTAATGTCACCAAGCAAGAGTGCAAGAAAATCCACTGCCCCAGTCGATACCCCTGCAAGTATCCTCAAAAAATAGATGGAAAGTGCTGCAAGGTGTGTCCAGGTAAAAAGGCAAAAGGTGCGTTGGTTGGAAGCCCTGCCTTTGGTTGACTGAGATCCCCACAAGGTCATTCTCAATGTTCTTTGAGTATCAGAAACATAACCACAACCTGCCATATGATTGTAATGGTAATAGTTCTACTAATAACTGACAACAAGCTACGTTTGCTCCTCTCTTGAAGGGCTGATAAGATGGTTGCTTGGAAGAAAGTGACTTCTCAGAAACAGGCTGGGGATTTGCTTGTGTCTACCACACCTTTGGTCCCATGTAGCCCTAAGGGCCGAACTTAAGCCTTGCTTTTCTAAATAGTAGAGAAATTAGGTTATCGTGATTATTAGGAAGGACAATAGCACCCTTTCTTTACATCACCGTTGAACTCATCAATCACCTTCATTTTCTCTTTCAGATAGGACTAGAGACAGGTGAGGCATAGTGGAAGGAGAGTGGGTTCTGGTCCTAATAACTAACTTGCTGGGTGACCTTGGAAATGTGCCAGATCTTCTCTAGGCTGCATCATCCTCATCTATACAATGAAAAGTTTGGAATAGTTAATATCTAAGCTTCCTTCCGATTCTAAAATCCTATAATGATATTATCATTTCTCTATTAAAGACAAGAAAACGGAGGTGTATAAAGTGAAGTGACTTGCCCAGAGTCACAGAAATAGATAATATAACCAAGGTTTGGAACCCGGGTCACTTCCAGCCCATTTTTTCAGGCCAGCAGAAAATGTTGACTGATAAAAAAAAAAAAAAGGGCAAATCAGTTACTTAAATGTTGGTTTTGACACATGAGCTAGAGAAAAATATAGTCCATAGTATTAGGGTGACAGAGTACTGGATTGATAATTAAGCATTCTAGCCCTGGCTCTGCCACTGGTTTCCTGTGTGACCTAGAATAAGTCACTTCACCTCTCTGAGCCTCAGTTTCCTTCTCTGCAAAACGAGAGGGTTAGAGTAGATTTCTTAGGGTCTTTCCAGCTCTAACATTCTAGGACTGAATGAATTAATCACTTCCAGGCACATGAGTTTATCATTTCTTATATCTACCTGCAAAGCACTGTTGTAAACACAGATGAAAAACCAAATGTTTTTAGGGACTTCCCTGGTAGTCCAGTGGTTAAGACTCCACGCTCCCAAGGCAGGGGCCCCGGGTTCGATCCCTGGTCATGGAACTAGATCCCGTGTGCCACAACTAAGACCCAGCACAGCCAAATAAATAAATATTTTTTTTAAAAAAAACAAATGTTTTTTAAGTGTAGGCAGAGAGCTAAATCATTTATTCAATTTAGGCAATTTCTCATGAGTAGCAGACAGACATGAACTTTGTCAGTGTATTCAGTATATATGTATTTTGAGCATCTTCATGTAGGCCAATGGTTCCCAAACTTCTCTGCACGTTGGAATCCCCCAGAGAGCTTCTAAAAATACCTGTCTCTTGAACCAACAACTGAGGACTAGACAGGCCCGGGGATGAGTAGGCCGTCAGTGTGGCTGGACCACCAAGAACCAGAGGGCAGTGTGGAAGGATGCCAGGATGGACAGAGGACGGAAACTAGGACCAGGTGGTCTCTTCTGCTAAAAACAAGACAACAGGCCCAACATGGAGTCAATTTTGCTAAGCCCCATGTCACCAAATCGAGACAATTAATTTTCACTCTCCCAGAAATGAAATCCTACACCAGTCAATCAGGAGTCACCTGATCAGCACTAGTGAGGTCGCCTGCCTGATAGACCAATGCCATCCCTTAAAGGAAAGTGCCCTGGCAATAACCAATCTGCTTTTTTTTCCAAATATAACTTCCTTGTTCCTGTTCCCTTCTGCCTGTAAAAGTCTTTCATTTTGTACAGCTCCTTGGAGCTCCTTTCTATCTGTTAGACTAGATGCTGCCCAATTTGAACCAATTTTTGGCTCAAATAAACTCTTAAAACTAAAAAAAAAAAAAAAATACCTGTGTCTCATCCCCAGAGAATATGATTTAATTGATTTGAGTTGTGGCCTTGGGTTTGGAATTTTAGAAGATCCCCACACAATATTAATTTGCAGGCAAGTTTGGGAACCACTGCTGTAGGCCCAGGGTAGTTTATGGTTTTGCTAATCCAAGTGTGGTTTATGGACCAGCAGCACCTGGGAGCTAGTGAGAAAACCAGACTCTCAGGTCCCACCCCAGACCTGCTGCATCAGAATCTGCATTTTAACAAGGTCCCCAAGGCGATTGCAATGCACGTTAAAGTTTGAGAAGCACTGATTTATGGCACAAACAAAATCTTCCTTAATGTAACAAGCTTCGTCTTCCAGAGTAGGGGCAGGGTGTGGGTAGGAAGGACAGGAGCTATCTGATATGGAGTGGAGATTTGGGGCATTAAAATTGTTGAGGAAATGTACTCACTTGGGGCACAGAGAGAGCACATTCTGAGGATATGAACATGGCAGCCACCCAACCACGATGACCTATTGTAACTTCCAAGTCTGCCACCTCACTGGATCCCCACGCCTTTTAGTGTCACTTGGAAGTAGTTCTACCAGCACAGTTTTCTCTCCTGTCAAGGGTCTAATGCCTATCATCATAAAAGTAATACAACAAGATAATTTCAGACACAAACTAATAGTTACCTAAACTACCCAGGTAAGATAAACCCTCCCAGCATATAATATTCCAATTTGAATCTCACACCTTCAGACCACATCCCATTTCTCTGTGTGGTTAGGGTTGTATTGCTGTATGTGTCAAATAAGAGTGAAGGAATCAAAAAGGTGTGAGCACAGGACACAGGACAGGCGTTGCCTTTCAGGTGGTGGCATTTATTAAAACCTTTATGTTCATACTCTTTGGCTAAGCAGTTCTACTCCTAGAAATCCAAAGAAAGTGATCAGAGATGTACAGAGATGTACAAACAAGGATTTTTGCTGCAGTGCTGTTTACAATGGCGAATTATTGGAAACAAACTGGAAGTCCACCAGTATGGAAATGGTTAAATAAATTATGGTATATCTGTACTGTGGTGTATTACATAGCCATTAAAAATCACTACAGAACAAGATTTAATGGCACAGAAACATATTTGCAATATATCTGTTAAGTACAAAGTCTGCAAGCTAGAAAACAATATGTATATTATGATCTAGGTCACACAGAAAACCAGTGGCAGAGCCAGGGCGAGAATGCTTTGATCATCAATCCTGTACTCTGTCACCCCAATACTACCGACTGTATTTTTCTCAAGCTCGTGTGTCAAAACCAACACTTAAGTAACTGATTTGCCTTTTTTTTTTTTTTTAAATCAGTCAACATTTTCTGCTGGCCTGGAAAAAACAATGGGCTGGAAGTGACCTGGGCTCCAAACCTTGGTTTTATTATCTATTTCTGTAACTCTGGGCAAGTCACTTCACTTTATACACTTCAGTTTTCTTCTCTTTAATAGAGAAAGTGTTGATAATATGCTTAACCAAAAAAAAAGATTGGAAGGGCATAGGGCAAAATGTAACAGTGGCCATCTTTGGGTGACTGAATGATGGGTAGTTCTTATTTTCTTCTTTTTGTTTATCTGTATTTTCTAAAATTTCAACAACAAACGTGTATGACTTTTGTAACTAGAAAAATTAATAGAGGCTATTATTTAAAAAACTGCCCTCAGAATCCCAATTGGCAATATATCGAAGAGCCTCATTGACAATCTGTTTCTCTGCAAGAGTGGCTTTTCCCACTTTCCCGCACTGCTCAGATGTGTAGAGATGGAGGACTTACTGGGCAACATGGAAGGAGAGGGTGTCTGTCCCATTCTGTCACCTGCCCTCAGCAAGCCACACATGGATGTCTGCAAATTGAAGGTCTCTCAATAGTCACGTTGCCCTACAAGAGTCACTATCCACGGAGGCCCGGGTACTCAGCAACTTCAGATCCTCAAGGGGCATGCACTTGTTCACGCAGCATGCAATCTGGAAACACATATTATGTGCCTTCTGTGTGCAAGACACTGTTGTAGGCGTTGAGAATAGGGAGATAAAGCAGACAGACTCAGGCGACTTGCCAGTAATGCTCTTTACATTCTAGTGGGAGAAGAAAGGCAATGAACACAAACAGATAATGTAATTTTCAGTGGTGATGAGCACTAGGAAGAAAAAAAACAGACAGGATCAGGTGACAGTGAATGGCACAGGCGGGGTGAAGTGCTTTCAAAAGGCTGGTCGGGGTTGGCTTCTCTGAAGAACGATGTTTGAGTAGAGTTCTCAGTGATGTGAAGGGGTGAGAAAGGGAAGATCATGACATCCTCAGCCTCTTAGAAAATGACACAGGACACAGAGGAAAAGGAATAAAGGAGTGAGAGGAGAAGAAGATCGACAGAAAAAAGAACGGTAAATTCAGTTATTCGCGTTGAGAAGGGAAAAGAGACAAATAATATTCACTGATGATCCAGCCAAAAGTTTCATTAGAACAAATGATTGCAGGCCCCTCCAGTAACAAACTGAGACCAAGATAAAGGATGTGAGTTTCACCTCTCTCTCTCTCTTGTCTTTGCTCTGGTGGAGGCTGGCCTTGCTTCATGTGTCAGTGGTCATCTGCAGGGTTGTGTAGGACTTCTACTCCCTGAAGGTTCCCCAACTCACCTCTCAACCCCACCATACCACCCCAATATACCTGGAATTCCCGTAATGACACACTCCTTTTGGGTTACAGCGTAAAAAGCCCCTGGTAAGACTTCAAGTTTGTTTCCTGGGCTGGGATATTCCATCTCCTGCCTCAGTCATCCCCACTTCCATACGGAGTGGTTTCTCAATTTCTTACTTCTGGAGGGCTCAGGACAGGAGCATTCTCGTGGCAAGTGGGAATGCCCAGAAATTACTTCAGGCATGGCATACTTCCCCAGAAGGAAATGAAAGTAGGTTCATGTGCAGTGATCAGGAAGCACCTTGAAAAAAAAAAAAAAAAAAAAAGGAAGCACCTTGAAGTGGACGATGTGGAATGAAGAGGTTGCCGAGTAGGTAGTTCGAAAGACACGCTGTGTTTATTGACTCTTAATATTTTCATGTGCCAGCCAGGGTTGAGTCACTAATGGATTTTGTTGTTTTTAGATCCCTTCTTGTGAGTAAATTAAGTTCTTGGAGGGGAGGGGTGGTGGAGCAGGATAACTCTTCAGGACACTGGGAGAACTTGTAGTGTATGATAGGCACTTCCAGTGCCATCATGGATTTCATATGGCTGTGATAGCTATAGCTAGTATTAAGCTGGTGAGCAAGATTTAACACAGGAACCCGGCTCTCATTCTAAAGGTGGTAATTAAATACATAGAGGTTCCTGTATACTCCATGACCTCCTCCCCCCTCCACCTACTGAAAATTGCTAGTGCATGTCCCTTCATCACCTAATGCATCGCCAACAAAGACCAGCCCACCGAGTAATTAAATAACTAAAAAGAAAGACAAAAGGAGAAAGAAAGCTTGACTCTAGGATAATCTACGAATTGAGTAATCCAACCTGGAATCATCCAGAGAAGACTAGGATTTTGTCCTTACAGTGCCAAAATGGTGGTGGGGATGGGAGAGCTAATCAGGTCAGCAAGAGACATGCAATAGCAATTTGATTACAACCTCTAGTCCAAGTGCCTCTGATTGGCTAACAATGAGTCCCTCTAATTAGAGTCACGGGCCCAAAGCACTCAACACCCAACGCTTTCATCAGATGTGCTTACAGGTGGCTTCTGCACATATTCAGAAATTTTCAGGGTGTCCTCAGCTTGTCTTCGTTGTTCCCGATTTGAGCGTTACACTTTAAGTACACAGCTGAAGAGGGTGCTGATTACAAGGCCAGCAAAGCAAGTTAAGTCATGGATAACCAACCAAGGGAAACTTCTTTCAGTAGCGGGCTGAGGAAGGAGGAGGGTGGAGCAGAATGGCGAGTAAGAGGGGGCTGGTACCTTTATGCCTGGAAGCTGAAAGCCAACAAGTTAGTTTTTACTTTACATGATCCATAGTTGAGGGATCTGACCAATTTTTTTTGGTCTTCCAACCGTTCATTTGGCATAGCATACATATGACTAATCTGACCTCTAGGTTTTGGCACTGGTGTTGATCCGGTATTAGCATTCCGCTTACAAACGAATCAAAGAGCATTCAGAAATGTCAAGCCAATTTGGATAGATCCTTTGGGCAAGTATATGCACATAAATGAGTGTCATAAATGTTTTCTAATTATACCTAATTGACGTCAGGGAAGCTAACCGAGGCCTTCTGTCAGCCCATTCCTTGGGTCTCTGTTGGCAACATTGAGCTAGCCCAACCATGATCCTGACCCAGCATCAAAAATCCTATGTTCCCTTAAGCACCCAGCAGATTTGTACCTTGTCACATTCTTCGTCTTTGTGAGGATCCACTTCTCATGCGGTGATGGTGGATCCAGTGTAGCTTTGGGGCCAGTGTTCTGTCATCACATGGACTTAAAAGTCATGTGCTTCTTTGTGATGTGGTGGCTGTTACAGGGGCAGCCTCAGCTGAGCCAGTGAAATATGGGTGTGATTTCTATCTCTGTAAGAATGTTCTTGTAGATTGTCCACTTTTGATGCTTGTGTGGTGCTATGAACAAAGAGATGCATAAATACAGAGGTTTGCTCCTAGTTTTGGTAAACCATGACAAATCTCTACTTGCTTCCTGATTCCAGAAGAACTTCCTGGCCAAAGCTTTGACAGCAAAGGCTACTTTTGTGGAGAAGAAACCATGCCCGTGTATGAGTCTGTGTTCATGGAGGATGGGGAGACCACCAGAAAAATAGCACTGGAGACAGAGAGACCGCCTCAGGTAGAGGTCCACGTTTGGACCATTCGAAAGGGTGAGCCAGATGACATTAATTTCTTGTCAATTTTTTTGTAAGGGGGACACGGGGAAGGAATGGAAGACTCACCTTCATTTTGCTTCAACCTGTTCCTCTGGGTCAGAAGATTTCCCGATTGCTTAGAAACTAACATATGACTCCCACCGCTGCTATTGTGGCCTTTAGCTTTAACCAGGACCTGGACTAAAAAGTAAGTATCGACTGTTGGGTTTTGTTGTCTTTCTCACACAACCAAGGCTGGAGGAGTGCTTCTTAACCCTGGCTGCACATCAGAATCATCTGGGAAGTTTGTTTTTTTTTGTGTGTGTGTGTGTGTGGTACGCGGGCCTCTCACTGTTGTGGCCTCTCCCGTTGCAGAGCACAGGCTCCAGACGTGCAGGCTCAGCAGCCATGGCTCACAGGCCCAGCTGCTCCGTGGCATGTGGGATCCTCCCGGACCGGGGCAGGAACCTGTATCCCCCACATCGGCGGGCAGACTCTCAACCACTGCGCCACCAGGGAAGCCCTGGGGAGGTTTTTAAAAGCAAATCCCTGAGCCTACCTTCAGAGAGTCTGACTAATTGGCCAGGTGGGGCTTGGGCTTAAGGGTTTGTTCTGAAAGCTCCACAGGTGATTCTGATGTACAGCCAGGGTTGTAAACTCCCAAACTGTAGTCTACCATTGTTTCCCAGAGGAAGCTCAACAAACGTGAAAATGCAATCATTCAGTGCACAGGTGAGTCTCTCAAATCATGCTGGGGACTTGGCAGTAAGACAAATTTAAAACATCATCCTTGTAGCTATCAAACCATCCCATAGCTATGAGACTAGGGCTGATCTAGTCTGGTCAAGTTTTCTAGGAATCCGGGTGTAGAGGAGAGATTTCAATTGGGAAATAACGCACATCCTTTTTCAATTGGCTCCTGCATAAGGTTCGAGAGTGCTCGAACTTGAGTAAGTTTCAGTATCACACAAGGAGCTGGTTTAAAACACAGTTACCAGGACTTCCCTGGTGGCACAGTGGTTCAGAATCCGCCTGCCAATGCAGGGGACATGGGTTCAATCCCTTGTCCAAGAGCATCCCATATGCCATGGAGCAACTAAGCCCGTGTGCCACAACTACTGAACCTTCACTCTAGAGCCCGCTGTGCCACAACTACTGAAGCCTGCGCGCCTGGAGCCCTTGCTCCACGACAAGAGGAGCCACCACAATGAGAAGCCCGTGCATTGCAACGAAGAGTAGCCCCCACTCACTGCAACTAGAGAAGGCCTGTGCACAGCAATGAAGACCCAATGCAACCAAGATAAATAAATAAATTTATTTTTTAAAAAAAACCAAAACAGCTACCTGGCCCCATCCAAGAAGTGTGAATTCAGCCTCCGGTAGGGTCTAAACATTTGTGTTTCTAACAGATAGCCGGGTGATGCTGATACAGGTGGCACTTGGACCCATCCTTTGAGAAACAACTGCTCTAGTATTTTGTGGACCTTTTTTCTCTCCCTTCTTTCTTTCTCAAAAGAACAAGTTCCTCTCTACCCCTTTAAAAATATGCTAGAACACACATATAAGGCTCATCCCTGTTTATTTTTGCTCTAGACCCCAGGAATGTTGATTTGCCATCTCTAACTCCCTAGCTCCTCTGTAACTGGTCACCAGGACTAAGTGCTGTTCTGTTGGCTTCCCTAGTGGTGACCTCACTATGCATCCATCACCCCACATCTCTCGCCTCACAGAAATGCATGGATGCTTTTCAACTTGCTAGTGTCACCTCTAAATAAGCTCTTGTTCACAGCACTGGGTAATCAAGATCTGTGCATAGTGGACAGAGGAAAACCCAGGCTCTATGTCCGTTGCTCCCTGTAGACCTCTTGAGGATTATTTAAGTGGGCTGGTAACATTACTCCTTAACTGCAAGGCAGTTTTCAGTTGTTCACGTGTTATTCTGATAAAAGCTATTCAGGCAAGGTTGAGACTGTGGGAGCCCCCTTATTTTCACTCTGCCCATTTTTATAAGGGAAAGTGAAAGGAGCTGTGACTGTTTCCCCAAGGAAAATGTGCTTTCTGGTGAGTTCAGGAATAAGGTTGGCTTCTCCATTTACACAAACAACCTGTCTGCAAGACCCGCTGCTGGTTCTTGCTGCCAAGCCAGGAGGGTAGCCCGGTGGCTTGTCACAGACATAGTCTACCCAGACCAGGGGCAAGGGCAGAATGTCTAATACTGCCTTTGGCTGCACAGACTCCATCCAGCATCCATGCTTGATTCTCTGTGGCTTTCCCCAGGAGCGGGTCCCATGGTCAGCAGCTCTGTCTCCCTTATCTCTGTCCTCTGGAGAACCAGGGGGGAGGTCAGTGAGCCAAGGAAACAAATGGAGTCAATTATAACCCCCAAGCCATCCAAGTTCCTGGTTAAGCACATTACACAGCCCAGCTCGAGACTCCTAAGCCCCAGTAGTGGGATGATATGCTCAGCCCAAGCAGAAAAAGGGGTTGGTCGTTCCAGATAGAGAGCGCCTGACCACCTGCCCCACTCTGTGCTTGGCCCCAGGCATCCTCCAGCACTTCCATATTGAGAAGATCTCCAAGAGGATGTTTGAGGAGCTCCATCACTTCAAGCTGGTGACCAGGACAACCATGAGTAAGTTGTGACTCTCTTTACTCCTCCCTGGAAAACACATCCAGTTTTCAATGTCACATAGCCGCAAATAAAGTGCCCACCATGCTCTCACTAAACAGGAGCAATAGTCCATGTCAGCATTAGAGGATGTTCTCTCTGTCTCCTGTGGGTGACTAAACCCAGAGTCTCAAGAGGGTGGGACATCGGGTCTATCTGTGGAGACTTCACATCTGGAAGGCTATGTCCTCAGTGGTGGGGATGAGAGAGAAAGAGAGAAGATGACTGCAAATCGATTCTTGTGTTGTATCAAAGCTCTGTTTGACTGTTTGGAACCGCCCCGTTTGGTCGTGTTTCTTTAAAAGCACTCAGACACACTCAAGCATACTTGCGGCTCTCCCACTTTCTATGCTAGATGGAGCCTGGGACTAGATCCTGCTGGGCGCTGCATGGGGAGGGGCGGGGGGTAAGCACTTCTGAAGGAATAAAAGGCACAGAATTTCTATCCACAGGGAATTCTAATGGGCGAGACAGAACTTGAAAATGCCTTCATGAATTCGTATACTTCTGAAGAGTTAAATACCTAAGTGTTCAGGGGAATCTGCAAAGAACAATGAGAGGAGAGCCAGGTGGGCTTAGTCGGTGAAGGCTTCAGGGAGGAGGTGGGTTTTGAAAGAGAAGGGTGTGACTGGGCAACCGGTCAGGAAATCAGTCTAGGGAGAAGGTGCAGCCTAAGAGAAGACTCAACAGGAGCAAATAAGAAGTGTGGAGGTGGGTGGGTGGGTGTGGATGAGGAAGAATTACAAAGGCCACATAGGGTGCACAGAAAGCTGAGAAGAGTTAGAGGTAGGAAGTAGTTAGAGGGCCTGGAAGGCGCGTGGGTGCTTGCTGCAAACTTACACACAGTGCAGTGGTGTCAAAATGGGGTTTGGGAAAGATGTCTCTCGGCTGTCAGATGCATTTATTAAGCACCTACTTTGAGAAGCCATATTCTAAAGAGCCCAGTATGCTATGCTGAGAAGTTGAACTTGGTCTCCAGACCAGAGAACCCACCCCAGTGGGGGGTTTTAAGCAAGCGAACGATGCATTCAGATCTGTTTTTTAGAAAGTGGTACTTGCTGAATGGAGTGGCAGGTGGGCTTTTAGCGAGAGAGCTGGTGATAGTCTGTAGGAAGCTGTTAGACTGTATTAAGTCGGTTAGACAGGGGAGGAGGGGTCCCTGTGAGGGGCTGAGGTTAAACCATCAGGATCAGAATCAAAGAGAGAAATGAGTTTAGAATGACTCCAATATTAACAACGTTATGGACTGGGTGAATAGTAATACCATTCACCAGTGGGAAGCTCTGGAGAATGAGCAGGCATTGGTGACAAAAATGAGTTTTACTTGGAACACGTTTAGATTAAGATGCTTGAAGTCCATATGAGCAGCATTATCCAATAGGCAGCTGGACATAGGGTCGATCCAGTCAATTGTTCATTCTGCAGGAGACAGGTAGACAACTGGACAGTAGGAGAATTCAAATGGAGGAGCTGAGAGTTCTTGTAAGGAATAAAGAGGCAGAGTCTATAGGATCAATAATGTGACTTTTGAAATTACCAATTAATTTCAAAGAACATATTTTTGTTCATACTGTGGGCCAGGCACTGTGCTAGGCACTGGGGCACTTGAAAGATGATTTAAACAAAGTCTTCCTGTCACAGGATTTAGGGTGCATAATAGAGGTAGATGATGTGTGCCTCTGAAGGACGGAGGTAATGAGATGATCCCGCAGGGTCACCTGGGGACAGAGAAGAGCAAGCCTGACTCCTGTATATAGGGGGCCTGTCAGATCCTGGCACACTGTAGGGCTTTGGTAGAAGCTGCTTCCTTGCCCGACCCATCTCTCCTTTCCCATCGAATTCGAGAGAATAGGGAAAAGTGAAGAATCCAAGGGAGAAAGGAGCAGAGAAATGGAGGCTGTAAGGAAGCGGGGCATGGTCTCCTGTGGCGAGAGAAAGAAAAAAAGTGGTTCAACAACGGTTCTGGATTAAGAGGCACTTGCCGACCTTGGACTCGCGGAATTCTCCAGGTTGCAACACCATGAGCACAGGATTGAAAAGGCTGAAGAGGGCGTCCAGGGTAGACATTTTGTTAGGAACGCTATTTGACGGAGCCAGGTGATAGCAGGGGAAGGAAGATCTTACCACTAAGGGACCAGGAAAGTTAGAAAGGGATGGTCCAGAGACATCGGGTGGTTTCCAGTGCTCAGCACGGGCGTGCAGTCAAAACCACTTGCTCAGTTAGCATGGCAGGAGGGGGAATAGAGAAGTTGGTGAGGACACGCTGGAAGTATGGACAGTTCCAGGGGGCGGGGGAGGAGACAACAGGGAGTGGAGGGGGGCAGGAGCAGGGATGACGGAACGGAAGGGATGCGGCCGTGTTCACCCAGAGCAGAGAGGGATCACATGGCGGATGTGAGGCTGGAACTCTCTGTGGAGCCATAGGAGGCTGGAAGGGCTGCTAAAGGTGGTGTGAGGCCAGTGTGTGGGCATAAGACAAAGCAGAGGGGAGCAGTTTTTAACAAAGGGCGACAGGAATAGAGCAAAGAGCAGTAAATAATCAAGCAACCCAAACTAATATTCGAGCCTCAAAGAGTAAGCGTAGCCCCAGTAATGCACCAAGTACTGGTCTCCAAAGTGGCTTATTCGACCTGCTGCCAAGTGAGCCACCTAATAGCTAATGACCTGATAGCGGAACAATTCGCAAATGCTAAGTAAACTGTAAAAATCCCAAGAACAATATTGGGTTGGCGAAAAAGTTTGTTCAGGTTTTTCCATAACATCTTACGAAAACCCGAACAAACTTTTGGGCCAACCCAATACTTAGGTTTTACTCCTGAGGAGGCAGTTCTGTATTATTCTTGGGATTCTTACAAATGCTGTGTGTTGAAATGAAGACTCCGTGGCCCATTTTCCGGATCTGTCCCCAGAAAAGTGTTTCAGGGGCTGTTTTGCTGAAATCACGTGATGCTCATCTTCCAACTCCCCTGGCAGGTCTGTGAGTGCATAGGGAAGGGTGGGGTATATCGGTTGTACACCTCATTGGCTGTGCCGTCCTCTCACGTCTCTGGACCACTTTGTGTTTTGCCTTTTAGGCCAGTGGAAGATCTTCACTGAAGGAGAAGCCCAGATCAGCCAGATGTGTTCAAGTCGTGTGTGCCGAACGGAGCTTGAAGATTTGGTCAAGGTTTTGTACCTGGAAAGGTCTGAAAAGGGCCACTGTTAGATGAGACAGACAGTATTGGATAGAGTAAAGCAAGAAAACTCAAGCTGCGGCTGGACTGCAGGCTTACTTTGCTTAAGTCAACAGTGCCCTAAAACCCCAAACTCAAATGCAGTCAGTTATTCACGCCATGCACAGCATAACTTGCTCCTTTATTGGAGTGGTGTGTCAGCCCTTAAACGTCTCCTCCAAAGAGACTAGAAGAGTCTTGAATTCTCTGTGATAGGAAGAGGGCTAGAACGCCACAACCCTGCTCTAGTTTCTGGGAGAATCGCATTTCTTTACGGGTTAAAGAGTAAACAAACCCCCCGGGTTTCTATCTAGAAAGTTATTCCAGTGAAAGAAAGAGAAGGGAATTGCTTAGTAGGAGTTTTTTAGTACAGAGAAAATATTTGTATGAAATTCTGCTCTTCAAATTTTAGAATGTCTTGTGTTTTAAAAAATTAACTCCCCATCTTCACACACACATGTACACACACACACACACACACATGCACGCACAGTGAACTACAGCCTTCATTCTGAGGCAAGGCCAGTGTAGGCTCTCCCCTTCTTTCCCTTGCCTGGCTCTCAAGTAACTTGGAGGCGGTTGGTACCCAGGGGGATGAATAAGGAATTGTGAACAGAAGCCTGTGCCCTTGGGTCTGCGGTATGGTTGTTGATGGCACCAACCCTGGAAAAGAACAGGAACACCATTTCCTGGCTGCCTTCACTCTGAGGTGGGAAAGAACTTTTCCATAATGACACACTTCTCTTTTCTCCCTGAACCTATGGGGCCTCCATAAAGAAGTTAGAACTGGGTAAAATGTTCAGAAACTGGATCCATATAAGACAAAATAGTTATTGAAGAGAGGAGTTGATAGAAGTCAGCAAGGCCAGCCGTATGTTTTCAAGTCAACAAAACTCACCAATTAACAGCTCAATCCTTGCTTATTCTCTTGAAGTCATAGTTCTCTAGTCCAAAAATTTTGGTTAGATGATAAAATTCTAGAAACTTCTTAAGAGGGTGGTTTCCTTTCTTCTCCAGTTATGGGAGCTGTTTTTTACTTGGCAAAGGGGTTCTGTCCTCATGAGCTTCAGTTAGGAGATTTATTGCCCATTTGGGGAAATGGGGATTCTGATAATGATCTAAACCTTCCTACCGTGCTCCTCTCATGCACCAAGCATGGATCTGAATCATGGATCCCAGAGAAGGCTGCTCCGAAAATGTCTCTTTGCAGCCTAATACCAGAGCCCAGATGATCCATTCTGAGGCCTGGCTTTAGAAATCATCTTTGTGGGAAAACTATAAATTCTCCACAGCAGGGATCTCAAGCCTGCCTTCTAGATTTATCTCCTCTGAGGGGGCATGGATGAACTCTAGTGAGTACTTAAATATTAACGACCGAGAAATCCCATGTTTCCTACTTTGTGACCATAGGTAAGAGGAACATTTTTTTTTCCTTATTTGACACCAATAGGGAAAAATGTAAAAGGTCCAGTCTTTATGACAAGCTGGCATAAAGGAGTCTATTCTCATAAAAGAGACACAGGGGCCTGGTGGTCAGGCCTTCAGGGGACGAGCCTCTTAGACACATTCTCCTGGGGTGCGGGGGGGAAGGAGGACATCCAGGGCTGAAAGGCCACAGAGCATTACTGGTGGGGGAGGGGGTTGGGGGCGTGATTAAGTACCTGCTGCTTCCCTCCCAGAGGTGGCAATATCCCCTTAGTGTGGAAACGAGAGTCACCGGATCCTGAAGCAAAGCAGTGATTTCCCCTTGCGGATGACTCACCACAAAGCCTTCCCACCCAGGTGTTCTCTGAAAGCTCAACCTTAAGGGAACACCCAAGGAGCTTCCCTAGATAGACTCCTTCCCCCAGGCACTGGGACACACCTTTGCCAAGTTCTGTGTGAAGCAGGAGCTGGGGCGCTGTGCGAGGCCAACATAGAATCCCTCCAGTGTTGTGTTGCGTACAGAGTAGAACCGAGAGAGAAGAGGCCAAGCCACCTGCAGTTAGTAGAGAGGAATGGATGTGGTTCTTCTTGTGTATTTATTTATACCATAAACACTTGGAACAAAGCCCATAAGCACCATTTAGCAGTTGTAGCCATTTTCTAGTTAACTCATGTAAACAAGTAAGAGTAACATACCAGTATTACCCTTTCACTCTTCTCACAGGACATGTACCTAAATATGGTACTTATTTATGTAGTCACTGTATTTCTGGATTTTTAAATTAATAAAAAACTTAATTTGGAAAAATCCTGTGCAGGAGTGTTGTGTGAGTGATTGAGTCTGGGCAACACTGACCTTGGACTGGGTAACAGGTGAGGGGCCGGCCCGGCTTTTGCACACTCAGCTTGACGCCCCTCTCACACTACCGCCTTGTGGTTAGGAGTGAGAACTTTGCAGTCAGCCGACCTTGGTTTTGAATCCCAGCTCTGCACTTAGCAGCTGTGTCAGTCTCCCCAACTATAAAATGGGGATAATAGTAGCACTGTCGCCCTTTGCCTGCAATCTTGCAGTGGGATTTAATTTGGTCAGTTCATGTGAAGTGATTAGACCAGTGTCTTGTGCATAGTGAGCATTCATTCATGAGCGTGGATGTTCAAAAATGGCATGGCACTGAACACAGCCATTGATTTATGGCTTCTATTTAGGTTAAGACTTTAAGAGCTTGGGGACAGAAGGCCATTGACTAGGGCTTCAAGAGGGCCTCACTTTGGGTCTGCTGCTCAGTGGCAGATTTGCACAGGGAGCAGGGTAAAAGTGTTGTCGCATATGTTGATCCAAAGTAAAGAAGTCCCTCAAACCCCTAACACCAGCTAAATCTCTGCTATCACAGAAGCCAAGATATAAGAGAGCTGCAGGGTCAAACAATGTAAGGACAGAAAAGGACGCATTGGCGTTATCAACACAGAAGTCGTTGGTGGTGAAATATTGGAGAAGTGAGAAGAGCAGAGGCCAGAAGCGAGTGGGGAGATGAGGACTTGGAGACAGCAGCTCAAGGTCCCAATTTAGAGATGCTCAATTATGGAGACTGGAGAGAAAAGGTGAAGGAAGTGGCTGGAGAAGGATATGAGGTCAAAGGAAGGTTTTTGTCTTAAATATGGGAAATATTTGGCCATGTGTGAATACTGCAGGGAGGGGTCCTATAGAGAGGAGGGTGAGCCTGCTGTGTGGGTTACATGAGAAGCCACACCCCCATGAGGAGCCCTCGAAACTCAATTCCTGACCCACAGCCTGGACAGCTTTTTAGCCTTTGGTGGACATCCCCTTACTGTGAACTAGCTACACCTCGTTCCCGTCACCTCTGTTGGCTTGGTCTCTCTTTATACCTGACATACTTTCTTTTGGAAATGATGGGCTGTAAATTCCAATATTGCACCGCCTCTGTTGGGGGAACCCCATGTAAACCAGACACCTTGGCTCCATCTGGCAGGCTTCCCTTTTCCTGATCGCCCACATCCAAATTTCAGCAAGTCCTATCAATTTGGCCTCCTAAATGTAGCCCATGTTTCTTGCTTTTTGCTCTTATCTTCCTCTCGCAGGGTCTTTTCCTCGCTATAGCCTTTGCCCACCTCCGCAAGGAATTCCCAGAAAGCCCTCCAGATCATCTCATAAGGGCACAAGGACAAGTCCTGCCTGCGACCACATTACCCAGCCTTTTAGTTCACTCTTGCTCTGGTCATGCTCTGTGAGAGGTGCTGCTGGAAAAAGTGGCCATCCACTGCCTCCATCAGAACACGTCTCCTGATGGTCCCCACAGCCACCAGCTGTGATATTGCCCGAGGGTGCTCCTGCCGCTGGCCTAGAAGTGCCACCACATTGGTGCTGCTCTGGAGTCCTCAGTGTTCCACGGTGGCACCATATCCCGTGCACAAGTGGAGGGAAGGCCCTCCTCCCTCCCCCTGTGATGTTAAACTTTGCCACCTTACATGAAACGGTTAACACGTAGTTGATGAGTACATATTATATGGACCAAAGCACAGTCTTCTTGTGCTTCAGAGTCTCCTGGAGTTTCTCAAGGAAACAAGCCTTTAACAAGCCCTTGAGGTTCCACTTTCAGCTCTTCTCAGGGCTCAGTTGCCAATATGGAGAGGTTCTGCTGAACACAGGCACCCTCATTTTATTGTGCTTTGCAGCTATTGTGTATTTTATAAATTAAAGGTTTGTGGCCACCCTGCCTCAAGCATGTCTCTCAGTGCCACTTTTCCAACAGCGTTTGCTCATGCCTTGTCTCTGTGTCACATTTTGGTAATTCTCGTGATGTTTCAAGCTTTTTCATTATTATTCTGTTTGTGATGGTGATCTGTGATCAGTGATCTTTGATGTTACTATTGTAAAAAGGTTACAACTCACCAAAGGCTCAGAGGGTCGTTAGCATTTTTTAGCAATAAAGTCCTTTTAAATTAAGGTGTGCACATTGTTTTTTTAGACATAATGGTGTTGCACACTTAATAGAGTACAGTATAGTATAAACATAACTTTCATATGCACTAGGGAAACAAAAAATTTGTGTAATATGCTTTATTGCCATATTTGCTTTATTGCAGTGGTCTGGAACTGAACCTGCAGTGTCTCTGAGGTCTGCACGTATAAGCCTGTAAGACAGATGTGAGTCTGTTCCCCTCATCCTTCTTTCCTTTGGTGCACATGTACTGCTTTTATTTTCCAATGAATCCTTCATGCAAATTGACTTCAGGGGGCCCAACCCCACCAGTCTGCCAAACAAGTTCAGATACCTCTGAAACCTCCAAGCGGAAGAGAGAAGTCCTTGAATGCAGAGCCCCAGCTACAGCATGAAGTCTCCCAAATATTTCATACACGTTTACAAGTTTGTGCCTTTGTGTATGTTTTCCCACCACTAGTATGTTCTTCCCTCTTCTTTGCCTGGCAAACTCCTACTCATCCTTCAAGACCCAGTCCAAATGTCACCTCCTCTCTGGAGGCTTGCCTTCTCCTCCCCAGAGTTTGCCACCATTTTCCATTTCTCCCTATGTACTCTGTCCTCCAACATGCCAAATCCATTCTCCAGGTACCTACTGTGTCCTTAGTACTTCTGTGCCTTGGCACACAGCTCCATTTGCCTGGAACATTCATCCTCTGATGTCTCTCCTTCACGAACACATACTCATTTTTAAAACTCACGTTGCTCATCTCAGAGTGTCCACCTCTTTCAGGCACAGTTCGTTCTTCTCCTAGGAAATAACAACCAAAGCAGTTACCCTGTGCCAGCCACTGTAGTCAATGATTGACATGTATGTTTTCCCAGTTAATCCTCACCACAGCCCCATGTGATAGGTCCCATTATTGACCTATTTTAGAGATGAGGACATTGAGTGCATTCACCTTTTACATGCCTTCATGTGTTAAAATGTAAAGCATTTGCCCAGCCACAGTCTCCCTGGTAAGTCTGGAAAGCTCTGAGAGGGCAGGGACTCAGTGCCCAGCACTTCCAGACATTCAATAAATATTTGCCAAGTGAATAGTCAATGTGATGAGATTCTTTCTCCAGCTGGGAAAGAAAGCAGTCCAGGGATTACTTAAATATCCAAGGGTGAGGCCAGCCTTCAGGACATTTTCTCTGTACCTAAGGAAAATGAATAAAATCTGGGTTAACAAGTACAAATGAAAAAGTGTTTGTTTGCCTTGAAAAATGATTTTCCATAAGGTGTCTTTTATTTATTTTATCTATATATATATATATATATCTTTTTTTATTGAAGTATAGTAGATTTACAATGTTGTGTTAATTTCTGCTGTACAGCAAAGTGATTCAGGTATATATATATATTTTTTTAATATACTTTTCCATTATGGCATAAGATGTCTTTTAAAATCACTGATAAATATTGGAATTACACATAGAGGTTTTTTTTTTAGTGCTTAAAGCAAGATGTCCCTGCATTTGTGGTATCAGCCTCACAGCTGTGAAGGATTCTTGCTTAGACTTCAATATTGTGGATAAGTATAGCATCTATATTTCTATATATACTATCTATATCGTAGTGCAAGATTTAGAATAGCTACAGTACATATTACAAAACTTACAGATCTATATGTGTATGAGTGAATAATTCGACTCCCACATGGTGTATCTAGAGCCTTCACAAAATGGACAGTACAGAAGACCCAAGGCCTGGCTTCAAGTTAATGTAGACAAGAGGAGTTCTGAGTTGCCTCCAAGTGTAAGCAGTCCCCAATCTAGGAATGAAATATTGGCCCCAAATTTGGAATCCAGCATGCATTTTCTTATAGAAACATTCTATTTGATGCTCAGATCTCCAGGCCAGTCCACACAAGCCTCTTGAACTTTGAACGTAGCCAAATTATATAGAGCACTAATTAGTACCTGCTTAAGCTCGGTCCTGGGGGCAGGGGCAGAAGGGTGGAGAAATGAACAAGCAGGGAGTTTCCTTTCACTTTTCTGCGTGGGGCGGGTGAGAGGGGGGTGAAGAGCAGGCTCCAGGCAAAAATCTCAAAGAAGGCAAAGCTTGTACTTGCCAGCCTCCTCTCTCCATTTCATCACACATGCTCTCCTGGTCCCCCCATGCTGTCATCCCCTCTTCACATCCCGCCGTCCCAGACCCAGGCTTGCCTCGCTCCTCAAAGAACCTTGGATTCCACCATTAGCTACCTCACTCAACAATCAGAACCTGAGTTCCTTCAGGGCAGCTGTCTGGGCCTTCAGAAGGAAGCAGGTTCAGTGACGTGAAGGAGAGTTGCTTAACCCTCAGATACCTTTTCACTTCCGAAGACTTTACTACTCTTTATTACCCTGAAATGAACTCCCCAATTACAAGATGACAGGCAGAGAGTTGGGGTGAGTGAATACCTTCTGACAACGGAGACAGTAGGAGGGAGGGGTGTGTGTGTTGGGAGGGTTGATATTTGGGGGGGGGGGGCTGGAGGAAGTAGGCGGCACCAAGTAAGCAAGGCGTTCCTACTGTTCCTGTCCGAATAGCTGCCCGAGGAAACACTGCAGAAGGGCTTTAGCCATTTTCAATCCTGTGATCAAGAGGTTCACCTCTGTTTAAAGGCTCAGCAAAATGAAAAATAAAATAAGAATTTTGAGGTCAAACCTTGCAGGGAGTCCACTCCCATCAGGAAACCAGGAGGAGACAGGGAGCTAATACATGCAAACAATTCACATTTCTTTCCCTTTCTCCTTGCTTCCTACACCTCTTACTCTCAGTTTCCTTATCTGTACAATGGGGAGAATAATCCTCACCTCATAGGGTTGTGGTGACATTTGAATGAGATCATGTAAAGTGCTCATGATGGTGACTGGCATGTAACAAGTGCACAGTAAATTCCAGGGTTTTTAAAGTTAGATGAACCATTTGTTCTTGAACTCTAGTACCTAGTAGTTCAGAGAAAGGGGAAAACAGTCTAGGCTTGGGTTGTTTCAGGCAGAAAGTGGAATCGGAGCCTGGTTTTAAAGGAAATGCCAACTTGCGATTGCTAAAAGGAGGTCCTGGTATAGAAAAGGAGAGGGCATGTCCCCACAGGACTTCAGCCAGGATTTAGTAAGAGCAAGAACCTGATTTTAGTGCCAAGGAGGGGAGGAATAAATTTACCCACTGGAAACTGAGAGCTGGGGCTGCTGCATTTAGTTTTAAAATGTCATCACATGACTACAAGGTAGGAAAACGTGGTTGACCACTTTTTCGGTTCTGAGAAATGATCTGGAGGTTGTTGTTGACCATGATGTCAATAAAAGCCACAGTGTGACATGCGACTTGGCCATTTCCAGTGTTCATTTACTTATAGGCTATAGTAATAGGAAGGCTTCCTTCTTTCATCAGCTCTTTATGGAACACCTGCTGAGGGCCAGGTGCTATGTTTGGTTCTGGGGTTTCAACAGTAGACAAGAGAAACCTGGCATTTGCACGCACTGAGGTTAAGGTCTACCTGAGAACAGGTAATTCCAGGTGTGATGGGTGGGATGAAAGAATCAGTCCAAGGTGCTATGAGAATGTAGATCATGGGGGCTTGTCCTTATCATAGAGGAGCAAAGAAAATTTCGCTGAGGAAATGACATTAACGGACAGACTTAAAGAAGACTTAGGAGTTGGAGTTTCACACACTATTTTGTTTGCAAACAAGGTTTCACTGCTTTAGAAGAATTGAATAAGCATTGAACTAAAGCACTGATCCTTCAGGTGACTCCTGTTATAATGTAGGCACTCCTGGTAGGGAGAGCCGGGTAGCCACTGGAAGTCCTACCGTATAAAGAAATTCCACCAAGGAAAGTAGATAGCAGAGCCCTAAAGGGATGGAACCCAAGAGATGGAAATTTTTTTAAATTTTTTATTTATTTATTTTTATTGAAATATAGTTGATTTACAATGTTGTGTTAGTTTTACGTGTAATGCTGACTTTTCAGGTGATCCTTCAGATTCACGTCTATTCCCTTCATCAAGACAGGGAAATTTTGATGAAGGGAATAGATGTGAATCTGAAGGATCACCTGAAAAGCCAGCATTAAGTATGGCTCTCCAGGGGGGAGAAGTGGACTGCTTAGGTGCTGGAGTGGGGGAAGTGACATACCAAAGTGAGAAGTATTTTATCACTGACACTGTTTAGAATTGCTGGAGCATGGTGATAATAAGTCTAATTTTTAGTCGATTCTATTATTGTTTTCAAATTCTCCAGAGACAAAACACCCACTTATGGACTGCACCCTGTGGACCACTCCCACTCCTACCCCCTCACCCCCGCCCTCATATGCCACTAGGTGGCAGTCAGACAGAGGTTGGAGAGAGGCAGACACAAAGTTTTCAACCCAGTTCTCAGGAACCTTTTACTCTGCAATTCTAAGAAAATAAGTTCTCAGGAGTACTTCTTGGGATACGGCCTCTTCTCAAGCAACTAAAGTCATTGTACACTTGCCGTGTTAGCACCAAGGAAAGTAGCCATTTATGGCCCTGAGGTCATGTCAGGCAGAAAGGAGAACTGAGGCAATCAATTGGTTGTCAGGCAACCCCAAACCCCCTTCTGCAGGAACTGGCCAACTGTTTCCTCAAATGTCTCTTTTGCTTTGGCTAGTGGAGACCCAGTCTGAGTATGATTACTCTCCTGGATCTGAAACAAAGACACAGTCACATGGGGTGGGATTGGAAAGGACCAGATATAAACCCCAAGCCGCAGGCAGGGGGATGCCTGGAGCAAGACAACAGGCTTGAGGAAGCTCTAATGCAATGCAACGGGGAAGGAGAAGGATGTTTGGTTGAAAGGAAAAGGTCAGTGTGCATTTGAAGTCAGAGCTGTGGCCTATGGGATGCCCTGAAGTTTTGGAAACTGAGGACAAGCTCTAAGAATATTGAGACATTCTGGCAATGTTGAAGAGGGAACCCCTCCAGAAAAACACGAGATAATTCGAGCTCATTAAACAGCTTTGGAGAGAAAGTGGGACTCTGCGTTGGATGGGATGGGAAAGGAAAGGTTTGTAAGCAAGTATAGGGGAAGGAGATTCTGGGAAAGAAAAGGGAAAGGAGAAGTTCAAAAGAAGCCTCAAGTAGTCTGCTAAGGTTTTGGGGTAGATACTACTATCTCCTGGCACTCCCAACAAGCTAAGTGGGCAGATTTGGTCTTGGTCACATATTTGGCAGCTCTGTCCTCCCTTTTAGCTTCCACCCTTGATGCTGAGCATCCTTTTGTTTCCCCTTGAGTGTCTTCCAATACTGGAAGAAGCTGGAGAACATTTGGGGTTTGGCTTTTTAGAGTGGTACCAGCCAAACAATAGTCCATCAAAGTTTGACTACTGTCATAAATACAAAAAGAATCCATTTCCCCAAGCACACATAGCACCCCAAAGGCTGACCATTTTAGCCCACTAGACCTGCTTGGGGTGTTTTTTGATCTCCACTCTGATTTTAGGGTGGAGTTGTTCAGTTGCCTACCCTGAAGCAATCCAATGAATTCAGACTACCGTACTAATGACTGCTGATAAATTGATGTCCTACTAAGTGAAAACTTTGTATCCTATGAAGTAGATTCATTATTTAACTCAGTGATTCCTCAACTCTTTTGAGTCTACATGACTTCTTTTGTGGCTCAAAACTCTCTGATTACCCCATGATGGTGGTTGTACTTTCATATCTGCTGATTGAGAAACTATACAGTGAAAAGTTACTAGGAATTCAGCTACATGTTTAGAATGTTCTGTGCTTTATTAATCACAACAGCAGCCATGTATGTTTTATAAATAAGTAGTAAATATATGTATAAGACATATTTATCCAAAATAAAGACAATGCCTCATCCACAGGTAGATTTTCGGGTCCCTCATGATAACTCCCTGGTTCACTTAAGGATTGTGGTCTCAGATTAAGAACCACTGTCTGAACCAGAAGAAATGATTGAAACAGGAAGTTTAATCTCTTTAAAAGTTTCATGCCAAAGATATTTTTGGGCCAGTAAGGTAGGGTAGAGCTTCTCCCATCTACCTCACAGGTGTATTTTCCATAGGAGGTATGGGTAGGGCTAGCTAATAGCTGACAAAAGAAAAAAATTTTTAAAGCACATGTTTCAGGGAGTCACCCTAAATGCTCATTTGGATGACTTCCACAAAGATCAATGCTTGAGGAAGCTGGTGGAACACCCAGGGTTTGACTTTTGGGAGAGAAGATGGCCCAACAATAGACTGTGAATCAAAGTTTGACTACTGTCACAAACACAAAAGGACCAAATTCCCCAAACAGAGCTAACAGAAAAGAGACACACAACTCAGAATATACTAGAAACTACTTAACTGTACACTTTAAAAGGTGAATTTTAAGGTATGTGAATTATGTCTCAATAAAGGCGTTATTTGAAAAAAAATAACCACAAATGTCATCAGGAGTATTGAGGTCAATACAGTTGCCATATTAAGCTCCCCATATCTGAGCCCCTTGTACCTCTAATACCCAGAGCCTATGAATTTAAGCTGTCCTCAGCTCTACAGAAAGCTGATTCCTATTGATATCATTTATCTGACTTGGTATATTCTTACAAGATGACGATAAAAAACAACAGGTAGTGAAGTGGAATGAAGTGGTTCAAACACCAGCACTGAAATCAGACAGCCTGGGTCCCTGGCCTTGCTGTATGACCTTGGGTAAATCATTTCATCTCTCTGCGTCTCATCTTACTGTTTTATCATATTATTTGCTCCTGTCTCCTAACATTGCTTTGAGAAATCAATGAGTTAATGAACACAAAATGGTTAGAATACTACCTGGCTGATGCAAACTGACCTATGTCGCTTGGTAATGCACAACTATTATTTGGTAAATAGTGATAGCTGGCAAGGAAGTTTGAGGCAAAGAAGTCGAGCTATTCCTCTACTCTCTCCATGCCAGATTTTAATAAAACAAGGGCTTAGATAAAATTCTTCCTCATACAGACCTTATTTATTAGCACAGTAGGCACAACACATCATGAAACCTGTTCCATAAACTTGATGAAGCCCCAGGTCTCTGTCCTTTTAAGTGTTCTGAGCACATCCTTATGAAAGACACAGCACATATCCTCTAGTTGACACCATGCAGTCAGAAATCCTCCTCACCTAATGGCTGAGCATAGGACGCATTTGAGATTAAGTCATTCATGTCAGCCTATGGAGGTTTTAATAGGGTAAAAGCCTTGGTGGATTCTTATACTCTGTTTGTGCAAAGATAGGGAGTGTCTTCAATTTATTATAGCTAATCCACATATATTGAATACCTTTCACTTTACAAAGAAGAGCCCATTTCTAACATTCATCATACTAGAACATTAATTTCACCAATAGAAAAGGTTTGACATGCAATCTGCTAGTTAGCAAAATGTCAGTTCTTGAGTGAGATATCAATAGAAGGACTAAAGGCTTTTAGTTGTTACCTCTGTAGTGTAATCCTTTTGAATAAGTTATCTCTGGCTACTCTGGTCTATGCACTCTCAACTGTATACTCGATTCTTTAACACATATAGAACGCTTCAAGGTCCATTCTCTCTACATTGCAGAATTATGAGCAGAGAGTTCTTTGTGGTATTCCTTTATTTTCTTTTTCATGCCTGTGGGTTCTGTAGTGATATCCCCTCTTTCATTACTGATATTGGTAATTTATGTCTTTTTTTGTATTGGTCAACCTGTCCAGAGTTTTGTCAATTCTACTGATCTTTTAAAAGAACCAGAATTTAGCTTCACTGATTTTTCTCTTGCTTTTCTGTTTTTAGTTTCATTGATTTCTGCTCTTGTTTTATTTTTGAAGGTGAGTGTAAGTTATTTATTATATATGGACAGAAGTGCAAATAAAAATAGTGTTCATAAATTGCATTAATTACTTTTCCTATACTTGTTAACAACTTTTCACCTCCTATCTACTTTCTTTTTTTTAACATTTTTTTTTTTTTTTTTTTTTTTTTTTTTTGTGGTACACAGGCCTCTAACTGTTGTGGCCTCTTCCCATTGTGGAGCACAGGCTCCGGACGTGCAGGCTCAGCGGCCATGGCTCACGGGCCCAGCCGCTCTGCGACATGTGGGATCTTCCCAGACCGGGACACGAACCTGTGTCCCCTGCATCAGCAGGCAGACTCTCAACCACTGCGCCACCAGGGAAGCCCCTTTTAACATCTTTATTGGAGTACAATTGCTTTACAATGGTGTGTTAGTTTCTGCTTTATAACAGAGTGAATCAGTTATATATATACATATGTTCCCATATCTCTTCCCTCTTGCTGCTCTTGTTTTTATTATTTCCTTCTTCTTCTTGCTTTGGTTTAATTTGCTCTTTTTTTTCTAGTTTCATAAAGAAGAAGTTCAGGTTACTGATTTCAGATCTTTTCTGTTTCTAATATAAACATTAATTGCTATAAATTTACCTCTAAGCATTGCTTTAATTGCATCCCACAGCAATGCCATGTTGTATTTTTATTTTTGTTCATTCAGTTCAGAATATTTTTAAAAATTTCTCTTGAAACTTCCTCTTTGACCCTTGGGTTATGTACAAGTATGTTCTCTCATTTCCAAATATTTGGAGATTTTCTAGATATCTTTGCTATTGAATTTTAGATTGGTTCTATTAGAATCATCATTGCATTATTTCTTTTCTTCTAAATTTCTTAAGGTTTGTGTTGTGGCCCAGAATATGCTCTCTTTTGGTGTATGTTCCTTATGCACTCAAAAAGAATTTTTATTTCCCTGTTGTTGGGTGAAGTGTTTTATAAATGGAAATTGGGTCAAGTTGTTGATAATGTTGTTCTGGTGTTCTGTGTCCTTAATGATTTTCTATATACTTGTCCTATGAGAGAAGTGTTGAAGGCTCCAACAATAATTGTTAGTTTGTCTATTTCTCATTACTTCTATCAATTTTTGCTCAAATATTTGAAGCTCTGTTGTTAGATACATACATATTTTTAAATGTTATATGTTCATGGAGAATTGACTCCTTTATAATTGTGGAATTTCTTTCAGTATCTCTGGTAATATTCCTTGTTCTGAAGTCTACTTTATCTGATATTAATATAGCTATTCCAGCTGTCTTTCATTTAGTGTTTTCATGGTATATCATTTTCCATCCTTTAACTCTTTAACCTACGTGTGCCTTTATACTTAAAGTGGGTTTCATATAGACAGCATGTAGTTGATATATTAGTCAGGCTTCTCCAGAGAAATAAAACAAATAGGATATAGAGATAGATAGACAGATATAGATAGATAGATAGATGATAGGCAGGCATTATATTTAATATATATTTAATACACATATTATGTATTATATAATTTATATTATATATAAAATAATATGTATTTATCATGAGGAATGGGCTCATGAAATTATGGAGGCGAAGGAATCCCAGAATCTGTATCTGTAAACTAGAGACCCAGGCAAGCTGGTGGTATAATTCTGTCTGAGCTTGAAGGCCTGAGAACCAGGGAAGCTGATTATGCATAATCCAGTCCAAGGGCCAGAGAAGATGAGATGAAATGACCCAGCTCAGTGAGGCAAGAAAAAAGGGGCAAATTCCTCCTTCCTTCACCTTTTGTTTCATTCAGGCCTTCTCTGCATCGGATGATGCCCATTCACATTGGGAAGAGCAGTTTACTGAGTCCACGGATTCAAACACTAACCACATGTGGAAACACCCTCACAGACACACCCAGAAATAATGTTTAATCTGAGCACCAATGGCCAGTCAAGCTAATGCATAAAATTAACCATCACAAGTCTACCTTTTGTCAACTTGGTATCCATATGCGTCTCCTTTAACCATACTTAATCTCCAAATAAAGACAATAACGAAGTCATAATTCTGCCTAACATGAAACAACCACCCTGCACACAACTGAAGATACACTAATTCCTTCCCCAGAAGAGGAGGTAAAGTGCTTGAGTGATGTTAGCTCTTCTCCATGATATAAGCCCTCGTTTCTGTAATTAGCCACGTGGTCCTAGCTTGTAGTTATAACCACCTCCTCCCACTACCCATTCTGTACCTTTGCCTTCAGCAAGCACCCCAGTTGGTCGCGGTTCTTTACATCATGAGGTGACACAATCCTTCATTTCTGAAGTGTTCAGACCATTAGTACTGTAGTCCTGCCTGGACTGAACTGTAGTTTTCCATTGACCTTAATCACAAGGCATGGTTATACTAAGAGACACCCTAAGGGATGTCCTATACTCCAGACATACTCTTCCTTACCTCCACTGTGGAGGAGGAGTCCAATTTCACCCTGGTAGTCAGGACCAGTCACCTCAGCCAACACCATAACTCTCTTCTTTGCCTGTTGACCCAGAGGCACGAGGAACCCAAAGTGGTAGGGCAGCAGTATTCACTTTCTGTTCAATGGATTCATTGTTGTGTCTCCTGGTGGAAGCATTTCCCTCTGGAACTAAGTCCTCTAGGCTAGCAGAGCATAAAATTTGGGGAACAGGAAGCAAAAATTTTGCTAGTGGATCACTAGGGGTAATAGTAAACGGTGCCACTCTCACTTCTACCCCCTGATTCCTGAACCTGTGAATCCTAGCTATCAGAAAAATTGCACCATATATTGGATGCTGATTCAGAGCATATACAGCCTTCTGGAGAACCTTGTCACAGCCCTGCAAGATATTGCCACCTAGCTGGCACTGTATCTACGTCGACAAAAGGCCATTCCACTGTTCTATCAAGCCAGCTGCTTCAGAATGAGGGAGGAGGGACATGCTAAGACCAGTGAATTTCATGAGCATGGGCCCATTGCTGTACTTCTTTTGCTATGAAGTGAGTTCCTGGATCAGAAGCAATGCTGTGTGGCATACCATCATGGTGCATAAGGCATTTCATAAGTCCATGGATGGTAGTCTTGGTGGAAGCATTGCATGCAGGGGAAGCAAATCTGTATCCAGAGTAAGTGTCTATTCCAGTAAAAACAAAATGCTCCCCTTTCCATGATGGAAGTTGTCCAGTGTAATCAGCTTGCTGCCAGGTAGCTGGCTGATCACCCCAGAGAATGGTGCCATATCGGGGGCTCAGGGTTGATCTCTACTGCTAGCAGATGGGTCACTCAGCTGTGGCCATAACCAGATCGACCTTGGTGTGTAGAAGTCCATGTTGTGGAGCCTGGGCATAACCTCCATCCCTGCTACTATGGCCACTTTGTTCATGAGCCCAAATGGCCATGGCAAAAGTAGCTGGGGAAAGAGGCTGACTGGTGTCCACAGAACAGGTCATTCTATTTACTTGATTATTAAAATCCTTCACCATTGAAGTCACTGGTGAGCATTCACATGGGACACAAATATCTTCATGTTTTTTGCCCATTCAGAGTCATCTATCTATATACCTCTTCCCCAAATTTCTTATTAATTTTCTGATCATGTTCCTTCCAAGTCCCTGACTATCCAGCTAAACCATTGACCACAGCCCATTAATTGGTGTATAATTGCTTGTCTGGCCATTTCTCTTACCAGGCAAAGTGAACAACCAAATGCTCTGCTTGACGTTCTGCCCACTGGGTGGATTCCCCTTCACCACTGTCCTTCAGGGATGTCCCAGAGAGGGACTGTAGTGCCACAGCTGTCCACTTTTGGGTGGTGCTTGCACATCATACAGAACCATGTGTAAACCAAGCCCAAGTCTTCTTTTCCCTATGAGATCATAGATGCAGGCTGGGAAGAAAAGGCAGAGTAGCAGCAGTAGGGCCATTGGCATTTGGGCTACTTCTCTGTGTAATTTACTTGTGCCTTCAGGGCCTGCTTGGACCTGATCATGGACTGAATTGAAATATCTTGCAATATCTTGCAGGGCTGTGACAAGGTTCTCCAGAAGGCTGTATATGCTCTGAATGAGCATCCAATATATGGTGCAATTTTTCTGATAGCTAGGATTCACAGGTTCAGGAATCAGGGGGTAGAAGTGGGAGTGGCACCGTTTACTATTACCCCTAGTGATCCACTAGCAAAATTTTTGCTTCCTGTTCCCCAAATTTTATGCTCTGCTAGCCTAGAGGACTTAGTTCCAGAGGGAAATGCTTCCACCAGGAGACACAACAATGAATCCATTGAACAGAAAGTGAATACTGCTGCCCTACCACTTTGGGTTCCTCGTGCCTCTGGGTCAACAGGCAAAGAAGAGAGTTATGGTGTTGGCTGAGGTGACTGGTCCTGACTACCAGGGCGAAATTGGACTCCTCCTCCACAGTGGAGGTAAGGAAGAGTATGTCTGGAGTATAGGACATCCCTTAGGGTGTCTCTTAGTATAACCATGCCTTGTGATTAAGGTCAATGGAAAACTACAGTTCAGTCCATGTATCACTTCCGTGTAAAGTGCTGCTGTGCATGCCCAGCTCTATGGCTTGGTGGGTCAGATAACACCCAACTCATTATTGGCATCTCAGGCCGCATGGGGACTTGGCGGCTCATGGTTAATCATTCAGTCTCTACTAATGCCCAGTGACAGGCCATGAGCTGTTTCTCAAAAGAGGAGCAATTATCCGCAGGAAGGAAAGGCTTTGCTTCAAAATCCTAAGGACCTGCCCTGTCATTCACATATAGGGACCTGTCAAAGGCTCCAAACAGCATCCCTACTTACCACTGCCCCTTCAAGCACCACTGGATTTGCTGGATCATATGGTCCAAGTGGTAGAGCAGTGTGCCTAGCACTCTGGACCTGTTGCAGAGCCTTCTCTTGTTCTGGGCCCCTCATTCAAAACTACCAGCTTTTTGGGACACTTGGCAAGTGGGACAGGGTAATCTACAAATGAGAAATATGTTTCTTCGAAAATCTGAAGAGGCCTAGGCATCGTATCTCTTTCTTGATTGTAGGAGGGGCCAGATGCCACAACTTATCCTTCACCTTGGAAGGAATATCTCAAAATGCTCCCTATCACTGGACCCTTAGGAATTTCACTGAGGTAGAAGGCACTGAATCTTAATCAATTTATTTCCCACCCTCTGATATGCAAGTGTCTTACCAATAAGGCTAGTTGCTACTTTTTGCTTACAAGGTACAATCAGCACAATGTCATCAATGTAATGGACCAATGTGATATCTCATGAAAATTGATCAAGATCCCTATGTACTAAATTATAAAATAGAACTGAAGAGTTGATATACCCCTGAGGTAGGACAATGAAGCTGTACTGCTGGCCTTGCCAGCAGAAAACAAACTGCTTCTGGTGGTTCTTATTGACAGGGGTGGAGAAAAAGGTATTTCTCAGTCAATAGCTGCATACCAGGCAGCAGGAGATGTGTTGATTTTCTCAAGCAAAGAAACCATATCTGGTACAGCAGATGCAATTGGAGTCACCACCTGGTTAAGCCTACAATAATCCACTGTCATTCCCAAAGATCCATCTGTCATATGCATAAGCCAAATAGGAGAGTTGAATGGGGATGTGGTGGGAATCATCACCCCTGCATCTTTCAAGTCCTTGATGGTGGCACTAATCTCTGCAATTCCTCCAGGAATGTGATATTGATTTTGATTTACTATTTTTCTAAAACTATCTATAGGCAGTTCTAGTGGCTTCTACTTGACCTTTCCCACCATAATAGCCCTCAAGGGACCAATGGGAGAGATTCTGCCAGCTGCTTAAAATGACTATTCCAATTATGTATTCTGGAACGAGAGAACTAACTACAGGATGGATTCAGGGACCCAATGGGCTCACTGCAAGATGGACTGGAGCTAAAACTCCATTGACCACCAGACTTCTATAAGCCTCTACTCTGACTGGTGAACCACAATGATGTTTTGGGTCTCCTGGAATTAGTGTCAGTTCAGAACTAGTATCTAGTAGTCTCTGAAAAGTCTGATTGTTTCCTTTCCTCAATGTATAGTTACCCTGAGAAAAAGTCATAGGTCCCTTTGCACAAGGTTGGGAGAAAAATTAACAGTATACATTTTTGGTAGTATACTGGGGTTCTTCCTCAAGGTGTTCTGGGTCTGTAAACAGAGGTACAATGTGTGACCCATGTGGAGATATACTACACTCCAAAAGAACTACTTGAGTTTCTTCTAATTAGTACAGACAAATATCTGAGGATCATGTGTGGAAATGGATACTAAGAATGTAGGACACTCCATTCTCTTCTCTCTTCCTAGGACTCCAATTACATTTGTGTTAGACCTTTCAGGTATTGCTCTATAGTTCTCTAAAACTCTGTAGAGTTTCTTCAATCTTATTCTCTCTTCTCTTCGGATTAAATAATTCTTATTATTCTATCTTCAAGTTTACAGATTCTTTCCCTGTCATCTCCATTCTGCTGTTAAGCCCCTCCAGTGAGTTTTTATTTCATATATTGTATTTCTCAATTCTAGAATTTCCTTTTGTTCTTTAAAAAAATGATAATATCAATTTTCTGCTGATATTTTGTAACATTTCATTGATTGCAAGCATATTTTTCTTCACTTCATTAAGCATAGTTGTAATAGTTGTTTTATAATCCTTGTCCACTAGTTCCAATATTGTGGTTATCTCTTGGCTGGTTTCCACTGTTGTCTTTTTTTTGAGATTGGATCACATTTTCCTGTTTCTTCATATGTATGTCAAGCAGTTTTGTATTATAACCTCAAGATTCTGAATGCTAAATTATGGAGGCTCTGAGATTCTGATATATTTCCCTGAAGAATATGGATACTTTTGTGTTGGCAGTAAATTAACTCAAACTGCCAACTCAGGTTATTTAGCTGGGCTGTTTTGCATCTGTCCTAAACATGCATGCTTCAGGGGTAAGTCAGAGACTTGGGCATAATTTGATGCTTCTCATCTCTGGCTCTGTCCTTTCTGGAATTTCCCCCCTCACTTTCCAATGGTTATCGTTACCCAGAACTCTGTCCTTTAATTCTTCATACCAGAAAGGCTGCTGGCCTTCTATTAGAGTGTTAACTTACTCACAATCCCACCTTTAGTCCACCCTCAGGTTAAAAGGAGTAAAAAAAATGGCAAATATGCTCCCTACCTTCCCTCTTTCCAAGCATCAAAACATTTTGCTTACTCTTCAGTGCCTTCCTGTCATTATTTGTTGTATTTTTTCCAGAGCAGGTGATGGCAAACTTTTTCTATAAAGGGCCAGATAATAAATATTTTAAGCTTTGTGGGCCATATAGTCTATCACAACTAATCAGTTCTGCCATTACAGCATGAAAGCAAAAATAGAATATATATAGACCAATGGGTGTGGCTGTGTTCCAATAAAACTACATCTACAAAGACAAGTGGTAGACTGTATTTGACCTATTGGCCATAGTTTGCCAAACCCTAGTCTGTAATTTGCAAGGGGGCCAAGTCTGACAGGAGCTTACTTGACCATACCAGTAGTTGAAACTTCTTTATACAATATTTTCTGTTTTAGTTAATTAATTTTCAGATACTCCATGTTAATTGGCTAAACAGAAAGAAATTCAAATTAATAAAATTTAAAGAAGGAAAAAAAAAACCCAAACTAACGCCGAAAAATCACAAAGGGGGCTGTATCATCTTGTCATACTGAAATGTAAGTTTGACGTATATGAGTTATAGATCAATGTGTGATTATTAGGCTAATTTGGGGGGTTGCCTGACTTAGGGTTACAAAGGACAAGATCCATTGATTCATCCAACAATGTTTATTGAGCATATATGAGTCAGGCATTGCACTAGGTACTGGAGATACGATGAGCAAAATGGCTAGAGCACAATGGTTAAGAGCAGGGGTCTCCAACCGCCGGGCCATGGACCGGTACCTGTCTGCAGCCTGTTAGGAGCCCGGCCGCACAGCAGGAGGTGAGCAGTGGGTGAGCGAGCGACGCTTCATCTGCCTCTCCCCGTCACTCCCCATCACTCACGTTACTGCCTGAAGCACCCCACCCACCCCATCCGTGGAAAAATTGTCTTCCACGAAACAGGTCCCTGGTGCCATAAAGGTTGGGGACCTCTGATTAAGAGCATTGACTCTGGAACCAGCCTCCCTGGGTTTAAATCCTGGCTCTGTTATTTCTTAGTTTTGTGAGCTTGGGCAAGCTACCCTGCCTCTCTGGGTCTCAGTTTCCTCCGTATGTATAACAATAATAATGCCTGATGGACTTACTATGAGAATTAAATAAATTAATATTTATAAGCTATTGAGAAAATTGCCTGACACATAGTAAAAGTTGTATATGTGCTTGTTAAACAACAAAGACAGACCATCTCTGCCCTTAAGAAACTTAGAGTCTAGTGAGAGAGACTGCCTTTAATCTAAAAAACAAAAAGCAACTGTAAAAACAAGTAAATGTACAATGTAAGTGTGATCAGTGCTACAAAGGAGATTTACATGGAGCTGTGAGAGTTTTTATTACAGGAATTTGACCAGAGAAAGCATCTCTGGGGAAGTGATATTTGAGCTGAGGATAAGTAGGAGTAAATTAGGCAAAAAAAAAATCTATGTTTTTGGAAGGAGCATGATGAGTGACTCTGTATTTCCTGTCTTGCTAACTAAGCACACTGTTGAATGAGGGCATAACCCATGTCTCAAACTTCTGTATTCTCCGTCATGCCCAGTAAGCATGATAGGTGTCCTGGACAAGTCTGATGTTATGTGTGACAAGCAAGAGCTGCCATTCCGGAGGCTTATTCTTCCCTTTTCCTGCCTGGCTACCCCAAATCTGGGAAACCCACTGTACGAAGAATGCTTGGGGGTGTCAAAGTCCTCTGTGTAGAAGGCAAGGCCACTGAAGGGAAGCAGCAGTTTGGATGATGAATGTAACACTCTTCGTTAGCATTTTGGCTGCTGTATCATTTCAAAAGCATTTGCTCCATAGACTCAGCCTTGAGAATCTTAAGAAGCTGTGCTGAGCAGAGGACACTCTAGACTGAGGCTCCTCATGTTCCCTTGCAGCATTCAATTCTGAAGCCCACGACCCTCTGGAGGGGCATTCTTTACAAACCAAGGTTTCTATTTCATCACATGTGGCAAAAGGATTGGAATCATCAGGCACCTGCAACAATTTTATTTCCAGGATTCTTTCTCTTGTCAACTACAGATCAGGAAACAAATGTATGAAAGTGGATATCTTTTTTCCTCATTCCAAGTAGGAGCAGCTGACATCATTTGCAGTGTGGAACTGCTGAAAACCTTGAACAATCCATTTCAGGGCACTTTGTGGGGAACATTTCCATCTGGTGTAGAGATATGTACCAACCCAACCTCAGGACACATCCATTTTTTTTTTTTTTTTGTGCTTTGCAGTATTTTAAGAAGTTTCATGTGCAAGCTGCTACTTCCAGAGGCCCTTACTACCCCATTCATGCCAAACAAGGAAGACACCCAGTATTCCCAGCCAAAGTCTTGAGATTCAATGGGATTTCAATAGCTTGGGTCAAATGCCCACCCCAAATCAATCACTGTGGCCAGGGGATGGAATGAGTGACTGGCTTATCCTAAGCCATGTGTTCCACCTGGGAATAGTCAGCTGCCTCAAAACTACATGTATTCCCCAAATAGGAATCAGGATTGGTGGGAAGGGACAAAGTAGAAAGGCATGATAGGAAGGCAAACAGCAAATGCTCATTCCGTGCAACAGTAATGATTTTTTGTGTGAGATAAGGCGTGTTCACTTTAAACTTGTCTAAGTCCCTTCCTACATCAGCAAACTAGTCTTGCGACAACCCCAGAAGGTAGCTTAGACTGGAAATACTGTTCCAGTATAGCTGAGGAAATGAAAGCTCACATGAGGCAAGTGAATTAGACACCTGACTCTCAGGCTGTAGAAACATGGGTTCTCTAAACACCAAATCAACATATTGAGTTGTGTTCATTTTATCTTATTTTTAAACCCCACAACCCCTTTCCATTCCCCCTTTTCTCCTCATCCCCATAGCCATTCTAACATGTTTAACATGTCGCTTTTTTGTTTGAATCTATTCTTTCAAACTGTGTATTGTATTGTGTGCATGGATTCTTAATCTATATAAGTGATCCTATGTTATATACCTCGTTCTGTTTCTTACTTTTTTCATTCAGCATCATGCTCTAGATCAATCTATGTTGCCATGCATATATTATCTTGTTACTTAAACTGTTGCCTAATATTTCATGGCATGCATCCACCATATTTTACCTATCCGCTCTCTCAGTCAAGGGCTCCCACTACGATTCTGCTAACCTTCCACCACCACAAATAACACTTCCACAAACATCTTCATATATATCCCCCTATGGGCTTGTGTGGGGATTTTCCTAGATATATATACTCAGGAGCAGAATTGTTGGGTCATAGTATATGTGTATATTTAATATGACTAAGTTAGCTATATGACTCCCCCCAAGCCAGTGAGGCCTCTCTTGGCCACCTTTTCTTCAATTTCAATCCCCATGTAGTATTTCATATCCCTCTTTCCTGCTTTAACTTCTCAGCTTAGCACTTCTAACTATCTAATAAATTAAATAATTTATGCATTATTTTATTATCTTATAATAAGTAGTGATTATCATAACATTTTAACATATTTTTGTCTGTTTTGTTCACTGCTTATATCCTAAGCACCTGGAACAGCACTTGACACATGGATGGTGCTCAGTAAATATTCATTGAGTGAGAGGTGTTTTGCCAGAATAGCTGAACCAACCTACATTATGCAGAACGTAAGGGCTCTTATAACCCCATATCTCCATCAACACATTATCAGCTTTTTAATGTTTGCCAGTCTGAGAGCTGCTTGGTTAAACTTGTATTTCTCTAATTACTAATGAGTTTGAGCACATCTTCAAAGATTTTATTTTATCGAAGTACTGCCCTTGGAGGTGAGCTCTTTGTTACTAAAGAGGCCAGTCAAGTTCTAGTAAAGATTTTCAGACAAATGACCTGAGCTGCACATCCATATCCCTAGCTAAGAGCAAGCACACTCAGGACATCTAATGTCTAATTTGCAAAGAAAACTCTAAAACCCAAAACAAGAGTTCACAACATCAGCTTCAACTCTACCTCCCAAATCATGTATCTTTTGGCTGCTAGAAACTCCTTAAAAGAGTCTGTTGTGGAAGAAGTCTAAATTCCATGGCACTCTTCACTTAGTGAACATAAAATTGTCTGAAGAGCCAATTTTTCCTCATTAACACCAGTTAACACACCCAAGGAAGTGTGTGTCCCAGGATTAGCTCATAAATGAAGCTCAAGTTTCAAATGCCATACCCTTACTTTCTAGGCCAGTTCCAGATCCGCTCAACTCACAATGGAAAGCAGTTTTCAGCTTCAACTCCTCCTCTGATCCAGGCAGCTTGGGGTGCCAAATGAGCAAAGGCTTAGGACCAAGGAGATAAAGCTCTAAACATTCATTCATTCCACCTTTATTGAGAACCTACAATGTGCCAGAAAGCACTCTAGGCACTGGGGATACAGTTCTTGACATCAGGCAATAAACAATTTTGTGGGTAAAGAAACACATTATATAAACAGTCACATTCAGAGAATGTGGTAAGATTTATGCTGGAAGGAAACAAGGAGCTTTGGAGAGCACAACCAAAGGGCACTTGCCCTGGACTGGGAAGGGAGAAACAGAAGCAGATAAGACAGAAAGAAGGCTTCTCATAGGCATATTGCTTGAACTGAAACTACAAGATCAAGTAGAATCTTCCCAGAAGGATTGGGGGGAGGAGGTCAAAAAGAACAGCATGTATACATTCTAAAAACTTTTAGATATCCCACTCTGACTTAGAGTAAGGGTATGAAGGTGTGGTAGACATTGGTGCTTTTTGCCAAATAATACAGTTGTCTCCTACCCTCTTCTCATGAGTACATGGTAAGATAGCACTCCCTAGCCTCCCTTGTGTCCAGGGATGACCAATGAATTGTGAGCAGAAGTGATGCCTGTCATTTCCAGGTTGAGCATTTAATTGCCAGAGTAAGAGCCACCAGGCTATCTTCCCTTTACCATGGTGACAGGCAATGCCCCAGGTGGTGGAAGCTCCATCAACGTTTGTCCCAGAGTAAAGGTGAGGTGGAGCAGAGTCCCTGATGACCTGCATCAGACAAGTAGGATGAGTGAGAGATAACTTTTGTTATTTTATATACCACTAAGATTTGGGGTTTGTTTGTTATGTGGCATAACCTTGCCTATCCTAATTAATACAGAAGGAAGAGTAGCAGAAATGAGGAATGAAACTAGACAGGTAAACAATAGCCTCATCTGATGAACTTCTTTATCCTGTAGAATTAGTGGTTTAGTGGTTGTTAACTCCTGCTCTGCAGAATCCTTGGTGCCTCAGGGAAGGTAGGAGACATAAAATATTCAGGGATTCAGGCCTCTGACCTTCACTTCAACAAGATACTTCTGCTTTTATCAATTGCCAACAATGACAAAAATGAACAAAATGCCCAGATGAATCATGATCAGACTTGACTTGAGAAAGATTGCTCTGGATACTCTTTGGAAAATGAATTGTGAAGAGGCAAGACTGAAGGCAAGGAGCTCATTTAGGATGCTATTGCAGGAGTCCAGATGAGAGAAGACGGTGAATTGGACTAGGGGGATGGCAGTGGGGTAGAGAGAGTGAATATATATTTAAAGATTATTTTATATATATATATATATGTTTAAAGAGGCAGAGGAAGATATCAATGATGACTCCAAGGTTTCTGCCTTGGACAGAATGGTGGTACCATTCACTAAGATGGGAAGCACAGGAGGAGAAGCAGGTTGGAGGACGAGCTGATGAGCTCAGTTTCAAACATGGTGCCACACGCCTGTGAGACAATCAAGGAGGGAGGAGTCTCATGAGAGAGGTCTGGGTTCAGGAAGTCCCGGTTCTACCACTTAGTAGCTATGAGAATTTGGGCAAGTCAAGATGGTTTTGAGAAGGTATGATGTAAATTTTAAAATGCCAAATAAATGGTAATAATAAATGTTTTCGTGGGGAACAAACTGGATGTAGGGAGGAGGGGAGATTTGTCCGGGGACATTCAGGACTTATTTGGCCTGAAGAGCAACTGCAGAGCTCTGTCTGATTCACGGTGGCATCACCAGGGACATTCCAATCTCTGGGAAACTTATCCCAACAAAGAAATTATTTCCAGTGGGTTGGTGTCATGGCGATTTAGCTGATTTGGGCCAGGGGTGGGGGATTTGGAGGAAGGGCTGCTTAATCCTGGGCAGTGGGAAATTGGGATGAGGCCAGTGTAAATGTGGCAGGCTGGGAAACATTTTTGTAGACAGAAAGCATTTTTAAATTTGTTTTTTATTGTGGTAAAATATATATAACATAAAATTTACCATTATAAACATTTAAAAATGTACAGTTCAGTGGCATTAAGTACATTCACATTGTTAAGCAATCATCACCAATAGCCATCTCCAGAATTACTTCATTATCCTAAACTGAAACTCTGTATCCGTCAAACAACAAGTCCTCATTACCCCTCCCCCTAGACCCTGGCACCCACTATTCTACTTTCCGTCTGTATGAATTTGACTATTCTAGGTCTCTTATATAAGTGGAATCATACATTATTTGTTCTTCTGTGTTTGGCTTATTTCACTTAGCATATGGTCTTTAGGGTTCATCCATGTTGTAGCATTATCAGATTTTCATTCCTTTTTCAGGCTATATGAATAATACTCCATTGTATGTATATACTACATTTTGTTTAGCCATTCATCCATTGATGGACATTTAAGTGGCTTCTACCTTTTGGCTATTGTGAATAATGCTACTAAGAACATTAATGTACAAATATCTGTTCGAGTCCTTGCTTTCAATTATTTTAGGTATATGCTTAGAAGTGGAACTGCTGCATCCTATGGTAATTCTATATTTAATTTTTTTGAGGAGCCACTATACTATTTTCCACAATGGCTGCACCATTTTACATCCCCACCAGCAAGGCACAACGGTTCCAATCTCTCCACATACTTGCCAACACCTGTTTTGTGTTTTTTTTCTATTTTTGTTTTTTTTTTAAAGAGCCTTTCTAATGGGTGTGAAGTGGAAACTCATGATTTGGTTTCCATAACTCTAATAATTAGGGGTGTTGAGCATCTTTTCATGTGTTCATTGGCCATCGTTATAATTTCTTTACAGAAATATCTATTGACGTCCTTTGCCCATTTTTGAATTGGGTTGTTTGTTTTTTGTTGTTAAGTTGTTGGAGTTCTTTATATATTCTGAATATTAACCCCATATGAGATATATGATTTGCAAATATTTTCTCTTATTTCATGGGTTGCCCTTTCACTCTGTTCTTTGTAGTAAAAGTTTTTTAATTTTGATGAAGTCAAATTCATTTTTTCTTTTGTTGTCTGTGTTTTTGCTATTATATCCAAGGAAACGTTACCAAGTCCAATGTCATGAAGCGTTTCTCTTATGTTTTCTTCCAACAGTTTTATATTGTTAGCTCTTACATTGATTTTAAGTTAATTTTTGTATATTGTGTAAGGTAAGACTCCATCTTCATTCTTTTGCATGTGACTATCCAGTTTTCCTAGCACCATTAGTTAAAGAGATTGTTCTTTCCCCATTAAATGGTCTTGGCACCCTTGTCAAATGTCCTTTGACCATAATTACTAGGGTTTATTTCTGGGTTGTCTATTATATGGCATTGGTTTGTATGTTTCTTTTTCTGCCAGTATCACACTAATTTGACTACTGTAGGTTTGTAGCTAACTTTGAAATCAGGAAGTATGAGACATCCAACTTTGTTCTTCTTTTTCAAGATTATTTTGGATATTTGGGGGTCTCTTGAGATTCCATATGAATTTTAGGACATTTTTCTATTTCTGAAAAAATCGTTTTGGGGATTGCATTGGATCTGTAGATTGCTTTGGGAGAAAGCATTTTAAAAAAACTTTTTCACAGGTGATTTTATATTGTTAAACCAAGGCTTGTGTTTTATGTGTTTTTTGTAAAAAGCAAACTCTTGAGTAAAGAATTTAGAAGAGGCAAAGATAATGATAAAAATCTGAGGAACAATGTTCAGGTTGGGGGCTCTGCAATATAGTTATGGGTGCAGCTGGTGTCCTTTTGCAGTCATTTGCATATACTATGACTTGGTTTCCATCTGCTCTGTGACCCAAAAGACCTTTGAGTTACCTAAAAGTGGCCTAAAAAAAATCAGGAATTTTGACATTGGATGTAAATCTATACGGCTATACCAAGAGACTTCATAGAAAAGCTTTATTTACGGTTCATAATTCTTGTTAAATCAATCACCCCATTTAATTGAAACCAAAGGGAATAAAATGACCATATATTTATTGACATGATGAGATGTCAGCATTATCTGATGAAGTCATCTGCAAAGTCTTGAGGACTATCCAGAAGCAATAGTTTAGAAGACTGAGAAAAACTTAGGAACAATGTGCTGCCTTCTGAAACCCAACACACCAATTCCAAACTTCCAGAGCCAGGACAAGCTATCTCCTGTTGACCATATTACTTCCTAATGGTACTATAAACATTTATAATACCAACCTAAAGTCAAGTGGAGCCAGAAGGCAGATGATACCCACATCCTACTATCAGCCAAATTTGCATCTTCCCTACTGGACAAGATGTAGTATCTACAACCTAACGTCTAGAGAATTTCTCCTTATTGTTACCTGTAAGTCCTTACCTGTTCAACTCCTGAATTAGTCCATTGCTAAATAACAAATTACCCCAAAACTTTTTGGCTGTAAACAACAAGTTTGTTACCTTACAATTTCTGGGGGTTAGGAATCCAAGAGAGAAGCTTATCTGGGTGGTTCAGATTCAGGGTTTCTCCTGAGGCTACAATCAAGATGCTAGTAGGAATTGCAGTCATCTCAAGGTTCAACTGAGGGAGGATCTGCTTTCAATTTCACTTTATTATATGATTGTCATCCAACAGTGTTCAGAACTCAGGATTTTAATTAAGATATTTACATGTAGACCAATGGAACAAAATCAAGAACCCAGAAGTAAATCCATGCATATACTGTCAACTAATATTTGACAAGGGAGTCAAGAATACTCAATGGAGAAGACAATCTCTTCTTAATAAATCTCTTCTTAATAATTGGTGTTAGGAAAATTGGATATTCACATGCAAAAGAATGAAAGTAGACCCTTATCTTAAACTACTCACAAAAATTAACTTGAAATGTATTGAAGACTTAAATGTAAGACCTGAAACAATAAAACTCCTAGAAGAAAACATGAAAGAAAGCTCTTTGACGTTGGTCTTGGCAATGATTTTTTGAATATACTGACTAAAACAAAAGCAACAAAAGCGAAAATAAACAAGTGGAATGACATCAAACTAAAAAGCTTCTGCACAGTAAAAGAAATGATCAACAAAATGAAAAGGCAACCCATAGAATAGGAAAAAATATTTGCAAATCACATATTTATTAAGGGGTTAATGTCCAAAATATATAATGACCACATACAGCTCAATAGCAAAAAAAAAAAAAGGATAAAAAAAACAAACAAAAAATCCAATAAAAAATGGGCAAAGAACTTGAATAGACATTTTTCCAAAGAAGATATTCAAATGGCCAACAGGTACATGAAAAGGTGCTCAACATCACTAATCATCAGGGAAATGCAAGTCAAAACCACAATAAGATACCATCTCACACCTGTTAGAATGACTATTATCAAAAAGACAAGAGATAACAAGTGTTGGCAAAGATGTAGAGAAAAAGAAGCCTTGTACACTGTTGGTGGGAAAGTAAATTGGTGCAGCCATTATGGAAAAACAGTATGGAGTTTCCTCAAAAATTTAGAAATAGAACTACCATATGATCCAGCAATTCTACTTCTGGGTATATATCCGAAGGAAATAAAATCACTATCTCAAATTGATATCTGCATCCCCATATTTGTTGCAGCATTATTTATAATAGGCAAGACACGAAAACAACCTATGTGTCCATCAATAGATGAATGGATAAAGAAAATGTTACCTTTCTCTCTCTAACATATATATGTACTATATATAATGTAATATTATTCAGCCATAAAAAGGGGGAATTTTGCCATTTATGACAACATGAATGAACCCTGAGGGAATTATGCTAAGTGAAGTAAGTCAGACAGAGAAAGACAAGTATTATATGATCTAACTTCTGTGTAGAATTTAAAGAAGCTTAACTCATAGAAGCAGAGAACAGATTGATGGTTGCCAGACGTGACAGGTGGAGGGTAGGGGAAATGAGTGAAGGTGGTCAAAAGGTACAAACTTCTGCTTATAAGACAAATAAGTTCTGGGGATGTAATGTACAGCATGGTAACTATAGTTAACAATAATCTAATATATATTTGAAAAATTCTCAGTGAGCAGATTTTAAACATTCTCACACAAGAAAAATTATGACTATGTAAGGTGATGAATGTTAACTAAACTTACTGTGGTAATCATTTTGTAATATATACAAATATCAAATCATTATGCTGTACAGCCTAAACTTATACAATACTATATGTCAATTACAGCTCAGTAAAACTGAGGGTGGGTGATAAATGTTAAATTTCATTGGAAAAAAAGACATTCACATGCTTGGAACTGACCTCATACTTGACTTGTTTAGAGAAGAGTGGACAGCATCGCTGCCAGCTGTATCTAATGGGCTTGAAATTTTTGTTCTTGGAGGGAAACACCATTTTGATTATCAACACAGGGGTAGAGCAGGCTGTACAATCACTTTTGCCAAAACAGGTTTTTTTTTTTTTTTAATTTTACTAAATAGCAGAAATTCTTACCCATCTGCCTTGCCTTGGTCTGGAAGCAGGAGAATGGTCAGCATGGTATCTTGATGTTTTCTCTGGGTCTCAGGGTTCAAAAATATTAGTCTCTCCAACCAATCTCCTAGGCAAGTGGTGGTGATGAGCATGGAACTAGAAAACTTCAGCTAGAGAGAGACCAGTGCCTCTAGAGCATCTCCTGAGCAGAGCCTCTATCATGGAAAATCAATCATTCCTGAAAGGCAAGGCCAGGTCTGAGGTGGAAAAGGGTGAGATGACACTTCATGCCCATCTGACCTACTCATTCTCTGAGGAGCCCTTTAAAGGAAGGAAATAGTGAAATGGCCCAATTACCACAGCGTAATTTTGCAGGCTGATAAGAGGAACAAAGAGACCACTGTTGGTGGGGTTGGCAACCAGCGAGTGGGGTTTTAGAGCTGGATTTTCTCCAGCATCCCAGGGCTGCTGAAAGATTGGATCATTAAGAGTTTATGGCCTCATGGAGCTATTTTAAGCCTGTTCCATTGCTTGATGCTGGCCTCAGCTTCAAGCTGCCACAGATTCTTTTATCCCCCAGGAACTGTGGCTTGGGCTGAACAAAAGACAGCCTGCTCCTTTGAAGAGAGGAGGACCTGGGGCTGAAAGATGGGGTTGCAGGGGAAAGGGTTTGTTGGACCTAATGAGCTGCCGGAGGTGCTGCTGTCACTGCTTTGCCACCACAGCTGCCCATATGCTGTTCCTGTTCTCAGGCAGCTGACTTGATGGGGCATGCTCACATAGAATCAAAAAGAAAGCAACTGGGACTTCCCTGGTGGTGCAGTGGTTGGGAGTCCACCTGCCAGTGCAGGGGACATGGGTTTGAGCCCTGGTCTGGGAAGATCCCACATGTTGCTGAGAGGCTGAGCCTGTGTGCCACAACTACTGAGCCCACGAGCCACAACTACCGAGCCCACATGCCACAACTACTGAGCCCAGTGCCTCGAGCCCGTGCCCCACGACAAGAGGCCACCACAATGAGAAGCCCGTGCGCCACAATGAAGAGTGGTCCACACTCGCCACAACTGGAGAGGGCGCACGTGCAGCAACAAAGACCTAATGCAGACCAAAATAAATAAATAAAATAAATAAATTTATTTTAAAAAGGAAGAAAAAATAACAACTACCCTGTGTACTCTGAACAAGGCAGAGGGGTACCAAGTAAGAAAACTAAGTCCTAACCTCCCTGCTTGGAGAGAAGGAGAGTAGAGAATAAGGATGATAGGGTCCTTCCAAAGCTAATTAATCTTTCCAGAAGCAAAGCAAAGTGTCACATTTGACCAGAGGTATCTAATACCAAAGGTTCATCATGCCTTAGGCTCAGAGATCTGAAGTCCTGGGCCTTTCTTCTTGGATGCTCACTTTTAGAGGTGTGTAGGATAAGAAACTATCTTGGAAAAACATAGTAATTAATGTTAGCAAAGGTTCTCAGAGATTTTCAAGGCCCATGGATCCCTACTAGAAACTAGTTCCCAGTAACTCATTCAACAACAAAAAAATTTGCCTACTATATGCTGGGAACTTTCTTAGGCCGATTGAATGTAACCATGAACAAAACAAACATCTCTACCCTCATGGAGTTTAAACCCTAATAGGGAGTGACAGACCACAAACAAGATAACTTATTAAATATATACTGTGCCAAATGACGATGAATGAAGAAATAAAAAGCAGAGTTTGGAAGGATGGGAAATACCAGAGTTGGTAGTGGGGGGTTCACCATTTTAGATCAAGGAAGGCCTTGTAGAGATGGGAATATTTGAGCAGAGATTTGAAGGAAGTGAGGCAAAGAGTCATGGAAATATCTGTGGGACAATTGTTCCAGGCAGAGGGAAGATCGTGAGCTAAGACCTGGCATGGTTGAAGAATAGCAAGGAGGCTAGAGTGGTTGAAATGATGAAATGGAGGAGAAGATGATTGAAGAGGTAACAGGGGGCCAAATGGTGGACTTTCCTATAAACTAAGGATTGAATTTTATTATGAGTGAGGTGGGAAGCCACTGGAAGATTTTCAGTAAATGAATATCATAATCGTATTTATGTCTTAAAAATAATTCTGTGAAAACTATAATGAGGTATCACCTCACACCAGTCAGAATGGCTATCATTAAGAAGTCCACGGGACTTCCCTAGTGGTCCAGTGGTAAAGAATCTGCCTTCCAATGCAGGAGACACAGGTTCGCTCCCTGGTTAGGGAACTAAGATCCCACATGCTGTGGGGCAACTAAGCCTGCATGCCACAACTACTGAACTTGCATGGCTCAACTAGAGAGCCTGCATGCCGCAAACCACAGAGCCCATGTGCTCCGGAGCCTGCACGCCACAACTAGAGAGAAGCCTGTGCGCTGCAGCAAAAGATCCTGCATGCCTCAACAAAGAGCCTGCGTGCTGCAAACAAGACCCAACTCGGCCACAGATAAATAAAATAAATAAATAAATAATAAAGTAAATCTTTAAAAAAAAAGAAGTCTACAAACAATAAATGCTGGAGAGGATTTGGAGAAAAGGGAACTCTCCAGCACTGTTGGTGGGAATGTAAATTGGTGCAGCCACTATGGAGAACAGCATGGAAGTTCCTTAAAAAACTAAAACTATAGAGTTACCATATGATCCTGCAATCCCTCTTCTGGGCATATGTCCAGAGGAAGCTCTAATTTGAAAAGATACATGTACCCCAATGTTCATAGCAGCACTATTTACAGTATTCAAGACATGGAATCAACCTAAATGGCCATCAACAGACGAATGAATAAAGAAGATGTGTATAAATACAATGGAATATTACTCAGCCATAAACAAGGAAATAATGTCATTTGCAGCAACATGGATGCACCTAGAGATTATCATACTAAGTGAAATAAGTCAGACAGAGATAGACAAATATAATATGATATCACTTATATGTGGAATCTAAAATATGTTACAAATGAACTTATTTTGAAAACAGAATCACAGACAGAGAAAACCAACTTATGGTTACCAAAGGGAAAGGTGCGGGGGATAAATTAGGAGTTTGGGATTAGTAGATACAAACTACTATATATAAATAGATAATCAACAAGGTCCTACTGTATAGCACAGGGAACTATATTCAATATCCTGTAATAACCTATAATGAAAAATAATATGAAAATAACATATATGTATGTATAACTGAATCACTTTGCTGTACAGCAGAAATTAACACAACATCATAAATCTACTATACCTCAATAAAAAAATAATAAAATTCTGGCTGCTACTTGGAGGATAGACTCTAAGGAAGCAAGGGTGGAAGTGGGAAGATCATTAGGGAGAGACTGCAGTGATCCAGGCAGGGGAGTATTGTGAATTGGGCCACTGAAGTAGTGGTAGAAAGATGAGAAGTGGTCAAAATTCTGATATCCTTGCAAAAGTAGAGCTGGCTGCGTTTGCTGATGGATTGTATGTGGATGATGTAAAGTAAGTTGGAGGTCAAGAATGACTGTAATGTTTTTGGCCTAAGAAATTGGCAGGATCAAATTGCCAGCACTGAGATGGGGAAGGCAAGTAGAGGAGCAGATTTGAGAGGTGGGAGGACATCAGAGTTTGATAATTATTGGATTTTCATTTGCCCAGGTCTGGAGGCTCTAGGAGAAAAGGTAGTCACTGGTGGCTGCACTGGATGAGTCACAGAGGAAAATCACAATGACCTCAGTGCAGTTGTAGATAGAGCTAGTTGGCAGTGGTTTGGGGAAATAGACCCAGCTGATCCTGAACTACCCTTCTTCTGCCTCTCTCGCTTCTGCTGCCTGCAACCCAGTGCCTCCTCTGCTCCGCTCAGCTCCATCCTGCTTGGTCAGTTTCTCATGTCTAGTCTAGTTGATAAACCTTCTGTAAAGAGCCAGGTAATAAATGTTTTAGGCTTTGTGGGCCAGTTGGTCTTTGTTGCAGCTACTCAACTCTGCCATTGTAGTGCACAGTCATAGACAGTACAGAAATTAATGAGCATAGCTGTGCTCCAATAAGACTCTTTTCAAAAGTGGACCATGACCTGATTTGGCTCATGAGCCGCAGGTTGTCATCCCCTGAACTCTAGACTTGTGACGAGTTACCCACAGAAACACAGGCCTCACACAGCTATCCAACCTTGTAACACACAACCTACTTTTAAGGTGAAATATTAGAAAGGCATCTCTGGGTAGCTATTCCTCAATATGGCTGGATATTAATGTTCTAGTGGCAGAACCAGTGGTCTCATTGGCATTGTTTTACTCTACAAAGTGAGTAATCCAAGTCAGAACTCAATACAGCTCTTTTCATTTCAAATAAGGGGGACCAAAGGTGGCTCATAAGCATTTTAATTTTTTCCTGAAATGACCCTCATTTTTTTAAAAAAAGTGATTGGCCACTGCTCTAGAATTGTCTCTGTCCTCTCCAAGCCAAGCAACATGTCTCAGGTCTTATCTCCCTCAGGGCCCTGTCAGGTGACTGTCTAATCCAGTTATATGTTGTTAATGGCTTCCCCCTCCCAGAAAGTTTACAATCCAAAGCCCACTTTTGAGGAAGCAGCACCAAATAGCCTGTCCTTTTCTGGGGTCAGCACAAGTTTGTTGGTACAATTTTCCAGTTCTAAGTACATAGAACAGTTCAGCTCACATGAGTGATCCTGAGAAGTTGGTGGATCTCTGTCAGATGAGCTGTTGCAATGAGCATATTTGAAAAATGCTTTTTTATTTATGAAGATATGAGACATTAAAAAGATGTAGAGAAAAATGTAATGAACTCACCTAGCTTAATAAATAAAATATTATAAACATAGTCAAAGCCCTTTGTATACTCTTCCCTGATCTTATTTTCCTCCCTTTGTTCCCAGAAGTAACCTTTATCTTGAAGATGATTATGTTCTTTCTTTGTACTTTTACTACACATGAATGTATATATATGAACATATTCCTAAACAATATATAGTATTGCTTTGCATGTTGATAACCTTTGTATCAATGACATGATACTATGAATTTTTTTCAAGTTGGATCCATAGTTGACACATGTACTTCAAGTTCATTCATTTGTACTACTATACATTCTTCCATTATAAGAATATACCACACTTTATTTATCCAGTCACTGATTAATGATTTCTTAGGCTGATTCCAATTTTACACTATTTCAAACAATGCTGCAATGAACATTTTGGTTCAGTCTCCTGGTGCCATATGTGAGAGATTTAATACTGCTATTTTGCTCAGCTCCTAGACCAATGTTCATAGAACTCCACTCTATATAAGAATGGCACACATAGAAGAACAAAGTCCCCTCCTGGAAGACCCAGTGACAAAAACACTAAAAGGTTGCAATGTCATTCCATCAAGTATCACATGTGGCAGGAGACTTCCAGATGGTAGTCAAACCCAGGCTGTCTTGCAGTGCAAACGCAGAAGGTAATCGAAAAGCTAGCCAACCCCTGGATTTCCAAGTTGTTCTCCAGGTGTTTCCTGCTGTTGCCCTGTTATAGAGCTGAACAAAAAAGCATGTGATGTTTATGAGTTTCTTCTGAGGAGGACTCAGGCTGTAAGTCAGTGAGAAACTTGCCAGTTTGGACATTAATGTGGACCATTTTGTTTGTTTTTATTTTCTCTCAGAACATTTCCCAAAGATTTTCTGTTTCTCAATGTGTTTACACTTGCCCCCTTTATAGAGCTACTCCTAGAGCCTGTCAATTGTCAGGGTTTGAAGCAGGCAAAAACAGTCTTGAAGCATCAGTGGATATTACCATCGAAGTCAATTTATAAAGGAGATACTTTCTACTTTTTGGCTTCTATTCATTACATCCTCTATTTCAAAAGGATGTGATGCCACTGTCCTTAAGAACCCAAGGAACCAAGGCAACTCTTTTATCTACAGACGACATCCTTGCATTGTGGCTGGTCTGAAAAAAACTACGGTTTAAATTCTTAAGACATGCTTACTTGCTTAGATTAAGTCCTTTACTGCTACCACATACTTTGTGAATTCCTTTTAGATGTGTATCCTAAAGCCTAGTAGGCATCCCTCAGTTACCCTAACAATTCTCATGTCCCATTCCACACACAAAATCTGTTCCCCTGGTTCTTTTTACACTCCAGTGAAAACTGGTTCTACACTCCGGTTCTTTTTCAGGAAAAGTTTGAATTAAATATAACATATTAGGCTGTTTCTACATGGTACTAAATCAAGATGTAAATCAGAGTAATTCAGTATTGTTTTAAAAAATGATCACAAAATCATATGAAAAAACCCACAGTCAAATAGACTGCTTTAGATTGGGGTCAATATTTCTGTAAGTGTGGTATTTATTGCCAATAGCAAATGCAAAGGGAAAGCTGGTAAACAGACACGGTTTTCTCAAATTTGTGTATTTATTCTTATATATGTTTGGAAAATACGAATATTATATTAGACTCATTATTTCAGAAATATTATTGCTTAGGATGAGGTCACATTTTTTTAAAGTGGGTCAGTTTGATGAAAGATATTAAGTGAATGATAGGATAGGTGGTTTATGGAAATAGCAAAATTAGTGAAGGTGGCATATAAATGAGTGATGCTTGGAAAATACTGATGTAGGTAAATATTCTTGTTTCCTTCCAAGGATTCTGAAGAAATGGCCCAGGAATTATAACATCAATCTGAATATAGTTTAAAGGTAATTGTAAACAGCTTAAAATTTATAACTAAAAAAACTGTAACAAAAACAACACACATTCAAAAATGTTATATATGCCAAATTTTGACACAGGACACATTGAAGACCAACAGTGCATTAACTTGAGCTGCTTGGTGATTCATTTTTGTGCAGAGCTCAAAGTAGACTTCATTTCCCATCCAGTTTAATCAAAGAATATAAGTCCATAGCATGCTGTTGAATGAGGGAATACAAACAACCATCTGCAAATATTTATCATTATGGGTCAGAATATTCTTACTGTTGTACAGCCAAAACAAATTCATTTGTACAAATGAATTGATACAACTGCATCATAATTTCCTATTTCAAATGTTTGTGTTTATCAAAACAGTCATATCTGTTACTTTTTCTTTACAATAAGTAAATACATAGTTGGGTTATCAAATTTATATTAATAAACTACTGCCTTTATCTGTTTTATATATTGAAGCCCTGTATAGAACTTTATTTGAAAAGGGGGGGCTTCATTAATAAACAGAAAACTATTGGTGGAGATAAAGCAACCAGTTGAATCACTAAATTTTTCACTATCATGATGTATTGTGATTTCATGTAAAATGAGAAAGAGGGAGCTTCTGCTTAATAATAAGAATTAACACTTACTCAGCACTTCTTGTATCAGTCAGAATAGGTGAGGTTATGTTGCAGTAGCAAGTAACTCCAAAATCTCACTTGTGAACCACAAAGGTTTATTTCTCACTCGTGCTATGTGTCCATCATGGCTTGGTTGACCCTCTGGTCCATGTTATCTTCACTCCAGGACCTGAGCTAATAGATCAGCCTCTATCTGGAACATTGCAGTTGACATGGAAGAGGGATAAGGGAATGTGGCAAACCTCACACTGGCTCTTAAAGCCTCTGCCTGAATGTGACAGGTGCCATTTTTACTCAAATTTCATTGATCCAACCAAGTTGCATGGCCATGCCTGAGTTCAACAGGATAGGTAAGGGCACCAAAACAGAGACACTTATTGGGCAAACTCTGACTAAAGGAGGCCCCAGGAACCTTAATATCAGAGGGTCCTTATTCTTGGGAAAAATACCACTAATATTGCAGCTTCTGGGTGAAGCCAGGAGTTGAGTTATTGCATAGACATGATGACCCTGAGGATCAAAATCACTTAGGAAACAAACTACTAACTCTGCTGGAATTTCATCAGTTCAGAAGGCAGCTCGAGTTGTGAAATTCAGGCCCCCTAACAAACTGGGGCGGTAGATCCCTGGCCACAATCTGACCAAATTCACAGGTTGAAGCCTAGAGGCAAATCCTTGTGGAGAGATTCCATAGCCATAGTAACAATTTCTGGACCTCTCCTGCCTCATTTCCTCATATTCATCTTTTTTTCTGGAATATTTATAAACTCTTAAGCAGGTGAGTAGAGAAAAATCTGTTCTTAATATAACATCTACAAAATATTTCAGTTGAGCATACTTGGGCTTTAACCCACTATGTTCTTGTTAACAGCCCCATGAAGGGGCTAGTCAGATTAACCTGACTTTATAAATGAGTAAACTAAAATTTACAGAGCTATGATAACTTCTCCATGCTCCAAGACAGCAGACTGTGCCTGTGTCTTTGTATTTCCAACACCTCACACAGTACCTGACATGTAATTGATTCTCAGGAAATGAATGAATGAATGAGCAAGCCATTGCTTCTTTGCTTACTATGTGCCAACCACTGTGCCTTACTCCTATTATACCCTCACCTATCTTATCCCTCACCACTCAGACTGGGCCACTATCACAGTCAGACCTTTTCCAACGTTTAGGGTGAGATGGCCGTGGAAGGAGGCAGTTGCTTAGCCAATCAAATTCAAATTCTTTGTTCCCACATTTGCCCTTAAGAGCAAACAAAGTAATGCAATCTTGGAGAAGGCAGCTCTTGGGGGAAATGTTTTCCCACCATGTGCTTCATATGCTTCCAAACACAGTCTCCACAGACCCCCTTTTATTTATTTTTCTAATTTGCATTCCCCATCTAAACAGAGCAGTCTAAAACGGGTACCATTCTGTATTAAAACTTTTGGTCTTGACTTCCAGCCATCACTGGAATTAACCACATTTTGGCCTTGGTGAGTTTGCATTCCTGATTCTCTCTGCCATCTCACTTATAAAGGCAGAGAAGGGAAGAGGGGTGCCAGGGAGAAGGCATCAGCTTGGTGTCTGTGGCATGACCACTCAGGAAATTCCATTCTCTGCAAAATCCACATCTCCTTCCTGTAGGTCCTGTGGCTGGGGCCCACAGCTAGGGACAGAGACCACACGGCTGCTCTCCCTGTAGCCCCTTCCCCTGCCCTTATCAAAGGCAGAAAGGTTCTGATGACCAGATATCCAAGGGGACAGGGACTTTGTCTTCTAGAATCTCTTTCCCTGAAGACTTTTAGGATGAGAGGAACTTTTCTTTGTTTGGGCTAAATCCTGAACACACAAGCTCTTCCTTTATCATTTCAAAAAGGTGGTTTTAGAAAAGTTGAGCCTCAAATCACTGATATGGCCAGGGACTTCCACTAGGGCAGTGGTTTTCAAATATTTCTTAGATATGAAACTCTTTCTAAAAATTAAACTCAATAGGTAAAATAGGCAAAAAGTGTAGCTACTCTGGATGAAGTAGGGAGGGGGACCCAGACCTCTGACAGTTTTGTCTCCCTATATCAGCCTCTAAGGACTCTCCACGAACCCAAGAAGTTACAGAACACAATTCAAAGGTCACTGCCCTTGACTATAAACTTCAAGATGGAGGAGTGTGGACCATGTCTGGCTCCGTACCCTTAGCTCTGTGTTCTGAGCCTGGCACATAGTAAGAGCATCATAATCATGTGTTGAATGAATAGGTGGTAGCAGTGTTTTGTGGCATTTGCTGTTGGTTAAGTGACGTATCCTCCTGTGATGTGTGTGTGTGCTTGTGTATGTGTGTTCAAGGAAAGAGGGACTAAAAGCTGAGGGTTGGAGTGCGTTGGAGTTGAGCTGAGTGAGCAAGACTTTGAGGGTGAGCTTGCAATGGTTGGAGTGTGAAGAGGAGCTGAATGGTGAATAATGAATGGCTCAGCAGGCTGCTAGGTCCTGCCGATTTTCTGGCAAAGCTAGTTGATTTGCTCATTCATATGTCAGACAGTTACTGATCTCCTGCCATGTGTCCGGCTAGCTCCAAAGAGAAAAAGATGACTAAAACACAATCCCCGCTCTCAAGGACTAGTGTCCTGTCTAATGAAGGAGACAGATAGGAAAACAAATCAGTGCCAATAAATAACGTAATGGCTATAATCATTTTTAAACTATTACGCAAATGGATCTTTCATCCCCTGTAAGTCTTGATGCCCTGGGGTTCACCGAATCTATAGGTTTCCACTCTTGGGGGAAGAGTGGATACAAGCTAGAATAGTACTGTAGGTCATTGCTTAGCTTTGGCTGTCAGATTAGATTTGGGGTTTTTTTTAGTCTATAGATGAGTTGTGTGTTTTTTTAAAAAACATGCGATCCAAAGTTACAAAAAGCACACAAAGGACAAAGTGCATTTTAACTTTCACACATCTCTCATCAAAAATCAGCACTTACGGGCTTCCCTGGTGGCGCAGTGGTTGAGAGTCCGCCTGCCAATGCGGGAGACACGGGTTCGTGCCCTGGTCCGGGAGGATCCCACATGCCGCGGAGCGACTGGGCCCGTGAGCCATGGCCGCTGAGCCTGTGCGTCCGGAGCCTGTGCTCCGCAACGGGAGAGGCCACAACAGTGAGAGGCCCGCATACCGGAAAAAAAAAAAAAAAAAAAAAAAAAAAAAAAAAAAAAAAATCAGCACTTACTTTCATTATGACTGTAGGCAACAAACCACAGTAATTTTAGCCACACCTATGACTTTGTCATCAATAAAAATCACATTTTCATATCAAATTAATAACACTGTAGCTATCTCAAAATATTATTTACCCTCATCATTATTTCAAAATTGTGGTGGTTACTAGATCTGCAATTAGATCTTATCATTAAATGCATTGATAAAGAAGCACAAATATCATTCTATCATGGTTTTCTAATATTTTATAACTATATTTCAATATAATTGGCTTGCTTGGTAATCCTATGTACTTTATTTAATCTATTTAAAATACTTTTCTGAGAAGGGATCCATAGGCACCATCAAACTGCTACAGAAGGCCACCACGTTAGAAAATGGTTAAGAACCCTTGTTAGACAATAGTCTTAAGAATGAGGTTTTACAACCTAAATGTCCATCGACAAAGGAGTGGATAAAGATGTGGTACAGATATACAATGGAATATTACTCAGCCATAAAAAAGAATGAAATAATGCCATTTTCAGCAACATGGATGGACCTAGAGATTATCATACTAAGTTAAGTCAGTCAAAGACAAATATCATATGATATTACTTATATGTGGAATCTAAAAAGTGATACAAATGAACTTATTTACAAAACAGAAACAGACTCACAGACTTTGAAAACAAACTTAGGTTTACCAAAGGGGAAATGTGGGCAGGAGGGATAAATTAGGAATTTGGGATTAACATATATACACTACTATATATAAAATAGATAATCAGCAAGGGCCTATTATATAGCACAGGGAACTCTACTCAATATTCTGTAATAACCTATATGGGAAAAGAATCTGAAAAAGAATGGATATATGTGTATGTATCACTGAATCACTTTGTTGTACACCTGAAACTAACATAATATTGTAAATTATACTCCAATATAAAATTTAAAATAAATATTAAAAAGTCATTAAAAATGGGGTTTTATCAAGGAAGAAAAGAATTTTCAAACACCAGAAGCTCCCTTTATATATTCAAAGCAAAGCTAGGGGTTTTACTATAGGCCAAGAGTAAAGAGAACTCAGTCTAGGATATAAAGAAAGTTCCCACCAAGGAGAGGAACAAGTGGACAGATACCAGAGGAGCCTGGTAGACACCACCAAAGCAGTGAGGGCTGTTTCTTAACTGGAACAGACTAGGAAGATATGAAGCCCCCTTGGAGAAGTCCTGCATTCACCTTGGTGCTGGCACAATCTGGCATCTGGGTGATAGGGGAGGGAGATCTCAAAGTTCATGGGCCTGATGTAACACTTCTGTTTCTTCACAACCTGCCACTGGCATGCAGAAAATCCAAAACTGAAGGGGTAGAGAGGACCAGTGGGCCACCAGAGGCCTGTGTTTGGAATGAAGAGGATACAAAATCAGGGGAGCTTTGCAACCAGAAACAAATAACTAGGACTATGGCTTTCAACAACAGTTGCAACCAGCCAAGTCCCTAAAAGACCATAAGGGACCCACTGCACTTCAGCATCCATTGGCACAGGAACAGAAGGATTATTCCGGACCATTCACTCCCTAGCAGAAAATAGTGAGCACCCAGAAGAATGAGCGCAGATCCAAGGCTCTATTGTCCCCAACCCCACAGCTCCTAGACTCCTCCCATGTAAGGGGAGGGGAAATGAAGTTAAAACATGCAAGACTCAGCATTTATCCAAAGAGGCAGATTTCTTTCAATTGGCACAATGAATTGTGTGTCTGCACTTCCTCTCCCGCTACCCAGCAGGATGGGAAGTTCCTGGGGGTAGTTTGGTTCAATTCTAGGGAACATTTTTGCACATCTGAGTTGCTGGGCATACATTCCATAACTGCTGTATGTGTTTGGGCAATATGATATAGAAGTCAGTTCAGAGTCAAGAAGAGGACAAAGGGGGGAGTGTTTGGTTCCATGAGGGTGTGCGTGGTGGGACAGGTGTGTCAGGAAAGGCTGTGCTGAGAAGGGAACGCTTGAGCTGTGCCTTGAAAGATGAGTGAGTTTTCCAGAGGCAGTCAGGCACTTCACTTGAAAAATCAACTTTGTTGTTCGAGAAAGTAGCAGTCTACATGGCATGATTTGAAGAGTACCAGGAAGTACCTCTAATGGCTCCCAAATAGCTCCCAGAATACCACCATTAAAGATCAATTCTTTTGGTCTTGAATGTCTTCTGGACCAGTGCTTCTCAAACTGTAATGTGCATATGAATCACCAGAAAATATTGTTAAGCTGCAGATTCTGGTGCTGTAGGTCTGCAGTGGGGCCTGAGATTCTGTATTTCTAACATGATCCCAGGAGATGCTGGTATTGCTGGTCCATGGACCACACTTCGAGTAGCAAGGCTCTCTAACACCTTAATAAATGTACCTAAGAATTGCTAACCTTTACCATGTCCTTATTATGTGGCATTGTACAAAGCCCTCCATACACTATCACTGTGTCTGATCCTCACGACAACCTTATGATGAAACTAAGTATTCCAGTAATTTGAGAATGACTGAAATCCCAAATTCAGAGTTTTCAGTAATTTTCCCAAGATCACTGCCATGATGAAACTGGGATCGAATGCAGGTTGCCTTATCCTGGACCCTAACTCTTAGGTATTAGACTCTACTTGCCTCCCAGAAGAAGTAACACCTTAAGGTGACAGGTTTAGTTTTGTTTTTGTGGGTTTTCAAAAAAATAATTTGGACCTTTTAATAGCAGCCGGTATGTATAGCAGATACAAATATCCGTTTAGGGGCTGGGGACCCCAAAGCCCACATGCTCAGCCAACCTCACTCATTTCCCACAGTGACCCACAAAGCACTGCCTCAGAACCCTGGGCTCTGGGATAATTAGTTCATAACCCAGTGCTTAGAGATGTTCCAAGTTACCCTTTCTGGGGAGATTAGTGGGCAGTTAATTGAGAACAACCTCGGCATCTGGATGGAAACTAAATCAGGGGTGCTGGAAACAGAGAGGGGGCACCAAAAGGAAAGACGGGAGGTTACAAACACAGCTACTGCTGGTACTGTCTTCCCTGAAGCCTGTCTGAGGTTTACCTGCTTTCTCTCCCTTTCTCCCCACAATTGCTTGTGACCCTGCTCCCAAGAACAGAAATGGCCTTCTGGTTTACTCATCCCAGGCTCTCAGTTAAATGCTGCCTGGATGCCCTGACAACCGGACCTGTTCCTTCCTGGGGCAGGGTTTCAGAGCATCTACTCCTATGGGTTTTTTAAAAATTATATATATATATATATATATATATATTTGTTGGTGTTCTGAAATTTTTTTTAATTTTTATTTTATATTGGAGTATAGTTGATTAACAATATTGGGTTAATTTCAGGTGTACAGCAAAGTGATTCAGTTATACATATATCTATTCTTTTTCAAATTCTTTTCCCATTTAGGTTATTACAGAGCATTGAGCAGAGTTCCCTGTGCTCTACAGTAGGTCCATGTTGGTTATCTATTTTAAATGTAGCTGTGTGTACATGTCAATCCCAATGGTTCTAAGACTTTGTTCTGTGGATCTAGGAGCTCCTCCAGAACTTTCAGTTACCCTACAGTGTGGGTGGGGTGAGGGTATAGAGGAAGAGTAGAGGAGGTTAGCAGGGACCCATGACTTACTTATCCATCACAGAAGTAGAGATCCTGAGAGCCTAAGGAACTGAGAGTTCCAAGTGCTGATTATTGTTCCTGATACAGACCATCCTGATGGGCATCACAGTCTTCCTCTGCAAACCGTGGCCTGACTAAAGCTAGGACTCTGATATGGTATGTTGAGTGCTCCCCACTGCTTGCCGGAACCTGGTCATCTCTTGTTCTGTAGTCAGGGGAAACTTTCTGCCCTAAGTCTCAACAAATTCTGGAAGTAGATGCTAAATAACTGTTTAAAACAGACTTCAACCCTAGGAATGCCTCTGATCCTGCTCCAGTCTCTTCCATTCAGCTATCTGCTCAAATGTCACCTCCTCAGAGAAGCCTTCCCTGACCATCCAATCTAAAGGAGTACTCCCATATCCTACTTTCTTTTCTTCATAGCACTTACTATTGCCTGACTTTATATTATTTAGTTATTGCCTCTTTCACCACTAGAATGTAAGTTCCAGCTCACTATCATTACCTGCAGAACCTAGACCATTGCCTAGGATGTAATAGATGCTCAATAAACATTTGTTCAACGAATGGATAGAAGGATGGATGAAGGAATCTAATTCACACTGAACCACAGACTAACTCATTAAACCTATGGAGCTTCTCTTTTCATGGGAAGGCACATAACATGAGCTGGCACATTCCCTGAAACATGGTAGTGACTCAATGAACTGAATAAAAGCGAGAGATGGCTATGGGGAGGGAGGCTTGGCTTAGACCAATGATTCTTGCTATATGTGAGGGCATTGTGGACAAACCCTCCTTGCCCCAACCCTGGGTAGAATATCAAAATCAGAATCTCTTAAAAAGCACTTTTATCATTACAAATATGCAGTTCAAGTTTAAAAATTATTTACAAATTTTTAAAAATTACAAAAAGGGGACTTCCCTGGAAGTCCAGTGGTTAAGACTCCGTGATTCCCCTGCAGGGGGCGCGGGTTCGATCCCTCGTCAGGGAACTAAAGATCCCACATGCCTGGTGGTATGGCCAAAAAAAGAAAAAAAATTACATAGAGAAAATATTAAAAAAAATAAGGATTGCTTTCATGATACAAAATACAAAAAGAACACGAGTTTTTGTCTCTTGAAAGGTCAGCATGGCCTTATAATGGTTGTGGGCAGCACTAGACTGACAGTCCGTAGGGCACCTCTCTTTTGAAAATTCTATGATTCTAAGCCCACGCACATCTCATGGCATGTGATCCGGCTGTATAAGATCTCTTCCCTAAGGAGTGCCTCTCACGGAAGAAAATGCTGCTCAAATTGTTTTCCCCATCTTAAAAAAAAAAAGCCATAGAAATTACCAAACCACAACTGAGCTGCGGTCAAAGCAGTCTTGAATGAGCATTAACAAGAAGAGGGTGCCATGAAACAAAGGCGAATTTTCCCTTTCCTTCCCTCCCCCATGCTGATCACATTCCATTTTTCAAGATGATGGCAGCTATCCAGCGGGCGTTTAATTTATGTAAATCCACAGCAGCTCCTAGGTGGAACTGACACAGCAAGGGGCCGCAGAAGCCAGACCTTGATGTTCTAATTGAGATTCTGTCCCCGGATGGCTGTGGAGAATGTAAAGTACCTCATATGCAACCCGGGTTGCATCTATTAACTGTCCAAACCCGCTGCCGGGTGAGGCAGATCAGACGTTGCAGGCTTCGACTTTTTAAGATGACTGTTTAAAATTACACAAATACTTGCTCATTGAGAAAAGATGAGTAGAATATAAATAGCCAGGAGGGCATAAAAATGACCAACAACCAGGGATAGCTACAGTTTAATATATCGATATTCCCGACCTTTCTCCAAGCATGTGTATACACATATTTTTCGAAATAAAAAATTATAATGTACTATTTTATGGCCTGATTTTTTTCACTTAGCCTTATGTTGTAAAGATCATTCCTTGTCAAGGCATGAAGGTTTACATTATTAATGGATGGTTTCTGGTTTTCCACTATGTAAACATGTTTGCAGTGAACATACTTGTAATTGAATATGTAATTATTTATTTAGGATAATTCTCTAAAAGTGAGATTTCAGGGTATTTACATTTTAAGATTTATAATATTACCTCTTCTTGACAGCATACAATAATAATATTATTATTACTACTATTACACAAGCAGTAAACACTTAATAGATCTTACTGCATGCCAGAAACTGTTCTAAGCATTTTATATGTATTAACATATTTAATCCTCCCCATGATTCTATGTGATAGATGCTATGATGCCCATTTTACAGGTGGGGAAACCAAAGTAGAGAGAAGTTAAGTAACTCGATTACAGTTACATGTGAGGCAAGTGGCAGAGTCCAGAATAGAACTCAGAAGGACAGTAGCCTATAGTCCTCACCACCACACAGCCTTTGTCAATTTGATAAAGCAAATGATCAACCTTAGGCTCTTAAGTTCTAGCCCACAGATGGAGTTATAGGTATTTCCCAATGTTTTCCAAATTTTTCCTCACCAAGACATCCCCCACCTTTCATTCATCAAAGCAAGTACCTTATCCAAGGAGCCTGCCACTGATTTCTTACCTGGAAAGATAAAATGTAAAACTGTTAATTTTTTTATTGTTTTTTTTTTTTTTTTTTTTTTTTTTTCAGTACGCGGGCCTCTCACTGTTGTGGCCTCTCCCTTTGCGGAGCACAGGCTCCGGACGCGCAGGCTCAGCGGTCATGGCTCACGGGCCCAGCCACTCCGCAGCATGTGGGATCTTTCCGGACCGGGGCATGGACCCGTGTCCCATGCATCGGCAGGCGGATTCTCAACCACTGTGCCACGAGGGAAGCCCTGTTAATTTTTTTTGAAGAAAAGTGTAATTGAAAACCATTCTAAAGGATAGCCATTGCTTCTGCTTTGGCACCAGTGACAACTGCTGGTTGACAGTCCAGTGGAAATGCATTCTTATTTGGACAATGTTCCACTTCTTTACCCAAAAAGGTCCCCATGTCACGGAGTCTCACCTGAACCTCTCAGCTAATTTTGCATTCACTTTTTACTTGAAAATATTTGCAAACAGGGGTCAATGAGAATTTAGTAGTGTTGAGGTGATTCTGTTTCTTGTAGCTCTTACCCCTAAGCATGGGAACTGCTTATAGGTATTGTTTTCCCTTCCACTTTTACCACTGAAGCTGCTTGAACTCCAGCCTTGTTCCAAAGAACAGAAGGACTCAGCATGCCTGACCTGGGTTTTCATCTTGGTTTCACAAATACAAGCCATGTGACCTTGAGTAAGTTACTTAACCTCTCTTTGACATAGTCACTTCACGTATAAGATGGTGGTGATAAAATAGCATTTTGTGAGGTGAGATGAGAAGATGGATGTAAAACACTTAGAATGCAAGCCATATGCATTAGAGAAACAATGTTACCTATTTGTCAAATGCACAAATTTTGGAGTCAGACTTCCTATATTCAAATATTGGTTGATACAGCCACTATGGAGAACAGTATGGAGGTTCCTTTAAAAAAAAACTACAAATAGAACTACCATACGACCCAGCAATCCCACTACTGGGCATATACCCAGAGAAAACCATAATTCAAAAAGAGTCATATACCACAATGTTCATTGCAGCTCTATTTACAATAGCCAGGACATGGAAGCAACCTAAGTGTCCATCAACAGATGAATGGATAAAGACGATGTGGCATATATATACAATGGAATATTACTCAGCCATAAAAAGAAACAAAACTGAGTTATTTGTAGTGAGGTGGATGGACCTGGAGTCTGTCATACAGAGTGAAGTAAGTCAGAAGGAGAAAAACAAATACTGTATGCTAACACATATATATGGAATCTAAGAAAAAAAAATGTCATGAAGAGCCTAGGGGTAGGACGGGAATAAAACACAGACCTACTAGAGCATGGCCTTGAGGATATGGGGAGGGGGAAGGGTAAGCTGTGGCAAAGTGAAAGAGTGGCAGAGACATATATACATTACCAAACATAGGGTGGATAGCTAGTGGGAAGCAGCCACATGGCACATGGGGATCAGCTAGGTGGTTTGTGACCACCTAGAGGGGTGGGATAGGGAGGATGGGAGGGAGGGAGATGCAAGAGGGAAGAGATATGGGAATATATGTATATGTATAACTGATTAACTTTGTTGTAAAGCAGAAACTAACACACCTTTGTAAAGCAATTATACTCCAATAAAGATGTTAAAAAACAAAACAAAACAAAAACAAAACAAATATTGGCCCTGAAACTTTTTAGTTGTGTGAACTCGGGCAATTTATTTATCTTCTCTGTGTCTCAATTTCCTCATCTGAAATAATAGTACCTACATCATAGGGTTTCTATGAAGATTCAATGACTTAATTTATGTAAAGTACTTAGAAAAGTACCTGACACGAAGTACTGTTGGCTATTAATGTTGTCATTATTATTAATATTAATAATCTTATTATTATTAAAGTGCTACATGGCGTACTTTAAAGAGGCTTTTAAAACATTGGTGAGGATGTGGAGAAACAGAAACATTCATACATTGTTCATGGGAATGTAAAATGGTGCAGCCTCTGCTGAAAAACCGTTTGTTAGTTCCTTAATATTTTAAGCATTAAAAATTACCATAGAACTCAGCAATTCCACTCAATATATATTCAAAAGAATGGAAAATGGATGCCTAAACAAAAACTTGTACACAAAGGTTCACAGCAACATCATTCGTAATAGGTGGAAACAACCAAATGTCAGTGAACTGGTGAATGGATAGATAAAATGTAGTATACTATTTTATTTGGCCATAAAACAGAATGAAGTACTGATACAGCTAAAACATGGATAAACCTTGAAAACATTATGCTAAGTAAAAGAAGCCAGTTACAAAGCATCATATATTACATGATTCCATATATGTGAAATGTCCAAAATAGGAAAATCCATAGAGACAGAAAGTAGATTAGTGGTTTCCTGAGGCTGGAGCAGAGAGGGAGGGACAGCAGGAATGGAGAATGACTGCTAATGTTTATGTGGTTTCTTTTTTGAGGTGATGAAAGTGTTCTAAAATTAGATTGTGGTGATGGTTGTGCAATTCTATAAATGTACTAAAAACCATTGGATCATATACTTAAAATGGGTGAATCTTATGGTATACATATTATACCTTAATAAAGTTGTTTTTTTTCAGAGGCTTATATACATAAGAAGGACTAAGTTCCCCTCATACCATCTGTTTTGGTCAAAAGTGATGGGGTCTTTTGGGGGTTCTAATAAGAACCCCAAAGAACCAGATCAAAATTGGTCCCTCTCCTGACCAATGTTAACCAGATCTCACCATGGCCCTCCAGGATCTTTGCAATCAAGTCATCTGTTTTGAATCTTTCTGCAGCCATGGGGATGCTCATTGTCCTGTGGTCTACCATATTCAGGATAATTTCATGCTGTAAATGAACCCTGATGGAGAGCAAGGACCTTGTCTTATTCTCCACTGTATTGACAGTGCCTATCTGGCACATAGTAGGTGCTCAATAAATATATGATAAATGAATAAATTGATGGATAGATAGACAGGAAGCATGAGTTGTGGAAAGACTTTGAAACCAGGACTTGGATTCAAATCCCCCCCCCCAATTACTAGATATGCAACATTGAGCAAATTGATTAAATTCTCTCAAACTCAACTTCTTTTAAAATGGGTGAAATAGAACCTCTTTCATAGGCAGTAAGTTTTAACTCAGATGATACATGCTATGTGATAACTCAATAAATGTTAGTTTCTTTCCTTTTCTTCCTACCTATTAAAAAAGCCCTGGGACATTGGAGAGTTTTATACTACAAATGGCTTTGTGTGAAGTCCTGTTGTAGCAATAAACATGAGCATTGACACTTTCTTAAGCACAAACTTAATGTCATGTGATCTGTCCTCAATCGTGGTAGTTGGCAATGAAATTTGAGCCCATAAAATGCCAGAATTGGGAGGGCTCTTGGTAATAGATCATCTAGTCCAAGCCCTATAACTTCATAGAGAATTCTCAACTGCCACAACATTGGTGGCTCTTTTGGAGACTCTGGCTTAATTTTTTAAAGTGGGCAAAGAAATAAGTGGCAAGGTGAATGGCAGACATCTGGGGGATAAACAGTGAGAAATTCCAGGAGTGATTCATTGTCCTCACCCCTGAAAAAGTCCCCTATGATATCTGACAGCTTAATCACCCTGTGTATTTATACAGGGTGAGGCAAAGGTCACTGTACAAGAGAGAACTACTGGAGGAACAGGTGTTGATCTTCAATCTTCTAAATATATTAGTCAAAGCAGAATGTCTGGAATGGGAAAAAACAGTCAGCATATCTATATAGGATCCTGCTTACACTTCAGTTCCAAGAACCAATTTTTAGTTTCTTCATTACACTTTAAACCTTGCTTTCATAAGAAGGAACTATCTGAATTTGGCTCCCTGGTCCAGTGAAATGTGGTATACAACTAAAATAGGCAAATAATATTTTCATTTATTAAGGTCCTGAATCAAAGCCAAACTGTAGCTAATTAAGAAAATAATTGGTTCGTGTAGAAAGTAAACAAAGGATAATTAACTTGCTAACTTGTTTTCCATATTTGATAACTGCAAGTGTGACAGATATGTCTATTTATATTGTACAGAGAAAGTGCACATCACATATTCTGTCTCCTTATTTATACAATGCACAGAAGCATCAAGGGTAATAATGGAAGTCTAAGAGGAAAAACAACACTGGGAGGCAGTAGAGCCTAGTGGTTAAAAGCACAGGCTTGTTTTCAGTCAAGATCAAAGCCTTGGCTAATGTAGGAAGTAATCCAAGTTCCCACCAATACACACAGACACACACACACAGACACACACACACACCACAAACTCACACATTCCAGATATGTAGAAGTGCCAGACTTTAAGGTGTAAATGTAGACTTGATCTTGAAAGGAAGAAAAGAAATATCCAGGTACAAGAAACAAAGAAAATACCCAAAAAGGTGAGTAGGATTTGAAGACTTCAGGCTCAAAGGGATAAGTGAACCAGATACTGTTCTTAGGATCTGGAATTTTAATGCTTAAAAGAGACTAAGAGACAGGGCTTCAAGTTCCATGTAAGGCAGAGAGTTAAAGCTGATATACCTGGGGAAGGGGGAAAGTAAAGAAATGGAAAGGCTGTCTTCTTTGAAAAAAATCTAATTGATGTCCTGAGGACAGCAATTATGTGGTCTCTGCCCTAAGTCATAGATGGAAAAAAAGTCACCCTGAGAGAAGGCAGACAGTGGAAGCAAGAAGAACTACAATCCTGCAGTCTGTGGAATGAAGAGCACATTCACAGAAAGACAGACAAAATGAAAAGGCAGAGGTCTATGTACCAGATGAAGGAATAAGATAAAACCCCAGAAAAACAACTAAATGAAGTGTAGATAGGCAACCTTCCAGAAAAAGAATTCAGAATAATGATAGTGAAGATGATCCAGGACCTTGGAAAAAGAATGGAGGCAAAGTTCGAGAAGATGCAAGAAATGTTTAACAAAGACCTAGAAGAATTAAAGAACAAACAAACAGAGATGAACGATACAATAACTGAAGTGAAAACTACACTAAAAGGAATCAATAGCAGAATAACTGAGGCAGAAGAACAAATAAGTGACCTGGAAGACAGAATGGTGGAAACCACTGCTGCAGAATAGAAGAAAAAAGAATGAAAGAAATGAAGACAGCCTAAGAGATCTCTGGGACAACATTAAAGGCACCAACATTTGCATTATACGGGTCCCAGAAGGAGAAGAGAGACAGAAAGGATCCAATAAAATATTTGAAGATATTATAGTCAAAAACTTCCCTAACATGGGAAAGGAAATAGCCACCCAAGTCCAGGAAGGACAGAGATCCCAGGCAGGATAAACCCAAGGAGAAACACACCGAGACACATAGTAATTAAATTGATAAAAATTAAATACAAGGAAAAATTATTAAGAGCAACAAGGGAAAAATGCCAAATAACATACAAGGGAACTCCCATAAGGTTAACAGCTGATTTCTCAGCAGAAACTCTGCAAGCCAGAAGGGAGTGTCACAATATGTTTAAAGTGATGAAAGGGAAGAACCTACAACCAAGATTACTCTACCTGGCAAGGATCTCATTCAAATTTGATGGAGAAATCAAAAGCTTTACAGACAAGCAAAAGCAGCACCACAAAACCACCCCTACAACGAATGCTAAAGGAACTTCTCTAAGTGGGAAACACAAGAGAAGAAAAGGACCTATTAAAACAAACCCAAAACAATTAAGAAAATGGTCATAGGAACATACATATTGATAATTGCCTTAAATGTGAATGGATTAAATGCTCCAACCAAAAGACACAGGCCCACTGAATGGATAAAAAAAAGACCCATACATATGCTGTCTACAAGAGACCCACCTCAGACCTAGGGATACATACAGACTGAAAGTGAGGGGATGGAAAAAGATATTCCATGCAAATGGAAATCAAAAGAAAGCTGGAGTAGCAATATTCATACCAGATAAAATAGACTTTAAAATAAAGAATGTTACAAGAGACAAGGAAAGACACTACATAATGATCAAGGGATCAATCCAAGAAGAAAATATAACAATTATAAATATATATGCACCCAACATAGGAGCACCTCAATACATAAGGCAAATGCTAACAGCTATAAAAGAGGAAATTGACAGTAACACAATAATAGTGGGGGACTTTAACACCTCACTTACACCAATGGACAGATCATCCTGACAAAATATTAATAAGGAAACACAAGCTTTAAATGACACAAGAGACCGGATATATTTAATTGATATTTATAGGACATTCCATCCAAAAACAGTAGATTACATTTTCTTCTCAAGTGCACATGGATCATTCTCCAGGATAGATCACATCTTGGGTCACAAATCAAGCCTCGGTAAATGTAAGAAAATTGAAGTCACATCAAGCATCTTTTCTGACCACAATGCTATAAGATTAGAAATCAAATACGGGAAAAAAACTGTAAAAAACACAAACACACGTGGAGGCTAAACAATACATTACTAAATAACCAAGAGATCACTGAAGAAATCAAAGACGAAATCAAAAAATACTTAGAGACAAATTACAGTGAAAACATGACAATCCAAAACCTATGGGATGCAGCAAAAGCAGTTCTAAGAGGGAAGTTTATAGGAATACAATCCTACCTCAAGAAACAAGAAACATCTCAAATAAACAATCTAAACTTATACCTAAAGGAACTAGAGAAAGAAGAACAAGGAAAACCCAAAGTCAGTAGAAGGAAAGAAATCATCAAGATCAGAGCAGAAATAAATAAAATAGAAACAAACAATAGCAAAGATCAATAAAACTAAAAGCTGGTTCTTTGAGAAGATAAACAAAATTGATAAATCTTTAGCCAGACTCATCAAGAAAAAGAAGAAGAGGACTCAAATCAATAAAATTAGAAATGAAAAAGGAGAAGTTACAACGGACACCAAAGAAATACAAAACATCATAAGAGACTACTAGAAGCAACTCTATGCCAATAAAATGGACAACCTGGAAGAAATGGACAAAGTCTTAGAAAGGTATAACCTTCCAAGACTGAACCAGGGAGAAATAGAAAATATGAACAGACCAATCACAAGTAATGAAACTGAAGCTGTGATTAAGAATCTTCCAACAAACAAAAGTACAGGATCAGATGGCTTCACAGGTGAATTCTATGAAACATTTAGAGAAGAGCTCACATCCATTCTTCTCAAACTCTTCCAAAAAATTACAGGGGAAGGAACACTCCCATACTCATTCTACAAGGCCACCATCACCCTGATACCAAAACCATACAAAGATACTATTAAAAAAAGAAAATTGCAGACCAATATCACTGATGAATATAGATGCAAAACTCCTCAACAAAATACTAGCAAACAGAATCCAACAGCACATTAAAAGGATCATACACCATGATCAAGTGGGATTTATCCGAGGGATGCAAGGATTCTTCAATATATGCAAATCAATCAATGTGATACACCATATTAACAAATAGAAGAATAAAAACCACACTATCATCTCAATAGATGCAGGGAAAGCTTTTGACAAAATTCAACACCCATTTATGATAAAAAAAAAAAAAAAACTATCCAGAAAGTGGGCATAGAGGGAACCTCCCTCAACATAATAAAGGCCATATACGACAAACCCACAGCAAACATCTTTCCCAATGGTGAAAAACTGAAAACATTGCCTCTAAGATCAGGAACAAGACAAGGATGTCCACTCTCACCACTATTATTCAGCATAGTTTTGGAAGTCCTAGCCATGGCAATCAGAGAAGAAAAAGAAATAAAAGGAATCCAAATTGGAGAAGAAGTGAAACTGTCACTGTTTGCAGATGACATGGTACTATATATTGATAACCCTAAAGATGCCACAAGAAAATGACTAGAGCTAATCAATGAATTGGGTAAAGTTGCAGGATACAAGGTTAATGCACAGAAATCTCTTGCATTCGTATACACTAACAACAAAAGTTCAGATAGAGAAATTAAGGAAACAATCCCATTCACCATTGCAACAAAAAGAATAAAATACCTAGGAATAAACCTACCTAAGGAAGTAAAAGACCTGTACTCAGAAAACTATGAAACTGATGAAAGAAATCAAAGCTGACACAAACAGATGGAGAGATATACAATATTCTTGGATTGGAAGAATCAATGTTGTGAAAATGACTATATTACCCAAAGCAATCTACAGATTCAATGAAATCCATATCAAGTTACCAATGACATTTTTTACAGAACTAGAACAAAAACTCTTAAAATTTGTATGGAGACACAAAAGACCCTGAATAGCCAAAGCAATCTTGAGGGACAAAAACGGAGCGGAGGAATCAGTCTCCCTGACTTCAGATTATACTACAAAGCTACAGTAATCAAGACAATATGGTACTGGCACAAAAACAGAAATATAGATCAATGGAACAGGATAGAAAGCCCAGAGATAAACCCACGCACCTATGGTCAACTAATCTATGACAATGGAGGCAAGGATATACAATGGAGAAAAGACAGCCTCTTTAATAAGTGGTGCTGGGGAAACTGGACAGATACATGTAAAAGAATGAAATTAGAACACTCCCTAACACCATGAACAAAAATAAACTCAAAATGGATTAAAGACCTAAATGTAAGACTGGACAGTATAAAACTCTTAGAGGAAAACTTTGACATAAATCACAGAAATATATTTTTGACCCACCTCCTAGAGTAATGGAAATAAAAACAAAAATAAACAAATGGGACCTAATGAAACTTAAAAGCCTTTCCACAGCAAAGGAAACTATAAACAAGACCAAAATACAACCCTCAGAATGGGGGAAAATATTTGCAAACGAAGCAATGGACAAAGGATTAATCTCTAAAATATATAAACCATTCATGCAGCTCAATATTAAAAAAGCAAACAACCCAATCCAAAAATGGGCAGAAGACCTAAACAGAGATTTCTCCAAAGAAGATGTATGGATTGCCAACAAACACATGAAAGGATGTTCAACATCACTAATCATTAGAGAAATGCAATTCAAAACTACAATGAGGTATCACCTCACACCAGTTAGAATGGGCATCATCAGACAATCTACAAACAACAAATGCTAGTGAGGGTGTGGAGAAAAGGGAGCCCTCTTGCACTGTTGCTGGGAATGTAAATTGATACAGCTACTATGGAGAACAGTATGGAGGTTCCTTAAAAAACTAAAAATAGAACTACCAAATGAACCAGCAATCCCCCTACTGGGCATATACCCAGAGGAAACCATAATTCAAAAAGACATATGCACCCCAATGTTCATTCCAGCAATGTTTACAATAGCCAGGTCATGGAAGCACCTAAATGTCCATCAACAGAGGAATGGATAAAGAAGATGTGGTGCATATATACAATGTAATATTACTCAGCCATAAAAAGGAATGAAATTGGGTAATTTGTAGAGGCATGGATAGACCTAGAGACTGTCATACAGAGTGATGTAAATCAGAAAGAGAAAAACAAATATCATGTATTAATGCATGTATGTGGAATCTAGAAAAACAGTACAGATGAACCGGTTTGCAAGGCAGAAATAGAGACACAGATGTAGAGAACAAATGTATGGACATCAAGGGGGGAAAGCAGTGTGGGGCAGTTTTGATGGGATGAATTGGGAGATTGGGATTGACATATATACACTAATATGTATAAAAGAGACAAATAATAACAACCTGCTGTATAAAAATAAATAAAATATAATTCAAATTTTAAAAAAGTTAACCTGAAAAAAATCTATGCCCCTAGACAATGTGACATGGATGAAACAAAAAATAATAATATATCAAAAATTAAATAATATATCAATAGTCACAATAAATGTAAATGGATTAGAAACACCTATTTGAAGACAGAGACACTCAGATTAAATATTAAAAATTCAGCTATATGCTGTTTATAAGAAACTTACCTAAAATATCATGAATCAGATAATTTAAAGGAAAATGGGGGGATGGAAAATGACAGAAGAGGCAAAATGGAATTTAAAGTGGAAAGCATTAATAAAGACAAAGAGACACATTACAATGATTAATAAACAGACATTCACTTAAAAAAATTCTGAGTTAAAAATATAGCTCCCAATGTGAAAAGTTGACAGAGTTAAAATGGGAAATAATCTAATCCATAATCACAGTGAGAGATTTTAACACATCTCATTCAGGAACAGATAGATAAGTAGACAAACTTACTAGGGACACACAAGGTCTGAATGCAATGAATAAAACAATAACTTGAGTTAATAAATAGATATGTAAAGAACACTGGCCAATCTGATAAAGCTACATACTGATCTTTAAGGAAAAGCTTTCATTCTTTCCCTATTGTGTGTGATGTTACCTGTGCAATTTTCATAAATGCCCTTCACCAGGTTGAGGAAGTCTCCTTCTATTCCAAGTTTTCAGTGTTTTTACAATGAATGGGTTTTGGATTTCGTCAAATGCTTTTTCTGCATCAATTAAAATTATCATTTGCAGTTTCCCCCCTTCATTCTATTAATATGGTATATTACACTGATTTTTTCATATGTTGAACCAATCTTACCTTCCTGGGATAAATTCCACTCATTCATAATGAATAGTTCTCTTAATAGGATGCTAGATTTTGTTGCCTATTTTTCACCTATATTCATAAAGGATATTGGTCTATAATTTTCTTTTCTTGTGATATCTTTATCTGGATTTGATATCAAGTTAATGCTGGCCTCATATAATGAGTTATTTAGTGTTCCCTATTCTATTTTTTTGGAAGGTTTTGAGAACAATTGGTATTAATTCTTCTTTAAAAGTTTGATAGAATGCACCAGTGAAGCCATCTGGTTCTAGGCTTTTCCTTTTAAGGAAGTTTGAAGTTATTTATTCGATCCCTCTACCTCAGGGGTCCCCAACCCCTGGGCTGCGGACAGGTACTCTTTTGCAGCCTGTTAGGAACTGGGCTGCACAGCAGGTGAGCAGCAGGCAAGTGAGCAAAACTTCATCTGCTGCTCCCCATCACTCGCATTACCACCTGAACCATCCCCCCATTGCTTGCACTACCGCCTGAACCCTGGTCCCTGGTGCCAAAAAGGTTGGGGACCGCTGCTCTACCTGCTCTATATGTCTGCTCAGATTTTCTATTCCTTCTTGCATGCATTTTGGTAGTTTTGTGTTTCTAGGAATTTGTCCATTTCCTCTAGTCTATCTCATTTACTAGTGTTCATTTGTTCATAGTATTCTCTTATAATCATTTTTTTAAATTTTTGTAAAGTCTGTAATTATGTTCCCAGTTTCATTTCTGATATTAATTTAGAGTTTTCTCTTTTTTTTCTTAGTCATTCTAGCAAAAGTTTTAACAATTTTGTTGATATTTTCAAAGAACCAACTTTTGGTTTTGCTGTTTATTGTTTTCCTATCCTCTATTTTGTTTACTTTTCTTCTAATCTTTAACATTTCCTTCCTTTACTACTTTTATGATTAGTTCACTCTTTTCCTTGCTCTTTAAGATGTAAAGTTAGGTTATTGATTTGAGATCTTTATTATTCTTTTTCCTTTTTAAATATATGCATTTACTGGTGTAAATTTGCCTCTCAACATGGCTTTCACTGCATCATGTTAGTTTTGGTATGTTTTATTTTTGCTTTCATTCATCTTAAGTACTTTCTACTTTCACTTGTAATCTCTTCTTTAACTCATTGACTGTTTAAAAGTATGTTGTTAAATTTCCACATATTTGTAATGTTTTCCAGTTTTTCTTCTGTTTTTGATTTCTAATTTCATTCCACTATGGTCAGAGTAAGTACTTGGTATGATTTCAATCTTTTTGTACTTCTTAAGACTTGTTTTGTGGCCTAATGTATGGTCTCTCCTGAAGAATATTGCATGTGCACTTGAGAAAATGTGTATTCTGCTATTGTTGAGTAGAATGTTTATATACGTTTGTTAGGTCTAGTTGGCGTACACTACAGTGTTTCAAATCTCCTATGTCTTTACTGATCTTCCATCTAGTTCTATCCCATTTCTAAAGTAGGGTACTGACGTCTCCGGTTATTATTGTGGAACTATCCATTTCTCTCTCCACTTTTGTTAGCTTTTGTTTCATATATTTTGAGATTTTGTTGTTAGGTATATATATGTTTATAATTTTTATATCTTCTGGAAGGATTGACACTCTTTTCAATATATAATGATCTCTTTTTGTCTTTAAATCTATTTTGTCTGTTATTAGTATAGCCACTACAGCACTCTTTTGGTTAGTGTTTGTATAAAAGATCTTTTTCCATCTTTTCATTTTCAACCTATTTTTCTCTTGGGATATAAAGCGTCTCTGGTAAATAGTGTATAGCTGGATCATGTTTTTAATCCACTCTACCAACCCATCTTTTAATTAAAAAGTTTACTCCATTCACATTCAACGTAATTACTGAAACAGAGAATAACATTTGTCTTGGAGGTTTATAGGAACATTGTGACGGGACATAGACCTATGCAGACAGCTAGAAGAATAAAGGATTCTGGCACCAAGAAGTCTGCAACAACCAACCACACCCTCTCCCCTTTTAATAGGAAAGAAGCCTGAATTCTAACTCTGGGAAAATGGCTCTTTGGGACACTAGACCACCATCTTCTCAGTCTGCTGGCTTTCCAGATAAAGTTGTTATTCATTGTCCTCCACTCCCAAAACAAAACGAAACAGCACAAAAGTAATTACTGATATGAATGGACTTACTTCTGCTATATTGCTATTTGTTTTCTTTATGTTTTATATCTTTTTTGTTCCTCAGTTCCTCCTTTAATGCCTACTTTTGTGATTGATTTTTTTCCAGTGTACCTTTTTTATTCCCTTCTCAATTTTTTTCCTGTATATTTTTAAAGTTTTTTTCTTAGTGGTTATTGTCAGCATTTCGATTGATATTTTTGCTTTATAACAATAAAGTTTGAATCAATGCCAACTTAGTTTCAATAGTATACAAAAATTCTGCTCCTTTATATCTCAACCCCCCTTTATGTTCTTATTTTTCAAACCACATCTTTATATATTGTGTACCCATTAACATAGATTTGCAACAGTTTTCTAATATGCTTGCATTGAAAATTCTGTAGGAAAATAAGAGGAGTTATGAACCAAAAATATAATAATAATGGCTTTTATATGTACCGATGTAGCTACTTTGCTATTGCTCTTTATTTCTTCACAGGGTTTCAAGTTACTGTCTAGTGTCCTTTCATGTCAATCTGAAGTGCTCCCTTTAGAATTTCTTGCAGGGCAGGACTATCAGTAAGAAACTCCCTCAGCTTTTGCTTACCTGGGAATGTCTTAATTTCTCCATTTTTGAAGCATTGTTTTTTGCCAGAGGTAGAATTCTTGGTTGATAGGTTTCTTTTTTCTTTCAGCACCTTAAATATCCCACCAACTTCTGGCCTCTATAGCTTCTGAAGAGAAATCAGCAATTAATTGTATTTGGAATCCCTTGTGTGTATGATGAGTCTGTTCTTTCTTGCTGCTGTCAAGATTCTCTCATCATCTTTGTCCTTTGACTATTTGCATATAATGTGCCTTGGTGTGGCTCTCTTTGGTTTATCCTACTTGGAGTTCATTGAACTTCTTACATATGTAGCTTGATGTATTACATCAAATTTGGGAAGGTTTTGGCCATTATTTTTTCAAATATTCTTTCTGTGCATTTCTCTTCTCTCCTTCTAGGGCTTCTATTATGCATATTTTGGTATATTTATGGTGTGCCACAGATCTCTTAGGCTCTGTTCATTTTTCTTCATTCTTTTTCTCATGCTGGATAATCTCAATTGGCCTATCTTCAACTTGGCTGATTCTTTCTTCTGCCTCTTCAAGTCTGATGTTGAACCCCTCTAATAATTTTTCTTGTCTCTTATTGTGGTTTTCAGCTCTAAAATTTCTATTGGTTATTTAAAATAATTTTTATCTCTTTATTGATATTCTCTATTTTGTGAGACATTGTTCTTTTGGTTTCCTTTTCCAATTATTTCCTTAAGCTCTTGGAGCTTACTTAAGACATTTGACTTAAAGTCTTTGTCTGTTAAGTCCATTGCCTGGGCCTCCACTGGAACAATTTCTATTAATTTCTTATCTTCCTGTGAATGGGCATAATTTATTGTTTTTTGCATGACTCACAATTTTTGTTAAAACTTGGAAAATATTAATATTATAATGTGGCAACTCTAGATATCAGATTCTGGAAACGAGACTTTCCCCCTCTACTTGGGATTAGTTGTTGCTGCTTGCTGTATGTGGTTCTTGATTCTTTGCTTTTGTTTGTTTAACATCTTTGCTAAACTATTTTTGTAAAATCTATATACTTTGTCATGTGTGACCACTGAAGTCTGTGCTCTCTTAGTGATCAGGTAGTGTTTTGACAGAATTTTCTTAAATGCCTGGAGCCAAGGGAAAAAAGAAAAAGAAAAAAAAACACTACTTTCCTAGTTTTTGCAAACTGGTTCTGTCTTGGGGCATTCCTTCATGGTTAACCAGACTGTTTACAACTCTGCCTTAGCCTTCACTTCCTGCTTGCATGGAGCCTGAAGGTCAGCTAGAGGTGAAAGCTTAGGGTCTTCTCAGGCCTTTTATGAGCAGGCATCCAGCCCTGGGCTTGCACTTGGTCCTCTTGATTCTCCACCTTACATGAGAGATTTTAAAACCCCATTTTACCTCTTTGTATCACCTTTCCCAGTCTTTTTGGTCTATTGCTAGTCCAGACTGTTCTCCCTTGCCCCAGGATGCTGCAATACTTTTTCCTGTAAATTCTTTCAGCAAATGTCACCCAAGAAAAGCTGTCCCAGTCCTGGGAATGCTCCAAGTCAGCAAAATAAAGGTAAGTCCTGGCACTGATCTTTGAAGATGCCTCCAATCATGTCACAATAAACAAACACAATTCTTTGAGAATAAGGTATGTATTGCTCTCTCTGGTACTAGCAACCTGAACCAGGAGTGTGAGCTGCCATTTTCATGGCTGCTGCTACACTCCAGAAAGAGGGATAATAGGCAGGTACTTTTAAATGCTACAGTGCAGCAGCTTCTTTCTTTGTTAAGTTCTTCCCTGGTTGTTTTAAGTTTTTGACCAGATTCCAGAGTTCTGCAAAATTGATTATAACAGTTCTTGCCAGCTCATGAGTTTTTGTTTTGTTTTGTTTTGGAGTGGACTGGGGTGGATACAGCCCAGGAGTTCTCTTCTGCCATTTTTGGGTATTTAACTTACACACAAAAATTTAAATCCACAAAATGAGATTACCTATTATTTGTGTGTACAATTACATTGTAGTAAATGTATAAAATCAGACTGTAAGGCTATACACCAGAGTTATTGTAGTGGTTGCATTTAGAAAGGGAGAGGATTACAATAAAGGAGGAAAAGAGGAGCATCAACTTTTAAAGTAATATTTGCTTAATGTGTATAAAGATATGAGGGAAATATGACACAAAATATAGCATTTGTAAATTCTTCATGGTACATACACAAATATTCTATTATCTATACCCTTCTCTGAAGATTTCCATTTTTTTCCTGCTTCTAAAAAATTACAAGTTTAAAAGAATTAGAAGACAAGCCATAGACTTGGAGAAAATACTTCCAAAAGATCTATATGATAAAGAACTGCTATCCACAGTATACAAAGAACTCTTAAAAATCAACAATAAGACAACAATCCAATTTAAAAATGGACAAAAGATCTAACAGACATCTCAACAAAGAAGATATAGTGATGACAAACAAGCATATGAAAAGATGCTCAACATCATATGTCAATACAGAATTGCAAATTAAAACAGCAGTGAGATACACACCTATTAGAATGGCCAAAATACAAAAACACTGACAACACTAAATGTAGCAACAGTGCGGACCAACAGGAACTCATTGCTGGTAGAAATGCAAAATGGTACAGCTATTTTGAAAGATAGTTTGGCACTTTCTTACAAAACTAAACATACTCTTACCATACAATCCAGCACTCACTCTACTTGGTATTTATCCAAATGAGTTGAAAGCTTATGTCCACACAAAAATCTACACACAGATTCTTATAGCACCTTTTTTCATAATTGCCTAAACCTGGAAGCAACCAAGATGTCCTTCAGTAGGTAAGTAGATAAATAAACTGTGGTACATCCCAGACAATGGAATATTATTCAGCACTAAGAAGAAATGAACTATAAAGCCATGAAAAGACATGGATGAATCTTAAATGCATATTACTAAGTGAAAGAAGCCAATCTGAAAAGGCTGCATACTGTATGATTCCAACGGTATGACATTCTGAAAAAGGCAAAACTACAGGTACAGTAAAATGATCAGTGGTTCCCAGTGGTTGAAGAAAGGAAGGGATGAATCAATGGAACACAGAGTATTTTTAAGGCAGTGAAACTATTCCATAAAATATTATAATACTGGGTTCATGTCATTATACATTTATCCAAACCTATAGGATGTACAATACAGAGAAAACCTTAATGTAAACTATGGGACTTTGGGTGATAATGAAGTGTCAATGTAGGGTCATCGACTGTAACAAATTTACCACTGTGGTGAAAGATGTTGATAGTGGGAGAGGCTGTGTGTATGTGCGGGGGAAGCGGGTATATGGGAACTCTCTGTAATTAACACTCAATTTTGCTGTGAACCTAAAACTGCTTTTAAAAAAAAGATCTATTTGTACAACAAAACAAAAACAACAACAAGACACAAAAAAACAAAAACAAACCAAAAAAACCCACCAACTTTTAAAAATACAGAGAAGGGACTTCTCTGGTGGTCCAGTGGGTAAGACTCCATGCTCCCAATGCAGGGGGCCCAGGTTCAATCCGTGGTCCGGGAAGTAGATCCTTCATACATGCTGCAACTAAGAGTTCACATGCTGCAACTAAGACCCGGCGCAGCCAGCAAATAAATAAATAAATAAATAAATATATATATATATATATATATATATATATATATACACACACACACACATATACAGAGAAAAGAGTTATTGGACAACTTGCTTAACCTCCTTGAGCCTAAATTTTCTTATTTTGTAAATGAAGATTCCTCATAGGGTTGCTGTGAGAATTAAATAAGTAAGTACCTACACAGTGTCTGGCACATAGTATGATAGTAGCTATTGTTATTATCAGAGACTGATGGAGCTGAATGGGCTCTCAAATTGTTCAAGGATCTAGAACTACAACCTCTCCTAGTAGCTTAATCCAGTATCTAGTTTCTCATCCAATTAAATGCTTTCTTTTTACAATAGTGAAGCCTATTTACTCTAGTTTGGACTATTGTAGAACTGAAGAACAAATTTATCATCCTCACATTAACACTTCAAGAGCATTGGACTGGGTAGAAGTCTGGGTTCTAGTCACATCTCCACGACCACCTAACAGGATGCTTTTTAGTATTTTATTTTGTGCTTTCCATAAGAGGATAATAACTCCAACCCTACCCCACCCACCTCCCAAGGTTGTTGGGAGGACTGTTTAATGTGCCTGATATTGTTTGATAGTTTAAAGGGTCTATAAATGTAAGGGATTAATAATTACCTGAGACGGCTTAAAGATGGCGGAAGAGTAAGACGCGGAGATCTCCTTCCTCCTCACAGAGACATCAGAAATACATCTACACGTGGAGCTTCTCCTGTAGAGCACCCACCGAACGCTGGCAGAGGACCTCGGACCTCCAAAAAGGCAAGAAACTCCCCACATATCTGGGTAGGGCAAAAGAAAAAAGAATAAACAGGGACAAAAGAATAGGGACGGGACCTACGCCAGTGGGAGGGAACCGAGAAGGAGGAAAGACTCCCACACACTAGAGGCCCCTTCGCGGGCGGAGACTGCGGGCGCCGGAGGGGAAAGCTCCGGAGCCGCGGAGGACAGCTCAGCCACAGGGGTGCGGAGGGCAAAGCGGAGAGATTCCCGCAGAGGATCGGTGCCGACCAGCGCTCACCAGCCCGAGAGGCTTGTCTGCTCGCCCGCCGGGGCGGGCGGGGCCGGGAGCTGAGGCTCGGGCTTCAGTCGGATCCCGGGGAAAGGGCTGGAGTTGGCAGAGTGAAGACAGCTGGAAGGGGGCTAGTGTGCCACGGCTGGCCGGGAGGGAGTTCGGGAGAAGTCTGGAGCTGCCGAAGAGGCAAGAGACCTTTTCCTCCCTCTTTGCTGCCTGGGCGCGAGGAGAGGGGATTAAGTGCGCCGCTTAAAGGAGCCCTAGAACCGGGCGCGGAGCTGCCGAAGAGACAAGAGACTTTTTCTTGCCTCTTTGCTTCCTCGGGTGTGAGGTGAGGGGATTAAGAGCACCGCGTAGAGGAGCTCCAGAAACGGGTGCGAGCCGCGGCTGTCGGCACGGACAGTAGAGACGGGTGTCGGACGCTAAGGTTGCTGCTGCCACCACCAAGAGGCCTGTGTGTGAGCACAGGTCACTCTCCACACCGGCCCTCCCGGGAGCCCGTGCAGTCCGCCACTGCCGGGGTCCCGGGATCCAGGGACAGCTTCCCCGGGAGAACGCACGGCGCGCCTTGGGCCTGTGCAGCGTCACGTCGGCCTCTGACGTCGCGGACTCGCCCCGCCCCCGTGCCACTCACTCCCCCCAGCCTGAGTGAGCTGGAGCCCCCGAATCAACTGCTCCTTTAACATCGTCCTGTCTGAGCGAAGGGCAGTCGCCCTCGGACAACCTACACGCAGAGGCGGGACCAAGTCCAAAGCTGAACCCCAGGAGCTGTGCGAACAGAGAGGAGAGGGGGAGATCTCTCCCAACAGCCTCAGAAGCGGCGGATTAAAGCTCCACAATCAACTTGAAGTGCCCTGCATCTGTTGAAAACCTGAATAGACAACGAATCATCCCAAGTTGAGGAGGTGGACTTTGGGAGCAAGATATACTATTATTTTCCCCTTTTTTTTCTTTTTGTGGGTGTGTATGTGCGTGCTGCTGTGTGAGATTTTGTCTGTATAGCTTTGCTTGCACCATTTGTCCTAGGGTTAGACCGACCCATTTTTCTGTTTTTTGTTTGTTTGTTTGTTTTTTCTTGTTTGTTTGTTTTTTTTTTGTTTTTTAAAAGGAAATTTTTCTTCTTAATAATTATTTTTCATTTTAATAACTATACTTTATACTACTCTGTCTTCTCCCTTTCTTTCTTCCTTTCTTCCCTCCTTCCCTCCTTTCTTCCTTCCTTCCCCCTTCTTTCCTCCCTTCCTCTCTTCCTTCCTCCCTTTCTTCCTCTGCACCTTCCGTCCTTGCTTTCTTGCTTCCTTCCTTCATTTCTTCCTTCCTTTCTTCCTTCCTTCCCTCCCTCCCTCCTTCCTTCCTTTTCTTTCCTCTCTATTTATTCTACCTTTTATTTTGAGCCGTGTGGATTAAAGGTTCTTGGCGCCCCAGCCAGGCACCAGGGCGGTGTCCCTGAGGTGGGAGAACCAACCTCAAGACACTAGGCCACAAGAGACCTCCGAGCTCCACGTAATATCAGACGGCGAAAATCTCCCAGAGACCTCCATCTCAACACCAAGACCCAGCTTCACTCAAGGACCAGCAAAGAACAGTGCTGGACACCCTATCCCCAACAAAGAGCAAGACAGGTCTACAGCCCCATCCATTAGCAGAGAGACTGCCTAAAATCATAATAAGGTTACCAACATCCCCAAACACACCACCAGACGAGGACCTGCCCACCAGAAAGACAAGATCCAGCCTCATCCACCAGAACAGAGGCACTAGTCCCCCCAACCAGGGAATCTACTCAACCCACTGAACCAACCTTAGCCACTGGGGACAGCCACCAAAAACAACAGGAACTACGAACCTGCAGTGTGCAAAAAGGAGACCTCAAACACAGTAAGATAAGCGAAATGAGAAGACAGAAAAACACACAACAGATGAAGGAGCAAGATAAAAACACACCAGACCTAACAGATGAAGAGGTAATAGCCAATCTACCTGAAAGAGAATTTAGAATAATGATGGTGAAGATGATGCAAAATCTTGGAAATAGAATAGACAATTTGCAAGAAACAGTTAACAGGGACCTAGAAGAAATAAAGAGGAAGCAAGCAACGATGAGCAACACAATAAATGAAATTAAAAATACTCTAGATGGGATCAATAGCAGAATAACTGAGGCAGAAGGACGGATAAGTGACCTGGAAGATAAAATAGTGGAAATAACTACTGCAGAGCAGAAGAAAGAAAAAAGAATGAAAAGAACTGAGGACAGTCTCAGAGACCTCTGGGACAACATTAAACGCACCAACATTCGAATTATAGGGGTCCCAGAAGAAGAAGAGAAAAAGAAAGGGACTGAGAAAATATTTGAAGAGATTATAGTTGAAAACTTCCCTAATATAGGAAAGGAAATAGTCAATCAAGTCCAGGAAGCACAGAGAGTTCCATACAGGATAAACCCAAAGAGAAACACGCCACGACACATAATAATCAAACTGTCAAAAATTAAATACAAAGAAAACATATTAAAAGCAGCAAGGGAAAAACAACAAATAACACACAAGGGAATCCCCATAAGATTAACATCTGATCTTTCAGCAGAAACTCTACAAGCCAGAAGGGAGTGGCAGGACATATTTAAAGTGATGAAGGAAAAAAACCTACAACCAAGATTACTCTACCCAGCAAGGATCTCATTCAGATTTGATGGAGAAATTAAAACCTTTACAGACAAGCAAAAACTGAGAGAGTTCAGCACCACCAAACCAGCTCTACAACAAATCCTAAAGGAACTTCTCTAGGCAAGAAACACAAGAGAAGGAAAAGACCTACAAGAACAACCCGAAACAAGTAAATGGTAATAGGAACACACATATCGATAATTACCTTAAATGTAAATGGATTAAATGCTCCCACCAAAAGACACAGACTGGCTGAATGGATACAAAAACAAGACCCATATATATGCTGTCTACAAGAGACCCACTTCAGACCTAGGGACACATACAGACTGAAAGTAAGGGGATGGAAAAAGATATTCCATGCAAATGGAAATCAGAAGAAAGCTGGAGTAGCAATTCTCATATCAGACAAAATAGACTTTAAAATAAAGACTATTACAAGAGACAAAGAAGGACACTACATAATGATCAAGGGATCGATCCATGAAGAAGATATAACAATTGTAAATATTTATGCACCCAACATAGGAGCACCTCAATACATAAGGCAAATACTAACAGCCTTAAAAGGGGAAATCGACAGCAACACAATTATAATGGGGGACTTTAACACCCCACTTTCACCAATGGACAGATCATCCAAAATGAAAATAAATAAGGAAACACAAGCTTTAAATGATACATTACACAAGATGGACTTAATTGATATTTATAGGACATTCCATCCAAAAACAACAGAATACACATTTTTCTCAAGTGCTCATGGAACATTCTCCAGGATTGATCATATATTGGGTCACAAATCTAGCCTTGGCAAATTTAAGAAAATTGAAATCGTATCAAGTATCTTTTCCGACCACAACGCTATGAGACTAAATATCAATTATAGGAAAAGATCTGTAAAAAATACAAACACATGGAGGCTAAACAATACACTACTTAATAACGAAGTGATCACTGAAGAAATCAAAGAGGAAATCAAAAAATACTTAGAAACAAATGACAATGGAGACACAACGACCCAAAACCTATGGGATACAGCAAAAGCAGTTTTAAGAGGCAAGTTTATAGCAATACAATCATACCTTAAGAAACAGGAAACATCTCGAATAAACAACCTAACTTTGCACTTAAAGCAATTAGAGAAAGAAGAACAAAAAACCCCCAAATTTAGCAGAAGGAAAGAAATCATAAAGATCAGATCAGAAATAAATGAAAAAGAAGTGAAGGAAACAATAGCAAAGATCAATAAAACTAAAAGCTGGTTCTTTGAGAAGATAAATAAAATTGATAAACCATTAGCCAGACTCATCAAGAATAAAAGGGAGAAGACTCAAATCAATAGAATTAGAAATGAAAAAGGAGATATAACAACTGACACTGCAGAAATACAAAAGATTATTAGAGATTACTACAAGCAACTGTATGCCAATAAAATGGACAACCTGGAAGAAATGGACAAATTCTTAGAAATGCACAACCTGCCGAGACTGAACCAGGAAGAAATAGAAAATATGAACAGACCAATCACAAGCACTGAAATTGAAACTGTGATTAAAAATCTTCCAGCAAACAAAAGTCCAGGACCAGATGGCTTCACAGGCGAATTCTATCAAACATTTAGAGAAGAGCTAACACCTATCCTTCTCAAACTCTTCCAAAAGATAGCAGAGGGAGGAACACTCCCAAACTCATTCTATGAGGCCAACATCACCCTGATACCAAAACCAGACAAAGACGTCACAAAGAAAGAAAACTACAGGCCAATATCACTGATGAACATAGATGCAAAAATCCTCAACAAAATATTAGCAAACAGAATCCAACAGCACATTAAAAGGATCATACACCATGATCAAGTGGGATTTATCCCAGGAATGCAAGGATTCTTCAATATACGCAAATCAATCAATGTGATACACCATATCAACAAACTGAAGGAGAAAAACCATATGATCATCTCAATAGATGCAGAGAAAGCTTTTGACAAAATTCAACACTCATTTATGCTAAAAACCTTGCAGAAAGTGGGCATAGAGGGAACTTTCCTCAACATAATAAAGGCCATATATGACAAACCCACAGCTAGCATCGTTCTCAATGGTGAAAAACTGAAACCATTTCCACTAAGATCAGGAACAAGACAAGGTTGCCCACTCTCACCACTCTTATTCAACATAGTTTTGGAAGTTCTAGCCACAGCAATCAGAGAAGAAAAAGAAATAAAAGGAATCCAAATAGGAAAAGAAGAAGTAAAGCTGTCACTGTTTGCAGATGACATGATACTATACATAGAGAATCCTAAGGATGCTACCAGAAAACTACTAGAGCTAATCAATGAATTTGGTAAAGTTGCAGGATACAAAATTAATGCACAGAAATCTCTGGCATTCTTATACACTAATGATGAAAAATCTGAGAGTGAAATTAAGAAAACGCTCCCATTTACCATTGCAACAAAAAGAATAAAATATCTAGGAATAAACCTACCTAAGGAGACAAAAGACTTGTATGCAGAAAACTATAAGACACTGATGAAAGAAATTAAAGATGATACAAATAGGTGGAGAAATATACCATGTTCTTGGATTGGAAGAATCAACATTGTGAAAATGACTATACTACCCAAAGCAATCTACCGATTCAATGCAATCCCTATCAAATTACCACTGGCATTTTTTACAGAACTAGAACAAAAAATTTCACAATTTGTATGGAAACACAAAAGACCCCGAATAGCCAAAGCAATCTTGAGAACGAGAAATGGAGCTGGAGGAATTAGGCTCCCTGACTTCAGACTCTACTACAAGGCTACAGTAATCAAGACAATATGGTACTGGCACAAAAACAGAAATATAGATCAATGGAACAGGATAGAGAGCCCAGAGATAAACCCACACACATATGGTCACCTTATCTTTGATAAAGGAGGGAAGGATATACAGTGGAGAAAAGACAGCCTCTTCAATAAGTGGTGCTGGGAAAACTGGACAGCTACATGTAAAAGTATGAAATTAGAACACTCCCTAACACCACACACAAAAATAAACTCAAAATGGGTTAAAGACCTAAATGTAAGGCCAGACACTATCAAACTCTTAGAGGAAAACATAGGCAGAACACTATACGACATAAATCACAGCAAGATCCTTTTTGACCCATCTCCTAGAGAAATGGAAATAAAAACACAAATAAACAAATGGGACCTAATGAAACTTAAAAGCTTTTGCACAGCAAAGGATACCATAAACAAGACCAAAAGACAACCCTCAGAATGGGAGAAAATATTTGCAAATGAAGCAACTGACAAAGGATTAATTTCCAAAATTTATAAGCAACTCATGCAGCTCAATAACAAAAAAACAAACAACCCAATCCAAAAATGGGCAGAAGAACTAAATAGACATTTCTCCAAAGAAGATATACAGATTGCTAACAAACACATGAAAGAATGCTCAACCTCATTAATCATTAGAGAAATGCAAATCAAAACTACAATGAGATATCATCTCACACCGGTCAGATTGGCCATCATCAAAAACTCTAGAAACAATAAATGCTGGAGAGGGTGTGGAGAAAAGGGAACCCTCTTGCACTGCTGGTGGGAATGTAAATTGATACAGCCGCTATGGAGAACAGTATGGAGGTTCCTTAAAAAACTACAAATAGAACTACCATACGACCCAGCAATCCCACTACTGGGAATATACCCTGAGAAAACTATAATTCAGAAAGACTCATGTACCAAAATGTTCATTGCAGCTCTATTTACAATAGCCAGGACATGGAAGCAACCTAAGTGTCCATCAACAGATGAATGGATAAAGAAGATGTGGCACATATATACAATGGAATATTACTCAGCCATAAAAAGAAATGAAACTGAGTTATTTATAATGAAGTGGATGGACCTGGAGTCTGTCATACAGAGTGAAGTAAGTCAGAAGGAGAAAAACAAATACCGTATGCTAACACATATATATGGACTCTAAGGGAAAAAAATGTCATGAAGAGGTTAGTGGTAGGACGGGAATAAAACACAGACTTACTCGAGCATGGACTTGAGGATATGGGGAGGGGGAGGGGTGGGCTGTGACGAAGTGGGGGAGTGGCAGGGACATATATACACTATCAAATGTAAATTAGATAGCTGGTGGGAAGCTGCTGCATAGCACAGGGAGATCACCTCTGTGCTTTGTGACCGCCTGGGGGGGTGGGATAGGGAGGGTGGGAGAGAGGGTGATGCAAGAGGGAGAAGATGTGGGAGCATGTGTGTATGTATAACTGATTTAGTTTGTTGTAGAGGGAAAACTAACACACTAATGTAAAACAATTATACTCCAATAAAGATGTTAAAAAAAAAAATAAATAAAAAAAATAATTACCTGAAGAAATGTATGAAATTATCTCTTAAACATCTCTATCCAAGACTAATTAATCTCTAATTCTTCATATTCCTCTGAAAATATGAAGATAAGTAAATTATTATTTATTTCATTCATTCATTTCACAGACATGAATTGAGGGCCTACTTCATGTCAAGCACACTATTAGGTGCGGGGACAACAAGGATTAATAAAACATTGTCCCTGCCACCAAGAAGCTTAAAGTATAATAGAGAGAAAAACATGAAATATAAATGTGTTATAACATGGTAAGTGTTTTGGTACAGATATAGTTATGCTATGGGAATATAGATGAGTATAAGATTTATTCTAAGGGATACTATGAAAGACTTCACATGGCATGTATGGTGAGGATGATATTTATGCATGGTGAGAGGTAAAGCAAGTGAAGTAGACTAGGTAGTGAATTATATTTGGAAAATGTTGACTTTAAGATGCCTATGGAACTTCCCTTTGGATATTATAAACCAATGGGAACACAGATATGGAAAGATTTGGAAGTCATCAGTATATAAGTATTGGCTAGATATGATGAGAGAGAGAGAGGGTGGTCTTGAGTAACATTTGTGTTTCTTGTTTGTGCAGCTTGGTAGATAATGGTGCCTTCACTGATATAAAGAACATATAGGAGGAGGAGCATAGGGGTAGGAGATCATATGGTCCTTTGGACATGTTGACTTTCAGATACCCATGGGACATCCAAATGAAGATGTTCAGTGGCATTTGAATATATAGATACAATGTTCTAGAAGGAGAATTTGTTGGTGATATAGGGATGGTAGCTGAAGTAAAAGAAATGGGTGAAATTGCTCAGGAATAATGTGTCAAATAAGAATACATGCTAAGACAGAGCCATGGTGAATGCCAAAATTTAACAACTAGGCAGAGGTAGAGGTCCAGCAAAAGAGATCAAGCCGGAATTAGAGAGATATGATGAGAACCAGAAGTGTCATAGAAGCCGAAAGAAGAGGATATTTCAAGGGGCGAGAGGTCAACTCTCTGAAATGTAGAAGATTGAGAGATCAAGTAATATAAGAAGACAAGTGCCCACTGAATATTTATTGAATACGTGATTCTCACTTGCAATTTTCTGGACACAAAGGGCTCTAAAAATATCAAACCTGAAAGCTAGAAAAAGCATTGACAGTGCCTTGTTTTCCACCCATCTGGTCACTAATATACCTTCCTCAAGTTCACCAATTACTCTGTGTGCTCCAACACCTTGGTTTCCCTCTTGCCCCTGAGCTTCTCAGCCAAGGAAATCACCTGGCTACTTGTTGGAACACTTGTAATCAATTCAAGCAAAGTAAAAAAATCAAATCTTACCCCCTAATGGAACTGACTATATAGGCTCCCCAGGGTGCAGAGGTTTATGTGCTGTGCCTGGACTATGTTAAGAAAATTAAAACTGGGTTTGTAACAAAAGAGCCAAAGTGTCAAGTCACTAAAAGCAGAAAATTCCACTTGCAACACAGATGCCCACTCTCACACTGGTTTATGATGAGAGAAAGTGAAGATTTATAATATGCTTTCCATAAAGTCGTGACAGCCATTGAGCTGGGACCTCTGGTGCTTCCCAGAGGTTCTACCTCATTATCCAGGGAGAGAGGGCAAAGTGCTTAGTCGCAGAGTAGGCTTTGTCTTTTAGAGGGCCACCTCTCACTCCTGGACTTTTTCAATATTTATACTAGAATTGAAGCAAGAAGTAAGTTGGCCCTTCAGTCCAAGTTCAAGGAACAGTTGTCGTGTAAAAACTGCACAGGACTTCTTTATAGTCACTCTTCTGACATCCTTGGAGGCTATACAAGCTAGTGTAAGCTAGGTTATGCTGCAATAAGAAGCAATCTCAAAATTCTAGTGACTTATAGTAAACATTTATTTCTTGCTCATACTACATGTCCAAAATAGGTTGGTGGGAGGGCAGTGGTGAGAGCTCTATTTTTAAGTAGATCTTAGTTGTCCTTACTCTGGGATACTGGCTAATAGAGAAGGAGCCATGTGGGATGTTGCCAGGTAGCACACCATATAGAAAAGGGAAAGCGACAAAGCAAGCACTGGTTCTTTCAACTTCCACCTGGAAGTGACACATACCACTTCTATTCATATTTCATTGGCCAAGGCAAGTCTTATGTCAGAGCCTGATTTTAGAAGGGTGGAAAAGTATTATCCTTCTGTAGGTAGAGACACTGCAGGGAGGAACACCAAATATGATTGAAATATATATAGTCTACCAGAGAAGACATTAAAAATATGTGTTAAACCTTGAATAGATTACATAATAGGTGCTCTCCAAACACAAAGATCTAGGTAGTGACCATGAAAATATCCACTGCCAATTATCTGGCTACTGTTTCAGAATCTACCATTGAAGATTCATCCCATGGAGTTAAAACAACAGACAAAGACTACCAGAAGTCATTGGTTGTCAAAGAAAAAATGCCTGTGGTGGGACAACACACTAAACTATACCAAATTAATATAGTATTCAGATTAGGTGTCCTACAGCATTCAGATTAGTTGTCCTACAGCAGGCTGCTATCATCAGAAGCAGGGAACACAACCCTGAGATATTTTACACCTAGTATATGCCAGGCGCTATGCTAGGCTCTTTCACATACTATAGAACAAGTTTTGCCTGTGCCAATTGCAGTTTAAAGATAATGCAGGACTTCCCTTGTGGCGCAGTGGTTAAGAATCCACCTGCCAAGGCAGGAGACACAGGTTCGAGCCCTGGTCTGGGAGGATCCACATGCTGTGGAGCAACTAAGCTCGTATGCCACAATTACTGAGCCCATGCACCACAACTACTGAAGCCTGCACACTGAGAGCCTCTGCTCCACAACAAGAGAAGCCACTGCAATGAGAAGCCCATGCACCACAATGAAGAGTGGCCCCCGCTCGCCACAACTGGAGAAAGCCCACGCACAGCAACAAAGACCCAGCACAGCCAAAAATGAATAAATAAATAAAGTTTAAAAAATAAAGGTAGGGCTTCCCTGGTAGCGCAGTGGTTGAGAATCCGCCTGCCGATGCAGGAGACACGGGTTCGTGCCCTGGTCCGGGAAGATCCCACATGCCGCGGAGCGGCTGGGCCCGTGAGCCATGGCCGCTGAGCCTGCGCGTCCGGAGCCTGTGCTCCGCAACGGGAGAGGCCACAGCAGTGAGAGGCCCGCATACCGCAAAAAAAAAAAAAAATAAAAAAATAAAAAATAAAAAAAATAAAGGTAATGCAAAAGGTCATGACTTGCCCATGATCACAAAACTAGTCCAGGAAGTCATAATGAATGCTAAGGGAAAGTCCACCACTTAGGGTACCACCTGGAGAAAGAAACTAAGTGGGACAGCAGAAGGACACCAGGTACATGGGGTGAGGGAATGGTTTGCACCCCATGAGACAGAAGAAATCTGCTGAAAGAGGAAATCCCAACAACAGGTTTGGCCTACAACACAGTTCTTCCCAGAGCCAACTCTTTCCTAATCTGCACCTGGGATTAGATGGTGTTCTTTTGGATGAGGAGGAGAACCAATCTGATTCTCCAGAGTCATCTCCAAGGACTTGGAGAAATTTCTCCTAGAAGACACCTGTCAGTGGAATCTGATCTGCCAATCAATCAGGCTTCTGCCAATGGCTACTGGTACCCTTGTTTGATTATGGGATTATTGAATTATAAAGTCTGCCAGGATGGATTACACTGGCTGACTTTTAGCTCTGTGTGCTAAATAGTGGATAACTCATCAGGAAAATGATATTTAAAAGCCATAATGGATAGTACACATCTTATAGTTTTTAGAGTACAGGTCTTTCAACCTCCTTGGTTAAAATTATTTTATTCTTTTTGATGCAATTGTAAATAGGATTTTCTTCATTTCTCTTTCTGATAGTTAATTATTAGTGTACAGAAATGCAACTATTTTACATATATTAATTTTGTATCCTGCAACTGTATGGAATTCATTCATCAGTTCTAATAGTTTGTTGGTAGAGTCTTTGGGGTTTTTATATATAGTATCATGTCATATGCAAATAGTGACAGTTTTACTTCTTCCTTTCCAACTTGGATGCCTTTTATTTCTTTTTTGTGTCTAGTTGCTGTGGCTAGGACTTCTAATACTATGTTGAATAAAAGTGGTGAGGCTAGGTATCCTTGTCTTGTTCCTGATCTTAGAAGAAAAGATTTCAGCTTTTCACCACTGATTATGATGTTAGCTGTGGGTTTGTCTTATATGGTCTTTATTATGTTAAGGTGTGTTCTCTCTATACCCACTTGGTTCAGAGTTTTTTATCATAAATGGATGTTGAATTTTGTCAAATGACTTTTCTGCATTGAGATATTCAAATGATTTTTATCCTTCTGTTAACATGGTGTATCACATTGATTGATTTACAGATGTTAAACCATCCTTGCATCCCTGGAATGAATCCCACTTCATCATGGTGTATGATCCTTCGAATGTATTGTTGTATTTGGTTTAATATTTTTTGTGGATTTTTGTATCTATGTTAATCAGGGATATTTGCCTGTAATTGTCTCTTTTTTGTGGTGTCTGGTTTTGACAACACAGTAGTGCTGGTCTCATAAAACAAATTTGGACGTGTTCCTTCCTCTTCTAATTTTTGGAATAATTTGAAAAGGACAGGTATTAACTCTTCTTTAAATGTTTGGTAGAATTCACCTGTGTCATTCAAAGCCAGTGTCTCCTTATTGATTTTCTGTCTAGATAATCTACCCATTTATGTAGGTGGAGTATTAAAGTCCCCTACTATTACTGTATTCCTCTTTGTTTCTCCCTTTTATGTCTGTTAATATTTGCTTTACATATTTAGGTGGTCTTATGTTGGGTGCATAAATGTTTACAAATGTTATATCCTCTTACTGGATTGATCCCTTTATCATTATGTAATGACCTTCTTTGTTTCTTGTTACAGTCTTCATTTTAAAGTCCATTTTGCCTGTTATGTGTATTGCTACCTCAGCTTTCTTTTCTTTTGCACTTGCATGGAATATCTCTTTCCATCCCTTCACATTCAGTCTATGTGTATCTCTAGATCTGTGGAGAATCTCTTGTAGGCAGCATATAGATTGGTCTTGTTTATTTATCCATTCCCCACTCTATGTCTTTTGATTTGAGCATTTAGTCCATTTGCATTTAAAGTAGTTATTGATAGGTATGTACTTACTGCCACTTTGTTAACTTTTTGTGGTCGTTTTTGTAGCTCGTCTATGTTCCTTTCTTCTTCTCTTGGTTTTTTTCCCTTGTGGTTTGATGAATTCCTTTAGTGTTATGTTTGGATTCCTTTCTCTTTATTTTTTATATATCCATTGGAGGTTTTTGGTTTGTGGTTACCATAAGGTTCATATATATTGACCTCTATATATAGCCATCTATTTAAGCTGGTATTCACTTAAGTTTGAAGGTATTCTAAATTCACTACATTTTTACTCCCCCGTCTCAACTTTTTATTTTTTGACAACATATTTTACATCTTTTTATTTTGTGTATCCCTTAACTACTTATTGTAGTTATAATTGATCATACTACTTAAGTAATAGCTTCATACTAGCTTCTAAGTGGCTGATCCACTTTACTATATATTTGTCTTTTTTTCTTTCATATATTTTCTTATTTCTAGTTGTGGCCTTTTCTTTTCTATTTAAAGACCCTTTAACATTTCTTGCAAGGCCAGTTTAGTGGTGATAAATTCCTTTAGTTTTTTCTTACCTGGGAAGCTCTTTATCTCTCCTTCAATACTGAATGATAACCTTAATGGGTAGAGTATTATAGGTTATTTTTTTTTTCCCTTCAGCCCTTTGTGGATATCTTGCCACTCCCTTCTGGTCTGCAAAGTTTCTGTGGAAAAAAAATCAGCTGATAGCCTTATGGGGTTTTCCTTGTATGTGATCCGTTGTTTTTCTCTTGTTACCTTTAAGATTCCTTAACTTTTGCCACTTTAATTATAAGATGTCTTAGTGTGAATCCCTTTGGGTTCCTCTTCCTTGAAAGTCTGTTTGCTTCCTGGACCTGGATGTCTGTTTTCTTCCCCAGTTTAGGGAAGTTTTCAGCCATTATTTCTTCAAATAAGTTTTCTGCCCCTTTCTCTCTCTTTTCTCCTTCTGGGACCCCTATAATGCAAAAGTTAATATGCTTGATGTTGTCCCAGAGGTCGCTTAAGCTCTCTTGAATTTTAAAAAATTTCTTTCTTCTTTTTGCTATTCTAATTGGCTGATTTTCCACTATTCTGTCTTCCAGATCACTTATCCATTCTTCTGTATCATCTAATCTGCTGTTGATTCCCTCTAATGTATTTTTTTTCAATTATTATATTCTTCAGCTCTGATTGGTCTTTCTTATGTTTTCTAAGTCTTTGTTGAAGTTCTCACTGAGTTTTTCTATTCTTCTCCTTAGTTCAATGAGCAACCTTATGACCATTTCTTTGTATATTATCAGATAAATTACTTGGATATAAATGGATATAAGTATCCATTTCATTAGGGTTCTTTTTCTGGGGTTTTATTTCGTTCTTTAATTTGGGACACATTCCTCTGTCTCCTCATTTTATTTGACTATCAGTTTTTGTTTCTATGAATTAGGTGTAACAACTACCTCTCCTGGTTTTGAAGGAGTGGCCTTCTGTGGAAGTATTTCCTGTGTAGATTGCTTGGCCTTGCTGGCTTTTGCAAGCTGGCTGGAGCTGAAGTAGATTTGGGCCAGGGAAGGTCTGGGGAGCACTGCACCTTAGGCCACTTTGGTAGGATGGCTGGAGCTGGAGCAAGCAGGGACTGGGGTGGGGGAGCAGCAGAGAGCCTGCAATCTTGGTGAGGACTCCAACAGTTCCCTGTCCATTTGGCAGAAGCTCTAACATTATTAAATGGATTTCCTTCTCATATAATATAGGTACCCTTTAAACTGCTGGGAATTTTTTTGCTGTGTCCCAGGACAGGCAAGTCTGCACTCAGGTCCCTCAGCAATGTTCCTTCTTACTGCAGGTCACTGAGTCAGGACTGGGGTTCACATAGATACGGTGTCTCTGTTTTTCCTACTCATTTCTATGTGGTCCTTCTGTGTGAAGTAGTTGTTCAGTCAGCACTCATGTCTTCTTCAGGAGGAATTGTTCTATATGTAGGTGTAGATTCAATGTGTCCGTGGGAAGAGGTGAGCTCAGGGTCTTCCTATGCCACCATCTTGGACCCCTTTCTGCATTTACATTCTTAAAAGATGCTCTGTCACAAAGAGAAAAGAAATAGGAAACACTAGCTTTTTGAAAGAATTATAGGTTAACCTTTCCCCATCCAAGGCCGACAGATATTTCTAAGCCAATGAATTGTATACAGAAGATAGAAAAGGGAGTTTTAGCTATTAAGACAACAAAATATCTTAATGGTAACTATTTTATACATATAACTAATGCATCTTAACTGTCCAGAATATTTTGTAAAGCTTTCCTCAGTCTTAACCTCTTATTACCCATACTTTATTGGGCTTTTCAATTTGAAAAACTGCAAATATTAGACAATCACAATAAAGTTGAAATCAGAATGCCAAACAGCAACAACAACAACAAAAGGCACTGAGCAAAGTATTAGTTTACCTGTTCAGAGTCTACTGCAGTGGTCCAGGCAAGACAGAGATTGGTGACTTGGGTTAGGGTGGAAACAATAGAGATGGAGAGGAAGAGTAGGAAGGGGAGGGACTTGAGATACGTTTTGGAGATATATTTGTTGTGCACCTAGATATGTTCCTTTTCCTTCTGAGCAGCCAAGAAGTTTGATAGTATCTGAGGTACTATCTGAGAGATAGTTTGATAGTATCTGAGGCTTCAAGGAGAGGGAGATTGGGTTGACTGGGGCAAAGATCTCTTTTAAAGTCCTCTTTCTTTCTCTCGACCTATTGAATTTCTAATATATATCTTCTCTGGTTTGAAAGAGGTAAATAATAATTTTGGCTGGATTGCAGGCCTCATGAGGGACTAAAAAGAAGCAGAAACTAGTAGACGGTACTCATGAAGAGCTTCATTGTCTACTAATGTATCTAATTATTTGCTGTAATTTGGAAATTTTACCTGAGGATAACTGAGAGTTGACTGTACCTGCAATGAATACATTAGCTCAATAAGATAAAGAGCTCCATGTAGCCCTACAATTCTTAGCCATGCAGCCTCTAAAATGCATAGGGGAAAAAGTCTTCACTTTGCCCTCCTCTTATATTTCACAGGGTGGCTAGGCTTGTGTCAGGCTGACATGAAATCACCCCTTCATTCCCACAATTAGGATCCTAGTGAAAGTGTGCCCATGCAAATGGTTCTTCGGGTGCTGGGCTGGATGCCCAGTTGCTCTGGCACCATTTGTTGAAAAGACTATCCTTCTTCCATTGAATTGCTTTTGCATATTTGTGAACAGTATATTGAGCATAATTATGTGGGTTGTCTATTCTGTTCCATTGATCTATATTCCACCTATCTATGTATCATACTATACTGTTTTGATTACTATAGCCATATAGAGGCCTTAATATTGGGTAGAGTAATTCCTTCCACTTTATTCTCTTTTTCAAAATTGTTTTAAAAATTCTAGGGCCTGGGCTTCCTTCCCTGGTGGTGCAGTGGTTGAGAGTCCTCCTGCCGATGCAGGGGACGCAGGTTCGTGCCCTGGTCCGGGAAGATCCCACATGCCGCGGAGCGGCTGGGCCCGTGAGCCATGGCTGCTGAGCCTGCGCGTCCGGAGCCTGTGCTCCGCAGCGGGAGGGGCCACAACAGTGAGAGGCCCGCGTACCGCAAAAAAAAAAAAAAAAAAAAAATTCTAGGGCCTTTGTCTTTCCATGTAAATTTTAAAATAAGTTTGTCTATGTCTACAAAAAATCTTGGTGGGCTTTTGATAAGAATTGTATTAAACTATACGCAAATTTGAGGAGAATTGCCATTTTCACTTCGTTATCTTCTGACCCATGAACACAGAGTGCCTCTCCATTTATTTAGGTCTTCTTTTTTCTTTCATCAGTGTCTTGTAATTTCAGCATACAGATCCTGTACATGTTTTGTTAAATTTATGCCTTAGTAATTCATTTTCTTTGGAATGATTGTAAATAGTTTGTGTTTTTAATTTCATTTTCTGAGTGTTTGTTAGTATATAGAAAAGCAATTGATTTGTGGGTGTTTGTTTCCTGCAATCTTGCCAAATTCACTTATTAGTTCTAAGAAGTTTTTTTGTAGATCACTTGGGATTTTCTGCATAGACAGTTCTGTCATCTGTAAATTGAGACAGTTTTATTTCTTTCCAATATGTATGCCTTTGATTTCTTTTCCTTGTTTTATTGCCGTAACTAGAACTTCTATTGTGATGGTGAATAAGTGTGATGAGTGTAGAAATCTTTGCTTTGTCCCCAATCTTAGAGGGAAAACATTCAGTTTTTCACTATTAAGCATGATGTTAGCTGGAGTTTTGGGGGGTTTGTTTTTTTGTTTTGTAGATGCTCCTTATCAGGTTGAGGCAATTCTCTTTTATTCCTAACTTGCTGAGAGCTTTTACCATGAGTTAGGGCTGGATTTTGTCAAATGCTTTTTCTGCATTGATATGATTATATGATTTTCTTCTTTACTTTGATGACATGATGGATTACATAGATTGATTTTTGAATGTAGTTATTTTATAATTATTATACCTAATAGCTACTGAACACTTACATCTGTTTCTCATTTAATTCTTGCAACGTCCACATTAAATGTGTATTATTATTATCAGCCTGATTGTACAAATGAAAAAACAAACTCAGAGAGGTTAAGTGACTTGCCTAAAGTCACACAGTCAGTATGGGGCAAATCTGATAATTGAACCCGGCACTGATTCACACCATTTCTCATGTCTTTTCAGTCTTCTACCCACCCTTCAGGTGCTGACCAGAAACTCCTTAGCATATGAGCTTCTATCATTGTATAAATAAATAGGGGAACTTGACTATAACAAGTAGGCTTTTAACAAAGATTAGGATTCTCTCTCTCCTGTCCGTGTACTTGAACAACAGTCTCTTTCCCGGAAGTCATCAAAACCGATTGTTGAATCAGAGCCAAAGCTCTTGGAAATGCCTTGAGAACCATGGAGTGGGTGGAGGTAGCAGAGAGTGTAATGACCAATCCTTATTAGTCTAAGTTCCAAGATCAACATTCTAAGGGTGGCTGTCAGAGCCTCCTGTCCCAGAAGTGATACTGCCCATCAAGCTACCCTTAAAAGGGTTCATGTGTGTGTAAAATCCATCTGACATTCTCCTTTAGTGACACACTGGAATCATGGACTCTGGTGACTCAGAAGGGGTTTTCACAGCAGAGTAAGAAAAGCTACTTCATGCAATTGTTTTCCGCAAATGATTAAATGAAACATTTTTCCCTGATGTTTGGGTTTCTTTTTCACTTTTTTAAATAAACAAGCCCAGGATTTTTTTTCTCTCTAGTCTCCTTATTACTATACCACAGAGGAGGAAGATGTTTGACGCAAACACTTTGGGAGCAGAATTTACAGTGTTTATTAGATTTCCCTTTGTTTTATTGGTTAATCCAGATAAACATTTCCCTCCTCTTTTAAAGGAAAAAAGTATCTGGGGCCAACTTTTTCAGATCCTCTCTCTCTCTCTCTCTCTCCCCTCCCAAACCCTTGACCCCTACCTCCTGCATCTCATGGTATCTCTTCCTCCACAAGCTCCCCTCCCTCAGTTCTGGTTTTGTTTTGTTTTGCTTTGTGTTTTTTACTTTCAGATAGAAATTTCAGGGAAAGATGCATGTTCCAGCTTCTCCAGTTCTTATTTCTCCAAAAATGGCTCCCATGACTATACCTTGTGCTCTCTTGCTCAGTAGACTCAAGTTTTGTACTTAGCTCCCTCCCCTCAAACCCCATGACTACCACCTGCAACCAATCCATAGCAGTATGCAGTATGTGGCCATTTCATCCTCAAGGTATCAGAGAAGGTGGTCATTTCTTGACTTTTTCCTCCAATGAGCGCAAAGACTGGGGTATTTCCTTTATTTGGTTTCTTGGACTTCCTTGAGCTATCTCCTCAATTTTCACCTCTGTATCTGAGGGCCTCTGTCCGTTGAACAAACTCTCACATATTTCTCTAAAGCAGAGTTAAGAAAAATAAATAAATCAGGGTCCCATGTCCAGTTGTCTGTGATCCAAATTCTGTCGAGGTGAAGGGACTCCTTTCTGGAAAAATAATTGGGTCAGGCCAGAGCTGCCATTCAGGGAATAGCTGCCTTCTAGGCACTAATAACCACTTACCCTGTTAGTCATTGAGTCAGACCTTTAAATCCCTTTCTTTCCCAATCACAAGGTCATGACAAGGAAAGTATGGGGAAAGGGGGAGGCATATTGACAGTACTTTTCCTAGGGATGGAAATAACCTGAGGAGGTGTGGCCAAGGGTAGCAGGGGAGAGAGACTAAAGGTGCAGGGCTCTGGGTCCCTATAAGGGGTGGGTGAAAATTGAGGCAAAAGACTACTGTGGCTATATCACAAAATTGCTCCAGGCTCTCCCCTAGGCAGGCTATAATCCCAAATCTTGTGCCCTCCTTAGCCAAATACTTCTCTGTGTCATGTCCAAGTGATTCTACAGACCTGTTCAGAAGTACTGGTGTATCCTGCCCATCCTACATACTGTGGATTCTATTTTTCTCACAGAGAAGAGGTCCCTAAGGAACAGCAACATGTGGCTGAGCAGACCTTTAGCTGGTAGGACATTCTGCAAGACAAAAACACATTTCCCAGTCACCATTAGTCAATGTCTTCTTTATGGCTCCAGAAATGTATCTCCAAGTAACAAAATATGCCTATTGGCTAAACCACAATAGCTAGTCTGGACTGAGATGGACTAGGCTAGGATAGAGCAGAGACAAGCATTATGAGGTATTCATAACACTAGGGTTGGTTAGGATATCAGCATCTCCTCCATCCCGTTCACCTCTATCTCTCCGATTATGGAAATAATGGGGGCAGGAAGTAGCTAAACACACTTGTAGCTGGCAAAGAAAAAAACTAAAATTGAAGAAATGGAGTGCATGCTTGTGGGAAAGGCAGGGGGCAAGAGAGGGAATAAGACAGGCCATCACATAGAAAGAGGCTCGGGGCTTCAGAAACTGTCTCTAGCTAGACAGGAATTGACATCTAGGTTCCAAGAAGTTTGAGGAGCAGATAAATCTGGTGATTAGAGACAGCTGGGTTAAAGACCAATGGCAGAAGAGTCATCTTGATCAGGAGCTCTCTCCTAGAGAATGAATCATCCTTAGGAGGTGAGTTATACCCAAAGATCGCCTTGAACCCCCTGGATACTGCAATTCCAATAATGACCAGCCAATATTTAATAAACTTCTATTATGTGTCCATGCTTGATTGTGGTACTAAGATACTAGATCATGAGGTCATGATCCAGTATAGTAACCCTCTCCCAGTCACTGTGCTCAGTCCTAGGGATTCAGCAGTGAGTAAAGCATTATGGCCTCTAGAGACAGCTATGTGTTTACCAGAATCCTTTCCTTCTTCTTCCCATGTACATAACTAGACTATATTTCTCAACCTTCTTTACAGTTAGATGTGGTTTTGTGACAGAGTTTCAGCCAATAGAAAGTGAACAGAAGTTATGTGTGCCATTTAACAGACCTGTCCCATAAAAACCACTTTAGGTGTATGATCTTCTCTCTCCTCTCCCATTAATGGGCTGGATATGGGTTCTCAAGAGGATATTAGAAGCCACATGTTAAAGATGCTAGCACCTCCATCAGCCTGCATCCTGACTGACTTCATGGGACAGAATACACAACATTAACACCCACCCTGCCATCACTACCTGGACTTTAAAGGAGTGAGAAGTAATTTCTACTTTGTTATGCCATTGAGATTAGGATTTGGGGATTTATCTCTTACTGGAGCTTGAATTAAATCAATACCAAAATCAGAGGTCCACGGAGCTTGCAGCCTAGTGGGAATACTGTAGAGGAGTGTCCAAGATTCTATGGAAACATAGAGGAGGGAATAACCAACTTGGTCTAGGGCAATAGCAGAAGACTTCATAGACTGTAACATTTGAGATGAGTCTTGAAGGGGATTCCCCGCAGGAGACAGTGGGTCAAGTTGAGGGCAGTATATGTTAAGGCCTCTGCAATGAGAGAACTCAACTTGAGTATGGCTGAAAAGTAGAGGCAATGGGACTGGGGGAGGTCTATGGGGATTCAAGCACTGATGAGAAATGAAAAAACTGCCAAGCTACTCTGTGTCTATGTGAACCCAAGCATCAGTATATTTGGAAATATATGGAGGTTTGTGTGGGTTAGCATGAGACAGTCTCCTTCATGATGTCAACCCAAGCCAGTTCCCAGACAAGACAGGGGCCAAAAAATGAAGGCTGTGACCTCAATTCTTGCTGTTGGTAAGTCTGGATTCCCTGACTCCTATCCTGCACCCCATCCCTCAACATTCTCACCCCTATCCACTGGAAAAGGAACCCAATGAGTGGCCTTGTCATCACCACCAACTCCCCTCCCATTCACAGAAATTGCTCTTCTGGGCAATAATCCACAGGCTATGATCTGCAGCTGGAGCCTGTGAACACCTTCCAGGAGGCAAGATCCCAGGAGCCAGGAGGCAAGATCCCAGGGGCCAGGAGTCCAAGGGAAAGAGCAACCACCTGCATGTTTTGTTGTATCTGATTAATTTCAAACAAATAGTACAATGCTTCATATGTTCTTGGACAGCTCTCCAATATCCTGTAATTAGACTTAAATGGATACACTCCACACAGAAAGATGGAATGAGGGTGATGCTGATCTGAGGGTGTAGAAAAACAAGTAAAACTATAGACTGAACTAGAAGGGAACTTTGAGATCATCCAGTTCGAATGCTTTGTGCAACAGATGAGAAAACAGGTTCAAGGAAGGGTCATGGTTTGCCCCCATGTCACAGAGTGAGTCCATAGCACAGATAGGACCTCTATGTCTCAACTCCCAGCTCAGTGTTCTTTCAACTATACTCATCAGACATCTAGACCAGTTGGAAGAAGCATGCTGAGAGTTACTGATGAAGGAAATGGTGGGTGGTTCTAAGGCAGGGAAGCTTAACATCTGGCCAAAATGTTACAGACAAGGGTCAGTTACATGCTTTCCTTGTCTGGTCTTTCCACTGGGTTGTGTGTATCTGGAAACAAAATACAGAAGAAAAATTAATTTGAGCCTGTGTCTGGTCCACTTTGTAGAGAAAGGAGACAGTCACCTTTGTGATCTGGTTTGAGGAGTGCTGAGGAGGCTCTCCTGCCTCAGATGATCTGCCCCATCAGCCTGCTATTCCAGGTAAGTATTACCTTTCTTTGAGGTTGCCTTTAAAAGAGACTTGGAAAAAAACACTAAAGACTGTTTCTAGCCACTGAAATCTTAGTATGAACTAGGCATATATTTGATTTACAGACGTTTTATCAATTCACATTGAGGAAAGCAGTGAATAATGTAAGCCAGGGGCCTGACCAAAGATCATGGGGTGTTTGGATTTCTTTAGAACTCTCCTGTCCATCTAGAGAAAGTACCCCTGCTTTGAAGATTAACTGCAGTAAGAAAATGTCCCAGAGACTTGGATGAGGCCTAGAAATCCTGCCTCATACTGCAAGCTCCAGGGAGCTCTGTTGTGTGCATGCTTTAATCCTAATCACTGCCAACCAGAGGTGTCACTGGTCATGCCCTTGACCTTGTCACATGAAGAGTCCTCTCTTCACCTCTTTCTGCATCTGGATTCACAGCAGTCACTCCTGTTCCTGGTCCCTGGGGTTAGTATAGTGGAGTACAGCTTACAAAACTCTCTCCCTATACCTTGTAAGACAGGTGGAAGAGATAGTCTTATGCTTCTCATTTTACAAGTGGGAAACCTGTGGCCCAGACAAATTAAGTGACTTGTCCAAAGTCACAAAAGCAATAGAGGTAATTGTCAAGTCAAACTGGAACCCATGTGTTCTGCCTCCAAACCCTGTCTTCCTTCTCTACATTGGCATTTCCCAAAGTTTTCTCCACAGAGCATAAGTTCATTGAGAATCACGTTGGCAGAAAGAGGAATTCCATGATCTAATACGTATTTTCTTCTTTGTCTACCCCCCTTGTGATACACTAGGCACATAAACATATTAGAGGCTCTGAGATGTAATCTGTATAACTCAGCGTTTTCAAAAAGTATTTATGAATAAGAAGAGTTCACATTAATTGAGTAATGCTCCAGGCCTTGTGCTAAGTATTTTACATGCAGTAGCTTATTCTATCCACCAAACATTCTTATGACCTCTGTGCTGTGCTTATTCTCATTTTACCGATGACAAAACCAAGGCCCAGGTGATTTGCCCAAGTTCACGCAGTAGGAACATGATCACGAAGGTTCTTAAACCCAGCCATTTGATTCTACGCAATATTTGGCCACAAAAATTTTCTGCCCACAAGCCCTCTTTATATCCCACAGAACTAGTCTCTTGCAGAATCAATTTTGGGAAGGTTGTTCCCCTATTCACCAACCTCTTAACCATAACCTTGCCTTGTTCTCACTGCTTCATCTTTCAACACCCAGAATCACCCAGAAAATGGGTTACTTTCAACCACTGAGCAAAGAACTTACACACTGGAAAATAAGACAGATATTTGGCTACAGGAGAAGAGAGAAAGGTGTAGAGAATATCAGCACTGTGCCAGGAAGGGAACCAGAAAGATGAGACATCACCAACCAAACAGGCCTGTTTCACACTTTTGCTCTGCATGCTCAGAGGCAGAATCAGAACAGAATTCTCAGTTGAATCAATCAAACTTGTCTTCTCTCTACCCAGCAGGGAAACTGGAGTGATATAGATCCACTGCGGGCCTGCGGCTGATTGCAATGCCAGGTAAATGGATCACATTGGGCCAGTTCAACTGAGAGCAGCATTTGAAACCACTGGATAAGTGGTTCTGTCACTGGGTGTGCATGAACACACATGTGTACACACATGGATGTACCGTGCCAAAAGAGGCACTGACTAATGAGGTCAATTCAGTCAAACAACCAGTCAATTTAATGGAAAGAAAAATTGTAAATCAAAGGAGATGCTTGACTAAACTGGTCAGTCAATTCAATCTAGTCACTCAGTCCATAGGAAAGCTCCAATAGATACAGCTCAGGTGTCTCTGGGGATATAGACAGCAATAATGAGGCCCATGACCCAGGAAAAGAGAGGTAAATTGCAACACAAAGAATTTAGGTTAAATGTCAGGGAAAGTTTGGGGTTTTGGGGGGGTTTTGGGGGGAGGTTTGTGGTACGTGGGCCTCTCACTGTTGTGGCCTCTCCCGTTGCGGAGCACAGGCTCCGGACGCGCAGGCTCAGCGGCCATGGCTCACGGGCCCAGCCGCTCCGCGGCATGTGGGATCTTCCTGCAGCGGGGCACGAACCTGTGTCCCCTGCATCGGCAGGTGGATTCTCAACCACTGCACTACCAGGGAAGCCCATCAGGGAAAGTTTTTTGACAATAAAGAGATGTCTAAATAGCTCCTTTGAAAGGAATTCACAAGCAAAAAACAATGGAAAATTTTCAGTAGAGAAACAAAGCAGGAGAAAATATTTGCAACACGTAGGACAGATTGAGTTGATATCCCTCATATTTTTAAAGACTCTTACAATCTGATATGAAAAAGACAACCCATGCAATAGAATACAGCAAAGATGATGAACAGGTGAATCATTGCAGAAAATCTCTTAGATTTTCTTAGAATCACAGCAGAGTATCTCAGAATGCAAATGGCAAAGCCATATACAACGATACAAAATATTCAAACTTACTAGCAATCAGGGAAATGCACATTAATATAGCAAGGAAATACTTTTTACCCTTCAGATTGTAAAAATAAAAACGTAGAAGATTGTTAATATTCAATATTGGTGAGCACCTCCTGACATTGCTGGTGAGAATGTGAATTATTTCAACATTTTTCTGCTCTGGCAGTAGTTATAAAAATCTTAAATACACGTACACTTTGATCCAGCATTCTTACTGCAGGGAATATATTCTGCAGAATTAAAAGCATATGTATATATGGAATGTAAAGCAGCATTATATATATATATATATATATATATATATATAAAATAGCACAAAAAAATGGAAACAACATAATATCCATCAATAAGGGGATGGTAGACTAAATTAAGGTACATCCATTTAACAGAATATTCTTCAGATTTTTTTAATATTGGTAAGTAAAAATAGGTTATAGAATAATGTATATAACACACTACTATATACAAAATAAACAACAAGGACCTACTGTATAGCACAGGGAACTATACTCAATATTTTGTTATACATATATATAACTGAATCACTGCTATACACCTGACACTAACACAACATTGTAAATCAACTATACTTCAATTTTTAAAAATAAATTTAAAAAATTAAATTAAATTTTAACAAAGAATAATGTATATAGTGTGCTTTCATTTTTGCAAACCAAAAAAGGGGGGGAAGCCTATGCATTTACATGTGCCTGTACATATAGAAAAGTATGGAAATACATACATCAAACTGATAATATGTATTTCATTAGGAAGGTAGAACTGGAGAAGGAAGAGGGGAAACAACTATTTTTTCCCTCATACAATGCCTTACTTTTTGTTACAATGGAATATATTACATTTCTGAAGTAGAAAATATTAGCATTTTTATTAATATAATGAAGGAAACATCACCTTTTTTAGTTAGCAAAAATTAAAGTGAAAATACTTAAGGCATTTTTGACTTTTAAAATACTTTATCCCAATACTCCAAGGTCTAATAGGAAACAACAGATGACACTTTCCCATTCCTAGAACCATTCTGTGAAAATCCAAGAGAAAGAATCCTTTCTCCCCACTGATTAGAAGTTCTGTCACAGTGGAAGCTGGGCTCTTGGGAAACTATGCTGTGGAATCAGGGCCAGAGGCCAGTGCTGATGCCCGGAGTGTATGTTCATCGCACAGGATGTGTGACTACAACGGAAATATAAAAACATTGTTTCTTATGTGTCTCATAGGCCAATTCTAAAGGCATTTCCCCCCAAAAAGTCCAAAATATTTGGGCTCTAGTGACTGCTTTGGTGTAAGCATGTTTCCCCAAGGTTGTTGTTATTTGGAAGGACAACACGATCACTTCAAAGTGATTCTCATCTGTTAGTGTAAAATGTTCTGGTCTGTTGATATAAAAAACACAACAAAAGGGCAGTCTCATTTTACGGCCCCACCAGTTCTGCTAAGTGCAATAACTACCTAACCATGGATATTTGCACCATTTAATTCAACCTTTATGGGAATTGCTCCATTTGTTTTGTGTGACTTATTGCAGAGCTATCCTGTTGTCAATGCACTCTCGGGGTCCTGAGCCCTGCATAGTGAAAGCCAATCTCATTTTGAAAGCCCAAAGGGTTCGGTGGTTACTACTTCTACTACCACCAGTATTGAGAGAGGCTACCACTTTTTTAGAGAGAGAATTATTCTTTAATCACATAACATGAATCTCTTACTAGATGATTCTTAAAAAGCTAAAAGAATATTCTTTAATTTTTTATTTGGGGGAAGAGTATAAAATTGGAGAGGCTACCATTCTGAGTGCCTATTCACCATGTGCCAGACATTGTGTTAAGTGACAAAGAAATTGAGTCACCAGGGGGTTAAGTAACTTGCCTAAGGCCATGCAGCTAGTATATTTTGGAGCTAGAGAATGAAACCAGTCTGATTCAAAAGGCTTTGCTCTCATCCTCTTTGTTATATGCCTTAAAGGGCCACAATGGTTCTCCAGCTTCAGCTTTTAGTCCTATTCAGTCATTCATTCATAGAATAATTCTACCAAATTTAATGAGCATCTACTATGTGTAAGCCATTGTGCTGGGGATACAGAGAAAAGTGAGATACCATTCTACTCATGACAAACTTACATTCTGGCATAGGATATAAGTAAGTGACCATAAGTAAGTAATGTAGTATGACAATGTAATATACACCAGGAGCCAGGAGTGCTTGGGAGCATGTATGTCCTGCCTGGGGAAGACAACTGTTTTAGGTCCAGAAAAGGCTTGATTGGAAAGAGACCATCTCAACATGTATAAAGGTCAAGTCATAGAACCTGACTTTTCTTTAGTATTTTTGTTAGGATCTAAAAAAGTATAAGATATAAGAAAGCACCTAAAAAGGAAAAGGTGGAAAGAGCCATGTGAAAAGAACACAATCTTCCCATTAAAAAAACTGAGAAACATTGAAGTCCCTGAAACTAGTAATGATGTGGTTATTCATTAGGTACTTTCACTAACGCAATTAGAAATAAAAGCAAAGCACTTGATGAACTGCAAGCAGAGCAAAGCTATCAGAGCATGAAAGTTGCTTGAACTGTTTGAAATACACAAACAGGTAACTGTGGGTCAGCTTTCTGACATCTGATGTGTGTGAGAAAGATTCTTTATCAGGATAAGTACTATCTGGGGTAGATTATTTGAAGTTTATTGTGAGAAAGAAAACTGAGTGTATAGCAGAATTTATGTTTTTAATTACTTTATATCATCTTTTCTCAAAAATACAGAATATTTAGAGATAATAACTATTGCTATTATTTTAATAAGAGGTTTTCTTTCATAAGGTAAGAAGGTAGTGGGTTATGTTAATCTAGCTGCTCTTAGTTTCACATTAGAAGATGACCATGGAGTGGGCACAAAAGACCCAAATGTTCACCTAAGCCAAAACACCTTGTCATTACCATGGCTCTAAGCAGACAAAGGGGTCAATTTTTCTCAGGAGGTTAATGAGTGCTGTGGAGGAGAGCAAGGGTGTGAGTATGGGCTCATTAGATTGAGCCAGGTGTAGAAGAAGAAAAAGGAACCAGCTACAGCCTGCCAGCAATAAGTCAGTGAATACCAATTTTGTGAAGAATGGTGTGCCATCAACTTCTAGACTAAGTCATGCCGAGAACAAGTGCTGACTCGGAATCCATAGCTCATATGGAAAACTTTCTGCTCATCTATTGCTTCAGGAGATCTTCTCTCTAGGATCTCAGTAACTTGGTTGGACTTGAAGTTCAATTCCTTCAGGGTGGTTTCTGCCATTTGAGAGAGTGGGGGGGGGAGAATGTTGGAAATAGCCAACGTATACCAGTTATCTATTGCTGTGTAACAGATCACCCCAAAACTTGATGACTTAAAACAACAATCACTTATTTGGCTCATAATTTTGTGGGTCACCTGAGTGGTTCACTGGGCTGGGATTAGAGGGAAGCAAGGGAAATGCCTAGGGCACAACATTTAAGGAGGCACCCACTCATAGGGTTGTGCAATTGTTAACTCTGTACTTGCATGATCCTAAGAGTGAGTGTCTCCTTAAAATTTGTGCTCTAGGCACTTCACTTGCCTCACCCTAGTGCCTGCCCTTGACGATACTTCTGATCTGAGCCAGCTGGGGTGATCTCTACTGGGTTCTTTCATGGTGTGGTATGGTGGTCAAGTTGTGAGTCGGCTAACAGCTAGGTGATCTAAAATAGCTTCACTCACATGCCTGGCATTTGGTAGCCTATTGACAGAGGCAATAGGAGTGACTGGGCCCCATATTTCTCTTCATTTGTCAGGCTAGCACAAGCTTCTTCACCTGCTGTCCTTTTACAGATTCCTGTAAGCAGTGAAGGAGAGCAAGTTCCAATGTGTGAGCAATTTTCCAAGTCTCTGCTTGCATTACATCTGCTACTTGTTCCAATGGCCAAAACAAGTCACACAACCAACCCCAGAGTGAGTGTGGAAGGAGATTATATAAGGGCATGGAACACGGAGATATGAACAAACTGAGACCATTACTATACCACAATGTCCAACAGTAAATTACAGAAATGAAAGAGAACGGCTGTGGTGAATGCATCGACTGAATAAATAACCAATTTGTAATTAGGAGAGCACCAGGGAAGGATTCTCTCCAGACTGCATCAGCCAATCAGGAAGGAACTTCCTCACCGAAGAAGTGAGATTGCATTGATGTAGCATGTGCATTTCTCAGAGTTTCAAACATAGGCTTTCCAAGGACCTGTCCCATATGTGACTTGTTCCCTAAATCTCTATGTGGTGAGAACCCAGAGCAGGATGTCTCCAACACTCCCACAGGGCACACACCACAAGAGAAATTGGGGATTCTATCCACAGAAATTCCTCCTCTAGGAGAGGTTGAGAATCCTTGTTTTAGAGGAAAAGCAACCTTAATTCCTACCCCTAAATACATAAACACAATTTTGCCATTGGATGTAAGCACTACTTCTGTTTGAAACTCAACTGCTCTCCAAATCTGCCTCTAGTTACATAAAAAAAAAAATGTTACCATTTTCCTAATTGGTTATGGATGGAATTTGACAAATAGACCAATAAAAATATCTGGACATTTACTACTCCTTTTAACCTCATCTCCTATTTAGCTAACCCACTCCAGTTCTATCTGGTATTGGGAACCTGACAGCCAACCACATTGCCCCAAATCTGTCTTGTAGCAACTCTATGGCCATTTTGACGATGAGAAAAGATCCTTTGCTCTTGTCTTGGGAACTCTGAAGAGAAGAATTCTGAAGAGCATGTTCCTTGCCTGCCAGGAGCTTCCAAACACCAACAACACTGATGTGTGTAAACAGGAGGACAAGGGAACAGTGGTTGGATGATTGTAGAATCAGTCAGTTTACATGGTATACAAGCCGATTCCAAAACAAGCCAGTTGGAGCAACTGTCAAAGACAGTTCTTCTCCAAAGTGTCAGAAGTCTCAGTCACTCATTCTTTCCCTGGAAATCATTCCAGACAGAAAGGATCTGAGATGCTCATTTTCACTTGATGGAACCAGAGAGCACATTATTCACTGGTGAGATGAGCTGACTGTATTTTAACAATTTACAGTTATTCCCTAGGCAGATCATCAAAATGCAGCTGTTTGCGGGTAATTATGGGAAATGTACTCAAATACACGTGAGATGGGCCATCTTCAGATGAAAGACCAGGGAACTGAGTTGGGGTTTATTTGCGAATACGCACAGGAGCATTGTTTGAAGAAAACTCCCAAACTGTTGGCTTAACGAGGAATCTGAAGCAGTAATGCGAGCACTGGGGAAAAAGAATGTCTCAGACCTTACACCACACACAGCTTGCCCAAGAGGTACATCAGTTCCATCAAGAGCCAGCTCATTCTCTAAAACATTGGGTATTTTCCTGCCATTATTTAGGAGCAACTTTTCCCTTTCACCATAACTTGACTGTAAATGAGAAAGATAAATAGGCTCTTTTGAAACTGAAGGCAATTAATTCTAGCATCCAACATTTCCAAAACTGTTTCCATGACCTTCCCTATAATCCCTAACAACATTGCTCATCCTAGGACAAAACATTCATTTAAGGAACAATGTTCTACATCTGCTTTTTGTATGCTCACACTGATTTAATAGGCTTTGGTGGAGTTACCTCTCAATTTTTGAAATGCAGATGGTTTTGGTTCCAGTTGGGTGTGGAGGAAGGTGACACCACTAAGACATTAGATTTTATCAGGATATGGTCCTCTAGCCTGCTCTTTGGGAAGAAGAAAAGTCATTAGATTGTAGCACGATTACACAAGGGCAGTTAATGTTGGGTTTGAATACTAAGCAGAGGAGTTTGGGCTGAGCTGACCCTCCCACAGACACTCTCTACTCCATTTATACTGATTATCTCATTGTCATCCTAACTTCTATGTTTCTCATTACTATATTTCCTATGCTGTTTCTCTACTTGGAAATACTTTCCTCTGTTTCCTTTGCCTATCAAATCTTAATAGGTTTTTGAAGCCTAGATCAAGTCCAATATCTTCTGAAAAGTCTTCCTTGACTGCCCCCAGACTAAGGACATCTCTCCCTTTTCATAATCAGTAACACCTACACTAGCACTTGGCTGTGTACCTCTTGTATTGTTCTGTGCCCATTTCATAAGTATTAGCCCTTTCTCCCTAAATGGATTCTAAGATCCTCAAAGGCAGGAACCACATATGTTATGTTGCTCATGAAATACTATCTTTCAGTACACACACAGTGTCTATAAGAGCATCTTGTACAAAGCAAACAATAAATGTTTGTTAATTACCTATGTGTCAGTGGGAAGTCAATAAAGTGTCTTGAGTTTGTCTTTTAATGAAAGCAAAGTCCTCAGAATTGTTCTGAGGCAAACTTAAAGAAACAAAACATATCAGATTGTTTCCATGGCTGATAAATAATATTCCAACACAATTAGCTAAATTGATTCACCCTACATGGAGAATTTGTGGAGAGGTGGCTACTTTGAGGAAGAGTGACAACTTCTGTTTTTACATGTACATGTAGTATTTTGGTTGAATAATTAGTTAAGTGACTGGGGTTTATGAACTATTATTTTCTACTTTTCAATCAGTGGTTAAAATGTCAGATATAACCTCAATGGTGAGACAGCCATAGAGCCAAGCTAGCCCAGTGAAAATGAGCGGTGTCACCACAGCCAGGATGGCAGCATGGGGACATCACAAGAACCCTGAACCAGGGAATCAGGAAAGCCAAGTTTGAGTTTAGTATCAAATCTAGCTGGGTGATTGATGGATTGGGCCCTTTACCTCTTTGAGTCTGAGTTTCCTCATCTATTAAAGGATGACAAATATCCCAAAAAGACTGTAAGAAGATAAGAGTCACCACATCTCAAAACTGGATGAGACAAGGTCTGAGTAGACAAACAAACAAACAGCAGGGCATTTTCTTTGCCAATTCTGGGCTGCACCACAGTTACAGCTTACTAGGTGTAGCTGATAAGCTTCAGGAGCCGCCCGCTGCTGTAGAGTTCATCCATCTGACAAGGCCAGGCGTACTGTGCCTTATGAACCCGAGCTGTGTTGAAAGCCAAGCCAGTGTTTATCACTATCTCAGTTCACCCGCATGTCATCCAAGTCTCTCATGGAAGGGGATGTTCTTTTCAAGCAAGAAATTTTACTGAATGCCATAAATGTAAGCTGTCACCCCACTTCAAAGTTTTCAGGTTTGGTGTTGCTTACAACACTTCTCTTTTAGGGAGAAATTCAAATGCTCTTCTATTGCATAGGCTGTGTTTTCTCGCTGTGTTTTCTCTCTTTGTTGGGGGAACAGAGAGATGAAGGTTAATTACTTTGGTCAGACAAAGAGTATTGAGGCCAAATGAAGACACTACCGAAAACCTACAGAAAATGTGAATGGAATGAACGGGTTAAGTCAGCATTTTAAAAATTCACACTGTTATTCATTTAACAAATGTTTTCATGAGTAGATACTCTGTCAGGAGTTGTGCTACGTGCTGCTTCAGGAGAGGACAAAGTAAGATTCTCCTTCTCCATCCAGAATCCTGTCTCCCATTCTGAACACCTCTCCTGGATGCCATGGTTAAGATGCTGGAGAGATTAGGGCTGTAGTTTGACCTCCTTGGAACTCTAAGTCAAAACCTCACAACTCATACCAGGGTAACCCATCCTAGAGGGGAAACCATCACACTGCAGTCTTCATCAGATTTCTCAGTCATCAGAGACAAGGTGCACAAATATTAAAAAGAGACACATTAAAAAGAATGTGAGAAAAGCAAGCAAAAATGATACTAAGAACGTAAATAGGGGGAACAAAAAATAGCCATGAAAATCACATTAGTCAGCCTCAAAAATGTCAGATGAGTCAAATTTTCCATGAACTTTCATAGACTATATGATACTTCTTTCTGCAGCCAAGGCTGGTGTCCTTGGACCTCCAAGGCTCTAATCCATTGTGGGAAGGCCCAGGGGTAACCATTAGGGAGCTGGAAACCCCTTAACTGAGTCAATGTTAGTCTCTAAGAACAGGAGAAGGAATCTTCTGCAGAGACTCAGTAATCATTTGTTTAATGGTCCCATTGTAGGCACTGGGGGATCTAAAATGAGATCATGGGTGCCCCACAGCTGGAAAGAATATTAAAAACTGGTTATCCAGAGGTGAGTGACACTTGGAAATCCAGGCAGAAAACCAATATCCAGGATATATGTTGGCAGATAGCTGGGCCCCAACCACTGGGTTAGGGGTTTATGACAGGATTCCTGTCCCCAGAGCACATAGACAGAGTAGAACTAGAGGTACTAGATAGTTAAACAAGACAAAATGAGTAATCAGGAAATAAGGCTGCAGGACAGTTAGAGCTGGAACACAAAGTCGGGTCTCGCCTAAAACAAGGTTAACCTAATGCCCTTTCCCAGAGTATCAGACTAGGAGGCTGTTAATCCTTCCTGACCAAGGCTGGGATTGGTCCTTGAGAACAGATGGAACCGAAGCCTACAGGAGGAAAGCAAGTAGCCTCAGCTCTGGGAAAAGGAGAATATAGAGTCTCCAAAGCAGAGAGCATTTGATACTCAGAGTCCTGCCATCTGATAGGAAGCTAATAAAAAGAATCCAACCAAGGTTTTATTGGCTAACTGTGTCATCCTTTTCCAGAGCACATTTATATTTTAATCCAAGATAAGAAATAAGTAGAGTGTCCATGTAAATATATTTCTGGATAGAGTTGGTGGTAGGGAGTGCAGAGTGCAGGAAGAAATCTAGTAGACCTAAATGTCACGTGGTCTAGGTGTCCCAGAGATACAAATTGACTATTTTATATAAAGGAGGCATCTGAATTTTTTGCCTGGATTGCATCTTGAGACTATATGCTGGGAAGATGGACCTTTATAGAATTGAATGCACTTGCCCAGCCCTACATCCAAGAGAAAAAGAAGGCATGGAGCAGAGGGTAAGACCCACCCATAGAATTGAAAGCAATCACCTGAAGTCCATCTGGATTTGGGTTTTCCATTTGAGGAGTCAGAAACAGTTGACCCGAAACTATTACATAAGAAGTTGTAAATTTTACAACTTGGCTCCACGTTTGCTATTTTGCTTGTTCTCTTGTAGTGATTAGACTTCAAACCTGTCGAGCAGCAAACTTTTTCTATAAATTATCATATAGTAAATATCTCAAGCCTTGCAGGCCATCTGTAGTCTCTTGTCACAACTACTCACCTCTGCCATTATAGTGCAAAAGTTGTCATAGCCAATACGTAAACCAGTGAGTGTGGCCGTGTTCCAATAAAACTTTATTTACAGAAAGACTTTATTTACAGAATGCCCAGATTTGGACAGGGGACTATAGTTTGCCAACCACAGCTCTAGACCCTCAAATGGCAGAGGGTGAAGGGCCAGAAGCATCAGCAGAGGTGAGGGGACAGCACGATTGCCATCAACTCTACAACCAGGTTTAGGGGGAAAAAGTCCAAGCTGGGCAGCTATGGAAGAAAGGGAAATAAACAGAGACTTTGGGTCTTGCTGCTCCAAGGGAAGAAAGGATTTCAGAAAGTAGGTCTGGCTCTTAGAAGAGACGCTGAGTTTGTGCAATGGATATCCTTATGTGGTGCTCTCTGGTGGTGCCTCTGAAATCACAGCACACAACTACTTCCTCTATTTGTCCACATGGCCAATTCTGGAATGGACAAAATGTAGGTGAAAGAAAAGTGAAGGAGGAAAGGAAACTCAAGGGAGCTTGGGAATAAAGAAGCCTAACTTTTTCTTATTCAAACGCATAGGCAAGAAAAAGTCTGAGAGTGCCTAGGACCCTGGCATAGGGCCATGAGGCCTATGCGGAGATTTGAAAATGCAGGTCATAGTTATAGCAGTTAAAGGAGTAACTAGCAGTCACCAAAAGAACTCTTCTTGAGGTCTGAACTGGACTGTTGAATTTTTCTTGAACTGCTTTGAGTGTACAAATATTATACTTTGTCGTCCAGGGCTCTCTGGGACTAATAAGTGTGCAAACCAACTCCAAACTACACATAAAATGCAAAATCGATTTATTCGGGTGAAGCAACTTGTATATATTCTTCGAGATAGTCTATTGGGACATTTTTCTCAACTGTGCTGTGCAAATAACAACTGGATCCTAGACACATAGCCAAATTTTGTAGAATCCAACAATAGTCCCCATGGGAATAAAAACTCCTATTTCTCACTGTGTCATCTGATATCTTAGCAGACACTCAAAGGTGAAAGGCACTTAGAAGACAACAGATTTGTTATCCCAACCCCAAACTTAGTCTGCTCCAGGTCAAAACGATCTGATCTTGCTTCTTCTGAACTCTCTCCAGAAAGAGAAAGGCACACCCAGGAGGACTGTTCCAACTTAGTCACAACTATGGGGTAAGCCAACTAAGTAACTTAGGAGGAGGGGGAAGGGAGGTTTACAAAAACACACCCTCGAGCATGTGTGTTCACTCTGGAGCCAAAATGAATCTGAAGAAGAATGAACTCTTCATTTTCCACTTAGTTCTCATTAGGTTTTCTCTCTTTTGCTGTGTGAGCAGAAGACAGTCTTCCTGGTGAATAAGAAAGGCTTTAAACAGAATCTAGACAGAGCTCATGAATCAGACATGATGGAAAATCGGTGACTCCAATTCATTAACCCAGGACCGTGACCCCTCAATGGCAGAGAACTAGAAATTCTACTCTGTTGGTTTATGGGGCCATCTGAATAAGCTGGGACAATTTAGAAACACTGAGCCTTTTCAAATACACTCAGCTCAGTCATGTGTCTGTAGATTTGGCCTAAGTCTAAAGAGACTCCATCTATTGCAAATTTGTTTGCACAATTAGAGACATGCTTGTATATGTTATGAACCATATTTCAAATATGGCTCTCCTTATACCAAGACCATATCTACAAAAATAGTCAACTGGTTTGATTGAATTGACCAGGAACAATTTAGATGTTTTACCTGCTAGCTGAGATTCAACTAATAGTACTGTTTCCACATTTAAATGACCTAAATCAAAAAGTATTCAACGATAATAGCAATAATTTACCATAGGGTCCTGCATCTTAAACCAAAACACAAGTCCTTTCTTTCTTCTTCTCCTTCCTCTTCTTCTCCCTGCCAAGAAACTAACAAACTTGAGAGGCTAGGCAGTTTTCAAGCATTAGTGTTGATAATTAACAACTTTGATATCAATTACAAACCAGTGTTTTTAATCAAAAGGTGGTCTAGTTTATTTGTGGAAATTATGTTAATAGCTGTGATTTCACTTTGTCAGATTGGCTCAGAGTCCGAATTGGGCATGGTCCGTAACACGTAGGTAGAAAAAACAGGCAAATGTCAATCTCTTGGTTGATACATGTCTTGACTCCTCATATCATGTCTGGTGTCCTGGTTTCCCCAAGGAGGAGCTTCAACCCTTTATTGACCTGTGTCTATCTTCTGGATTGACTGGTCAGGAATAATTTGCTCATCATTATCTATTTGATAACCATCCTCAGGGCTGTTCTGGTGACTGATTTTATGGCAGTCTCCACTTGGCTTTGACCGTTTTACTGACTTTGGGGTCTCAGCCTAAGTTTTCGATTGCGGCTTAAAAACTCTGACCCTTGACTGGGCTGGACCCTGGACTGATTTCTCCTGGAAACTTCATTGAGTGTCCTATTTTCTAACACCTTAAACTATGGCTCTGAAGTTGGCTCACACATCTCTGCCTTGTTCCTACTATCTTCATTTGGGAAAAAGATTGATCTTCTGATGTTTAGCATGAGAAAAGTGTTTGATTCTATGGTCTTGACAACAAAAATTCCTTCTGCTATGGTCTGGAGTTCTCAGCTATAAATTGGGGATAGTAATGCCTATTTTGCTTGGTTGTGATGAGGATTAATAAGACCATTGCATAGACTGAGGCTGAATACATGTTTCAATTCAAACAATGTTTACTGACAGCCTACCACGTGCCAGACGCTGAGAGTTACAAAGATGTAGAGAAGGACTCTTGGGTTAATGGGTGAAGTATCCACATATACAGTGTGATAAACAGAATGCTGTGAGAGCCCAGAAGAGAAAGAACAGCTAACTGCCTGGGAAAGTTTGAGGTGGACTATGATGAATATAATTTTGGCAGGTAGAGAGGAAGGAAGTCGGGTGGGGTTAACTGGGGAGTATATTCCAAACACAAGAAACAGTTCAAAACAAGACAAGGCTGGATTCAAATCTTTAATGGCACTAAGCACTTGAGAGACATATACTGCCTCCTTCCATATGCCTTTCAAAATAAACATTCTGTATAAGGAAGTATAACTAAGTTCTGAATTTTCCTAAGAAATAATAAACACTTCTATAGTTCTTACTGTGTCCCAGGCACTGTTGTAAGCATTTTACGTTTGTTAATGCATTTAATCTTCATAATAATCCTATGAGACAGATATCATTGTTATCCTTCATTTTACAGGTGAAAAAACTGGGGCTCATAGAGGTTAAGCAACTGGCCCAAGGTCACACTGCTGGTAAGTAACAGAGTCAGGATTTTGACCCCAGTTTATGTTCTTAATTGCTATGCTATACAGCCTCTTCAAGATGATACTTCTTTCTCTGGCTCTGGCTCTGGCTCTCTCTCCCTTCCTCCCTCCTTCCTTCCTTCTTTTCTTTCTTCTGAGAAATGAGATATCAGCAAATTGGCCCTTGTATCCCCTTTGCTTTTCCTAAACATAACTTTAGACTTTATGTAAGTGTATGAGTGCTTCTCAAACTGGGATATGTGTCATTATATACAGAGGGTACATGAAGTTAGAGGATAAGCAAGGCTCATCTTCTTGGAGCATCAATTTTATTCAGACACATATGGTTATATGGAGCTAAAATTTACTGAGCACTTAATATGAGTCAAGCATTTAGTCCTCAAAATAACCACATGAGGTGGATGATATTATTATCCTCACTTTAGTGATGAGGAAACTGAAGCTTATAGAGACTAAGTAACTTGTCCAAGGTAATAGTTAATAATCAGTGGAGACAGCCCAACTTGAAGGTTAACTTAAAGCCTGGTCTCACCGATGCCAAGTACTCGTAACTACTATGCTCCACTTCTCTAAACTGATGCCAAGTACTCATAACTACTATGCTCCACTTGTTTAAAACACAGAGATTTAGTAGAAAATAAAATTCAAATGCATAACACTTTGAAGAAATATCAAACTTGTAGCCAGCTACTTTAGGCTACAAACTCAGATCCCACTGATAGGGTAAAAATTCACTGTCTTTAGCCACTGTGGCTACTGTTGTAGGGGAAAATGAGAAGCCCTCCTAAAAGTGAACACACCCAGAATTGGAAGAGACTGGTGGATTCAATGGGCCCCATTCATATTGACTAACGGAGATTGTCTTGTGAACATCTAATTCTGCTTCCCTGTACCACTGGGGTCTCAACAGAAACAGATGACACACTCAAAAACAGGAGAATTTGAGAAATGTTGAATAAGGAGCTATTTGTCCCCCAGCTTCACTGAGATATAAGTGACACATAAAAGGGGCTATTTATATAAAAGTTGATGGGATATAGGGGCCACATCATGGATAGTGCAGTAACTCAGAGTTAGTAGCAGCAAAGCTATTACCAGCCCTAAACCTGAAGGCACAATGTAAAGGATGGTTGCTGGAAGGCAGAGGGGAAGGTGGTGTGGAGAAGGCTGCCTTGAGTGGAGCAGTGACCTTGGTTGAGGGACACAGCCATCCCTAGGAAACCTCACAGTGAGAGAGCCAAGGGAATCAATACTCTGATCTCCCTCTCATCCTTCCCTCTGACATCCTGTGGGAGTTTCCTATTAGCCAAACTCAGCCAGATGCCAGAGGACAAGAGAAATGCTTGACGTAATCATACAGTTCAGATTTCAGAGGGCAGAGAGAAAGAGGAAGAAAAGGGCGAAGAGGGGATTTAGAAAGGGCAAATGGAAGACATCCCACACAGTTCCCTGGCGACAGCGCTGTGGCAATGGCGACCTACAAGAATGTCCTGTTACCTCTTTCTGCAGATACCATGCAGTCTCAGTAGAAGTTACCTCCAAGAGATCATTCTAGAGCTTAGATACTAAAATTCACAGTGTGTTAATTAAGAAATTGCTAGCTATTCTAATACATAAACTACAAATTCTCAATGACATAACACAGTAAAAGTAGTTCCCAGTCCAATGTGAGTGTTCCTAATTGTGGAGGGCTCATGTGGACACTGAAGACCCAGATCCTTCCATCTCATCCTTTTACCCTCCCCAGGGCCTCCTCAGAGTTCTCTCCATTCAGCTGATAGATAGGTAGATGGACTAAAATCACTGCTTTTTAACTACTTTGGCTTTAAAATGACACAAAGCAATTCCTCCAAAATTCAATTAAATGTGAGATGTCCTCATCTAGCTGTGAGATGGGGCTGGGAAATGCAGCCCCAAGTCACAAGGTCCCTCTAGATGTGACAGAGGCTGGAAATGTGGTTCTTGGCTGGATAGCCACTATCCAATAGCAACTCTACAGCATGGAATGGGAGCAGGAAGCTTTGGGAATCATTTAGACATCTTTGCCACAGATAGCTCCACAGACTGATATAAACTTAAGTTCTTCATACAGACTCACAGATATCCTGTCAACCTTTTAATCAAGCCATTATTTCAGGCTGTTCTGTGATAGATGCTATGTGGCAGGAAAAGGGAGTATCAGGCATGGTAACTACCCTTAAATGACTTAAAGTATTTGCAGAAGCATCCAGGTAAAAAAGCTAAAATTGAACAAATTATTCAACTGTTTGCCCATTCCTTGTGCTTGATACTGTGGAAGCATAAAACATATGAATGATTGATTGAAGTTATTCCTGTTTTTCATCTAGATATTTGCAGTCTCTCCACACAGACTCAAATAATTGTATCACTCTGATTAAAACTGGTCCATCAGTTTTGTTAAACTACCAGTAAACTATTTCTTTATTCAGAAAATACAGTCACGCGTTTTGTCTGTAGCTGGAGCAATAGATTTGCGTCCCCTAGTCACTACAGACTAGCCCCCTCATCCCGCCTCAGTATCCTCAGGCCATTCATTTAATCCCAAGGAATAGTTATTAAGGTGCCTAATTTTATTATCTCATGAAAAGAAAAGAATTCCAATTAGTTACATGTAATTTTACCCCAAGGTTCCAACCTCTTATTCAATTTCTAATGATTGAAGCTTTTCCTTTTTTCCTTCCACACATCCTTTAAGGGTACCTTCTTTATTTTTTTTCTTTGAGATTGAATTTTGTTAAAAAGGGCAGTGACACACAGGTCAGGTTTGCTTTGTAAAAGCCAAAAGCCGCCTGGCAAAACAATTAGCAAGGGGACTGTGAGAATGCCTGGAGTCCACAGATATAGACAAACATCTGCATTCCTGACATGCCAATCTCATGTTTTGCTGGGGGAAAAAAGTTGCACTTCTAATGCTGTGAATATGTGAAAATGTTCTTTCTCCTTTAGATCAAGAAAAAGCTGTAATAGGTTTTAAAATAAATAAAGCAGCAGCTACTGCCTGGTCTGCCAATGAAGACATGGAGAAGTCTACATAAAGAGCCTGGATAATTGAAATCCACAGTTATTTTAAAACCTTAAGAAATTAGCCTGCCAAATTTTCAACCTCCTCCTCTACCCACCCAAGAGCTGCTCACCAGAAGCAAGACCAGCTCCTTTAAATTGAACCTCCTTTTCCTGGCCTTTCAGGCTATGGATTTATGCTAGAAGGAGAGCTTAGAGCTGACTACAAGTCCTAGTTCATGGAGAGACTACCATTGCTACAGCCATATAGTGCTGATCAGATAGAATCAAAATAAAACATCTTAGAGAATTCACTGGACATGGCTTTGTGACTGACCGCACTTCCTCTAGTACAGCCTTAAGCTACTGTGTGGTAGGGAAGAAGGGATTCACACCAGTCCAGCAGCCAATCTTGTACTTATGTAGAACAGGTGGCCATTTATGGAAAGTTCTTTCAGTGTTCCCGGAAGGCCCTTTTGCCCAAACTAACTAGTCTTCCCTATTTCTGTGCTGAAATTCTCTTAACAAAGCCAAGATCTCCCTTTCACAGGTAGAAGTAAAATGAAAATACTAACCCTATGAGAGAGCCAGGAACACTGACGTCCACCAGATGTCTGAATGATGAGATTAAGAGAAAAAGAAGACCTGGGAGCTCAGAGACCATGCTTTTCAGATTTCCCCTTCAAGCTCATCAATTTGTCTAAGGAAGGAAATGTAAAAAGAAGATTCAGGTAGTGAGAAAGGCAACCTAGACAAGAACATCAAGGCCCTAAGATCCTGAAGAGTTGCCAGAGCCAACTCCGATGTTTTCAAGTTTCCTATTTGGCTGAGAATGGATTCACTTTTATTTTTCCTGCTTGAGTTTCAGTGGACATTTTCACTCGTGTCTATGTTCAATTCTGGAAAATTCTCAACCATTAAAATCATGCCTCCTTGTTTGGGATTAACAGATACTACTGTATATAAAATAGATAAATAACAAGGACCAATTGTATAGTGCAAGGAACTATATTCAATATCTTGTAATAACCTATAATGGAAAAATATCTGGAAAAGTATATATATATATATATATATATATGACTCACTTTGCTGTACACCTGAAACTAACACAACATTGTAAGTCGACTACACTTCAATTAAAAAATAATAAAATAAAATAAAATTATGCCTCTTCATTATCCCTATTTTCTCCCTGGAGATCCTATTCGATAAATGTTGTAACTTCTTATTCTGTCCTTCAAAGCTCTTTCATATTTTCTCTCTCTTTAGCTCTCTATCCTGCATTCTCGGTAATTTCCTCATTGAGAGATCTCATTGAATGAAATCTCTCATTCAATTCAGTAATTCTCCCTTCTGTGATATCTAGTCTATTGCTGTATGTATCTACTGACGTTTGGTGTTCAATAATATATTTTATAAATTAACTTTATTGAGGGATAAAGTACATGCAATAAAATGCACCCATTTAAATGTGTGGTTTGATGACAGATGTATATATTCATGTTAACAGTCATTCCAATCAAGATATAGAATATTTCCATCACACCAGAAAGTTCCCTCATGCTCCTTTGTAGTCCACTTCCCTCAAGTCTAAAGCAACCACTTGGGACTTCCCTGGTGGCAAGTGGTTAAGAATCCATCTGCCAATGCAGGGGACACGGGTTCAATCCCTGGTCCGGGAAGATCCCACATGCCACAGAGCAACTAAGCCCGTGAGCCACAACTACTGAGCCCACATGCCTCGAGCCCATGCTCCACAACAAGAAAGGCCACTGCAATGAGAAGCCCATGCACTGCAATGAAGAGCAGTCCCCACTCGCCACAACTAGAGAAAGCCTGCGCACAGCAACGAAGACTCAACACAGACACAAAATTAATTAATTAATTTTTAAAAAGATAATTGGAGAACATTTAAAAAAATAAAGCAACTACTAACGTTATTTATATATCATAGATTACTTTCGGCTGATCTAAAATATGATATATATGGAAGCATACAATATGTATTTTTTTGTGTCTGGTTTCTTTTGTTCAGCTTACTGTTTTTGAAATTCACACATTAATGACAATATCAGAAATTTATTCCTTTTTATTACCAAGTAGTATTCCATTTATGGCTATGCCACAGTTTATCTATTCACTAGTTTGTGGACATTTAGATTGCTTCCAACTTTTAGCTATTACAAATAAAGCTGCTATGAGCATTTGTATGCAAGTCTTTGTGTGAACATATGTTTTCATTTCTGTTGTGTAAATACCTCCAAATGGTATTGCTGAATCATGACTAGGTGTATGCTTAACTTCATAAGAAACTGCCAAACTATTTTTAAAAGTGGCTGTGCTGCTTTAATATGCACCTGTAATGTAAGAGAGTTCCAGTTGCTCTATATCCTCACCTACATGTGTTTTTGTTGACTGACAAAAATTTTTTTTAATTTCAATTTTATCCATTCTAGTGGCTGGGATTTGGTATCTCACTGTTATTTGAATTAGCATTTCCCTAGTAATTATTTTAGATACCTTTTCATGTACTTATTGGCCAATTAGCCATTCATATATATTCTTTGATGAAGTGTTTGTTCAAGTCATTTGCCCATTTTTTATGTTGTTGTTCCAGGCTTATGTTTATTAAAATCTAAACAAAGGATTCCTCTGCAAGGTATTTTCCATGTGATAGAGACAGCTGCCCCACTGCCCTCCTACATTCGCTCTAACTTCCAGTGACAAAAAAAGGCAGAGGGTGATACATGTCACTGATTATAAAAATCTATGCTCTGTAATTTAAACAAATTCCTTTCCAATGTGTTTAGTTATTTCTGAAGAACTCCATGGCTCGTCAGTCGGCTAGCAGGCGAATGGACAATCATCACTAACTACAAAGTACTTCGAGTCTAAAAATTCATCTCTCAAGTTTTGACATTTAAAGAAAAAGCACTGTGCAGAGAATAATAAACAAAGATGGGATGACTGAATCAGTCCACACCAGAGTTCTTCATGGCCCATCACCAGAGCTAAATTTCTTCAAAACTCAGATTCCAAATGTCCCACAATATCTTTCAAATGTGTGTTTTTATGAATTAGGGAATCAACATTTCTTTATAGGAGCACGTAAAAAGTTTTCACCTCTGAAGGAGGAGTCTGTAAAACCTGAGAAGCTGTATAACTGAGAATCTCTTCGGAACGACATGTTTAAAGCTGAGAGAAGGGACAGTGGTAATGTTCTCTCACGGTTCACAGGCTTTTGTTGATGTTGCTGGTGTTTTTAATCAAAGAAAAGATGCAGTATCTTTTCTAGGTCTTGCAGGCCACTTTCTCTTTTTATCATCTATATGATTGTTCAAGTAGAACAATTATTAGAAATCTTTAAGCTATTATTTCTGGGCCTTCCTTCATTTCGTTGAAAAAACAACTACACTGGAAACATGCAATACCTGATTATTCAATTAGATGAAGTGGCACAAGAAGAGATCCAAGGACGCCCCTGCTCACATCAGACAGACAACTTGGATCTGAAAGATTAGCACATTAAATTACCACCAAATAATCAGATTCCAAACATCACAGACAATTACATATCAAATAGCCAAACATGGTGGTATGTTTTAAAAGATTGTGCCCACAGTAAGCAAATGACATAGTGAACGAACATCAAAACAAAGCTGATGAATAAAAAGGCACACTCTAAAAATTCAGGAGTAGAAAGAACAGTTCTTTTTGGTTTGTTTTGTGTTTAATGTAGGAGGAAAGGAAAACAGGTGTATTCAAATCATTTTCAGGTGAAGGGTTCTGTCAGCTGAAGCAGTTAACGGTGGCTTCTTTCTCCCAGGACGAAAGCAGTCTTTTCTTCCATTGGCTTCTGAGAACGTGTTTAGTGTTCTGATGTGTAGAAGTGATACATCAGAGCTACAACCAGTCCTGAGATGGCTGGGATCACCCAGTTGGTCCACCAGCTGGAATTAGAATCAATAGTAGTAATAAGAGTTTCCTAAGGCTTGGTTATCTTTGACCTGTCATCCGGATGCAGCTCCCCAATGATAAACGTTTTGGACAATTCTCGAGCATCTATAGAGTGTCCGACATCCTCAAAGTTTTCAGCAGCATCACCTCCAACTTGTTCCCTTAAGACTTCTTCCCCACCAGGGTGCTCCTCCAAAAATTTGGTCAAATTGTACGCCTTGTAATGCAGCATCAGCCAGGTGCTCTTGCTGTAGTTGTGCTTCTGGATCTCTTCCACGGTGTAGTACTTCACGGCTTTGTCGGACTCCTCGGCCATTTCGGAACACGGCGAGCCTCAGGCCCTAAAGGGAGCAGTGGAGCTGGGCGGAGTACAGCGGGCGTCTCCGCGAACTTGTCCTGGGACATTCCCCGCAGCCCAGCTCTGTGCCTGGGCAGGAAGGCAGGCCCATTTGCCCATTTTTTAAAAAACTGAGTTGTTTATGGCTTCTTAGTATAAAATTAGAAATGAAAAAGGAGAAGTTACAACAGACACCGCAGAAATACAAAGCATCCTAAGAGACTATTACAAGCAACTCTAGGCCAATAAATGGACAACCTGGAAGAAATGGACAAATTCTTAGAAAGGTATAACCTGCCAAGACCAAACAGGGAAGAAATAGAAAATATGAACAGACCAATTACAAGTAATGAAATTGAAACTGTGATTTAAAATCTTCCAACAGGGCTTCCCTGGTGGTGCGGTAGTTGAGAGTCTGCATGCCAATGCAGGGGACGTGGGTTCATGCCCCGGTCCAGGAGGATCCCACATGCCATGGAACATGCCATGGAGTGGCTAGGCCCGTGAGCCATGGCCACTGAGCCTGTGCGTCTGGATCCTGTGCTCCACAATGGGAGAGGCTACAACAGTGAGAGGCCCATGTACTGCCAAAAAAAAAAAAAAAAAAAACATTCTTCCAACAAACAAAAGTCCAGGACCAGATGGCTTCACAGGTGAATTCTATCAAACATTTAGAGAAGAGCTAACACCCATCCTTCTCAAACTCTTCCAAGAAATTGCAGAGGAAGGAACACTCCCAAGCTCATTCTATGAGGCCACCATCACCCTGATACCAAAACCAGACAAAGATGTTACAAAAAAGGAAAATTACAGACCAATATCACTGATGGATATAGATGCAAAAATCCTCAACAAAATACTAGCAAACAGAATGCAACAGCACATTAAAAGGATCATACACCATGATCAAGTGGGATTTATCCCAGGGATGCAAGGATTCTTCAATATATGTAAATTAATCAATGTGATACACCATGTTAACAAATTGAAGAATAAAAACCATATGATCATCTCAATAGATGCAGAAAAAGCTTTTGACAAAATTAAACACCCATTTATGATAAAAAAAAAACTCCAGAAAGTGGGCATAGAGGGAACCTACCTCAACAAAATAAAGGCCATATACGACAAACCCACAGCAAACATCTTTCCCAATGGTGAAAAACTGAAAACATTGCCTCTAAGATCAGGAACAAGACAAGGACGTCCACTCTCACCACTGTTATTCAACATAGTTTTGGAAGTCCTAGCCATGGCAATCAGAGAAGAAAAAGAAATAAAAGGAATCCAAATTGGAAAAGAAGAAGTAAAACTGTCACTGTTTGCAGATGACATGATACTATATATAGAGAATCCTAAAGATGCCACCAGAAAACTACTAGAGCTAATCAATGAATTTGGTAAAGTTGTAGGATACAAAATTAATCCACGGAAATCTCTTGCATTCCTGTACACTAATGATGAAAAATCTGAAAGAGAAATTAAGGAAACACTCCCATTTACCATGGCAACAAAAAGAATAAAAGACCTAGGAATAAGCCTACCTAGGGAGACAAAAGACATTTATGTAGAAAACTATAAGACACTGATGAAAGAAATTAAAGATGATAACAACAGATGGAGAGATATACCATGTTCTTGGACTGCAAGAATCAATATTGTGAAAATGACTCTACTACCTAAAACAATCTACAGATTCAATGCAATCCCTATCAAATTACCAAAGGCATTTTTTACAGAACTAGAACAAAAACTCTTAAAATTTGTATGGAGACACAAAAGACCCCAAATAGCCAAAGCAATCTTGAGGGGAAAAAAAGGAGCGGAGGAATCAGACTCCCTGACTTCAGACTATACCACAAAGCTACAGTCATCAAGATAATATGGTACTGGCACAAAAACAGAAATAAAGATCAATGGAACAGGATAGAAATCCCAGAGATAAACCCATGCACCTATGGTCAGCTAATCTATGACAAAGGAGGCAAGGATATACAATGGAGAAAAGACAGTCTCTTCAATAAGTGGTGCTGGGAAAACTGGATAGCTACATGTAAAAGAATGAAATTAGAACACTCCATAACCCCATACACAAAAATAAACTCAAAATGGATTAGAGACCTAAATGTAAGACCAGGCACTGTAAAACTCTTAGAGGAAAACATAGGAAGAACACTCTTTGACATAAATCACAGCAGGATCTTTTTTGACCCACCTCCTAGAGTAGTGGAAATAAAACCAAAAATAAACAAATGGGACCTAATGAAACTTCAAAGCTTTTGCACTTCAAAGGAAACCATAAACAAGATGAAAAGACAATCCTCAGAATGGGAGAAAATATATGCAAATGAATCAACAGACAAAGGATTAATCTCCAAAATATATAAACAGCTCATGCAGCTCAATATTGAAAAAACAAACAACCCAATCCAAAAATGGGCAGAAGACCTAAATAGAGATTTCTCCAAAGAAGACATACAGATGGCCAAGAAGCACATGGAAAGCTGCTCAACATCACTAATTATTAGAGAAATGCAAATCAAAACTACAATGAGGTATCACCTCACACCAGTTAGAATGGGCATCATCAGAAAATCTACAAACAACAAATGCTGGAGAGGGTGTGGAGAAAAGAGAACCCTCTTGTACTGTTGGTGGGAATGTAAATTGATACAGCCACTATGGAGAACAGTATGGAGTTCCTTAAAAAACTAAAAATAGAATTAGCATATGATCCAGCAATCCCACTACTAGGCATATACCCAGAGAAAACCATGATTCAAAAAGACACATGAGGGCTTCTCTGGTGGTGCAGTGGTTGAGAGTCCACCTGCCGACGCAGGAGACACGGGTTCATGCCCCAGTCTGGGAAGATCCCACATGCTGCAGAGCGGCTGAGCCTGTGAGCCATGGCCGCTGAGCCTGCGCGTCCAGAGCCTGTGTTCCGTGATGGGAGAGGCCACAACAGGGAGAGGCCCGTGTACTGCAAAAAACAAACAAACAAACAAACAAAAAGACACATGTACCCCAATGTTCATTGCAGCACTATTTACAATAGCCAGCTCATGAAAGCCACCTAAATGCCCATCGACAGATGAATGGGTAAAGAAGTTGTGGTACATATATACAATGGAATATTACTCAGCCACTAAAAGGAACGAAATTGGGTCATTTGTAGAGACGTGGATGGATCTAGAGACTGTCATACAGAGTGAAGTAAGTCAGAGAGAGAAAAATAAATATTGTATATTAACGCATATATGTGGAACCTAGAAAAATGGTACAGATGAACTGGTGTGCAGAGCAGAAATTGAGACACAGATGTAGAAAACAAATGTATGGACACCAAGGGGGAAAAGCGGTGGGGGTGTGGGGGTGTGGGTGTGATGAATTGGGAGATTGGGATTGACAGGTATACACTGATGTGTATAAAATTGATGACTAATAAGGACCTGCTTATAAAATAAATAAATAAATAAATAAAATTTAAAAAATAAAAATTGAGTTGTTTATGGCTTCTTAATATTTAATTATGAGTTCTTTATAATACTGAATAAAGATTTTTTTTGCATTTCATTTTATTTTTTTCACACACACTGTATTTTATTTTTACAAGAGATAAATAAACTGACACCAAGCATTGTAAATGGATGGCCACAACAAAAGCAACAATGATTGCAATTACCAAACACAAAACACACTCATACTATGTCATAATATTGACATTCAGTCCAGTAATCCTCCACTGTAACAGGTCTTTTACTTTGAGGTGAAAATTGATTTGTATATTTTTTTGCTTCTGAGTCCTTGTGGGATTTTTTTTTTATTCAAACAAAGTCACAAAAATTATAATCATCCTCATCAGTTCACTCAGTCCCATGTAATTAATTTTTAAAATCCTGATCTTTTTTTAGCACTTTTATGAATTCATCGGTTTTCCATTAGAGTTCTGAAAATGCTTATTCATTCAGTTCAGCAGTAGAGTCAGTTACCAGAAACCTGTACTTGTCAGAGTCTTTTCCATGAATTCCTTGAAGATGAAACCTTTTTATAGTAATATTCTTGCAAAACCATCAGAGTATACCCAGAACTGTCTGTAAATGACAAAAGACTGTTAAGAATGTTTTCTCCCAAAGTGTTTTATGCCTTTTCCTTAGCTGTGTCATTTGAGAACCAGATTTTTAAAATTTTTGTTTAAAAGTGCTGTATGGTTAATTTTATGTGCGAACTTGACTGAGCCATAGGTGCTCAGACATTTAGTCAAACATTATTCTGGGTGTGTCTATGAGGGTATTTCTGAAAGAGATTAATATTTGAATCAGGAGACTGAGTAAATCATATCACTATCCCTAATGTGGGTAAGCCTCTTCCAATCAGTTCAAGGTCTGAATAAAACAAAAAGATTACCCTCCCTTGAGTAAGAGGTAACTCTCTTGCTTGACTGCCTTGAGCTAGGACATAGGGTTAAGGTTAGGGTTACAAAACCCAGAACCCCTTGAGGAAGAACCCCAGTGCACTACTGAAAATATATACTGTTAATCTTTCTCCCAGACTTCCCAAAAGGTACCTTCGGCCTTTTACCGGGGTAATTATACATTGAGGAAAGGAAATAATCAGACTTTTCAGGGATTATTGGATACTAGTTCTGAACTGACACTGATTCCAGGAGACCCAAAATATCACTATGGTTCACCAGTCAGAGTACAGGCTAGTGGAAATCAGGTGGTCAATAGAGTTTTAGCTCCAGTCCATCTCACAGTGAGTCCAGTGGGTCTCTGAACCCATCCTGTGGTTATTTCCCTAGCTTCAGAATGCATAATTGGAATAGACATACTGAGCAGCTGGCAGAATCTCCACATTGGTTCCCTGACCGGTGGAGTGAGGGCTATTATGGTGGGAAAGGCCAAGTAGAAGCCGCTAGAACTGCCTATAGACAGTTTTAGAAAAATAGTAAATCAAAATCAATATCACATTCCTGGAGGAATTGCAGAGATTAGTGCCACCATCAAGGACTTGAAAGATGCAGGGGTGATGATTCCCACCACATCCCCATTCAACTCTCCTATTTGGCTTATGCATATGACAGATGGATCTTTGGGAATGACAGTGGATTATTGTAGGCTTAACCAGGTGGTGACTCCAATTGCATCTGCTGTACCAGATATGGTTTCTTTGCTCGAGAAAATCAACACATCTCCTGCTGCCTGGTATGCAGCTATTGACTGAGAAACACCTTTTTCTCCACCCCTGTCAATAAGAACCACCAGAAACAGTTTGTTTTCTGCTGGCAAGGCCAGCAGTACAGCTTCATTGTCCTACCTCAGGGGTATATCAACTTTTCAGTTCTATTTTATAATTCAGTACGTAGGGATCTTGATCAATTTTCACGAGATATCACATTGGTCCATTACATTGATGACATTATTCTGATTGTACCTTGTAAGCAAAAAGTAGCAACTAGCCTTATTGGTTAGACACTTGCATATCAGAGGGTGGGAAATTTATCTGACAAAAATTCACGACCTTCTACTTCAGTGAAATTTCTAGGAGTCCAGTGGTGGGAGGTATATCAAATATCCCTTTCAAGGTGAAGGATAAGTTGATCTGGACCCTAGATCTTCCTACAACCAAAGAAAGAGTCACAATATGTTGTGGGACTTTTTGGATTCTGGAGGCACCATATTCCCCATTTGGATATGTTACACCAGCCCATTACTGGGTGACCCAAAAAGCTACTAGTTTTGAGTGGGGCCCAGGACAAGAGAAGGCTCTGCAACAGGTCCAGGATGCTGTGCACACTGCCCTGCCACTTGGGCCATATGATCCAGCAGATCCAGTGGTGCTTGAAGGGGTAAGGATGCTGTTTGGTGTCTTTGACAGGTCCCTACACACCATGACCTTGTCCGGACCCTACCTCAGCCCTCCATAACTGCAACATCCCTCCTCCAAGCCTAATCATAGCAAATTTAAATAATTTCTAACAAATACGGGGCACTTATTATGTGCCAAGCATTGAGATCGACATAGTATTTTTAGTTCATTTAATCATCACAACTACCCTTTGGGGTAAGTTATAATACTATATATATATTTTCTACACATGAGGAATTTAAACATCAGAGAGATTAATTGACAGTAAGTCATACAGGTAACAAGTGGTAGAACCAGATCTGAACTCAGGCATGTTTAATGCGTAGTGTGTGTTTGTAAATACTATGCTATATATTGCCTCACTTAGTGAATGCTCAAGATTAAACTTTAATTCACTTAGTGAGTGCTCAAGATCAGAGTGATGAGTTTTAGGGTGCCCCAGTTTGGCCAGGACTGTTCCGGTTTTAGCACTGAAAGTCCTATATCCTGGGAAACCCCTCAGTCCCAAGCAAATCCAGACACCTGGCAATAATTGGCTAGTCACAACCTTTATGGTTATTGCCTTCCAAGAAATAAGTGATAACAATAAACTAGCATTCGCTTGATCCATGATGATCCTGAGATCATCCCCACTATCTTTCAGTAAAACCATCCACTCTGGCTCATCTAAAAGGTGGCATAATCACCAGATCCTGGCAGGATTAGTTATTGTGCTTCATCGAGACGTTTGAGAAAAACTTTCTGCCGTTGTAAGACACAGGCCCAAGCTTCTCCATCACCCTGTTATTCCTGAAGATCACAACAAAATAGCCGGCTGCTATGTTCCCTTGAGACTCCACTAATTGGAACCAACTAACTAGATCTCACTTTGTGAAATGGCCCTTCCAATGGAAGGATCATAAAAAAGGAACTGGCAGTCCTCTAGTCTATTTGATCAGTGTAGGCAATCAACCCAGATAGACCGATGCATCCAAGGGGATTTTAAGAAGCCAAAGTTATTGGCTTTGCTTGTCTTTGCATTAGACACTCAAAAACTCAGCAGGCTAACTGCAAATCATCCCTTAGTGTTGAGTAGGCCCAAGTCTAATGACCTTTCTCATAACTCTGTCCGACCCTCAGCTTCTAAAATCCAAAAAAGGAGTATTTGAGTTTGGGGAATAGGAGCAAAAGTGGCACTTGAACAGTTCAAAAATTACTCAACCAAATTGGCATAAGACATATACCTGAAAGGGGTCTTGTGTGAATTAGATGAGCTGTATTTCTCTCCAGCTGTGCAATAAATTGTCCCCAATAGCCAGACTGCAGGTTTTTGTTTTGTATCAAACTTTCTATGAAAAAGGCACTTGGGAAAATTAAAGCCCAGCATTTCTTAAGCCTTCTCAAGCTAAGAAGTCTTATGTAAAGATGCTATATGAGTATGATCTTAAGATAAACACTAGCTACTTCTGAAAATTCCCAAAGATACTTGCAACTTTGCATGTAGTTCCTCCTGACTACGAGCTTGAGTTACAAGCATGATCGTAAAGCTTTTCTTGATATCCAACTGTTACGTATTTTATTTGGCTCTCTTGGTTTCTGCTAATTCACTTTCATTGCTCTGAGTTTCAGTGGCCTCAAAAATACAGCATAATTGAACTTACTCAGGTCTCTGTTTTTGGTTGCATTTGGCTGTCTGGAAAATCAGGTCTTTTTCAAAACTAAGGTCTAAAAGTGTTTTTATATTCTACTATCATGAAACCAGAACGTGGTGGTATTTTTTAAAAGCCATGTAAATAATTTAACTTATTTTAAATTGTATCCAAAGAAGCAAAGGTAGGCTTCTTTTTAAATTTTCATTTTAAAATTGATTCTACCTATTAGAGAGAATTTTTACTAAATTACTGTTTAATACTAAATTGTAAGCTGTTGCCCAAGGTATCACATAAGGAAAATCTTGCCCATTTCCTTCCCGCAGCATAGATCCTTCAAATCTGCTCTTGTCCTCTCCTCAACTTGATCCATGGCGACACCACAACTATCTTTCTTTGGTGGCCCTTTTGCAATGTCTTTTCTGGGTCCTAAAGAAACATTCTTGTTATCTAGACTATATAACCAAAATGTGTGAAAGAGAAGAGTGGAAAAAAAACTAAACACAAGATATGTAATGGTGGGACATGGGTATAATTGAAGGAGCAGGAATTGGGAGTGCTGAGGTGGGGGCAGGGCTGGGAGCTAGTGTGAAAGATTAGCTGGTGTCAGGAGGCAGGTGTGCAAATACATACCACAGGTCAGTGTATAGAAGCTGTCTTAGTCCATTCAGGCAGCTATAACACAATATCAGAGACTGAGTAGCTTATAAAAAACAGAAATTTGTTTCTCATAGTTCTAGAGGCTGAAAGTCCAAGACCTGGGTGCCAGCATGGTTGGGTGAGGACCCTCTTCTAGGTCACAGACTTCTCATTGTACTTTCACATGGTGAAAGGGGATATGGAGCTCTTGTGGGGTATTTTTATAAGGGGCTTAATCTCATTCATGAGGGCTCCACCATCATGACCTAAGCACCTCCTAAAGGTCCCAATTCCTAATAATATCACATCGGGCATTAGGATTTCAACATATGAAATTTGAGGGGACACAAGCATTCAGACCATAGTAGAAGCTGCACAAAGTTTAGACATCAATCACAAACTATTTATTGAGCACCTATTATGTGCCAGAGACTATTCTAGGTGCCTAGGCTTCAGCAGTAAACAAGACAAACAAAAAGCTCCTGCTGTCTTGGAGCTTGTATTCTAGTGCTAATCAGATGCCATTTGATCATTTAAATGCTTTCACTTTGTCCTTTCTTCTCTATCCCCACTGCGACACCCTGTTTAGTCCCAAATTCCCATGTGTCTAGATAGTAGCAATTGTCTCTTAACTAGTTTCCCTGTCTCCAGGTTACCATCCTTGAAACTCCTTATTACCAACAAATTAATCTTTCTAAGGTGTATCTCTAAGCACATTCTTCTCCACTCTAAACTTTCAGTAGTTGCCCATTGTTTTTTTTTTTTTTTTTTTTTTTTTTTTTTTGCGGTATGCGGGCCTCTCACTGCTGTGGCCTCTCCCGTTGCGGAGCACAGGCTCCGGACACGCAGGCCTAGCGGCCATGGCTCACGGGCTTAGTTGCTCCGCGGCATGTGGGATCTTCCCGGACCAGGGCACGAACCCGTGACCCCTGCATCGGCAGGCGGATTCTCAACCACTGCGCCACCAGGGAAGCCCGCCCATTGTTTTTAATTAATTCTAAAACTCTTTAGCTTGGGGTTTAAGACCTTTCATGACATAGCCAAAACTTACCTTTCCAGCCTTGTCCCATACTATCCACCTCCACTACCCCTACATTTCAGCCACTATTTGCTTTCTCAGCTCCATTCCTTTGCTTACCTTAGTCCCTTTGACTTGAATTCCTTTCTCCCCACAAACAATTCCCCATGTCCAAATCATACCTTCAAGGTCTAACTGGCACTAAATTGGATAATCACAGCCACTCTTGTTTTTGTTCAGCTTTCTCCCCAGGATCAAATGCCAGTCCAGGGGCTGGGACCTCCACTCCTACTGCATGTGCACTGTACTCCATGGTGACCTAGCTGATTTTCAAATACCAACTGCCTTGGGTACCTGCACTATCCTAGTGAACAGACTTTTTCCTGGGTTCCAACTCCCTCTCCTTCCTTGTCTGCCATATGTGGTCATGAAGAAACTTCATATCTTGTGTCCAAGACTCAAAATGACAATGATGGCCTTGACTTCATACACCAACTCAACCATTTCCCTCCCCTCTGTCTTGCTTGATTGAGCACTTGCTAAAACAGTTAAGTATGGGGAATTACACTCAGGCATTTGTCTATATAGAAAGGTAATAGCAATGCATGTGCAGAGCTGACCCTCGGTGCCATAACATTAAAATGTCAGATAGCCTGTCCTTCCCTACCCAAATCTGGTCTTTGTCCCAGGCTGTCCAGAATCTAGGAAGCTCTCCAGAATCCACCACATCCTGTATTTGCTGGTGTCAGCATTTAGATGAGCAACTCCACCTAAAAAATAAAAAGTGATTCATGCTTGCTGCCCTGTGGATGGACTAACTTTCATACCAGTTCTCCCCCTCTCAATATTTTCAACCATAGCTCTTGGTTTGGTGGCTCCCTAAAAGCCACAATAGTTTTGACCTGTAAATGTAAAATACTCATAATAAAAAACCATATGAGAAGACTCATAATATAAAATGATGATGATGACGACGATGATGATGATGATGATGATGAGAGGTAGCATTAGCTGAGGGTTTATTATATAACAGGCATTGTGCCAAGCACTTTGTGTTATCTCAATTCTTACAACAACCCTATGAGGCAGGAACTGCACTATTTTTCTTCCCACTTTACAGATGAGAAAACTGAAGCACATCGAAATATAGCAATTTGGAAAAGATCACACAGCCCATAGATATCAGAAAACTTGACACCTGTGGATTGTGTTCCTATAGTTATCTCTCCCCAAGGCATTAACTCCAAATGTCTTTATCTGGCTTTTAGGGCCCTCCGCTAACTATGCTCTTCATCTATTCTAATTTCTGATAACTGTTGAACAAGGACTTTCCCCTTTAATGATTTCCTAATCATTCCCATCTGGAGAATAGTATTTCTTCAATTTGGAGGTCTTTCTTTTATTCTCCACTATTCTCTTTTAAAAACATGCTTCCAAACTCACCTTTCAAGAAGGCTTACCTGAACTACTCCAGCTCCATTACTTAGCCCAGTAAATCTATAAAGAAATTTAGAAGTATCAAAACATCAGTAACCTGTACACAACGCTATTCAAAGAGCTGCCCTTCTAGAGGCCAAGGAGCATTTTTTCACTCAACAAATATTTACTAGGAGCCTACTATGTATGAGAAACACTTTTAGGCTTTGGGGATACCATAGTGAGCAATCCTTGCCCTTGGCGTGCTAGCATCCTGGTTGGGGAGACAATGAACTAAATAAGCAGGTTGATGTTATAGTATGTTAGATGGCAGTGAGTGCTAAGGAGAAGAATAAAGCAAGGAAAAGGAATAGGGAGTATTCAGGGTGGGAGAGCATTGCAGTTATTAAAAGAGTGGGCAAGGTAGACTTCACTGAAAAGATGATGCTTGACACGATTCTGATTAAGACCTGAAATGACTCACCCGACATTTACCTCTAGATGCTTGTTAATTGAGTAGCAAAGGAGGTTAAATAAAAGCTTTCAAACCAGTTTGACTCTTTTAACGTCAATCACAATTGGAGAAAATATTTAAGACGTCTTCATCACAGCTTCCAACATATTTTCTCCTTTTCAAAACTGTTTGGGCTGTCTATATAGCCCAGCTCACTTTGAGAGGTAATAGAGCAGCATGGACCTTGCAGTATGACCAACTTGTGTTCCTCTCAGCTCTGCCACTTACTTGCTGTGTGACTTTGACGCAAATCATTTAAGTCAGCATCTTCTGCAAAATGGGGCTATAATAGTAGTTATCTCAGAGGACTGTTGGGAGAATTCGACAGGACAAGGCATGTGATGCATTTCACATGGTGCTCACAGAAGTTGGGTAGCTGGGGTAGTTGCTGCTATTGGGCTTTTTCAGCAAGGTGTAAATGAATTGGTGGCCACAACACCCTAAAACAGACATTGGTTCCTGGTTTCTCGACCTCCACCAGGAAAATTAATTCAGACGTTGTTCGATGTTGCAAGTAGGTTTTATAATGTTTGTTATGTTCAACTGTATATGGCAGGGGCAAACAATTGTAGAGCAACAAATCAACCAAATAGCTGAGGGGAAAACAATAACACTACTACAACTGAAAAATAGTTACTTCAATGGCTATCTAGTGATGTGGACAGAGATTCTTTTTAGAAGGAAGGCCTTCAACAGCTGGAAGTGAGAGTTATTTTCGTATGTGACTCAATGCCAGAAATATTTTGAATTAATAAAGATGCATTGCTTGCTTAACTTGAGTGTGTATTTTTCTACTTTGATGACAATTATTTGTGGGTGAAAAATACACCAAAAATGTGTTTTATCTAGGGGAAATGAATCTTAATTTCAAACATATAAACAAACTTGTTTTGAATCTCAGTGAAAACAAATTTGTTTTGGAGTCAACACCCAATATTCTATATTACAGCCTCAAGTCTAGTTTTTTAGCCAAGTAATAAACCCATTAAAATAGAAATACAGACCAGAAACATTGACATACTCTTCACTTCACATTGAGCAAGTACATGATCCAAAATAAGTGCTATTTGACTCCTGAGTTTCCATAAATCTTTTAGATATCGGCAAAGCTGCTGACACATTTTTTTAAGAGGATTAAAAAAATAAAGTGAGTCAGGGAAGAAAATAAAGAGATCTAGGAATTAGATCCCTGTTCTGGCCAACTTGGCTCCTCTTCACCAAAGACATATATATATATATATATATATCATATTACATCCTAATTGCTGCATTCTACTAGCAAACAATTAGAAAAAAGCCAACAAAAAGCCTTGTTCTTTAGCATTTCCTTCATGGGGCATAATCATTTCATTTTTCTCGTACTATTTGGATCTTCTCTTCTTCTGAGATACTTCTGGTAATGTGTCTTCCAGCAGAATCTCAATTTCCCTTGCCATGCTTCAGACCCAGGCACCCACAAAAGAATAGTTGGAGGGCAATGATACTTTGGAGAGGAAGACTATACTCTTTGTGCTTTTGTATCTTTCTTTCTTTGTTAGGCTTTTGTCTACACCATGGTGTTTCTCTACTCATATTCTTTTCTTCAATCTGCCCACTCTTAAAATCTACATAGTCTTCTTCAAGAAGCTCTTCTCCCAACTTTCTATCACCTTATCATGGCCCTCCTCAGCCCTAGGCTTTTCTTCTCTCCATGTTCACCCACTCACATGACCCCCAAGTCTGGCTTTAGCAAGAATCTCCCTTGAACAATAGTCTTATTTCTCCAACCACCAACTCTATATCACCCATGTCAGTGGTCCTCAGTCACCTCAAAATCAAGCTTATTCCAATTTTAACCTATTATCATTTCCTCCAATCTATGCTCTTTTTCTACTGTCTCCCCAGTAGCCCAAGCTTGAAATCTTGGAATAAGTCATTTTTTACTCTTACCTTCACCTTCTTGTGCTATAGTCAACCAGTATTCAAGTCCGCTAATCTTAGGTCCTACTGTTGATCATTTAACTTAAAAAACCTGCCTCCTCCCCTTCCCCATGTCTCATTTAAAAAAATTCATCCCTATACCTCATTTAGCTTCACATGTTAATGTTGTTGATACCTCTGATAAGCACTCCTTATATTCACTTTCTATTCCTTATGTGAACACTGTAGTCTAGGCTTGTATAACCTTAAGACAGTGTGATCACTTTGGGGAGGCTGCTGTGTCCTACGTTGGAGACATTACCTGCTCACTCTCTCTGAAACTGAGCTGGAATGACTGTTCAGATAACATAGTGATGCTTAGTTTTAATTCTTATAACCAAATATTAAAGAACTGCAGGGAAATGCGACATCAACAGTCTTGTTTACATAAGAGAATGATGAATATGATTTAACAATGATAAAACATAAAATAGTTAAGAACTTTTTAACCATAATGAAATAAATCAGAGAGTACCAAAGACAGAGGGAAACAAGAACTAAGAAATGTCATCAGTTTTATAACAGAACTTGAAATATTGATTCTGATCTCATTCTCATCTATTTATAGCTCTTTTTTTAATGGCTAAATTTTACTTATAATTCTTGGTTGATTTTGACTTTCTACCCCATTCTTATTTTGTGTGAGCCGTAGATCTGGATTTCAGAACAGAAATCACCACTTAATGGAATGAGTCAAAAGTAGGCTCCATCAACTTACTTATTTTTGTGGCTCTTCCTGTTAAAACAGGTCTTCCTTTGAATTACCCTCTAGAGGAGATCTACACAGTGAGTTTTAAGCTGGAACAAGAAACCCCTCTTACTTTCTCTCAGAAGTAAATCTCTTTGAACTTTTTCTTTGCATCTGTAAACAAGACATGAGGGTAGGGAGGGAGTGGGGTATGGCCCACTGTTTTAACATAGTTGCCCCAAACTCCTCAAAGTGAAACTAAGGAATAATTTTACATTAATTTGGTTTTCTAAAAGGCCAAAGCAGAGATGGATTACCCAGTAAGTAGTCAAAGCATATGCACCAACACAGAGACCCCCCCAAATTGTCACCTTGTAAATGAAGACTTCCATGAACACACCACCTAACATATCATTTGTCCTGCCTCCAGGACTCTCTATCACCACTGATTTTTTTTTTAGACTGTTCACATTGAGTGAGCCCTGAGTCAGGTCAAATAAAGATAAGCCCTGTATGGGGGGATTTACAGGAAGCTGTCAGGCAGCTCAAATAATGACAATTCCAAGTCTCTAAAATGAGGGCTTTATGGGGAACTTTTAAACCTATTTGCCTCCTCCAGTGGCTGCCAGGTTGCTGGTTCTCACAGCTACCATAGTTGTGAAACTATTGATTTTTTTAAGGCTACCACTGAGCTGGGAAGAGGGGGATGGGAACAGAGCAAGTTTAAATACCATAAAGCTCATGGTTCTTACTGAGATTCAGCCATTTTCCTTGAATAAACAATTATCGGATTGTGAAAGATTTTGGTTAATTTCCAGAGTTCTGAAAAAGTTGATTTTGAATATTTTTCTCGTGTTCTTGTTATTTTTAAGGAGGAGCAGATTTGTGGAAGTTCTTACTCTACCAATCCAAAAGTGCTCTCTTATAGCTTTTTTAATCCTAAGCTATTTGTTGTACCAAACAAAGCCCATGTATCACCAAACCCATTATACATATATACCAGTCACAGACACATATATCACATTAACAGCTACACACACACACACACACACACACACACACAAACACACACGCACAAAGAGTTTTCACTTCATTCTATCAACAGCCAAGTGGATTGGGGTAAAAAAAAGTACTTGAAAAGTCAGCTGCCTACCCGGGAATACCTTGAACATCTCATGCAGGTCGATAAATATGCAAACCATGAAAACCAGTACTGGCTCATGTGCCTCAGGGCTTAAAGATCATGATTGGCTTAATGAAAATAGACTGCAGGCTAAAGAGAATCATGAGGAGCTGCTAAAAAAAAGACATTCAGTATGCTAAAATTCCTCTCTGTTTTCTTCATGTTTATTTTTTCATAGCTGCTATGTTTGACATGGTTTTGTAGAACATAGTTTCAAGCAATGTAAACATGTAACTACACTTCTCACTGTAGTATAGTTGTTTCCAATGACTGCTTGATTTAATGTGAAGATGTTTTTTCCTGGCTTGAGTAGAATGCTTATTTTAATTCACTTTGGGGACACCCTTTTGGGTAGCATTTGAGCCTTCAGAGGAACTTGGCAAAAAAATACACACATATCTATCTATATATGTATATATCTTTCAGGCTTTCTTCTAAGATACAATTAGGCAGCTGGTGAGAGAAAAGACCCTCTTTAACAATGTCCATCGGTAGTAGAGAAAAGGGACCTTGAAAACCCTCATGCTCTGTTTGTGTTCCTATAAGTTACTGCCTTGAGGAAGAATGAATTCAGCCAATTAGGAGGGAGATGGTATGAATGAGGTGAGAAGTATTCTTGGGGCTCTTACAAACTATTTCCCTTCATACCGGTTTTTAACTCTTAAAAATGCAAGACCTCTCTAAATTCTTCAAAATCTATCAATCACTCTTCCATAAAATCAAAAATATCTTGAGTTGGAAGAGACATTAGAGATCACATAGTCTTGTCCAATTTACTATTTAATACTTGAAATTCCTCTATAATATGTCTGCCACTGGATTTTAAACCTCTTATCTCATTTACAGTGATGGGGAAGCTTACTATCTACTGAGACAAATTTTTCTCCCTTTGAATGGTACTGAACATTCATAAATTATTTTTTATATTGAGTTGAATCTAGTTTTCATGGAACCTACACATACACACACGTGCACAATGATTCTGATTTACTCTTTAGAGAAATACAGAAGGTATCTGAGTCCTCTTCCCATAGACAGCAGTTTTGTTCACCCAAGTCTTACCTTCTCTAAACAAAACGTTACTTATTCTTTAACCACACCTCTCAGGCCCAGCCTGTTTCACTGTATTGTAAGTCCAAGTGTGTTGGTAAGTGTTTAACCAGCTCTCTGAAGGAGGGAATTTGGGGTGGGAGAATTATTTGTAGCATTTGCCAATTATTTGTAGCATTTGCCAATTTCCCATCATGCCCTACCATCATGATGATTTTGGATACAGAGATGTACATAATCACTGCTCATGAACTGGTGCAAATCACCTCCAGCACACCACTGGTCTTGGCCCCCTTCTTCCCTTTGGAGTCAACTCTACAGAAAACATTTGATTTGCCTTGGACCAAACCTTAATCCAAGGAACACGGAATCATGGCAGCCATATATACATGTCCCACCTTCCTGTACAAAAGCAGGCTTTCTGCATTCTCCATCCTTCCCTCTCTGTAAATGAGTAGAAATCCAACAGCCCCTTGCCAGATCAGAAAACAGTCAATTGGAAAGTTACAATGTCTTCATCATAAGATTGTCAATGAAATAGTGTGTTCTCTAGTGACCAGAAAGACTTAATGTGGCTCTCTGGACTCACATTATCTATATGTCATGGCCAATCTGCCACAGGAAATTCTGTGTGAGTCTATAAGAGGAATTAGGTTTAGGGTATACATAATTCATTTCTGCTAAAGACATAGTTAATTTCATATACATCCTATTCTTTAGTCCTCGTTTTTCAGAAAGCAACTCTAAGTTTTCCATTATCTAGTCTGAGAACTCCAAACTCCAGCGTGCTGGTGCCAGTAACACAGACATGGCCCACACTGCTGTCTGGGAAATAACAGGTCTATTTGGTCAGGTGTGCAATTGACTTTACTCTCTTACACGAGAGTCTTGATAGATCACCTTTTAAGACTCGCTTGACAACTTGTTTCCATCTTCCAGTGACTTTTAGGTGCCTTACTAAAAATGAAAAAAAAATGGCAATTTGTAAATAAATACACATCCAGGCATTCAGAGGAGAATGGATCTGCCAAAACAGAGGCTAGAGGCAAGGTTCTGCCTATGGTTTACCTTTCATTCTAGCTGCTTGGGAGATTGTGTTAAGCTCTCCTCATCTGGCCTCATGGCCCAGGGATCCTTGAGATTCAATCTCTTTTGAGTTTTCCTTGTCCTGCTGAAAGACAAATTGGTAGAAATAGGTAAAAAGAGATTGTTCTCAGCCAAGTATGACTTTTCAGAGTTAAAACATAACAATACACAAAATTTATTTACATCAGTGGTTCTCAGTCTTGCTCTACATTGAAATCATCTGCAGAGCTTTAAGAAATATTGTTGCTTGAATCTCACCCCCAGGGTTTCTGATTGATCCGAGGTGTGACCTGAGAATTAGGATTTTTAAAATTCTACAAGTGATTGTATTACACAATCAAGCTTGAGAACTACTGACTTAGACAATTCCTTAATGTATTAGTTTTCCTATTGCTGCTGTAACAAATTACCACCAACTTAGTGATTTAAAATAACACAGATTTATTATCTTGCAGTTCTGGAAGTCAAAAGTCCAACGTGGGTTTCACTGGGCTAAAATCAAGGGCCAGGCAGAGCTGCATTCCTTCTGGAGGCTCTAGGGGTAATCTGCTTCCTTGCCAATCCACCTTCTCGAGGTTGCCTGTATTCTTGGGCTCGTGGCCCCTGTCCTCCATCTTCGAGGCCAGCGACATCGGGCCAAGTCCTTCTCATGCTACATCACTTTGGTTCTCTCTCTTCTGCCTCCCTCCTCCTCTTCTAAGTACCTTTGTGGTTACATTGTCACACCTGGATGATCCATAATAATCTCCTCCTTTCAAGGTCAGCTAATTAGCAAACTTCATTCCATCTGCAATCTTAATTCTCCTTTGCCATCTAACCTAACTTATTCAGTTTCCAGGGGGTAGGATATAGACAGCTTTGGGGAGTCGTTTATGTGCCTACCAGAATTGGGTCTCTCCTGGATCATCTATAATAATTCTGCATGGAAGGTGGAGGGGTTATGTGGAGGAAGAGGAATATATACCAAAAGGAAAAATACCCAAATCCATTTTTGTCTGTCTTTGGAGCATCTGAAGAGACACTGTCACACATTTATGCTCAGGTGCTCATTTAGTTATGTATATATAGTCAATAAACACTTTGGACAGAGTCTCATACACACTAGTCACTAAATAAATGTTCAATGAATGCATGGATGGATGAATGGCTGATACTGTTTTTGAATGTGCATTTCCTCAAGTTTTCCATACTTCTCTGTCTTGAGTTACCTGTGCCCCAGTAAAAAAAGACGATCATTGTCCTATCAAGCTCAAGCTTTTTCTATGACACAGTTTGAGTAAAGAGAGAAATTTACAGGTTGGGTATCCAGATTAGGGGTAGAATCCTCAGTAGCAAGGCCAAGTGAGAACAATAGCTACAGCAAAAAAAAAAAAAAAGAGTGGCTAATGCCTTCTGGGCCTCATCAGAGGACAACTGCATTCAGGGATGCACCTGATACCTCCTTCTACTGGTGTCAGAAGTGAAGATAGTACTGGATGTTCTATAGTGTCTTGAAGGTTTAATAGATCAGTAAGTCAAATGCTCTACAACAAAATTCCTGAAAGTTAATAACATGAAGCAGTTTTTTGTTTGTTTGTTTTTTTGTGGATTAAGCCATCCCCATTTGGCTCCACTCGAGAACTGCAGCTCCAAGTCCTTGCAGACCCATTGCTACCTGGGTCAGTTTTCATTTCACATCTGTCTTTCTAGCTCGAAGAATTTGGCTTTCCCACGTGGTTCAAATTTCATGCTCTTTAGATCATGAGAATGTGGCCATTTTAATGGGGGTCTAGAGACCCTAATGCTAACTCAAATGCCAGTAAATGACCTCTGCTTCTGTCAGGGTTCCTAATTGTGTGCTCATTTCAGAACCTGGGGTTGGGGCAATGTATGCAAAAGCTTACTGCAATGCTAAAGGGGGAAAAAACGGCAGGCACCAAAAGCTTTCTGACTGTAATTCTTTGTGCATGTCTGTGACCTCTCCTCCAGAACTCCCAGGGAAAAAATTTGCAGGGATTAGGGACCACAGTCAACAAAACGGGGGTTATTCCTTTGTGACACTGACAACTCACTTTGCCTGTCTGAGATTCGACTCTGTTGCTTCCATAACATGTTTTGATGGGTACCACTGTATCTGCTGCCATAGTTGCCTCTGCCAGGCACTTTTCTGCTTCCTAGGACTGCTACGTGGAGTCCTCAAAGCACCAAAGCTGCATGGAATTCTATGGTGAAGTGAAGGGGATGATCCTCCCATTGTATTTACACTCTGTTAAAGGGATGTTGAGTTAGGGACACAGCCGAATGACAGATGCCACAGTGTTCTCCATATCAGCTCTCCTCTCCCACACTAAGGATAGACAACTGAACCAAGTTTGCAAGCCTAGCTTTCTCTCCAGGTGGGATGAATTCTCCCAGGAAATTTCCCGGTCCCTCACACAAGTAAACTTATGTGCAAGGATACATCTGAAACCTAGTCATGGTCATAGTTTAAACTCAGAATGAGACCTTTTGCTATATAAGGTTGATCTTCAGGCCCTTCCCAAATATCACTAATCAGTGAACAATCTCCCCAGAAGGAAAATAAAAGCTTAAAAGAAGGCCAGAAGGGGAATTGAGATCTTGGTCTTGCTAACACTTGGGTCCCATCCCTAGGTAAAGCCTACACCTTTTCTTCAGTAGATTCAAGGGTTTTTAGCAAAGATCACATATCTCAATTATTTTCAGGCAGCCAGGAGATTTTTTTAATTAGAGATTCTGGGAAAGAAGTCTTGAACTGTGATAAGTAAAGTAAGGAAGGAGAATTACAACAGAGAACATGGATACATAGAAATACAAATACTTCTTTTGAGTCCATCTACAGGTGGATCTAGAGTCTCAAAGTACTTCTGAGGAGAGAAGAAGTTGGTGACAGGTCAAGTAATTGGTTTTAGAGTTTAAAACAGTTAATTATTTTGCAATTAATGAGTTAGCATTGAGTTGCTTGCTTTTAAAATACCTAGCTGCTTGAAGAAAATAAACTGTCATTTGTGCCCTTTTTCCCCCAACTTGTTGGAATATATGTGAAAACAAAGAGTAAATTATTTTCCTAAAAAGTAAGAAAAATTAGTGGATTCAGAGTAATTGACTGTAATATGGAAATATAGGGACAGGATCATTCAGAAGGAGAGGATGGGAATCAAAATCCATCATTTTAGAATTTGTGAATATGAACCACATATACAAAAGTGAACTCTGAAACATGGGCATTACCACCAGCTTTCTGGGTACTTCTACCTTGCAATGCCTGATTAAAGGTCATAAGTTTGATGTGCTGAGTTTTTAATTTTTTAAAGAAGAAAATAACTTTCTTACAAAAAGACAGAAGGTATAGTAATTTAGAGGTCAGATTGGATTTAGATAGACCTGGCTTCAAATCCCTTTTCCACCACTTACTAGCTGTATGACTTTGCAACATTTCTGAACATGCGTGATAGGGAAGGATAGTGGCCCACCAAAATATGTATTCCCCCTTCCTTAGAGTACAATTGTTACAGGGAAGTAGCCACCTAGCCGTATTTTCCTGCCCCTCTTGCATCTAGATGAGGCCATGTGACTAGTTTTCACCAAGGGAGTGGAATCTGAGGCCCTAGAGTATAACCAAGGCACAACATGGAAGGATCCAATGTTCTTGAAACATCTCATGGAGGAATGCTACCCACTAACCAAGACTACCTACCCTGGGCTGTTACATGAGTAAGAAATAAACTTCTATTGTGTTAAGCTACTGAAATGTTCAGGTTCATTTGTTGCAGTGGTTATAGTTCCCCTATGCATGTCTGATGCCCCATCTTTAAAATGACACTACCTGTACATGCATGCTACTGGATTTGTTATCTAAGGTCATCCGAGAGAGTTGTGTGTAGCAAGGGATGTATATAGAGAATTTTGGTATGTTGGCAAGGGCTAGTAGAAACAAGGGGTTAGAAAGAAATGGGATGAGCTGCTTAGGGAAAAAACCAGATCAGCAAGCAGACTGAAATAATAGTTTCTGCATCCAAATCTAAGCTTTAATACTACCAGCTGTGACTTTGGACAAATCACTTCACTTCTCTGTGCCTCAGTTTTATCATTATTATTATTACCATTATTACAATGTACACGTATAGAAATGGAGATGCCAAGAAGACAGAAAAGAAGATAAGGTTCAGAGCCAAATGGTCTAATCATAGCCAGACTCTGCCCCTGGTCGATTTCATCATCAAAACTAGGTCATTTTATATCTCTGGGTCTCAGTTTCCCCACCTCTAAACTGGGAATAAGATCTACCCCATCTACAGGGTTGTTGGCTATATTCAAGAGAAGCAACTTTTGTGAGAAAGGGTTCTTTAAAATATAAAATGTTATTTTAGACTTTGGACCACCCAGTAGTCAGACTGTTTTTAAGGTACATCCAAAAGCAACACTAGAGTGCCTCCACATGCCAATGAACATGGTACATGGGATCAGTCAGTGCTGGAGACTACCCATTTAGCCTAACATTGGATGCTACTGCAATAAACATTTCTGGAACCTCTCTTAGGGATATAATAAAACTAGTATCATTGCTTTACATCAACGCTTCTTTTCAAAACAAACCTAGTATTACCCAGCTTAAGCACACATCTCACTCACTAGACTTGACCCTTGATGATTTCTGACTATTTCCAGAATCAAATCTACCTTCACAGAAAGAAAGTTGTTGCTGGATGTGTCCCTGCAACTAAGGCAGTTCTAAAGGAGGTGCTGCCCCACTGTTTTTTGCAGTTTAGTCCAATCTCTAAAATTATACTTTGCATACTAAAGGACTCTCACAATGGTTTTTTCCCTGAGTATCACCAAAGATCATGGTAATTAGGTTTCATACTGAACCAAATTCAGAGATGTGCACACTGAGTTCCAGAGAAGCTCAGTGACTTAGGCCTGGTCACATGTATGACGAGCAGAAACTGGACGTAATTGAAATAGTTTGGCTTGGAAATAAGTGTATATCATCTTCCCAAATGCCTATCTTGAGGGAAGAGACAGTCTTTTGGTTGTATATGATGCTTATTTACAGGTCATTTGCCAGTGACAGCCTTGCCCCAGCTGAGATGACAGTGACTGAACTAAGAGAATGATACCTTAAGGATGGAGAAAAGTAGATGAAGCTAGAATCAATAGAACTTGCTACAAAATTGGCTGTGGGAACTAGAGGGTTTTTATTAAAAAGGCATTTAAGAAGATCCCAGATTGGAGAATATCTACTGCTTTATTGATCCAGTAGCTCCCTCCATGCTTCTCAGAATTGTCTCTCAGGCTACCCCGACTTTGTGTCCCATCTGGAGCTGCTTTGTTCTCACGTGACTCTCCTCCACAGGCCACATAGGAATGCTCTAGGGGTGAGTCTCTGGTCCAACTTCACCAATAAGGTCCCTTTATCTCATTTTTTTGTGCTTCTTTTGAAGAGAATTCAATCACTCCCCGAGTAGCTATATAAGTTGTAATGCTATAAAGCAGAGCTGTCCAATAAAAATATAGTGCAAGCCAAGCATGTAATGTTAAATGTTCTAATTGCCACATTAAGAAAGGAAACAGGTGGGATCAAGTTTAATAATATATTTTATTTAACACAATACATCCAATATGTTATCATTTAAACATCAAATAAATGTTTTTTAAACTAAAAGGATATCTGACATTCTTTTTTTTTCTAGTACTCAGTCTTCAAAATCCAGAGTGTGTTTCACACTTAACAACCAGCACATCTCAATTTAGACTAGCCACATTTTGAGTGCTCAATAGCCAAATGTGATGGGTAGCTGCCATATCGGACAGAGTAGCTCTAGAGGCCTGGGTCACCCACTATGGGGAGAAAGCCAGCCTATAGAGAAGAAAGAAGTAAGTCAATATACAGAGAGATGCAGACATGAAAAGCAAAGAGAAAAACCAAGAATACTGGTGGCATTCAGGTATCTGATTCTAAGAGTTCTTGAGGATCAGCTACACCCTCCCAATCAGGACAAGCCGTAGCCTGGATGTTTTTTGAGATATCCCAGTTCCCTTCCAATAATATCCTACTTTGCTATTAAAAATATTGTTTTCCTTATTATTATCATTATTAATAATAAAGTAAAGCCATTTGCATGAATTATCTTAAGGATGGCAATTGTCTTGATTTGTATACCCACACCCCTGTTCTTAGCAGACATTACTAATGAATGTTCATTTGCCCTCTTTCTTATGGATTCCAAGTACGACAAGAATCCTTCTCAACAATGCTCTAAGCAGCTACTACCAAATAATTGGAGTAAACATGTAAGTGGAAATGTACCTACCACCACTGCTATAAGAGCTGCAATGCATCCATTTTATTCTTTCCCTTAATGAATTATGAGAGAACTATATCAGCACATCACAATGAGACAATCCCTAATGCTCTTAGACAAATTGTGTGTGCATATTGAGGTTGGGGGAGGAGCATGACCTCATAGAGAACCAAAGAAGAACCTGCAATAGCTGAAGGAGACACAGCTAGAAATAGATGGTTTGAACAGTTATTGCAGCCATATACATTTTTTGCCCCAGACGGGTGGCTTGGGATGTCACCTAGACATTCAGAAACTTAGCCACTGTGAAATATAGCAAGTAATCAAAAGATTTAGTGGCAAACTTATGGATAATTCTTTATAACAAATCTAGTTCCTAAGTATTCCATTTTGGGGTTGTAATAAATATCAGCCAAGGAAGGAAGAGACTGAAAATAATAAATGCCCTAGTGAGAAATTCTGTCACTGAATCCATGAACCAAACCTTTGGAAGAAGTTTCAAATAAATTTGAACTCTTCCTTCGTGGTGCTGGTGGAATCTTCAAAGAGGAAAAGATATTTGTGCAACTGTATCCAAATGAGACCAAAAGTAAACAGGTTTAATTAAAAATTAAAATGCCCAATCTTTCTTTTCAATCTTATTTTGTTAATGGACAATGAAACTTGCAGAAAGTCAGACATACTCTTCTCTCTCTGATTTCTATGTGGATTTCCATAAAATAGCTTCCTTTTGTAAGAATGCCATTTCTGGGAAAGGAAAAGACTACATTTTTGGATTAAAGAATTCTAAGGCGACCACACCTCAGCCAGTGTCATTAGAATAATTGCTGATACAATGCTGCCCTCTAGCAATGGCTCAGACTGGGCTTCCGCCCCAGCAGTCCTCTCGCCAGGCTACTTAGACACCTTCCTACTTCCGGAGCATGTCCAAACAGGAAAGGAGTTATCCTCTTGTCTGGTTCCCTAAAGAGAACTGAACAACCATAAAGATGAGGTTACTGAGGCCCAGAATGAGCAAGAGACTTGCCCAAGGTCACACAGATTATCCTTGACTGGCACAGCTGGAATTGCAATGCAGATTTTCATTTTGTTTTGTTTTTCTTTAAATTTTTTAAAATAAATTTATTTATTTATTTTTGGCTGCGTTGGGTCTTCGTTGCTGTGCGTGGGCTTTCTCTGGTTGCGGTGAGCGGGGGCTACTCTTCCTTGTGGTGTGTGGGCTTCTCATTGCGGTGGCTTCTCTTGTTGCAGAGCACAGGCTCTAGGCGCGCGGGCTTCAGTAGTTGTAGCTCGCAGGATCTAGAGTGCAGACTCCATAGTTGTGACTCACAGGCTTAGTTGCTCCGTGACATGTGGTAACTTCCCGGACCAGGGCTCGAACCCATGTTCCCTGCATTGGCAGGCAGATTCTTAACCACTGTGCCACCAAGAAAGCCCTTCATTTTATTTTATTCTCTCTTTCTCTCTCTCCCTTTCCCTCTCCTTCTTCCTCTGTCCCTTTCTCTCAGGGTAGAGGATGGTAACTTGGTGAGCTGGGTTATGGAGAAAATCTGAGCAGTGTCGGAGTAAGAGGGTCTTAGCCCAGTGACCACAACAATGAATTATTTGTTTGGGTTATTTTAGTTTGGGGTTGAAGGAGGAAGAATCCACAGGAAAGAGGCTACATTTCTCTGGGAATTTTCTTTTGAGCCAGGGCTTCTGGGCCTCCAACAAACCCCAAAATACAAGCCCATACTCACCTTTGTTCTGAGGCAATCTTTGTTACAGAAGGCAGCAGTCGAAAGAAAATAGTTAATGGATCTGGGAAGGACCATGAGAATTTGCCTTTCTAATCACCCCCCAAAATCCTGAAAAGGTTTGGGGCAATAGCATTGTTAGGGTGGACTGGTGAGCAAGGGGAGAAGTAGCTTCTCCCAGAATACTCTTAAAAAGTGAAGCCTCGGGCTTCCCTGGTGGCTCAGTGGCTGAGAGTCCGCCTGCTGATGCAGGGGACACGGGTTCGTGCCCCGGTCTGGGAAGATCCCACATGCCGCGGAGCAGCTGGGCCCATGAGCCATGGCTGCTGAGCCTGCACGGCCGGAGCCTGTGCTCTGCAACGGGAGAGCCACAACAGTGAGAGGCCTGTGTACTGCAAAAAAAAAAAAAAAAAAAGTGAAGCCTCTAACAGTACTTATGGTAATATGTTGCAAGATAGTTGAGTTTGTAATAAAAATATATTGGAGGGAAGCTCAATATCATTAGCCATCAGGGAGATGCAATTCAAAACCACAGTGAGATACCCACTAGAATGGCTATAATCAAAATAGGTAATAACAAGTGTTGGTGAGGATGTGGAGAACTTGGATCTTTCATATCCTGCGGATGGGGATGTAAAAATGGTGCATCCACTTTGGAAGACAGTTTGGCATTCCTCAGATGGTTAAACATAGAATTTTCACATGCTCCAGCAATTTTAATACTATGTATGTACCCAACAGAAATGAAAATGTATGTTCATAAAAAACTTGTACAAGACTGTTCATAGCAGCAGTATTCATAATAGCCAAAAGGTGGAAACAACCAAATTGTCCATCAACTGATGAACGTATAAACAAAATGTTGCATATCCATACAATGGAATATTATTCAGCTAGAAAAAGAAATGAGTACTGACACATGCTACAACATGGATGAACCTTGAAAACATTATGCTAAATGAAAGAAGCCAGACACAGGGCTTCCCTGGTGGCGCAGTGGTTGAGAATCCGCCTGCCGATGCAGGGGATGCGGGTTCGAGCCCTGGTCCGGGAAGATCCCACATGCCGCGGAGCAACTAAGTCCGTGAGCCATGGCTGCTAGGCCTGTGCGTCCGGAGCCTGTGCTCCGCAACGGGAGAGGCCACAACAGTGAGAGGCCCGCATACCGGAAAAAAAAAAAAAAAAAAAAAAAAAAGAAGCCAGACACAAAAGGGCACATCTAATATGTGGTGCCACTTGTAGAAAAAGTCCAGAATAGGTAAAACTATAGAGATACAGAAAATAGATTAGTGGTTTCCAGGAGCTGGGGGACAGGGGGAATGAGGAGTGACTGCTTAATGGGTACAGGGTTTCTTTTTGAGGTGATGAGAATGTTCTAAAATTAGATTGTGGTAAAATATAAAATAAAATAAAATTAGATTGTGATTATGGTTGCACAACTATGTGAATATACTAGAAAAAACTGAATTGTATACTTTAAATGGGCGAATTATCAGTATGTGAATTATAGCTCAATAAAGCTCTGACCAAAAAAATAATAAATTTTTTAAAAAGATACTAGAGGATATTGTGGGAAAGCCAGGGTCAGTCTGTCCAGCACCCATTTATACATCAGTGCTTAGACCAGTAAAATTCTCAGCAAAGGTTATCAAAGTGTAAGATTTTTTTTTCTTTTCAAATCTTGCCGGCTTCCCCAAGCCCAGCCCAGCTCTAAGGGCAGCGTGTTTCATATGAATGGTGAATTGACTCAGTCTTTCTTGGAAAATGTCTGCATTTCATACTGACTCTGGAGTGAGAGTTGAGCAGTGTATAGAATTAGAAGTTCACAGTTTTGCTGCTCAAGTGCTATGTAAATATTCTATTGTCAGCTAGCCTATATCTCTTCTGGCTCCACCACATTCACCCTGGAGGGCTCCAGAGTTTATTGGTCTGCCATTAAGATCCCTCTTTGTTTTTTGCCCCCTGGGGATTTTCCTTTCTTTATTTCAGGCCCACCTGTGAATTTCCGCCCACACTTTATCCAGCATTTCTTTGAGTTTATAATGGGAGCACCTACTCCAATTTCTCTCTACCAAGTTGCTTAAACCCGAAGTGTCTGGTGCCTTTTTTTTAATGTGAATACATTAAACACCAGTGTTAGATCTAGGATCGCTTTCCAAGGCAGGGGTAGGGGAAGGCAGAAGAGGATGGCATTGGAAGGCAGGGGCATGGGGTATCTAAATGATTGATCCTCTTCCTTCCTTACCCACTTCCCCCCTTTCTTGAGAGAAGAATGACAAAGAGGGGGAAATAAGTACTGAGAAAGAAAAGCCAGCTCTTGGTGTAACCACAAAAATCCCTTCCACTTTCAGAGATGCTCAGGCCCAAGATGTATTTTTTATTTCCTCTGTGGGAAGATGCCCAAAGGAGAATCTTACCTTCCTTCTCTGGCTAGAGCCTAGAACAGAGGTTGTTCTACTTTGGGGCTGCAGCTAGCCCCTGGGCAGAACCTCCTGAGTTCAGTAGCATCCCACAATGATTGATTCTTTTCCTTGAATATTCAAGACTTTTTCTAAATACTCTCAGGAGGATTCACATCTGGATCTGAGATAGGGAAGAGGGAAAGCAGGGCCATTTTTGCTCAGGCCTCAGACTTTATGAGCTTCAAATGTTGGCTGCTATTGAGCGGCAAATTTGTTCAGGGTAACAGGGTAAGTCTTCACAGTGGCCATCTGGCTCTGAGTAATGAAGCCATGCCTATATAGCAGAGTGGTTGCACTTGGGGGCTCTGGGGTCAGACCGCATGTGTTCAAATGCCAGCTCTGCTCATTTTTAGCCTTTAGAAGTTACTTAACTTCTCTGTGCCAGAGATGCTTGGTAAAAGAATAAAATAAAATAGGATCAATGAGAGCATCCCCTTCACATGGTCATTTTGAAGTTTACATAGGATAATCCAGATGAAGCAGTTAGTCCAGAGCTTGGATAAATGCTCCATAGCTGGCAATATTAATCTGTGGGTTATGTCAGTCTTCAGCCAAGGATTTACTTTTAGATCTTCCCCCACAGTTTAAATGACACCCCTGAAGAGACTGGATGCTGAATATGTCCCAACTAGCCCTATCCCACCCACTTCCCAACCTCCTCAGGGCCGAGCATAGGTTTAAGGGTAATAAGATCTCAGGTGATCCCAACGTGAGACTCAGAAATGTTTGGAAACTGTCTGAGGCATCAGTCATTCAATGACAGCCTGCGCCTATACTTTCATGGAGGAAGTGATCTTCAGGAGAAGGTTCAATACAGTATTGGTCCCTGAAGGGCAGAGATAGAGACCAGGTGATGGGGGAGAAAACGGCAGAAGGGCAGGGTGACCTTTGCTTTCCACCTGGGCCCTAGAACTGGGCGTTTGGAGAGATTCCCTGGCATCTATTCACCTGGAGGATAATGGTTTTGACGAGATCTGCGGACTTCCAGTGCCTTAAGGGGCAGGGCTAGAGATACGGAAATAGAGGCTGAAAGTGGGGTCCAAATGGAGGACTTGATGGCTTTTGTTCTCCAGACACAGGAACTGAGTCTGAAAGTCTGAGCCTGGGCAATGGGGGCAGGGGCAGCAGGGGAGAGTTTGCTGCAGGAAGAAACTGAAGCCCCTCTTCTCACGTGGGCCTCACTGAGGTACAGGGCAGAAGCAATGTGGTTTGGGTGTCCAGGTGACAAAGTGTGGCCCAGTATGAGGAGGGGAATGATCATCCGGACCCCCAACTCCAGTGAACCCGTCAGTGGTTTCAGCCAAGGATGAAGGGAAAGCAGCAACGTTTAGGCCCTTTGTGGATTTGCAGAATCCACGTCCCACCCCTTCAGGGGCCTCCGTGTTCCCACAGCCAGAGGCACCCACCAGCAGCTGGGGCGGGGTGGAGCGGCTGCCCTTGCGTAGCCATGTGGGCAGTCAACCTCCACCGAGGCAGGGTAGGGATGGAGGAACAGGAGAGGACTATGAGAATATGGGAGACTGCCGGGGTCTTCCACAAGTAAGAGGAGGAAACCTTCAAGGGACTGAGGTCCTGTAACACAGCTGGGCACGGGGTCAGTGACATCCGAGATTTTACTGCTTATGGGACCTTATTTTTACCCATGGGCCAGTGGGGCCTGGAGAAACTTGAAACACCATTTTACAGCAGATGAAATTGTCTTAAGTACTTGGGCATATGATAGCCAGCTCCATGTAGATGCTGAGTGGTCATTTCTAATTATAACTTTGACGTGGGTAGAGGAGCAGGGACAGGGCACTGGCAGGGTGTGATTGGGCTTCATTTATTCCCTTTATCTCTAGTGACGTTAGCTTAAAGGAGAGGAAAGGCAAAAGCAAAGGGAAGAAAAATGACTGCGGAGAGAAATAAAGCAAAGAATTGCGATGGTTCTCCATTATTGTGGTTATCAGAAAATTCGCTTCATTTTTAAGACATTTTCCTTCCCATATATATTTTCTAGACTCAGATTGTGATTCTGTATCATCAATTTCTTTTTCAGTAGAGAGTAAAGTCAACAACACCTTCCTGAGCTTAGAGCAACTCTGGCTGAACGGGGAGATCAGAAGTCCGCTTGGGCCTGGACTGGACCAGGTGTGAGCCAACAGGGTCAGAGAAGAGGGGAAAACTGGGTCGCCAGAGGCCTACCACCTAGAATTTGGTTTTCCCAACCAATGGCACCTTCTTTTTCCCCTGAGGCAACAGCACTGGTGATTGATGCATCCTCAGGCAGCCCGAAGAGCCAGATTCTTATCTATATCACCATGAGGCTGCCAATTTGTCTGCTAATCTTTGTTTTTTCTGAGAATCATTTTCCTCTTCCGGAATCAGACCCAATGTTTAGGGTAATGGAGCAGCGGACTTGAATCCTCAGAAAGAATTTCGTCTCTGTCCTTCTCTTTCCATCCCCACTGCCCTGGCCCTAGATTGAGTCATCTGATGAGTCAGTCACCTGTATTATTGCAGTAGGGGGCTCATAACTGCTCTCTGACCCTTCCCCTATCCTGCATCCAAACTGTTGCCAAGTTAGCTTTCTAAAATATGTTTCTAATCATGTCACTCCTACTGTTTTTAAAAGATCTTTGAATAGACCAATTACATGGACTATTTTGAATAAATAAAATGGCTCTGTTAGTATCAAATTCCCCGTTATTCTTATTTCTTGTCTTTATAGCCTTCACCATGATTTCAACCTATCTTACATATACGTTTTCTTGCTTATTGTCTATCTCCCTCTTCCATTCGAATGAAGTTTTCATTTGATCAAGGTTCTTATCTGTCTGTCCCCAAAACAGTGGGGGTAATAAATAATAAATATTGATTGAATGAAGGACTCAATAAATCAAATTCTGTTAGCCACCGTTAATTCTTTTTTTTTTCGTAAATGGACTTTATTTACTTTTACGATTACAAATGTAATACATGCTTACTGTAGAGAATCTGGAAAGTACAGAGAAGTAGAAAGAAGAAAATTAAAACACCAATAATCCCACCACCTGAAGGCAAACACTGCTCATATTACACTCTAACAATCTATGCCTGTTTAAAGACCAAGATCTTTATCAAGAGGTCTGGCCACAAACCACAATAGCCAAGGGGTAGTGAGGGCAATTAACAACTGAGGGGTCACCCAAAGGTCAGAGCTAGAGATTTGACACTGAGGGACAAGACAAGAGCCACTGACAATAGATCAAGACATAAGAAGTTGACAACACAAGAACAAGTCGGGTTATGGTAAGAATGTAGTGAGATGATGCTTGTCAAGAGTTTAGCCCAGTAACTGTCACACAACACATAATCAATAAATGTTAGCCATTACTAAGATTACGACTCTGGGTCAAAACAAATGGTTCAGGATGGAGACTATAAACAGGGCAAGGGCCCTGGAGACCCATTTTAGGTGCTATGAGTTGGGGCATATAGGAACAAGTCTACTGGATGAAAAGGATGGTATTGGAGTGGGCATCACTCTCCTTATAGGCTCCCCTGCCAGGTGAAATGGGACCAGGGCTTCCCCAAGTTTGCCTGATGACATGTGGCAAGACATTCTAAGGTGTTTTTGAGGTAGGACACGGTTTCTCCTGCCTAGACTTCTCCCTGGACCAGGAACTAGGACTGGCCTCGATGGTAATGGGAGTTCAGAACCTCATACACCAAACACTCTTGAAGTCCATGCTCTGATTGTTGGGGCAGGTCAAAGGCTTGTGGGGTGAAAGAGAAGGTCAGGTCAGCCAAGTGAGAGATAGGGTGGGATGCGCCTGGAGGGGGATGCTGAAGGGGGAAGGCCACGAGGTTTAATGATGTAATTGAATGGAATGGGTCCAGGAACCAGTCCTCAAGTTAGCAGCCAAGCTGGATATCACAGGAGAAGAGTCCAGGTAGCATTACTTGTTAGTGGGGGCCTTCTGATGGCCTGTGCTCTGTCGAAGGTGGTCGTGCAGACCCTCTTGAGGGTCTCCATGCTCTTTCAGGTAGTAACAGCGTTTGGGAACATGCTGATGCTGGGAGTGAGAAAAAACAAAAACAGTAGAGGTAAGAGCCATGCTTACTATGACAAGTGGGGTTCTGCCTGGATAATTTCAGTAACTTAGCAGGTCAAGCAACTTGGCTAATGTACCTTATTTGTACAAAGTGTGATCAAGGACTAGCCTGGCCAAATTCCCTAGAGACCTGGGCCTATAACACCTGTGGCTGTAGGTGGGACCCAGTCCCCAAAACGTGACCCCTCTTTTAGAACTGGATGTGGAATAAGTGCAGAGTTGGGACTGAGCCCAGCCATTTCCCTCAGAATCAGAAGACTTGGACCTTTAACCACCCCAGGCCCTCCATATCTTGGGTAGGGCATGGCTCCTCAACGTGGTTAATACACCCAAAATAAGTACATAGCCAGGCCCGCCGATGAAACTCTCGGTTGGGGGTTAGGGTCTAGGAGCTCAATGTCTCTCCCAGCCTCTTCCTTAGGCTACTCAAAGGAGCAGGGTGACTTTGCCATCATCACCTCGTTTTTCTATTCAGAAACCTTGAGTGTGTTTCCCCATCATTACCTCCTCGGCCTGCTGCTGAGAGTTCAGTTCATTCTCCATTGCGTCCTCGTTATTCCGCTTACAGGCTGACGGCAGAACCTGGCTTGAGCTGCCCGGGGAATCCTTCTCTCCAGCCAGCTGGCACTCGGTATAGAGAGACCTGTCTATTAGCTCCTTTAGGCTGCCGGCCACCTTCAGGAAGATCCGGCCCATTTTGGTGGCAACAGCTTCCGAGAGTCCTTCCAGAAACCTGGTCCGCAGAATGGCATCAGACCAAGACAAATGTCGGGCCAGCAGGAGGAAGTCAGTGGCATACTGCCTGACTGACTTCTGGCCCTGCTTGGGATGGCAGAGAACAGCACTGAGGATGTCTATTTCAGATAGGGAGTCATATAAGCCCTGGGATCTGCTCAGGAAAGATTTATCTTCATCGGAGAGGGGGTTTCCTACCTCCATCTGCAAGATGGACCACCTCTCTGCTGCCCCCAGATGCAGAGACACCAGAAAGGCCATTTTCTCTGAATCGTTCAAAAATCCCTTCATTTGCTTCTCCTCATCAATCTCCATCTCCTCCTCCACAGAACATGAACCCCGGGCTGCTTCCTGTTCTTCTAAGAGGTAACAGAGTGCTGGGGTCAGCATGCCAAAAGATGGGACTTCCTCTGGTGGTTGGTTCATTGCTTCAGGGGTCATGGCAGTCACGTGTGGTGTGGACTTTGATCCAGGGGCTGTGACGTTGATGTGAGAGGCAGATGCTTCCCCAGAGTCTGCGGCTTTGATTTCCAGAGTAGACATCATTCCAGAGGCTGTGGTTGCCATTTGGGGTGTGGACATGGCTCCCGGGACTGGAGCCCTCATTAGCGGCATGGATACCCCTCTAGAGGCCGTGGTCGCCATTTGTGGCATGGATATCCCCCCAGAGGCTGTGGCTCTCAGAAGTGGCATGGACATCATTCCAGAAGCCGAGGCTCTCATGAGCGATGCGGACGTTGCTCCAGAAGCTGAGGCTCTCATCGGTGATGCAGGCATCCCTCCGGAGGTTGCGTATGTCATTTGTGGCAAGGAAGTAGATCCAGAACCCACAACTCTTTTTTGCAGTGTGGACGTTGCCCCAGAGGCCATGCTTTTCATCAGCGGCATAGACATCTCTCCGGAAGCCATGGCTGACATCAATGGCGTGGGCATTGTTCCAGAGGCCGTGGCTCTGATGAATGGCTTGGACATCCCTCCAGAGGCCACAGCTGTTGTTTGTGTGGTGGACATCTTTCCAGAGGCTGGAGCTCTCATTAACTCTGTGGACACAGCTTCAGAGGCTGAGGGTCTCCTTAGTGGTGTGGATATAATTCCAGACACTGGAGCCCTTAATAACGGTGGGGACATCACTCCCGAGGCAGGGGCTCGCATTGATAGCATGCACATCTCTCCAGAAGCTGTGGGCATCATTTGCATTGTGGATGTCGCCCTGGAGGCTGGGGCTCTCATCAGTGGCATGGACACCCCTCCAGAGGCCACAGCTGTCATTTGAGGCACGGACATCACTCCAGAGGCTGTGGATCTCATTAGCGAAGTAGATATCTCTCCAGAGACTGAAGCCCTCATCTGTGGCTTGGACATCATCCCAGAGGCTGTGGCTGTCTTTTGTGGAGTAGACATTGCTCCATAAGCTGGGGCTCTCAGAGGCGTGGCTATCTCTCCAGAAGCTGGGGATCTCATTAGTGCTGGGGACATCTCTCCAGAGGATGAAGCTCTTGTGAGCAGTGTGGACATCTCTCCAGGGTCTGAGGCTCTCATCAGTGGTGTGGACACCGCCCCAAAGGCCGGGGCTCTCATTTTTGGTGTGGACATCAATTCAGAGGGTGGGGCTTGCGTCTGCAGTAGGGACATCCCTCCAGAGGTCATGGATCTCCTGAGCGACATGGACATCCCTCCAAAGTCTTGGGCGCCCATTGGCTGACTGGGCATCTTTCCAGAGGCTGTGGATCTCATTAGCGCCATGGGCATGGCTCCAGGGCCTGGGGCTCTCATTAGAGGCATGGACATAGTTCCAGAGGCTGCGGCTGTCATTTGTGGTGTGGACATGTCGCCAGAGGCTGGGGCTCTCATTAGTGGTGTGGACATTGCTGCAGAGGCAGTGTCTGTCATCTGCGGCATGGACACGGCTCCAGAAGCTGTGTCTCTCATAAGCATTGTGGAGATCTCTCCAGAAGCTGCAGTTGTCCTTTGCTGCATGAACATTGCTTCTGTGGCTTTGGATGTTGGTAGTGGCTTGGACAATGCTCCCGAGGCCATAGATCTCATCTGTGGCACGGACATCACTGCCGAGGCTGTGTCTCTCATTAACAGTGTGGACATGGATCCAGAGGCTTTGGCTGTCATCCGCGGGGTGGACATGGCTCCAGAGGCTCTCATTTGTGGTACAGCTGTCACTCCCGAGGCTGTGGCTCTCCTTTGTGACACAGACATTGCTCCAGAGACAGGCGCCCTCATTTGCGGTGTGGACACTGACCCAGAGGCTGAGGCTGTCATCTGTAGCATAGACATTGTTTCAGAGACTGGGGCTGTACTTGACAGTGTGGACATTGTTCCAGAGGCTGGGGCTCTCATTCGCAGCGTGGACATCGCCCCATTGGCTGGGACTTTCATAAAGCCCATGGATGTGGCTCCAGAAGTTCTAGCCATTGCTAACTGTGTGGACATCGCTCTAGAGGCTGTGGTTGACATTTGCTCTGTGGGCTTTGCTCCAGAGGTTGCAACCGTCATCAGTGAGGTGGACAGTGCTGCAGAGTCTGGGGCTGTCTTTAGCAACGTGGACACATTTCCAGAGGCTGGGACTCTCATTCTCGGTGTCGACCTTGTCCCAGGGTCTGAGGCTCTCACTGGTGGTGTGGACATGCCCCGGGAGTCTATTGCTCTCATTGGTGGACTAGACACAACTTGAGAGTCTAGATTTTGTGTTAACCGTGAGGACATCACTCCAGAGCCTTGGGCTGGCATCAGCTGGGTGGGCATCCCTCCAGAGGTTAGGGCCATCATTACCAGTGGGGACATTGCTTCAGTGTGTGGGGCTGGCTTTGGCAATGTGGGCATCTCTCCAGCATCAGGGACTGACAGAAGCAGTGAGGACATTGCTCCAGAGCCTGGAGCTGTCATTAGTGGTGAAGACACTACTCCAGAGTCTGGGCCTGACATTAGCTGGCTGGACATTTCCCCAGAGTCTTGGGTGCTCGTTGGCTGGGTGGACGTTGCTCCAGAAGTTAGGGCTGACATTATCAGTGAGGAGATCGCTTCAGAGTCTGTGCCTGACATGAGCAGTGAAGAGATCTCTCCAGAGGCCAGGGCAGTCATTAGCACTTTAGACATTGCTTCAGTGTCTTCATCTGTAATTTGCAATGGTGACATTCCTTCAGAGCCTGGAGCTGGCATTGGCTGTGGGGACATCACTCCGGGGTTCACATCTGGCATTAGGAGTGGGGAGATCTCTCCAGGATCTGGGGCTAGCATCAACGGTGTGGACATCGCTTCAGAGGATGGAGCTGGCATTGCCAGTGGCGATATTTCTGCAGAATCTGGTGTTGCCATTAGTGCTGTGGACATTGTTCCAAAGTCAGGAATTGTCATCAGCCCTGGGGACATTAATCCATACTCTGAAGTGGACAGCAATGGGGACAGTGTCCCAGAATCTGAGGCTGGCATTAGCAATGGGGACAGCACCCCAGAGTCTGAGGTTGGTATCAACAATGGGGACAGTGCCTCTGAATCTGAAGCTGGCATTAACAATGGGGACAGTGTCTCAGAGTCTGAGGCTGGCATTAGCGGTGGGGACAGTGCTCCAGAGTTTGCTGCTCCCATTAGAGGTACGGCCATGCTGTCAAAGGCTGGGGATGTCATCAGCTGTGTGGACATCCCTCCAGGGTCTGATGCTGAACTTGAGACCATAGGCTGGACACTAGAATGCAGAATTTGGATCTCTGCTCTGTTCTCTATCATTGGTCCAGAGCAGGTGGTCTCCCGGTTTTGGGGGTCGACACTTTCCTCCGTCAGCACATTGCTGAATCGCAGTGAATGTAAGGGTATTGACATATCTGCCATGGCCAAAGGATAGTGTGGAGGGAACCTCTAAAGCAATTATATCAGGGGTCCTGCTGAAGCCCACGTGGCAAGAAAATCTGTAAACAGAAAACAAGTTTAGCAGTCAAAAGCAAATATCAAGAAGATTGGGAAACAGACAAATGATCCATCCACGATGGAGACTTTCTTAATGTGTTGCCAGCTATATGGTATCGGAGATGGGCCTATCGAGTTAAAGAAGCTGTGCAACATTAAACAAATTTGAAGCTGGAGCAAATACCCTCTCCACCCCTATCCTTTTCAAAGCAACCCGCCCCATCACACAGCACACTCTCTCAGTTCATAAAAGCTATAAACGCGGGCAACTTCAGCAGCCAAGAGCCCGTGAGGTCCTGGTTCGAATGAAACAGCAGCACCACCTGCTGGAAAGCTGTGAAAAGTGCAGGTTCCAGAGCTCCGCTCTCTCCCACTACAGCACTAGCAAGCCAGCCAAGGAACTGGCAGGCCTGGATGAGAACGCCCTTTGCCCCAGGATAATCGTTAGTTCCTTGGGCTCATAGAGTCCCGCCAATGGTTTAGCCCTCATTCTACTACTCTGATGGCCCTGAATGCCTTCCTCAGGAAAAGGAAGGCATTTAACTGATCAATGGTTGAGAACATCATTCCATGAATTGAGAATCCTGTTTATTATCATTTGTATTATTAATAACAAAAATCACCACTATTACTACCACTTATTGCCCACCTAGTGTGTTCCAGGCACTATACTTCAGGCAACTGAACACAACTTTAAACTGTCTATAGTGCACAGAGATATGCAAGCATTACCCGTTTGAATCTTACAAGAGACAGTAGTATTATTCCCATTTTCCCAGGTTTCTCAGATTAACTGGGGCTGGGACTAGACTAAGAGCACTGTGACAGTAAAAACTGTTTGTCTTTGACTGTCGCTTCCTCCTCGGGGTTGCCTAGCCTTTGTCATCCCTAAGGCCGCATTCAATTATCTCTCTGATGTCCTAGATCATGGCTCACTGAAGCCCAGTCTCTAGCAAATACAGATTTCAAGTTTCTCTGATGACATGTGGGTGGGCGATCCCAAAGCCTCAGCCCTCCAGCACACTCCCACAAGCAGCCCCCAAAGGGGCTTCTTGGCACAGAGTTTGGAAACCAACATGCACACTACACGATGTTGATACATCCCCACAGCCTGCCCATACCCCCAGTGGAACACTTGCTCATTTGGGACAATGTCACAGAAGTCATCAATCTTGTGCAGTGTGCCTCCATATTTTGGTAGTACCCTATCCTCACCTTACAAAGGAGAAAACTCAGGCCCAGAGAGGCTTAATAATTTGCCTGCGGTCACTTGGATTCACGGGTCCACCCAACTCCAGAGCCCCCTACTCTTCTCCACTGTGCTATAATGATCCCCCTTGTGCGCCCTCTCTCCCTCTTACTCAGTCACATCACCAAGACAGCACCCCGCCCCATCTCCAGCCTGGACAATCCCGAGATGGGGTTTAGTAAAAGAAATACTGGCCTCCTGCTGGGACCTTGGTTACTCTAATAATTGGTGCAATGGGAAAGATGAGTCAAAAGGGCAGTGATAGATGACCACCCCCGCCCCCATCTTTAGAAAAATCCCTGAACATGCCACAGTTTCCCACTAGGCAAAAGCCAGAAAGATCTTACCTTGCCAGTTAGGGAGAAGAGAGGGAGTGTGTCCTTTGCGCCCCTAGCTCTTTTGGTCTGGCCAACTTACTTATGCCCCATGCCCAGCCAGTTCATTAAAGTAAGACCCAATACCAGCAGCTGTTCTCTGCAATCTCCCTTAGCTATCCCCTGCCACGCCCCCCTCCTGCCCGCCAGCCAGCCAGCCTGCCCGCCCACCCGCCCCACTGCTCCTGACTTGCTAGTGCTTGCTCTGTCTCTCTGGTCCCAGATTCCTGCCTCTATATAGGCTCTGACATTTGCCTCTGGCCGCCTTTCACTTGACAGCCCTCCAGAAGCTCCAGAAGTGCATAGCACTTGGCCTATGCAACTCCACCCTGCTTCCCCTCGCCCCCAATAGCTGCACCAGCTCGCTCTGCCTGCCTCTGGCCGTCCCAAAGAAAAGAGGAGTGTCACACAAAGAAAGAGATGAGACCGAAAGTGTCCTAGCTCAGGAAATGCGATGTTCCCTCTGCGGCTGCGCAGACACTGGCGTCCTGGGAGACAGGCACTGCCACCGGTGGGCCGTGGGAGAGCAGGCAGGGCTTAGAGGGAAGGGAACTGGGGCTGGAGGCCGAGTGGGGCAGTGGCAGAACAGTTCAAAGACATTTGGGTGCAGGGAAACCACGGTTTGGAAGGATGGGCCGTGGGGCTTAAGAGAGCCCAGCAATGGCGACAGTTAAAAAGCCAATTGGCCCCGGTGTCAGAGACACGGAGGGAAATCTGGCAACCAGTGACTCTACCACAGGGCTAGAATTCAACAGCGAGGCTCCAGGGTGTCCAGACAGCTGGCAAGAAAAGCACGCCAATATCTTAAGCATACCAGGTGAGGGCTTGCTCATAGAAGCAGGGCTTCAGCCTGCTTTCTAGAACTGGGGCACAAGGTCAGACTAGAAGTAACAGGAAGCTCTGCCAGAGCTCTCTAACCTTCTGAATCAGGAGCCCTCAAACCCCTATACGAAGGGCAGAAATGGTCCCTGAGCCCTGGAGAGGGCAAAGCCTTTAGGTGAAGTTCAAGTATCCCAGGGACTCAGTGTCTAGGGGCTGGCAGGGGCGGGCATTCAGGTCTTTATAAACCTCCCCATGCTCCAACAACCAACAATAATTAGCAACCAACAATACTTGGCGCACTTGGGCTAAGCACGACCCTTGCTTTATATCCTTTGTGCCTCGTGGCAACACCTGCAAGGTAGGCACTGACGCCATTCCCCTTATTTTTTTGCTTTAGAAATTTTTTTCCTTCATTTTCTTTTTTCAATTTTCTTTTTTTATTGAAGTATAATTGATTTACAACGTTGTGTTAGTTTCAGGTGTACAGCAAAGTGAATCAGTTATATATATATATATATATTCTTTTACAAATGGGGAGAGGGGGCTTGGAGAAGTTGTGACCAAGGTCACAGAACTAGTACATGGCAAAGCCCAGATTTGAACCAGGGTCAGTCTGATTCAAGAATCATTTCCTCTCTTTGTAAATAGACAAGTGGTTAGAAACATTCCAAGGGTCACCTTCCTCTTCCCACCCCAACTAATGGCTGAATCATCGCAGTGATAATAATAATAGTAATAATAATAATAATACCAACTGACTTGGAACTCTTCCCATACGCCAAGAACTACACTGAGGGCTTTACAAGCATTCTCTCATTTGATCCTAACAGCCGTTTTTAACTCTCAGTTTACCGATAAGAAAACTGAGTCTCGGTGAAGTGAATTGACATGACCAAAAGCATACAGCTCTGTTTGACTCCAGAACTCACTATAGTATACTACTCAAAAAGAAAAATTCCAGTCACTCTCCCCCTCCCCTAAAGCAAAAACTACTCACAGGGAACCCAACAACAACAATGACAATTATTATTATTATACTTAATAATAAAAGCTAACATTTACTGTGCCAGGCACTGTGCTAAGCACTTTACGCGCAAGATCTCATTTGTTACTCACAACAACCCTATGAGGTAGATACTATCATCACCCTCATTCCCAGATGAGGCAACAGAGGCACAGAGAGGTTAGCTAGCTTTCCCAAGGTCACACAGCTAGGAAGCACTGTTGTTTATGATCATAAAAACTTGGAAATTACCTAAATGCCAATGTTAGAACCCAATCCACTTAATGATTAAACAAATCATGGTGTGCATCTGCAGTGGCCACTGAAAATGATTATCTGATTTTTATGAAATAAATATGTATATTTTTGCATAGAAAAAAATACAGTTTGCAAAGATATATACCAAAATGTTAACAGTGACCATACTGGAGTGATGGGATTAAAGGAGATTTTTACTTTTGTTTTTCTTAGCTGTATTTTCTCATTTGTCCATAATGGACCCATCATGCTTGTGTTAGAAGAAAAAATATATTTTTCTTTCTTTTAAAAGGTGTGTCCCTCTAGGGTTCTATCTCTAGCCCTCCCCCCTCCTCTCTCTGAGTGTCCCCAACATCTCCCGGCCCAAACAATCTTTCTCCCCCAATAGGCTTAATTCTTGCACCACTCAGATCCTTGGTCAGTAGTGACCTCTGAAAACTGTCTCTAATGGCTTGCTTTTATTTTTTATTATTATCAAAAAAAACCAATTTCTTGTTTTTCTACTTTTATTTATGCCTAACAATTACACAAGTAATCTAGGAATATATTCTCAGGATAAAAACTTGAAACCCTACCTACAGATAAAGCTAGTCCTGCACCTTCCCCACCCCCCATCCCCTCAAGTCTGTTCACAGTTGGGTGTGTCTCCTTCCAAACTTTTTCTAGCTGCAATGGCATTTGGAGTTCATATCATGCAATTGCTTGCAAAACCCAGGGTATGCAGAGAGCTACAGTTAGAAAACCATTCTGACACTGGGCTCTCCAGGAGTTCAAGTTCTGGTCCACTGTGACCATTTGTCATCAACCGGCTTCTAAGGCAGCTACTGAGAGAGACTTCTTGCAGGCTCAGCCCATTTGGGTCACAGACTTCCGTTGTATTCGTGCCAGTGTCTTTACAGCCACAGAGAGGGGAGGCCTACTAAGGAAGGAAAAGCCCAGAAACTGCTGCTTAGCATCTCAGATCCCTCACGTCTGGCCCAGTCTGCAGTGATCAATACGGCTATGAGGTGTCATTCTCCTGCCGCCTCACAAAAGGTAATTGAGTTTGGGGGACTGCATGGCTAGCTGCTCGGGGGAAATAAGAATAAACAAGAGACGGTTCAATATGTCAACAAATAGCTTCCCAGCTCTTGAAAATAAACCTTTCCTGAGATTCTGCACGATATCCTCTCTCCCAGCCCTAGCAAACAGGCACCCAGATAACAGAAAAGAGACAACCTCGGGCTAAAGAAATACCTGATCTACTTGAGGGTCCTCTACCTTTCCTGATCAATCAGGGAGGGAGAGACCCTCCTCACCCCCTTGCTCGCCCCCTCCCCCAACAGCCCTGATGCTTAAAATGCCCACCCGGCTCTTTATAAATCGAGGGGGGAAATGGCTAGCATTTACTGAGTCCTTACCCTGCCAGGCACTGTGTTAAGCTCTTTACATACATCACATCATTTATTGCACAATAAACCAATGAAGTGGGTTTTTTACCCTCATTTTATAAATCAGCTAAAGAACCAAAGTAGAGAGAAAATAAAATCAAGTAACTTACCTTGGCTCCCACAGTTGAGAGGGAGTGAAGCTGGGCTTGTCACTCGGGTCTGTCTGACTCAGCTGGTGCTCTTAACTCACAGGAGAGTCACACACTGTCTTCGAGTCTCTGAAGGGCTGTCATATGGAAGAGAGGGTAGGTGTGTTCTTGGTAGCTCCAAAGAGAAGGATTTGACTGTTAGTTGGGAATTACACTTTCATTGGATGTGCTGCAAATTCCCCAAACAACATGTATATGCATGTCCAACTCTATAGGGAAAAGAACATTATAAGAAGAGCAAATGGAACTGCCTTGCATTAGGTGCTGTCCTGAAGGATCTGTGGAATTGGAGAGAACAGGAGGGATATCAAAGGACTGCAAATGGGCAGCGTCCCAATTTTCTTAAATAAGGAAACTACAGACCAGTATACTGTAAACTCCAGAGCTGTAAGCTTGATGTCAATCCTCGGAGAGATTCTGCCGCAGATCATGAAGCAGGTAATTTATAAGCACTTAGGACGTAAGTGGTGATAGGAGGTACCCAGAGGTTCTAGCAGAACTGAACAAATTAAACCAGGTTCCCAAGACTGGCAGCTATCGCAAACCAAAAAACTGGGGAACTGACAGTGGGTTGCCAGATTTTTATTTTTCCAGGTAAAGGAACAAACAAGACAAAACAAACCCAAATTATCATTTCCTAAAAAGGGTTTTCTTTAAACCCCCCAAAGAGAAGGAAACAATCTCAGAATAAAGGACAGTCCTTTAAATGAAATAGGTTTCGCTGTACGAAACACTGGCTACATAGTCCTCGGACTTTCTCACTGCACCCGTGGACTGCTGTGATTTTCACTCAGAGTGAAAATATCCATATAGATAAGATAAGATACCTGTAAGACAGGAAGTCTTTCTGGCCAGAAGAGGGAAGAACAGAGTTTGACCTTAGCCTGAGTGGGGACATTAACATAGGTAAAGGGAAGTGTCCACAGGAAGGAGCCTGAGAGAAATAAAACTTGCCAAGTGCAAATTCAAGCCCTGCTGGGGCAGGACTTGGCCAGCGCATTTGACCTCTGCCATCCCTTGGACCACACGACTGTCTTGTAGGAATATGTGCCTGATGTCATTAAGCATTTGGCTCACAAACCAGTTTCTGACTTGAGACGCTCCAAGCAACCTTCAGACTATTACTTGTCTCTCCAGGGAGAGTTCCTAAAGGCAGATGAATTCACAACTGGCTCAATACCATGGCTAGACTGGGGTTCTACAACAATCTAGAAGGCGTCTGCTAGCCTTGATCCCGTCCTGTTTGCCCCTTTTATCGATGGTGTAAATAAGAGCACAGATGGAATTTTTACACAATTATTCTAGGGCTGAGAAGAACCTCTATGTTCAGCCTAGGAAGTAGGCGTACATTTTCAAATCCCGTTGTTTACAATGTATGTCTCTGCATTTGGTCATTTTCTCTCCTGTTCTTTGTTGCCAATGCAGTAAGCTCCTGCAGTGTGTGCTCGTCAGGGAAAATGCTTAGTGAACATATGGCAGCTGTGAGCTCTGCCCGCTGAAGAGCAGGTAGGTTCTTCTCTACAAAGTGCTGAACATTCATCTCAGGCCTGTCATCTTCCCCCAGGTAACTGGTGTCAGTGGATACTTTCCCGGATCAGAAAAGAGGACAAACTGATGTCCTCTTATTTGTAGAACTGGCCCCATTTCCAAGAGTTTCAACTGGATTTTGACCACATCTGTTGAACTTGAACTTGACCTTGTTTCTCAAGGTGAAGGCAAAGCAGTTGGCAGTACCTGCCATACTCGATCCAACCGCATTTCTCGAAGTGAGGCTGGGAAGCCCTCTGCATGAGTCGCCCCCTGGGAGGACTGTTAAAATGCAGGCCGGCCTGGGGAGGTGGGCTCCACGTTTAAAGAGTCAGAGACTCAGTCGGTCTGGGGTGAGGCCGAGGAATCCTCCTTTTGACCCTAGTGATTCTGAAACCCTCTAGAGATTAAGAACGGCTGGATTAGGGGTTTGTACACCCTGATTTTAACAGCAAACAAACCTGGGTTCCAGCTCCCAGCACTTCGAGTTACCTCGCCTCAGTTATCTTGTCTTTAAAAGAGGGATAATAACAGTACCTACCTCCCAGGGTATTTGAATGTTTTAAACAAAAAAAACATGTGTAAAGTGTCTGGCACCTAGCTGACGCTGAGTCATCTCTCCAGGACCTGCTTATTCATGGGCCCTGCTGCCTGACTTCTGCCCCTGTTGCAAACTGCTCACTCTTTCTAGATCTGGTATTCAAACTGCCCAAGCAAGAGACTCTCATTGGTCCAAATTTAGTCACCACTGTGCTTGTTGGGCAAAGTTCTCATCCCAGGTTCCCTCCTAGGCAACTTGCCAGCCTATAGAGTGACTGCTCTTGAATCAGATGCCCTCTCCTGGCTCAATTGGCTATTGTCAGGGGGATGCAGGGTCCCGCGGGCACCAAACATAGCCACCTATTCATAAGAAACTGCTCCTTCCCTCTGCTAGGGTCTGTGGATGGAAACTCCTGAGAAGGGGCCCGTGGGTGTGGCAGGAATTCTGAGGCTTAGCCCGTCCAGTACACCTAGGCTTCTCATTTATCCAGCCTGCCAAAGGAATGAAGCGTTCAAGTTCACTGAAGTCTCTATTTAATTCCAACTTTTCATCTCCATCAGGCTAGGAACACCAGTTTTCAAAAAAAACTAGACACAGTGAAGGGAAAAAACAAAAACAAAAAAAACCCTTAATCCTGAAAATGAGACCGTCTGTGTCTAGAACACGTTTTTAAGTTTTCAAAGCACTTTCGCATCTATTTCCTCATTGCAGAGCTTGCAAACCGGTGGCCACAGGCTGGATTCAGACTACAGACGGAGTTTATTTGACCCCTGCAATGTTTTTACCATTTTTTAAAGTAGTCGCCAACATTTGAAAGTCAGGAGATTTCACCTATAAAGCTGGATTTCTGGCTTCTCTGGGAAAAACAGAAAGGCTTGGATCCTGGTTCTGAGATGGCTAGAGTCAGGTGGAGCTGAGTAAGCTGCTCCGTGTAGATGGGGCACTGGCTCACCATGTGGGCTCAGTACCCACAAGCCACTTTTACTTTTTCAAGTAAAGAGTAACTTGCTTGGCCTCTGTGGGCCTTTGAAGCCTCATTTTTTTTGTTTTCTGTTTTGTTTTGGGTTTTTTTGTGTGTGTGTGCGTTACGCGGGCCTCTCACTGCCGTGGCCTCTCCCGTTGCGGAGCACAGGCTCCGGACGCGCAGGCTCGGCGGCCATGACTCACGGGCCCAGCCGCCCCGCGGCATGTGGGATCTTCCCGGACCGGGGCACGAACCCGCGTCCCCTGCATCGGCAGGCAGACTCCCAACCACTGCGCCACCAGGGAAGCCCCTGGAGCCTCATTTTCACCCCACGGAGTAGGTAGAGAAGGTGGTTAGGTTAAGAACACAGTTTCTGAGGCCCAACTGTCTAGGTTAGAGTCCCAGCTCTGCCCCTCACTGGCTTTGGGAGTCTGCACGAGTGAAATAACCTCTCTGAGCCTCAGTTTCTTCATCTGTAAAATGGAGATGATGATGATAATAACAATGCCTACCTCATAGGATTATTGGCCCAACTAAATCAGTTAATGCATATAAACTACTTAGAACCACACCCAGTGCATGGCACACACTAAAGAGACTTTAGCTTCTTGCATTGTCCACAATTCCCTACCTGGCTTTTTGACATCCAGAAGATTCTGAAAACTGAAATTTTGTGGCAAGCTCATTTGGTGGTCAAAGTGGGCCTGAATTGGCATGAGGCTATTCATTTATCCAACTTAGAAATATGAGTGTATTCGATCACAGGATACTTGCCCCAGATCCCACAAGGGGTGTTATATATGTTATGTGTACAATATTGCTTTTCTAAAATCTAAAACTTCCGAAATCCAAAACATATCTAGCCCGAGCGGTTTCACATAAAGGATTGTGGCCCTGTATTATTAATTTGTATACCCGGGCTTCCCTGGTGGCGCAGTGGTTGAGAATCCGCCTGCCAATGCAGGGGACACGGGTTCGTGCCCCGGTCCGGGAAGATCCCACATGCCGCGGAGCGGCTGGGCCCGTGAGCCATGGCTGCTGAGCCTGCGCGTCCGGAGCCTGTGCTCCGCAACGGGAGAGGCCACAACAGTGAGAGGCCCGCGTATCGCAAAAAAAAAAAAAAAAAATTTGTATACCCACTTGACAGATGCGGAAACTGAACTCCTGGGTACTAAGCAACTGGCCCAAAGTCCTACGGCTTGGAATTGGAAATAATATTGACCATTAGGCATGAAACCCCTAGCACCTAGTGCTGTGGTATATGTCAGGCTCACTGTAAACATGTTGATACAGGACTCAAGTGGCTACCGGTCAGGGTCCCTTGAAGAACTGAAGACTGCCACCATTTACTGAGAGTGACAAGCCCTTCTCCTAGTAGCATTCTTGTGACCCTTTGCATTAATCTCCACTATTCATACCATTGGATTAGGATTAGGATGGGGATGATTGTCTTCATTTTACAGAGGAGGAAGCTGAGGTCCAGCGCAGAAAACTGACTTGCCCCAAATCACACAGCAAAAGTCAGGCAGAGCTGGAACTAGAAACCAAATGCTGTGCTTTTTCGTCTTAAACCCCAAGGCTGATCCAAGGAAGACATATGCTGAACTTTCTACAGACTGACCCACGCTCTCTGCAGACAATCCTAAAATTTTCAACATACCTGATTAAAGGAGAATGTCCCAAGATCTCAGCAAATACAAAAATGAGACAGCGTGCCTGGGTGGACCTCATCCTTCCCAGTGCCATAGGCAGCAATGTACAGACACCATCCAGTCAGAAGCCAGGGAGGGGAGATTTCTCAAATCCCAAGGAAATCACAGAGACCCTACTGTTTGCTCTTCTCTGTGGATGTTTTAGGAGCTGACATTTACTTATGCCAAAGGCCAAAAGAAATGAAAAATCTACTGGAAAGGGAATTTCATCAGTTATGGAGCAATATCTTAAAGAAACCTTCACACAGTATCAGTTCCCTTGTTTGAAATGCAGAAAATAGAGCACTGCTATTTCTTATTGTTGGCGCATCAGAGACCTGGGAATGAAAACAGCATCACTAGGACCTCTTGCCAGCCCCCTGACTCAGCACAGGGGAGCTTTCTGACACCACTGCCAACTTAACCAAGTTGGAAAAGAGAAGGCAGGACGTGCCCCGGGTGACCTCATGTCTCTCCTAAGCTCATGGCTTGAGTTCCTCCTACCAACAAATCCGCACTTTGATCACACACCCACAGCGACCCAGATCTTTGAATTCAGCAATTCTTTCTCAGGTTTCAGCGAGGCATTGGCAGCCTGAGCTATTTTGGGACACTTTCTCTGCTGTGGATGCCACTTTCGGAATACGCCAGAAACATGCTCAGCACCAGGAGCTCTCCGTCCTGGACCCGTTTTCGGGTTTGCTTGCTCTTGGAGGACAGTCGTTCTTGCCAACCTAATCCCAGGAGCTTGACTACCTTGCCGGGCCAGAGGCTCCAAGAGGCAGTGTGGCTGCCAGCGCCCTCACGGTAAGGGGCATGGAGGCACCAGGCGGCCAGGAAGGACAGATGTCCTGGGGCAGTGTGGGGGAGGTGGTCTGAGTTTGGATGTGGACTGAAACATCCAGGGGAGGGGTGACAGGATTTTCCAAACCTCTTACTCTTACAATCATCACTTCCTAATCTGATGCCACTGACTCAGCAGGCATTCAGGAGCCTGCGGTCTCCATTTTGCTGTCCGAAAATCCTCTGCACCTGTAAGTACCGGGGTTCGTTGCCACCCGTACTGTCTTTTGGGGAGGGGGAGAGGAGGGCAGGGCCTGGGGCAGGTCATCAATATCTGACTCAGGTGTGGGCAGGCCCATGACGTTGGAAGAATTCCTGACACTCTCCCCCCCACCCCCCGAAGTGCTTCTTAGTTCAGAAAATGAAAGTGCCTCTTTGTTCTTTCCCAAGCCCCCAGCGTACCAGAAACTCTACCCGGACTTCAGGGTCTTCTGTTCAGCGGTGCTGTGCACACCTGACGTCTCATGTTGGATTTAATGGGAGAAGTGCACCCTCAGCATTTGAATTTCTTAAATGCAACCACAGCTACTATTGAGGGCACAGCCGCTACTGGCTTCTCCATTTTTTATGCAGCAATTTGTTGAAATGGGGAAAGAGGTACTTGTAAGCGGGAGGGTCGGTGGAAATGAGAATTTAGACACTCCTCCATGGTGAAAAGAGCAGTGTGGCTCGGGCTGAGAATCAGCCCAGTTAGAGACACTGCCATAGTGGGGAGGCTCCATGCTCTGCGGGGAGAGGGTCCCTTCCAGTGCCTTCCTATTTTGATGGAAAGAGAGGCCAGAATAGCTACAGGCTCTCCAGGAAAGAAGCATTTCTGATGCTCTTATTTACCACTTTCCTGAGAGACTGGACGCTGTCTCTGGCTAGTTTGTCAGTCCCTGACGCAGTTCAAATGACTGCTCCAAAGGGGACATTCGGCCCTTTCTTTGGGAGACTAGCGAAGTTCCGTCAAAAGAGCCCCGGATGGGGACTTCCCTGACAGTCCAGTGGTTAGGACTCCGCACTTCCACAGCAGGGGACTTGGGTTCATTCCCCGGTCGGGGATCGGGGAACTAAGATCCCGCGTGCGACACAGCGCAGCCAACAAAATTTTTTTAATTAACAAAAAAGAGCCCCAGATGACAGAGCCAGGCCCTGTTACCTACCCTTCTCCCCGCAACACCAAGACCAAATCATTCGTAGGGGACAGGATATGTTTGGAGGCGAGGGTGAGGAATGCCTTTACAGGAAGTCATCGGGATAAAGCTGCCAGGATCCATACTAAAAACAGTGTCCCTTTGGGCTTTCATAATGACTTCCTGGGCCATGAATAAGAACAGAACGAGGTCAGAAGGTCTTGCCCTTTTTTTTTTCCACACAGCACCATAGAAGGCACATTGTCTTTAGCAGAGAAAAAGAAAAGCTGGCTACCTTCAATTTTTCAGACTGGCAAAATAAGCAGCTCATTATTTATATTCTGCTAAGAGTGCCGGGTCTGAGGAGGATTTGAGAAGAGTGTTAATATCAGTACGGAGAATGAAAAAAGGAAATTCACCTTGTCTCTTGTGGAGACTGGATTAGTTCTCAGACTATAGAAAGAAACTAGTCTCTGGAGGAATTCGGTTTTGCTTTGACTACTGCCTGTTTGTGTGGTCTTTGGTAACTCAGGGAGCTTCTCAGCCCTCCTCCTTCCAAAGAGCTCTGAGAAAATGATGCTTGCATCATAGAACTTCATTATCTGGAAGACCTTTTAGTCAAAGCCTTGAGTGGTGGGTGAGAGGAGGGAGATCGTCCTATGTGATGGATTCTGATTATAACAAAATAATCCAGGTTCTGACTTGGTGGTAGCCTGAATTTGGTGTCTACCTTATGGCATTCCGGGATTATTAAGAACATTCCCTTGCCCTTCCAAATCTCTCCCTATCCACTCCCAAGGGCTTGAAAATTCTTAAGTACGTAATTCCTTTGACTCAGGGCTTTGGCATCAGTTAAAATGCCAACCTCTTGGGAGGGTCAATCTGTTAAGCCTCACCTGGATGCATCCCATCCTGGCAGCAAATTCTGAGAGAAGGGAGAAGAGAAGGAAGGAACATGAGATCATTGTAGGTACAAAGATAAGCCTCAGAGCAAGAGTCTGGAAGCAGGACCCGGGTCAAGGCCAAAATTACCAAGAAAGTCCATTGACAGAAAGGGAAAGTTCTTGCTAAAATGAAGTACAAGACAACTTACTAAGGCAGAGACTTGGGATATGGGTAATAGGACAAAGACCCACTTAAGGAAATGGGGGACATGGAGGAGAAAGTATCCCATCTACTAGCATGGGACAGGAGATAGGAGAGTTCCCTGCACAGGCAACCTCGGGCTCGGTTTCCTGAGCCACTGAACTAGGGACTCTCAAAAGTGTTGAGGCCTCAGTACAAAGAATCAAACAGATCAAATACTTTGTGACTCCTCAACCCTGGCATTTCTCCAGCCCAGGAGGGTGGTTCAAAAGAGGGGATCACACAGGGACCTAGACTTGGAGACTCTGCCCCATCTTTTCCTTCATCTGGGACCAGAGTTGAACTCATACCCAAGGGGATTCATGATAGATACAGTCACTTACCTGGTTCACCAATAGCTGTAAGATGCAAAGGGGGGCTGCCCATGCAGAACCACAGGCCAAGTGGGAGGCATCCCCACATCCCTACGTCCTTCCAAGGGCCTAGTAAACAGGGTTTCGGAGTAAGACTACCTGGGTTGAAATCCTGGCTCTGCCACTCACCAGTTGTGTGGCCTTGGGCAAGTCATATAACCTATCTCAGCCTCATCTGTAAAATGGGCACGATATTAGTAGGATCTCTTAGAGAGTGTTGTGAAATGAGATGATACATGTAAAGCCCAGCATAGTGCCTGGTACAAAGTAAGTACTTAACAAAAATCAGCCACAATTAAGATTCCCAACTCTCTGCTGTATGAATCATCTAAGAATGGGTGCAGATCTAACACCACCAGGGTTTTGGGGGGGCTCACCATTTCCTTAAAGTAGCCCTCTTCTCCTTCGCCTCCCAGCCTCACTAGATGAGAGCATTCCCAAGCCTTTCCTTTCACTAATTTTACATGCACTCCATCCCCAGCTAACTAAATAGACAGATTCACCGCTAGCTAAGGATTCATGAAATCTTTTTCTCGGCTTTCCCCAACCGCAGACTGAGCTTTGCTACCCATTCCCTAGTGGTGAGATGGAGTCATTTCTGGGCAGGCAGGGTCCAGAAGGGTGCAGCTCCCCGAGCACTCAACAAAAGGAAAGGAGTCCCACCTAAAATGTTGGAGTCGCTGGTTCCTGTAAAGCTCACTGCCGCTGTAAGCATCAATACCTAGCCACGGCCACTCCTGCTGTGGCTCCCTGATCCTGTGGCTGCTGACCCACGAATGCACTGCCCCCCCACCCCTCCCCCACCCTCCCTCTCTCCCTCAGGACACTCCTTTGTCTGGGCCTCAGGGTGCTACAGCTTCAAGAGGCTTTCCTTCACTTCCTCACTTCCCCCTCCCCACCCTCTCCTGAGGATACAGAATTCACTCTCCTTCAAGGGGTGCGGTGGCAGAAAAGAGCTCTGCTTTCTGTGCAGGCAGGCCCTCAGCGTGCTCTCTGCATTCTAGCCCTCGCTGACTCTATGCTGGGCAAAGGGGAGGGGGAGGAAGCCCCCCTGGGCATGCTTTGGGTACCTCCAGAATCAGAAGACAGGCCTCCATCCTCTCAAAGACTTAAGTGAGAGCGGTTCTGGAACTATTTCAGCCCGAGAGTTTGCTCAAATGCATGTCCCAGCTACAATCTCCATAGAGATACAGAGTCTCTGGGTTTGGGGTTCAGCTCTGGAATCTGCACGTTTCAAAAGCTCTCGTTGGGCCACTCCTTAAGAAAGATGGCCCTCCATCTTGTGGAATGAGGGCAGGGCGTAGGGATAAAGATCACCGGGCTCTGATTCCTTTAACCAGCCCCAGCCTACATCTTGAGTCTATCCAGGAGCTGGTGTCAACGCTTTCTGAGTCCTGACTTCTCATCCAGACAGCAGCTCCTGGGCTCTTTCACAAAGACCCAGATCACTCTTAAATATCTGTACTGTAGACCTAAATCATGGATGCTACCAGTCTGAGGTGCTAAATGGACAGAGAGCTCTTATCTAGAGGTGTTTTGAGCTATTGGGGGCTATAGAAGACCTGGGTGGTTGATAGCACACTGAAGCCACACGGGCAGGCTTTGACTCACAGCCCAGGCCTCTTATAAACTGTGTGACCTTGACAACTTACTCAGTCTCTCTGTGATTTGTTTCTTCACCTGTAAAATGGAGAGAGTAATAACACCCACCTCACAGTGTTGTTCATGTGGAATTAGGAGTTATTTTGTCTAATGTGTTTAGAACCATGCCTGGCCTACATTAAGTTCTCAGGAAACATGACCTTTTATGATTGTTACTATTAATATTATATATATAAACAGGGTCTATAACATTCATGAGGAATAAATGAGTTCATGTGTGTAAAGTGTTCCGAACCATTATTGGTGTGGTCCAGGGATTTAACATAGGAATCAGTAGCCGTCCTCGGGGTTTCAGAGGAGATCCAGGCCATCCTGGATAATAGTTCTACTGGAGGAGTTGGTTGGAGGCTCAGAAAGAAGATGGCAGTTTGGGGCCTCTTACATTCAGAGTGTAACTGAAACTCTCGTGGCTAACTTGTTGCTACAGATTTATGGGATTATGGGATTTGGTTATGAGACCCACCAGGTCTAATTAAAGTTTTAGGGCTCCTAGGAGACCCACGGTGGTTCGCACAGACTGGATCTTTAAAAATGCCCTCGTGAATGTGCTTCTGGCTCCGCAGCACTGAAAGCTCGGTTGTTTGCACTGAACGCTCCAGCGGTCACTGTGTAGCCCTTGTACTTGTCCTTTCTGTCCCAAATCCCCGGTGGCTAATGAACTGGATTTCATTAGAAGGCACTCCCCCACTAAAGAACTCAAAGCTGAACTGACTGTCCCTTCCGTGGCTCGCGGCCCCTGTGTGACATGAGTTCTGCGCACAGAGCACCTCCCGTCGCTGGCGGGAGCGCAGCCCTGGAAAGGGGACACTGGTCCCGAGGGGAAGGGACAAGGTTTCTGGAAGGGGCTGGGAGAAAGGTGTCTTCCCACCCGGGGCCGGTGTCCTCCCCACATCGCGCCCCTTCTGTGCTGGGGCTCACCTGGCTCTGTCCCCAGCCCTTGCCCTGGAGGAGTAAAACGGGAGAAGAGACACTCCATCCGGTCCCACAGGGTCGGCGAATGCCACTTGGACCCCAGTGGTGCCTCAGCCCCACCTCCCAGCCCGCTTCCTGCCGGACATGCCCACTCGCAAGTCGCACCGCCAACCCAAACCCAGCGGGTCCCAGCTGGACTTGTCACCCGCCCCCCCCTCCTGCCCCTGCCGACGAGTAGTCCTGTGTGCTCCCCTTCTCAGTTAACAGCATCACCACGGACCCGAGCTGGAAGCTCAGGGCCACTGTCGCCTCTCCTCTCTCCTTGACCCTCCACGACACCCAGCCCTGGGGTTTCTACCTGTTGACACGTGCCCTGCTCTCTGCTCTCACTGCCCCAGTCCTGGGCCAGAGCACTTGCCACTTCCCGTCGGGACCCTTGAGAGGGCCTCCCAATCAGTCTACCCGCTTCGAGCCTCTCCAGGAATTGTCTTCCGGGTCTGCCTGTCCCTCCTCCGCCTTCACAGAAACCTTCGGCGGCTTCCTACCGCTCACAGAACAAGGTGCAAAACTCTCAGCCTGGCCGACAAAGCCTTGAATAAGCTGCTCCCCGCCACCTTTTCTGCGCCCCCCTGCGGCTGCCAATCCCGCACTCCACCAGCCATCGTCCCGCCCTCCGGAACAGGCGCTTTCACGCAAATACTGTCCCCCTGCCTGGAATGTCCTGCCTGCCCCTCCACTGCCCCCCTGGCAAAAGCCCCCATCCCTCAAAATCCAGCGCAAATGTCCTGCATCTGAGAAGCCTGCCCAACTTCTCGGTACCACGTCACTTACCATCAGTGGCCCCGTGACGCTGCTACGTTCCTCGACCACAGCACCGTTGGACCATGAGTGTCTATGTGCGCCCCGGTCCCTCCTGCTAGGTGGAGAGGTCCCCAAAGGCTACCAATGCAAAGGTATTGGGTTCTCCTTTGCATTCTCAGTACCCCCCCAGGCTTGGATATAATAAACTATTGGTTTCCTCATTTGTAAGTTGGGGATGAAAAGAATAGTTGCTACCTCCCAGAGTTAGAAGGATTAAATGAGATAATGCATATAATATGCATGCAGAGAATGATAAAGGAGATGGCAATGATAAGAAGGAAGAATAGTTAGCATCCACTCGGTGCTTTCAACGTGCCAGACACTGTCCTAAACCCTTTATATGGATGAGAGACAGGTAAATAGATGAATTAATCCACGGAAACTGATTATGTATGCATGTGTTTGTGTGTGCGTATAAAGATATATTATAGATGTCATTTAGATGACATGTCTATAACATATATACTCCACACTGTGCCTGACACCTAGCGGAAACTCTAGTTTCTCCTTTCTTCCCGCATAGTCGCCATCCTTCACCCTTTGCCCTCGCTACCCATCATTCCACAGGGCTGGGGCAGGAGAAAGGTGAATGCAGAAGGTGTCTCTGCGTCATGGCCCCTGGTAACAGACTGGTTAGCGGAAAAGAGTGAAGCCCTTGGGATTGCCTTTGGACTTGGTGTCTCAGCTTAGTCTCTCCATTCAGGTTGCCATGTCTTTGAGGGCAGGGGCTATGCTGGACCCCTGTTCGAGGTCCCCATAAGCACCGGCTCAGCAGTAGGCACACGGCTTAGTCTGGGCTCGGCTCCAGAGGTCCTAGTTTTCAGCAATTGCCGAGGCAGGTCTTGGAGTCACGGCTCCCGGCTTCTCAGGAGCACACAGAGCAGCAGCCCAAGCCACCCGGTAGCAGCCCTCTCGGCAGCGCCCTGCTGGGGACGGGGCACCTGCACCCCGGACGCAGCTCTGCCACCAACCGGCCAGATGAGCCTGTGCCAGCCTCCCTGCTTGCCTGGGCCTCAGGCTTCTCACCTGGGAAATGCTGGCCCTTGGAGCTGTCTGAGGAGGCACGGGCTGACAGCTGTGAAAGCTCTTTGCCAGAAGGCTGCGCAGAAGTGAGGTGTTGTTAATTTCAAGTGCCGGGCTTCACTCAGTAGGAAACATTCAGGAAGCGGGGGGTGGAGGGAGAGAGCAGGGGTTCTTGTATCCAGGACATATGGGGGCCTATATTTGTTGTCCTGCTTAGCAGCATTAGTGATTCAAGCTGGTGCTGCCTGCGTGGAACACTCTGTCCTTCGGGATCCTCGGGGACAGGAGAGATTGCAAAGCGGCGAGGCCGAAGCCAGCGCACAAGACGGTGAAAAATAGAGTGATAGCAATGAGGAACCACGCACACAGGTTCATCCGCACGCATTCACACCCCCCGTGTCCCCAGTACTGCCGCACCACAGCAGCTGGAGCTAATTACAGACACACAGACAGCTCCTTCTCCGTCCGACTCTTTTTCTCAAAAGTGTCAACCCTACCCACACACCCAACCACCAACCCGCCCCTGGGGATGGCCTGAGCTCTCAGTAAGGGTGTAGCTGGCGCCACAGTTAAGTGCCTAGAAAGAACATGGAGGGGGTACAGGGTGTAGGAGGCCGCCATGTGGCTCCCCGTCTTGCCAGGGTGAGGGGAGCAGGCTGGGATACAGATGCAGCTTTGTGTTAACAGATGTGCTCTCCTGGTAGGAGAGAGCCCAGGCACTCAGCCCCTCCCTTCTCCTTCATCTGAATCCACCCAGGGATCCCCTCTTAACCCTTCTCCCTCTTAAATCCCCAACTTCCTCTTCAAACTCTGTATGTGGCACAAAGCTCAACAAATTTTAAATGAATGGATGGATGGGTGAATATACGAACGCTCCCCAAACCCGTGTGACTCCCAAGCCCTGTCTTTGACTCGCAGACCATAACTCTGCACGTCCCTTCCTCTGCTTTTCTTTCTATATACTCCCCTTGGGCAGTTTCGACTCTCACCTATATGCTTCTAACTCCTATATCGCTTTCCAGCCCAGACCTCGCCAGCTACCTGAATGTTCCTCATGACCCTCAAATCCAACGGGCCCCATATGACATTCTTCAGCAATGACGGCCCCAGGCCTCTTCTAGCAGTGAGTCCTGGGCTGTCCAGGGAGTGGGGAAGGGAAGGGCTTGCTGTATGCCCCCTGGCAGGAATATATCAGCACAGTCATGGGGCAAACTCCTATTCCCAGGGCCTCTTAACAATCACACCGCCACACACCCATAAGGAAAGCCAAGTTGGGAACCCGGGTGGCTAACTGCCCCAATCTGGACTTCTGAGATTGGGACCAGGCAAGTCATTTCAGCAAAGAGGAGTCCTTGGAAAGGAACCAATGTGTACTGAGGAGTTATTTCTTCTCCAACACTCTTCATCCAGACCTCACTCTCATTGCCTGGCAATCCTGGTACCGCCCAATCCCACCCCTGCCATTCCTCACCCAGTACACACACACACACACACACACACACACACACACACACACAGCCCTCCCCTCACTCCTCAGCTCCATTCCTCTTCATTCTGGAGCCCTGTCCCCAGGCTCACTGCAAACCCCCAGGTAAATATTGAACCAAGATTGGTGGAGACTGGGGATTTCATTCCATCAGACCAGTGCTGGAGGGAAGGGTCAATGTTTACTGAGAGTCCACACTCAAATTCTTTCCTGGCCTTGGCAAGGATAAGAGCAAATAAAGGCCCCCCCCCACTTTCCTTCAGGCCCTCCTAGATTTGGACAGCAGCCAAAGGGACGGGTTACAAACACAGTGGCCTTTGGTTCCCGACAGCCTCAGGGCCTATGAAGGCAGAATCCAAGTTTCTTCCTTCTTTCCCAGGGGTTCCTGAGTACCATACACTGAGACAAATGCAAGGTGTGACTATACCCAACTGTGTTATGGTCACATTTAAGCATTTTCAGGTTTTAAAGCAAAGTGAAACCTTTATCACCAGTTTCGGTCTGACATGCAACATGTGAAATACTTTATTTAAAGCATTCACGTGTTTAATCTCAAATGAATTTTAAATTCATTTGTTCATTCAGCAAATATATATTTAACATTTCAAAGAGCTGTAAACCATGTTTCCTGCCTTCATACTGCTCCTATTCTAGTTGGGGTGGGGAGCTACATACAAGGTTAACTGACAATACAAGACCATGTCATGTCCCCTCCCATACCTGGTATGGTCTGTGTGACTCTTGAAGTCCCTCTGGCATACTGAAATTTTCTACTCTATTGCTACTCTCACGACTATTGCGCTCTCCTCCAGTATAAGACAGTGGTTAAATGTATCTCCAGGGTGGGGTGTATCTCTGGGCTCACATCTGACTTCTGCCATTCACTATCTGTGTGACCTCAGCCAAGTTACTCAGCCTGTCTGAGCCTGGTGCCTCCTCTGTAAAATGAGGACATTAATAGTACCTACCTCACAGAGTTACAGTGAGAATCAAATGAATTAATACACACAGTGCAGTAAGAATGATACCTAGCGCATAATAAGCGCTCAATAAATGTTAGTAATTATTTTCCTGATGCACGTTCCATCCTTTGTTACCACCAGAGGTTACAATTCTTATTGGGCTTCCAAAAGAACCTCATAGAGGCCTTATTCATTCATCCATTCAATCAACAAATCCATGTTGGGCATCTACAAGCTAAGCCTGGGTCATATAGACAAATAAGGCACAGCTCTTGCCTTTGGGAATAAACAATTCACTCAGAGTAATGCTGGCTTACCAGTGCCCTGAAGCACCTGGAAGAAGCAAACACAAATTCTTCCTGGAGGAATACACCCTCCTTCTGGTTCCAGATTCCCATGGAGAGAGTCTGGCTGAACATGAACTCACAACCCACAATTACAAAGCACACCATGAAGCCAGAAACAACAGAAACAGAATCAGATCCTCCAAGATTGAGATATTGCAATTATGTGATAGAAAATATGTATTTTTTTACATTTTAGATGCATTAAAAAACAAGAGGATTTTGAAAACATTAGCAAAGAACGAGATATTAGCAGAAAATAGAGAAAGTATCATCTTTTTATAGATGGCAAAGCTAGAGCTCCGAGAAGGAAGTGACTCCTTCAGTGTTACACAGCTAATCATGAGGGACTCACGTCAGCCTCTCAGTGTCTAGTGTTTTATTGTCAGGCTCGGTTACTGGGTCTGGGGCATATTTTCCCTGAGTCAGCCAATGCGTGAGATGAGTACAAAGCACTGTGTTCGATCTGCAGAGGTGACAAAGATGAACACAAGAGTGCCTCTGCCCTCAAGTAGCTTAAAATTCAGTACAGATACATGACTACACACAGCCATAACCATGGCTCTCAGGCTGTGTGGTAGAAGCTACTGTGGTCTGGAATGGTAGGAGGTCCCTGCAGGACAGGGAAGAGGTGGATCTGTGGGCAAGAGGAGCTTTGGAGTGGTGACAGGGGTAGAGGAGAATGGGAACAGCCTGACCAACGTCATGGAGAAAATGAGGCCACACAGCAGTTCAGGGAACGGTGAGTTCATTTGGCTAGCACACTGGCTACATGCAGTGGCAGGCCTGTGCCCGAGCACAGGACCCTGCACTCACAAGGGCCCCCTGCTTTGTTGAATGTGCTGCCTTTGCTGCCCTTAAAGTCTTAATAATTTTTTAAAGCAGGGCGCCACGTTCTCATTTTGCCCCAGGGCCCGCCCACAAATGATGTAGCCAGTCTTATATAGGGGGATGGGGAGAGGCATGACTGGAAAGGCAGGGCACTCTTGGGAAGGGCCTTGAATGCCACTCTGATATCTGCTCTGCAGACAAGGAGGAATCACTGAAAGTGTTTGAGAAGGCTATGGTGACTGTGGTTTTAGAAAGCCACGTGGTGGGGTCGGGGGGGTGACAGATGGATTGGAGAAAGGAGAGATGGTGGTTAGTCAGGAGACTTTTGCCATAAAGCAACGGGGGTCTGGACCGCAATGGTGGCAGCAGACATGGAGAAGGAAAGGGTCTTCACTTTATTCAGTTATCCATTCTCCAGATGTTTACTGAGCACGTGACACGTGCTAGGCACGGTGCTAGGGCCTGGGATTCAGGGATACACGTGACCCCAGCCCCCGACCTCAAGCTGCTCACAGTGAGGAGGCAGATAAGTAAACAGACCATGACTGCCCCATGTGCTAAGGGCCAGGATCCGATTAAGGTTAGGGTATTGGGGGAGCCCAGAGGAAGGGTCCCTAAGCCAGACAGGGGATTCCGAAAAGATTTCTGCGAAGATGTGATATCTGAGCTGTATGTTGAAGGTGGAGTAGAAATTCACCCCATGGACAAGGCACAGACAGGCAACCCAGGAACGGGGCACAGAATGTGTAGTAGCCTGCGACATCTACTGTGTGCCAGGCACTGTCCTTGAGGCTGATAATGCCTGATCTCAGGCTGGTCGGGGAAGCAGACAACAACAAGACAATGAGGAGAGTGCTGTGATATAGATGCTGTGGGAGTATCTAGATGCAGGGGAGAGGCATCTAATGCACACTGGGGAGGTCAGGGAAGTGTCTTTTGTAGAGGTGTCTTCTGAGCTGTGTGTTGTAGGTAAGAAGGCGTCAGCTAGGTGAAGAGGGGGAGGGCGGAGGGCCAGGACGGGAGAGCTGCGTGCAAATGCCCAGAGGTAAAAAAAGAGACTGTCTGTGGCCTCAGAGGATTGTAAATGATTCCCTATCACTCGATTCTCGAAGGAGCATAGGAGGAGCAGGGAGAGATAGGACCAAAGAGATAGTCCTTAAATGTCAAGCTAAGGGAGTTGGGACTTCATCCTGGAGAACAGTAGTCCTCAGCCTTGACTGCAACCTGAAATCAGCTGGGGAGCTCTGAAAAAACACTCATGACTAGCTCCCACCCCCAGGGACTTGGATTTAACAAGCCAGTGGGGGAGGCGTTGGAATGTTTAAAAGCTCCCCGGGTTTATTCTAACGTGCAAGCAAAGTCGAGAACCGGGGCTTTAGGGTGGGAGGTGTCAAATTTGAGCTCTCATCAGCATCACCCAGAGGGCTTGTCAGACACAAATTGGGAAGGGGGTGCGGTACTCCAAGTTTCTGATTCGGTAGGTCTCTAAGAAGTACCTACTCTACCACGTTTTCAGAGATGCTGCTGCTGCTGGCACCACGACCACACTTTGGGAGCCTCTGTAAAGTCAGTACCACTTCAGTGGAGGAGGGGGTGGGAAATGGTCTGATGTGCATCTTGGAAAGATCGCTCGGGCCACTGTGGGGAGAATGGTCACCGAGGGGAAAAAGAGAGGTGAGGAACCAGGAGGCTACTGAAGGAATCAAGGCAAGAGAAGACTGCGAGGGAGTCCTAAACTAAATAAAGCCCTGGCAGGAGGAATGGAGAAAATGGGTCAAATCTGAGGTGCGCTTAGGAAGTAGGCTTGGCAGGGCTTAGTGACTGGCTGAATATAGAGGTGAGAAATCAGGATATGGGAAAGACAACTCTTGGATTTTTGCCGTGGGCAACTGGTGACTCTGTGCTGGGCATGCTGGTTACTGTAATCCAAAGCTAAAGGTGTTACCAAACTTGGCGTGGGAGGCTGGGGAGGGAGGCCTTTCTGCCCTCAAATCTCACAGCAATGGTCCCAGGGAATTTCACAGGCTTCTCTCACTGGCCACTTAACCCCTGCTTTCAGCACCATGAGTCCTCACCTTGACCCTAAGCAGCTTGGGATTCTCTTCAAAATACCTGGAAAGGAAAAGGAAGCCCTCTCTGCTATGACCCCCAGGTGTGTTTCATTCACTTGTTATTTTAATATGTAGAGGGCTGTTGCCTAGAGGGGTTTGTGAAATATTCAGAGGCCACATTTCACACACAGGTAAAGAATTCACAACCTGCTCTTATACAGCCATGGAAACAAATGTAGCTTAAAGGGCAGCCTGCAAAGGCATTCACTTGGCGTGGATTTGAAATGTGTAAAAATGAGCAATTTTCCAGTACATCATCGGTCGTGACTACTTGTTAAGTCTTCTCCGTGGGCAAGTGGAGTGCCAGCAATCAGTAGGACCAGAAGCATGATGGATGGGATAATTGTCCATTAGAGTACAGATAATTTTTGTACCGTGGGAGGGTTCGACAGCATACGGACATGATAGATGGAAGATGAGCTAGCTAATGTGATAGGAGTGGCAGCTCCATTTCTGGCAGTAACCATTCTCTGGCTGAATCGATGATTAATCAAAGACACTTTCTCATGTGAAACTCTTCGCTCACCGGTGCACAACTCCCGCTTTGGGTTAAATTTAATAGCATCATTAAAAACTGCTGTTCAAGAAACTCAGATTACTTTTCCCCAGAAGAAATCGTGCCACATTAGAGAGTGCTTTTGTGAGCTCATGGGCAGGGGCCGTGAAGGGGGTTGTGCCTGTGTGTAAACGTGTAACTTTGGAATCCTCAATGCTTAGCATAGGGGCTGACACAGAGCACTCAATAAATGTTTGTTAAAGTAAAGTGAAATGAATTAATACGTTTGTCCATTCATTCATCTGTTTATTCCTTTAACAGACATTTATTAAATACAGGAATTAAGAGCTCTGGTCCGGGAAAACCAGATGCTCCAGGCTTCCAATTCTAGCTCTCACCAGCTGTATGAACTTGAGCAAGTTACTTAGCCTCTCTGAGCCTGACACCTCCTCGGGAAAATGGGGGAAACTATAGCCCTTGCTCTCATGGGGCTGCTTGAGGGTTAAATGAGTTAGTGTCTGTAAGTGTTCAGCACAGGGCTTGGCCCACAGTAAATGCTCACTAAAGGGCAACTGTTATGTCATTTTCATCATTGTTATATATACTATGGCTAGGCCTTTCTCAAGTAACTAGGTCCATATAAGAGGCCCAGAATCTCTTAAGAAATGACACGGCTCTTGGCCAAAGCTGGCTTTCATTAAAGTGGTTATTTATGGTTTCCAACCCAGAGCCTGACTGCCCTAGGCCTGCCAGTCCTGGCCTGGTGCCCTCCTGTGGCAGCTCAGGCTGTCTCTAGGTGGGGAGTGCTCTCTAGAGAAACCTGAGAAATTGCGGAGCAGGAAGGTGAAAGAGGAAGGTAAGGGCTGGCGGGGATCCAATTAACCATCAACATGCAACCGCTGCTCCGCCCCCAACATTGTTAACTCCCTTGGGTGTCTTTCTGCGCTTTTGTATAGCTCTTCCTGGCAACATTTCTACCTACTAATTGCTATTTCGAATGTTTATCCTCTTGGCTCGGTTGAACAAGAATCTCCTTGATTTTAATTTTAATTTTAAGGCAACAAAGTAGAGAACCCTTGCCTTGGAGTTCAGTCAGGAAGTAAGGGAGGCGATACAATTTAGCGGCTTGAGGTAATCTGGAGATGGAAACGATTGGCCACTGAAGAGCTGTGTGACCTAAGGCATATTGCTTACCGTCTCTGAGCCTCAGCTCCAGAAAAGGGAACGAGAGAATAATGGTCGTCAAGACTAAATGGGGACCACTTAGGACTGTGCCTTTTTAAAATTTAATTTAAGTTTTATTTTATATTGGAGTATAGTTGATTTATGCAGAGTCTTCTTGTTCCTTATTCTCACGATTAAACTAGTCCAGCCTCTTTCAAGCCTTTTACAGTCCCCCGTTTACACAGACTCTAGTATACGAATTACAGGTAATGCTTGTTTTTTACATCAGGTAAATTTAATACATTTAAATGTGTGCTTCCCATATCTGTCTACCTGGAAGGTCTTATGAACAACTCGAGATCTGATATGTGCTCAATAACCGTTGGGTGAATGTTGGTAGCTGATCTAGCAATCAGTAACCTACCCTAGTGGTGTATGTCTTCCACCTCCCAGGTGGCATTCCAAGCAGCACAAAAAAGTGGAATGGGTGCACTGGACTCATGTGGTCCTGGGCTTGAACTCTACAACTGGCAGCTAGGTATAAAGCACGTGCCAGTGCTGGGAAAATGATAATAGGACCAGTAACCATAGCAGCAGTAGTAATAGCAGTAGTAATTGTAACGGTTAGCAAAATGTGGAGTAGGAAATTTTCCTCAAGGATTCATTTTGTTCTCAAGGGCTGTGAGGGGCCTGCAATATGCTATGTGGAGGAATTATAGTGTCATTGACTCAGATGAACCTGGGTTTGAATCCCAGCCCCCTATACATGGGTTGTGTGATCTTACATTACGTTCCCTGAGCCTGTCTCCTCATCTGTAAAGTTAAGATGATGACAGTACCTACCTCACAGTTTTGTGGTGAGGATGAAATAAGATATGGTATAAAGCATATCATAGTACAGTACCTCACACATAATAACGACTCAAAAAAATCTATTTGAATTAGTGAATATGAATTTTCAATAAAATGGCATGAAAGAAACTCCGGACACCTTTGAGCATCTGCATGAGATCTGAAGGAGGAAGAGAGAATTCCCAGTAAGAGCTGGTTAAACACTTAACCAAGCTGTCTCTTCCAATGTAACACCTCGTGTTGGAAACAGTGGGAAATTTACATTATCAGAACAAACCATTCCCAGTGAATGCAGAGATCGAAGCCACTGTTTCCCGGCACAATCACCCAGTTGCTGCATCTCAGAGGGTCTCTGAGAATGTGGTGAAGTGTTGAAAAGGACAAATTTGACACACACACAGTAGGTCATGTCAGCCCCTCCCAAATGGGTAGAAACAAATGCACCAATAACCAAGGAAGCCAAAGCAGAAGAAAACACGTCAAAAGCGGTTGAAACCTGATCAGTGACCTCACTGGACTGACCCTTCACTCTTGGCCCTGGGGTGACCTGCCAGACTGGACAACCTGTCAGGCTGAGCGGTTGATCCTGGCAGGGAAGTCTACTTTCACGATGTCACCACATGTCCTCTCTCCTCTTGATGAGTCGAGGGGACACCGGACATGATGGGGTGGGATCGGCTCCCAGTCTGGGATGCAAAAACTACCTTTTTTCCACTTTCTGTTGTGCTGGCTCTGCCCCCGCCCTCCCCACCCCCCCACCGCCATTCTTGTTTGGGCATGCACTGAGAATGGCATTCAGGATTCCTGCATTCTCTGACTCTTTTTTAGTGTTTGGATTGGCTGTTTGCCAAGGCAACTGAAGAGCATTTGCAGAAAGGAGGTGAGTTTGGGGAAGATCTCGTATCTCCTCCAATATTTTAACTCCCTGCCAATTAAAGCAGTCAGGGACCTCCTTGGAAAGAACATATAAGCACTCCCAGAGCTTCCAAATTAAAATTCCCACGAGACACCTAACAAGGTGGTCATTTTCAAGGGAAAAGTACCCAGGTATGGTAGCTGCTTTTAAGAAATTTGAGAAGTGACACACAGGTTACATTTCCGTCGTGAAAACCACCCTGTGTTCCTTGTAAGCAACCGTTTGGGCGGCATTGCTGTCATGGGTGTGAAACATCTGGTTGTAACCAGAATGTGGGTGATTGGCTCACAAGTGGGGAGGGCAGGTAAACATGGCTTGGCCTCTTGTCTTGTATCTGGCCCAGACGAGCAAATTCCTACCAGGAAACGCATTCTTCCCTGCCAGAATTCAATAGGTTAATAGTGAGTGCCACATGGCGACAGGTAAAGTACGACAGGTAAAGGACAACAGAAGGCCGCCAGAGAAGGGAGCTTGGATTGTCTGAGGAGTAGGCGTAGGAGTAGGTACTACTCTCTCCCCGCCAGGCACTCTGCCAGGTCTGGGTAAGCTGCCTCATTTGATGTCAGCAAGAGCCCCATTTTACAGAAAGGGAAACTGCAGCCATAAGGAAAAGACAGATCAAAGGCAGGAACCTGGAACAGCACAAATACCAAAGCGCCCAGAAGGCACTTGGAATCAGTTGCCGAGAAAAATTCAGCAACCTGAGTTCTTTATAGTCATGGCAATGGGGATGAGGAGATTTGCCTCTAAGCCACTGCGTCTCTTCAGCTGACTCCCTCATTGGACCGCCTGTGCCTGTCACACCTCGAGGTGGCCGGTAACGGCTGGCTTGGCAAGGACTGAGACCAGAAGAGGAATGGACAGGTGTCTGTAATGGATTCCTTCGAAGAGTACACGAATGGCCACACGCCATAAAAGTCCAGCTAGCACACTAGTGGGAGAAGATCAGTGAGCTGCAATAGGAGAATTGGCCCATGAATTTGAGCTCTGTTTATACTTCTATAATCAGTGCTAATTATTTCCTTGTTTGCAACTGAGATGTTCTGCCCTCATTAATACCTGTTGATAAGTGCAGATAGGCTTGAATTTCATTCGCAGAGACCCGCGCTTAAGCATACTGACAACTGCAAGCAAAGCACGGGTCCTACCGAAAATAACACACAAGAGAAGTTGCCGCAGAACTCTGATTCATAAATTGTCTAAATAGTCTTCCTCCACAGACAGCATTAGCCCTCATTTGTTCTCCAGCCAAAACTGTCCTTGGCTCTGATCAGCAGTGAATAAATGACACTGTATTGCAACATTCTGCCACTAGAGTGTACACCTCCACACGCAGGAAAAGCAGGCATCGCTCACCTTCAGCCCGCTGTGCCTACAAGCAGAAAAGTCGAAGTGCATGAAACGAGTTAGATCCTGCTTGGTCTTTTGAAGGGCGAGAAAACCTCTGAAAGGTGACAGACATCAGAGCTATCCATTTACACTGGTTGGGCTGTGACACAAAGTCAGAGGGGTTGGATGAGAACCTCAAATAATGACAACAGAGTTGCATTCCCAGCTGTGCGAAATGACCAGCATATCATGATTGCCTTTTCACGCAAATGTCAATGACATAATCCTAACAGGCTTGCAGCTCTCTCACTGGTGTAATAAAACAATGACCCAATTATTCTGGAGGGCTGAAGCAGCAGATGTGATGACTGGGTAGGCTGTGCCGGGCACTGTGTGTGATGGACGGGGCACAGTAGGGCAGCAAACTGTGTGCCGAGGATTTGAAATTTGCCTCCCAAGCCAAAACTTCTACCATTCATCTGGTTGGAAAAAAAAAAAAAAAGCCATTCAGTATGAAAGTTCCCACTTGTTCTCATGACGGAGGCCAGTTGGGAAAATGTGGCGCAGCGCTGATTGAAGCAAATTCTGTTTAAAAAACCAGCCGGTTTGTGGGTATTTGTTTATTTATAACTCTCCCCTCCTCCTCCTCCACACCCTGCCTCGTTCTGCAAAGGATTTGAGATGGGATTGGAACACTGAAAGTTTGTTTAAGTCCTAAACAGGTCCAGCTACTTTTTAGATGGACGACAAAACGGATTGCTTAGAATCAAGCGCCTTGCTCTAGAGATGCTGCCTCCGTTTTCCCAGTCAGCGCTGGTCCCCCTTGTATCCCGCAGGGAGAGGGACCTCTTGCATCAGAACACACCTTGTCGCCAGTGCTACATTTTAATGTAACGCAGGGAAATAAACATGAGCCCATAAGCCCGAGCCTGAGAAAATAAAGGAACATGGATTCACTCCCTCGAGAAGCTCCCAGTCTAGCGGGAAGGTTAGCCGATCAGGGCTGTGGCAGGGTAGCTTCGCGGCTGCAGGGGGTACGCATGATTCAGTTCATGGCCTCAGACTGCCTTGGGTTCAACTTCTGGTTCTGCCTCTCGCTAGCTGCCTGACCTTGGGCACTTTGCTTAACATCTCAGAGCCTCAGTTCCCTCATCTGTAAAATGGGGCTAATAATAGAATTGACGTCATTGCATTATTATGAGGATTAAATGAGATAATCTGTGTAGAACACTTAGAACAGTTCCTGGCACATAGTAAGCACCCAGTAAAAAGTTAGCTTTTTATGCTTTCTGTTCCTTTTGTTTGACTTTTGCAAGACTGTGTCTGGTGATGAGACTCCGAGGACTGGTCTCTAAAACAAAAGTGCTTTCAACAAACTCCTCCCTTTAGCCTGATTTTTTTTTTTCATTTCGAATGACACAGTTCTGTCATGATTTTTCCCTCAGCAACCATATGTCTGGCAAAAACCTCAGGGAGAAAATATTTCCCACATGGTTTTGTTTATGTCGGCCTACTATGTGCCAAGCACCCCTCTAGATGAGAGGAACACATTGCTGAGTGATAAAGACAAGGTCCCTGTCCTCCTGGAGTTTACATTCCAGTAGGAAAGACAGACTCTAAATAGACACATAGAAACAAACATAATTATCCAGAGAGGTAAATGGAATTAAAGAACTATGGCCAAGAAAAGGAATATTAGGAGGGAACTAACTGTAAGTGGTCGGAGAAGGTGTATCTCAGGAGGTGACATTTCAGCTGAGACAGAAAGGTTAAGAAGAAGCCTCCCGTGTCAAAAGCAAGAGCAAAGGCAGTCCAGGTAGGAGGAACAGCATGCACAAAGGCCCTGGGGCAGGAAAAGACTTTGGGAATGTTGCAGAAATCAAAAGAACAGCGTGGCTGAGACTTGCAGCCCCGATAGGGAGGGAAAGCAGACAGGATTATTCTATGCATTTTGAATGAGGACACGGAAAGCCCAGAGAGATTAATGGACTTACCCACAATGCCTTGCACACAGTAGGCGCTCCATATGTTGTAGAATTGTCAGCCTGCAGGGCGGGGCTGAGGCCCACCGCTTTCCAAATTCGGACTGAGATTACCCACCACAACTAGGAATCAGCTACCCAGGAAGACTGAAACATATAGTCTTTTTCGTTGGTGAGTCATAGGCAACACGCATTAGAGTGTAGGGTCGAGTGGCCCCAGCTGCCGCCTGAGTGTAAGGGGCGGGGGTGGGCTCAGGCCGCGGCTGAAGCTTTTTAGCATGTTTATGATGAGCTGAAAGCACTCACTGCTTAATTTAAAATACCGCTCACACATACACATACAATTCAGCAGCTGGGGGAGCTGCCAGGAATTGAGGCTAAGTGTAGAAAATTGGAGGATCAGGAATATCGGGTACCCGGTCCTGTTTCCCAGCTCGCACGGGCTGTCTCTGACCCCGTGCAGTCCCATCTTCCCTAGTAAACTCCTGGAGGTCAAGACGTGGATGGGGGCAGCAGCGGTTTGGGGAAGGGAGGCCTCCGCAGAGCCCTTCGTGCCAGCAACGCTAGTAGTAGTTCTACCTGGTCTTGAGCTTGCCAGTCTTCCTCTCCATCCATGCCTATTAAAATACCCCCTCAAAGCCCAAACCCACTGTCCTGGTGAAGCCTCCCTTTGCGCCCCCCCCCCCCGACCCAAGGCCCCTCACTTTCATTTTCCCAGAAATCTGACAGTTGGGAAAACTCATTTGGCCCTGATCACAAATTGCCTGAGTTGGCTGCTGCTCTTTCTAGTGTGCGTATCTTGTCTCTCCAACCACACGGGGGCCCTCGGCGCACATTTAAGGAAACGTGTTGCTTCCTTCTGTCTTCCTCCCAGCTCTCAGCACAGGAATATGTACACAGTGAGAGTCCCCAGTGCCTTGGCTCATGGGTTACACGACAGTATCATTCAAAAAGCCTTTTGGGTGGAAGAGCTGCTCTTGATTAAAAAACAAGACCTTCAACTTGACAAAACGTGAAAACACCCTCAGGGGTATCCAGTTTCCTTCCCATTGCTCCCCTACACCCAGGGTACCCTGCCTACAAACTGCATGAACCGGCAGCCTGCGTGATCAAAATGCATCTCTTTGCTCATAATATCCCCGCAATCCATCTCTTTGTTCATAATATCCCTTCTGACCGGGAGGCTCTCTCTCCCAACCCTACCTACCCAAACCGTGACTCACCCATCAAGGTCAAATCCAAATGTCATCTCTGCCATGAAACCTTCCCAGGCACAATTCATTGCCTTGTCCCTGAACCCTCATGGCACCCTGTGTCTACCTCTTGTAGGCTATAGGCTTGAGTGAGTTGGAATAACCGAGGTTCAAAGCTCAACTCCATCACTTCCCTAAGCAACCTCAGTTTTCTCTTCTGGAAAAGGGGATAACAGCCTGCCTCAATGGGATATTGGAAGATGCCAATCAAATAATAATATCCGCAGCCCACTCGGCCCAAGACTTGGTCTAGGGAGCTTAGTGAGAGGTACTTATTATCATCATCTTCATCATCTCTGGGAAGCAGGGTGAAGTCAAGGTTAAGAACGTGTGGGCTTGGGAACCAGACACATCTAGCTTCCAGGCCCGGTTCCGTCACTTCCTAACCATGCGACCTTGGGCTGGTCACTTCCTCTCTGAGGCCCAGTTCCCTTACGTGTGAAATGAAGTAATCAGTTTCCCTGCCCCATCACGGAACCTGTTGGGAAGGTTCAAAGACATACCGTACGCAAGGTATACCGCTCAGCACAGGATCCGTAGCACAAAAATTGCTCATTCAGGTCTACGCTCCGCTACAACCTATAAAACTCCTTTAAGGGCACAGACAGTATTTGACTTATCTTTGCATCTCTCCCTGCCTAGCCTAGCCCAGAACCTCTGCAGCTGGCAGGCCCACAATAAATCATTGTTGAATTGAACTGAAAACCCAAACCAGATGTGCCTCCTTCCCTGTCAAATGAAGCTTTCAAGCTGGTGGGTTGGGCCTGCTGCCCCTTCGACTCCCCTCCCTCACAGCTGAGCTGCCGCCATTGTCTCGCAGGGCTCTGGGGACTGAAGCCCGGTGGCAGCAGGCATGGGAAGTAGGGAGAGCCAGGCGGGATAAGCCGGGTAGGGAAGAGAACGCTGTCTGCTCCTGGTCACTGAGCAAACTGCCTCGGAAGGGTGCTCTCCAGAAGTCTCTGCTGAATGAAAAGAGGTGGGTTGGATTCCCGAAATGACACATCGAAAGCCCCTCAGCCCATCCAGGGCCTAACTCTCGAGGAAACCCACCTCTTCCCTCCAAACAGCGAAAAATGGACAGAAGTGAAGGTGTCAGGAGAAAGCTCCCTTCGCCTTTAGTAGACCTGGTGAAACTGAGGTTCAGCTCCGCAATCATGAGAGGGGGCTTCAGAACAGAGTTCAGCTGGTGCCACAGAAAAACTCTATAACCACTTAGATACCTTGCCTCTAGGTGAGTCTTGTTCCAGAAGGACAGAGGTATGTATTTACTGCCCCACCGCCTCAAGACCCCTGGGAAGAAAACACAGAGCTTTACTGGGGAAAAGTACTGCCCAAAATACAAATCTGTTTGAAAACTACAAAAAGAGGCCCATGTCTTCAGTGTTTCTGAGCCAGAACTATGTAGACAGGGCTCAGGGAACAACATGCAGTCCAGCACAGGTCAAGGTGAAGAGACAGGCACCAGAACATGGCGGCCTAGACTGCAGCTCTGGGCCTGTCACATACTAGCCTGCCTGACCCCAAGGCAAGTGACTTAACTTCCTGGTGCCTGGTGTTTTCTCATCTGTTACAAGGTGCCAGTAATAGTACCTCCTCACAGAATAGTCTACGAGAATCAAATGAGCTAATGTTTGTAAAGTACTTACCATGCCTGGTGCGTGGAAACACTGTAGGACTGTTTGTTAAATAAAAATAAATACATACCTCTTTCTCTCTGGAGCAAGACCAGCCTAGAGGCAGGGTGGTCAGGTGGTTAGACCTTGCCTGCAGAGCTAGCTGAACCCGGCTTCCAAGCCCAGTCTCATGACTTCAGAGCCGAATGTCCTTGAACCTTCAGTGTCACCGTCTGTAAAGTGAACTGCTAGGGCAGCCTAACAGTCCCTAGCCCAAAGGCCGTTTTGAGTTTTAAATGAGATAGCTCCAGAGTCCTGAACACAGCGCCTGACCCAGCGGAGTGAGTAAGCACCCAACAAAGGCAGAGTACTGATCATCTGAATCTTGGAGAGTGCTGCTTCCCAATTTATTTTTTATTTTTTTGCCTCTTCTGGGTTAATTTAACACACGATATGTAGTTTTGGAAATCCTGCCGCAGTAAAGGAACAATTTCATCGTTTTGCCAGTGAAATTCCTAAACATTTTATTCAAGAGCCAGAAAAGGGAAACATTTTTGGTCATTTCCAAACCACGCGAACATGGGCAATCCATTTCCCCAGTCAGTAAGCCTGACCCCCCGCCCCCCCTCCCCAAAGTTGCAGGACAAAAAAAAATCCGAAGGAATGAGTATTTTACTGCAAACAAAAGCCATCTTTGTTTGCTGCCCAGCTTTGGGAGAAAAAATACCTCAACCCAGGAGCTTGGAAAATTCTTGAAAGTTCTCATTTTATTCCAGCAAATCCAACCGAACTGGCAAGACTCCTGGCCATGTGAACCTGAATCAGAATGAGTCGTCTCTACCCACCGCCCTCTTCACAGCACCCAGAACCCAACAGGGTACACTGGGCGTCAATACACATTGGTTGTCGACTCCTCCATGGGAGCCCCAGATTCCACTGCTACAATGTCTGCTACGTTGCCAAAACCCTCGGAAAGCAGCACTAAAGAACATTTTGAAAACAGGAAAAAAAAAAAAGCATCCATCAACTCACCACTCTAACACAACTCTTAATTTTGTGTGGAAAGTTCTCTTCCAGTCTTTATCCACGTGCAGACATATTTTTACAGCACTGTAGTCATAGGGAAAAACTGCGGCAGCTTCAGCCAAGAACCAGATACCATACAGCTCATGTCACTAAACTTTCCAAGCGAGGGCTTTTTCTTCCCTCATTCACTCCATTCATTCAGTCAGTCAGCCATTCGACAAACACGGATTGAGCCAGGCTGTGGTGCTACGCCCTGGGGACTGCGGAGATGGAGATGACTAAAGTCACAGTCCCCGCCCTCAAGCAGCTCCCAGTTTAGCGGGAGAAACAGACTAGTCAGCAGGAAATTAGAGCGCGCTGTGATCAATGCATAACTGCTCTGAAGGCACAGAAGAGAAGCATTAAAGGTGGGCGGGAAGGGGAGGGGAAGCGGAGGACGGGGGAGACCAGGCAGAACATACACAAAGACATGAAGTTAGGAGAAAACAAGGTGTCATCAGGTAGCAAAAAAGAGCTGAGAATGGCTGGATCCTAGGCAGATGGCAGTGGACTCAGTGAGGAAAGAAGCAGGGGGGCAAATCATTAAGATGAAAGGTTGCAGTTTCATTTTGAAGACTGGGGAGGGGGGAGCTTCAGAAAGATTGAATTTAAGCAGGGTAGTAGCACAATCAGATACACACATTTGAGGAAGACTGTCCCAGCAACAGAATGGAGGGTAGATGGGAGGATACGAGATAGGTAACAGGGGGACCGTTTAGCAGGCTGTCACAGTCATTGATCAAGATAAGGAGGGTCTAAACGATTGAGATGGCTTCTCCTCTTACACGCTGTGTCATCTTAGTAGGTCACTTAACCTCTCTGTGCCTTAGTCTCTTCTGTAAAGCAAGGATAACAACAGCATCTCCCTTGTGGAGCTGCTGGGAGGACTAGATGAGATGCTGCATGCAAAGCGCCTGGCACAGTGGCTGGTACCCAGAAGACACTCAAGACATGTTACTTCCCCTTCCCCTCATTCCCTTGTCTTCCACCTCACCCTTCCTTAAAGGCTGGCACGGTATGGAGCATGGAAGTGGCCGAGGCAGGATTCTAACCCAGACAGTCTGACTCCAGAGGGCAGTGGAGAAAGTTTGAAAGTGCTGTTGTCAGGACAGTTACTCAGAAGGATTGTTTAGCCCAGTCGAGGGCCCAGCTGAGGTTGGAAACTATGACTTTTGAGTGGGACTAATCAACAAAGTGATGGGATTTCCTCCAGCAGTGTTCCTCCATCTGGGTGTAAGCACAGAGGAGGAGGCTGTCAGTTAAACTTATCCAGGCTTGGGTTTTTGCCTAGTGGATGTGTCAGAAAGACACAGGGCAAGGGAGTTCAGGATATAGGCAAGATCCTGAAGTCTACATTCCAGGACTCAGGCAAACAGACCTGGCTTCAAATCTCATCTCTGTCCTGTATTAGCTGTGGGACTTTGGGTAAGTCACTCAAACTCTCTGAGCCCCAGTCACTTCATTAAAAAAAAAAAAAAAAAAAACCAAACAGTCCCTGTCTCATAGTTATTGTGAGAATTACATGAGGTTTTTGAAATGATGTTGTGAGATGCCTAGTATGTGCCTGGCACATACATATTCATTATTATTTTTATCATCATCATCATCATTTTCAAGTGATGGAGAGGGAAGGAAGGAAGGCAGGAAGGGCTGACGGGGTGGGAGAATGAAGGGGGCTCAAGAGCCTGGAGATCCTCTTGAGGCAGAAGGATGAGCTTTGAGGTCAGTGGGTAGGTGTGGATGGTGGGGTGTTCTGAGATGGACCGATGATGAAGCATGGTATGGCTAGAATGGGGGTGTGTCCTGCACATGGATCATGGATGTCAACTCACCCAGGATGATATCAGGACTTGGGGTGGAGAAGAAGACAGTGAGCCAGATGTCGAACTCTTCCTTGAATGGGTAAGGGGGACGGGATGGCTGGCTAAAAAGAAGAGTCGATGAGGAGAGGAGAGGAGAGGAGAGGAGAGAAGAGGGTGCTGTAGCCAGATGGCATCAGAAGGAGGAGTTCTTGGCTGAAGGCGGAGGAGTAACGATCTGGACGCAAACAGGGGAAGCTAGAGCACAGACCCCACCTCCCAGCCCTAGGGTGTCTGTGGTGTTGGAGTGTGAGCAGTGTCCACCAGAGGGCGCTGCAGGCAAAGTCGTGAGCTCCTCCGCGGAGACTCAGGTTTCAGCGTTTGCAGGCGCAGAGGTAGAGAAGTGTTCTGTGAAGCTTATTTAGAGTGTAGGGGGAATTGTTTCCCGTGGGGTGGGCTTTCCAGAGGGTACAGAGGATAGTGGGAGAGGGCAGTAGTAGGGAGATGGAGGAGTCAGGGGTGGTGGGGAACTGGAGCACAGGGCAGAAAGGGGACGGTGTGGGAGAGGACAGACGATGGGCAGGGAGGCTCACGTTTGGGCTGTAGCCAAGGACTGGGGGATGTGAGGCTTGGTGGGATTAACTGTCCTCAGACTTCCAAATGAAGCTTTTTTTTTCCTTTACATCTTTTGTTTATTATAAAAGTAACACATGCTTATTTCAGACAACTCTAATCATTACCGAAGTGAAAATCCACCTTCCCCATCCCTTTCCCCAGAGGTAACCACTGTTAACAATCTGTCTATCCTTCCAGATTTTTTGCCTATGAATAACATATAATATCCTTAATGAGAATCAGATCCTATTATACTAATTTTTCTGCAACTTGCTTTTATCACAATATTATATTGGAGATATCAATCAGTATATCAATTACATCAGTATATAAAGATGTAGCTATGCATATCAGTATATATAGATCTAACTTGTCCTTATGTATGGCTACATCGTCACTGTCATCATTACAGTACTAGTAGGGATAGTACTTGGTGGCAATTATTGAATGCTCTGTGCCAGGTACTATTTAAGTATTTCACACGCCATAGGGATTATCTCATTTACTCTTCAGAACTTTAAGAAGGAGGTAGTAGTACTATTATTTTTCCCATTTTATAGATGAGACCACTGAGGCACAGAGAGGTTTAGGAACTTGGGCAAGGTTACCCAGCTCACGAGGGCTAGAGGAGGAAATCAAACCTAGGCAGTCTGACCACAGAGCCCAAATTCTTAATAATTAGCATAATGAAACTTAGTCTGCCATTATTTAGACATGCTATAGATTATTTATAAGTTATAAATTATGACGCCAATTCTCCACTGAGGTCATTTAGGTTATTTCCAAATGTTTGCTATTTACAAATAATGTTTAAATGAAGATCCTCTATACATGGAGCATTTCAAAAGGCTAAACTCCTAAAAGAATACCTGCTGGGTCAAATAATATTTCAAGTTGCTCTCCAGAAGTTGTGCTAACTTAGACGCGTGCCAAGAATCAGTACGTGTACCCGTCTCACCATATCCTCACAAACGCTGGGTTTTAGCAACCTTTTAAACTTCTGCCCATCTGAAAAGTGAAAAACAACACTTCAAGCCTCTCAATGCTGTTTTAATTTGCATTATTACTACTTAATTATTACTGAGGTTGTGAACCTTTTTATATAGCCTAAACACTTTGTGTCTCCTCTGTGGATCGCCTGTTCATTATTTTTTGACCGTTTTTCTAGTGGACTTTTCACCATCTTCTCACTGATCTATAGAAGCTCCCTCATTCATTCTTTCAATGAGTATTTATTGAGCACCTACTGTGTGCCAGACACTAGCACTAGGAATACAGTGGTGAATACGAGAAGCCTCAGCCTTCTTGAAGCAAACATGCAGGTAGAGGAAACAGATAAAAAGCAAATCATTAAACAATGTAATTGCAGATAATGGTGAGTGCTATAAAGAAAATAGTGCACATCCTATAATGGAGCTCTTGAAATATTATGAATAATAAACATCATCTGTCTGCCTTTGACTTTATCTGGGTTTGTCCTTTGTCTTTCAACTTTGCGTGAGATATCTTTTGCTATAGCGAAGGTGTTCAGCTTTTTTCACAGGCAAATCTGTCACTCTTTTTCCTTATAGCTCCTAGGGTTTTTTGTTTCTTTGCAAAGACTTCCAACCTCCGTATTTTTTAAAAATATTCTCCTATGCTTTCTTCCATTCTTTCAGTGGTTTCTCTTTTGAAAATCGAAATCTTTGACTAAGCTGAGATCTATTCGGGAATAAGGAGTGAGGTAGAGATTTAGTTCATTTTTTCCGGTGGCAGGCCACTTGTCACAGTAGGTGGCACCACGGATTAAACGGTGTGTCCTTTTCCCCAGAGATGGTCAAGCGAGGCCCACAGAAAGGAAGAGCCTTGCTCAGGGTCACACAGCAAATCAATGGTGGCAGAACTGTAAGGTCCCAGGGGTGGCGGACTCCCACGGCCGTAATATGGGACTGAGCTCGCCACAGCTCCTTCCATCAGTGCACTTGAACGGCCCTCCCTGACCTGCGCCAGGATTCACCGTCTGCGGCCACAGCGCTTTCCCTTTTCAATAAGCCCTCTGACCCCTGGCTCAGAGATAGGAGTGTAGCGGCCCACGGCAGCTCTGCTACTTATAAATAGGCCAACACCTGCTGATCTGTGCTAAGCTACCTGACATTGAGGCAGTTTGGGCTGCAGAGGGCTGGGGGCAGAGGGCAGATCGATTTGCCGTTGAGGAAGCAAACTAGGAAGTGTCTATTCTAAATAAAGAAATCTGGCTGTGTTTTCATTCAGTGGCTGACAGAGCAGCTGCCGTCCCAGGAGCCTTCCAAGGGGGCCTCCTTGAATTAGGCCAAAGTGATAAGCTGTTTTGGAGACTTCTGGGCCTTGTTTTGAGGCCCCAGCTAGAACCATCCTAGAATCTAAAAGGTTATCTTCAAAGGACAAGGGCCTACACCACCTCCACTGCAGCTTGGCCTAGTATTCCATTTCACGTGGCGTCTCCTATACAGGGTTTCCCCCTCCGTCCACATTTCCCGGGGCTGTGGACGTTGTCACACTCCCAGGAGAAAGGAGTGCAAGAAGAGGTCTCCGGGTGGGGGGGGGAAAGTGAGGTGGGAGTTACATCATTCAGGCTACATGAGGCGACATTTTTTAAAAAAAAGAAAAACACTCCTATTTTCCCTCAGTTACCAGGAGATTTTTTCGGTCAAAGTGTTCGAACATAATAGGTGGATAATTGCCTCCATTATTTCACTTGGCTTTCTGTGGATAGACACAGCTGAACATATTGACAAGTTCTTATCGTCCTACTAACCTTGGTGGGTATTTTGTTGCTTCTCTCCTAAACCCAGCAGTAAATTTACTGCTTGTGATAAGATAAAACAACATTGTGGCATCCCATCTGACCCCTACCTACAGGCAAAGTGGGCAGCCAGCCTCTGCAGTGAGATATAAGGTTGTTCTTCCCACGCCGAGGATCTCTCCAACCAGTCACAATGATGTCAGATATTCCCACTAACAGCATGGTGGGAAGGGACCCGAGTTCCAGCTCCAACTCTGCTATGACTTGCTGTGTGACCTGAGGCAAGTCACTGCCCCTCTCTGGGACTCGGGTAGCTTCCAGTAAAATGAGAAGGTCAGTCTGAGTGGACTCCCTAAGCAAGTTCCTGGTCAAAATCACCAGTGGTACTAGTTGATATGCAGATTTCAAGCCCCAGTTCAGACTTGCTGAATCAGACTGAAAGGTAGGGGCCACTGCATCTGTATGTCCACAGAACCCCCAGTGATGCCACTGTACGGGCAGGTTTGCGATCCAGTGAACCAGATGACCTCAAGGCCGCTTCTGCCTCTGACGTTAGGTGGTTTGATACCTCCCTCGGCATTTCTATATTTTATCTCTAAGAGAGGTGCTCCCCTTTACTGCCCCCAACCCTATGCAAAGGGGGGGCCCCACTCTCTCATCAGGAGCCCTGAAGGCTTCCGCCATTCCCTTTTGAGACATTGAACAGTCCTTTGAAGACAGGACCCAGGAGGAAGGGGTACACACATTATTGTTGGGGAAGGGGGCCAGGAGAGAGAAAAGCAACAGTAGCAACAACAGAAAAATGGGGGACTAGATCTGCCTGAAGGTCAAGGCAGCCTGAGACCCCACTGAGGACAGAGAGGACATTGACGTATTATAGGGACCACACTTGAGGCTTACGTTCCCTGGGGTCATCTCTGCCTCAGCCCAGGTAACACAACGCAGAGGGTTGCAGCCACACTGGGAAATAGCCTGCTTTTAGCTGGCGAGGTCTTTTATGTTTCCTGAGGTTGGTACCAGTAAGCAAGGGCGTGAACCCATCTCTCTCCACCACTGGGACCATCTGACCTGAGTCCCTGGGCCCAAGCATGACTCGAGCCAAGAGACCTATAAGAAGCGCTGGGCCTTGACATCAGGACACTCTAACTTTGGGGAGAGCTTTGAACTAGGGTCCTCTTCTCAGAGCTGGCACCCTGCGCTCTTTTGGCGATCGAGAGCCCCCATCTCCGGCCAGTTTTATCCCCCGACTCTGCCGCCCTAGATCCCTAACTCCCTGGCTCTGGGCTTGAGTCCACATTCATTATTCATTCTCCACTCACCCGTTATTTACTAAGCACTTACTCTGACCTGGCCCTGGGTTAATTAGGCCAAAAGGAAGCAAAACAGGCATGGTCCTGGCCCTCAGGAAGCCAATGGGCTAACACAGTGATTTTCAACCTTATCGGAATCAACATCTCTTTTTTATCATAAGTGTCTTTGGTTGTACCCCTTTATTATCCTGAAATTAAAATCATAGATATAATAACCTGCATGCCTACATACGTTCGAGAAGATCAAGAAATCTCCTGCCACACAAAGAGGAAATGAAAGTAATCCTTAATCAACTACAATATATTTAAATATGTAAAGGCTCATGCAGGACGGCACTGAAAAGCTAAACGAAGGAGGCAGAGGCTTGTGCTTTCATCTAGAAGCCTCACAAAAGCAACAACTACAAACACAAACTGGTAAGGGATGTTGCGTGGACGACTCTAATTCCAACAGCAACATCCCTACTGTCAATGTGATTTTTGAAATGGTGAACGACTCTGGATAAACCTCAGGGAGAAGAAAAAAAAAGTTTGATCTTCCCTCTCTGCATACAATACTGTCATTAAAACTGTGTGTGGAGGTGGGAAAGCAAAACCTTTTGTGCATATATGTAAAATATTTACAGGACACGTTCTGATCCTTAGAAGGGGGGTTTCCACGTCCACGGAAGTCCAACAGAACATGTGAAAATCATGCGGGGTGCTGGACTGTTCTTCATTTTGCAAGGCTGTCCTGGGCAGTGCAAGACATCTAGCATCTCCCTTTCCTGTCCACTGATGACCTTAAGAATTTCCCCGAAGTCCCCTAGGGGGCAGTATCGACTCACTTTCGAGTCACTGGTCTAGTCTTTCAGCTTCCGTAGAATCGGGGCTTTGTCTGGTCTCCCCAGATTCCCATCCCCTTCACCCCTGCCCCCAAGGGAGGGAGTCCCGTCCTTGCTACCAGTGTCTGCTGGACTCGGACTTGTAAGCCTCACCCCCTCTTGATCGGTTCGAATAGGCTGGGTAGGACTGCTGCTTCAACCGAAGGCAACTGCTTGTCTGGATTACAACCTGTCGTTGCCACTCCCTTTGGGTGACCTCACTGAACTCAGGTCTGGCAGTAGAGTCTCCTACCTCATGCCAAGGGTGCCGCTACTTGCAGATGGCAGCCCTTCAACCCTGTAGCTCAGCCCCCCTGGCCCCCCTGCATCCCCACCCTGGGCTGTTGGTAATCAGTAGGACAGGTCCAAGTACAGCCAGGTTAGAACTTGGGTCTCACCAGATCCCTGTGGTCTTTTGCCCGCTGCTAGGTTCCCTTAGGATACCGAAAGACAAAAGCATTCTCTTCTGCAAATAGGAAGACAAAGAGAGTTGGCCACTCTTGGGGCTTTCCTATACCAGTCTTTAAACAGCTTTCTCATCAGCATCACACAGCGAGTTCCCAAACGTTTGAGAAGCCAGCCTAGTTCCCTGCAGAGCACTATAGCCAAGAGTGTGTGCTCTGGGATCAGACAGACGTTGGGTTCAAGTCCAAGGTCTACCTCATACTGCTGAACGACTTTAGGAGCTTCACTTAGACTCTCTGAGCTGCAGTTTGTTCATCTGGGAAGAGACGGCAATAATAATAGTACCTACCTCCATAGTGTCCTTCTAAGGATGAAATGAAATGAATGCCCATAAGATGCTTAGCAGAGTGCCTGGCACACAGCAATCCACCCGAAAATGATAGTTATTGTTGCTGTTCTGGGAATTACATGGTGTGCACTCAAAACTGGCTTTTGCTGACTCTACTTGTCCCATTCTGCATGTTTCCACTTCATCTTCCAGACCAAGTTAGAAGTTTTTGTGAGGCTGACCAGGATGGGACTGCATCTGTGTTGAAGTTCTATCTGCTGAGAAATACCAAGCTGGAAAAATCTTAAGGGCTCTCATCACCCAGGCAAAAAGAATGCTTTTAAATTTTTTGTATCCTATCTCATCCCACAAAGACAATCTGAGAAGTCGTCACTGAGCAGACCAGAACTGGGGAGCAGGATTAATTAGGAACTATATTTAAATATGGCACCCACTTTCTTGTCTGAATTGGTGTCTGGCAAAGTTGGCTGCATGGTTAATCACCTCAAGTCGTGTCTGCATGGTGCCAGAGATTTTGGAGGAAAAGGGAAAAACACAATCAATCATCCAGGTGCCAAAGAGAGCATTCAGCTCCCGTACAGAGGCGATATTAAAAAGTCATCTCAGTGCAAGCAGCTAGGTTAAGGCAACAGACATCTTGAAGGTTCTAAGCCGTTTGTTTAGCATTAACAAAGGGTCTCGAACAACCCAGAAACCACTGAAGGGAACATCCAGACATCCGTTAATCGGTCAATATTTATTGAGCACCTACTATGTGTGTGCCACTGTGCAGGCTCTAGAAAGCAGAGGAATATAAGAATCAGTCTAGAACCTTCCCTTGAAGGTTGCTATCTAATTGGGGAGTGGTGGGAGGGTGGCGAGAACAAATCCCTAGACAAAGCAATAGAAAGCCCATCAGCTAGGTCTTTCAGAGTAGGCTAACATCCTTTAGTTGCTGTAATTACAGTCTCACAAAATCAAGCAACCCAGATGTTCTGCTATTTGGTGAAAGAAAAAGACAGTTGAGCTTACTGAGGTGCCTGTTTGACTTTACAAGGCCTCAGATAGAATGGTTCAAAACCAGATCTGGTGTCTGGCAGATCTGGGCTTAAGTACTGGCTCTGCCACTTTACCAGCTGTGTGACGTTGCCCAGGTTGCCTAACCTCTCTGAGCCAGTTTCCCCCTGTGGCAATTGAAGGTAATGACAGCACTTCCTTCAAAGGACTGTTGTGAGGATGAAAAGAGATACCTTATCTGAAGCACTGGGCATAGAGCCTACCTCATAGTTAATGTTCCCGAAAAAGGCAGCTTACTATAATCATTAAAAGAGAGAAAATGGCCATCACTAGCATTGGCCAAAGACATCTAGAAAGTCTGGAAAAAAAAATTCCAGCCTCTCCAACTAGCAGTGAGGGCAGGTTCTCCTCCCCTCCTTGGAGCACTAGCATTTTCAGGGAAGAGCCAGCCAGGCCTGGTAAGATGGGGAGGTAAAGAAAGCATTCCCACGACAGCTCCTCCTCCCCCAGGTTAATCTGGCTTTTATGCTGCCACCTACTCGCCCAGAAGGAGCTCCCTTCTGCCGTTGAGGCCCCTCTCTGGGAGCTCTTGGTCATCCAATTTCAACATTCCTCCCTTTACAACCTCCCTTTGCAATTTGACATCCTACATCTCCTTCCCTGAGGTATAACAACACAAGAAAGGATAGAAACATTGTAATGTGACCTTTTTAAAAAGAATGACCTGTATGTAAAAATCCATCAGCACCTCTTAAAAAATGCATATACACAAAACCCCACAAAAGGCTCTGACTCATGCTTGGGAGAAGCAACGGGCACACCTGAATAGATTTTTCTAATTTGACTGGCAAAAATGTATCTTTGAATCTCCCATCACAGTATGTAGTTTCTGCCCCAAAAGGAAACACTTTGGGTTATTAGGAGAAATCATAATGGCTGTTCCAACAGAATGTGGATGACAGAATCTGCTTCTGAAAATGCTACCATGTGTAGTATTTTGTTGTTTCCTGGTTATTAATACAATACATTTTTGCCTCTGAGTCAAATGTTTTTACTTATGCCAAGAAAAATCGTGAGTTACAGGAAATCTAACAGGCTTAATTAGTGAGGAGTTTAATTTAAGCCAGTGGTTTGCAATCACCCAGCCCAAGTCAGGCTCACTCCCCGCCTTTAATGGGAAATAAAGGGTCAGAAATGGTCTTTAGCAGCCCTGTTAGAGAAAAGGCGCACGAGGGGCATACCAGCAAGACTGGCTCTCCTGAGGTAAAAATGGCAGGTTGAGGTCACTGTGATTATCAACAGCACTTTTTGCATGATGCAGGTTACTATTACATGTGTTACCTGTTGCTTTGCTTTCAACTTTCTGTAATTACGGTTTCTTCTGGTCAGATTGTCTGCTTTCCCTGCCTTTTACCAACCAGCCCACTTGGGAGAAAGTCATTCATAGCCCCTTGAGTTTGCCCTGTAAGTGTATTTTAAAAAGCAAAGCTTCTTAGCCCAGCCAAATGAAACTGATTAGAAAAGTTCACCATAGAAACGGGAGACCTATTACGTGTAATGGCTTAGCTCTCTGCAGCCGGATCCTAAGCGTTAGGCCACAATTTCAGAATGAAAGAAACTTTAAAGGCTTCGGAAGATAGCCATGAAGACGATTAAGGGATTGGAAAAGAGGCTCTAGGGGAAAAGGTGAAAGGTATTAGGATTAGGAGGACGGTTTAGTGCCAAGAGAAAAAAACAAACAAAAAAGAACGAGGTAGGCCGACCAGCTGTTCTTCCTTGCTATTGATGGCACAGAATACATGAATGGCAGCACGAGATACTTTAGGTTAGATGCAGGAAAGAACTTCACAACAATGCATCTCCTTCAACACTAAAGGCCATTCATTCTTCAGTCCTAAAACATTGGTGGAGCCCCAAGCACATGTTGGACTGTGTGCTGGGCGCTGGAGAAGTTCACAGGTTAATGAGGGAGAGACCACAAATAGATCATTACAAGACAGTGGGATGCGTTCTGTAGTAAAAGGAATTTGGAATGCTTTGGATTTTAAAAAGGCTAGAGGGTGCACATAGCATAATATTATATATCACCTCCAGTGGGGTCTGAGACAGCACCCAGTAATCAAGTACATTGATATTTAGGGAGCAAAAACACATGAATATTCACACAGGGTGTGATAATGAAAGACTATAAATAGACTCATGCCAGTTCAGGTTTTGCTGCCAAATGAGTTTGCCATAAACTTACAAAAGGCCCTCAGTTTTCAGAGCTTTGGGGGCTTGGGAAGGACAGACATGGGAGTGTGGATCTGTGTGCAGGGAGTCTGGTCTAGCAGCAGGACTTGAGAGAGACTGGGGACTTTTGGCTGTAGGCAGAGCTTGTGTCTCTAATGTGCTCTGTGGCCTCAGGACCATGGACACATTTTGAGGAAGATGGCTGTGTGTGTGTGTGTGTGTGTGTCTGTGTGTGTGTGTGTGTGTGTGTGTGTGTGTGAAGCAGGGGGAACCTCCTCATTACCCCTCAGGTCAAGCCCACTTTCCGGGCCTATATATAACGTGGCCCCTGGCAACGTGTCCCGAAGGAATTCACCAAATGGTCAGTCATTGGTTTTTGTTATGATTATGACGATTTCAAATATTTGGCCCCATGGCCCCTATGGGCAAGGCCACAGAATTTCAGAAGCAGCATCCACCTACTGCGTGGATAATGGAGCTCCTCGAGACAAATTGAAAAGCCTACAGGGAGGGCCACCTGAGCGCCTGCTTCTCTGGACCGGGGAACACCCAGTTACCCTCTACCAGCCAAGTGGCTTCACTTAGGGGCTAACCTCCCTTGAGGGGGAACAGCCAGTGAACCCTGTCATACCCTCAGAAGCTGTTTGCTTTCTGAAGGAAAGGGGGCAGTCCTTGAGCTTGGTCTCCTCTTCCCAGCCATGAAGACGAGACCCCTTTCAGGGGCCGTTTTCTGCTACTACCCACATACCTGCAACCGTCACCTACACCTAAAGCTGAGAGACACCAAGGCCCTCTTTCTGTCTTTAGACACTCCACCCCCCCAAAAAAAAGTATGGCCTCCTCCCTGGTCCTCCTGTCTGCCCTCTGGGAATCCAAGCCCACAACATTTCAGGAGGAGCTCAGCCTACAATCACTCCCTCTGAGGCCTGGCTTCCCAACCTTGGTGATTCCAGAGTTCACATCTGTTGCAACACACAGGGCCCACCCTAGGCAAAGCTGAGCCGGAGACCCCCCCTGCTTGCCTGGCTTTCCTCTTCCCTGGACAGTCAGCTCCCTATAACCCTTCCCTCTCCTCCCCCTGACCGGAAAGGCTCTGATAAAGGAATCTGCGCTCATATATAAATAATAACCCTGCCTGGCCCAGGCATCCCCGCCAGACCACCCTGGACAGATGGTCCCAAAGGAATCATCCACTGATGGTGGAGATGGTGGCAGCAGTCATGGGCCAAAAGGAGGTGTCTGGGGGCTGGGGGGGACCTTCTCAGCAGCCATCAGATTACGATATGGGGCCATCAAGTCAGCCCTCACCATTCTCATTGTAAGCTGGACTGCGGTGACACTCTTCAGAGGAGTGAACTCTGTTCTCTGAATTCAAATCAGCTCGTGCAGTCAGACAGAATCAGAGAATATCTAGAAATGGGATTGGCCCCAGGACGTCTGACGGGTAGTTGTGCTAAAAGTTGAAGATGCTGGAGGGAGGCACTGGGAAAGGAAGGGGAGAGTTTGCCAAAACCTGTTGGGGGACTTCCCTGGCAGTCCAGTGGATCAGACTCCGCGCTCCCCATGCACGGGGCCTGGGTTCGATCCCTGGTCGGGGAACTAGATCCCGCGTGCATGCCGCAACGAAAAGGTACTGTGTGCCACAACTAATACCCAGTGCAGCCAAAATAAATAAATAAAATACTAAAAAAAAAAAGACCTGTTGGTGAGGTGAGGAAAGAGCAGCGGGGGAAGAGAAACCTGGATGGCTGGGTGACAGTGGGCAGGAAAGAGTTCACATTTTTTGAGTGCTTATTTTGTACTAGACACAGTTGCTGTGTTGTCTCGTGTCATCCTCACAACCACCCTAGGAGATGAGAAGTAGTATTAGATCCATTTTACACAGGAGGAAACGGAGGTTCACTGAGGTTAAATAACCTGTGGCAAATCACACAATCCATCCTGGAATGGTGGAGCTGAATTCAAACACTTGTTGGTCTGACTCCAGTGCCCTCAGCCCTCTGAGGGAGGGGCCCAGCATCTTGGGGTTGTGGGAGGAGCCTCCGTGGTGTCTGTTGAAAGAGGTGCCCAGACAACCTGCCCCCCCCCTTCACCATAACACAGGAGCACCCACACAGCTCCTGCGGGGGCCACCCACCCCTGGGTTAAAAATTGCATTCAGGGAGGGAACCATTAACATGTAAACATGTGCTCTGGAAAAGGTTAGCACAGCCCAGAAGTCAAGGTCTTAGAGGAGTTGGGAAGGACAAAGCTCCCAATAGGATGGGCTACCTTGTAGGAGCCATAGCGGCGGCTTACAGGGGTGGGTGACACTGTGGCACTGAGTCCCCGAGGTACGCTGGGAGTCTGAAGACACCGAAGACAAACTTGACTTAGTCACCGTTTTACCCCGTCCTCCATACACACAAAGGAGAGAAGGCATTGGAGACCAACAGCCTAGGTCAAATCATGGCTTTGCAACCTCCCAACAATGTGACCCTGGGCAAGTCACCACTCTGAATTTCCATTTGCTCATTTGTAAAATAGGGATGGACATTAAAACATCTCCTTCAGCATGAGATCATGCATGTAGGACATTCAACACGACGCCTGGTACTTAGTAGAAACTCATTGGGTATCAAGTCCATCTGGCCTGTTCTCACCACCTCTTGGTGGAAAAGGGAGACCAAATTTGGAAGCCCTGAAAATAGCCTCTGAAGATAACTGGGGACTAAGACATTCTTTAACTCATTCAATGTGCAAGCCCTGAATCCCTCCTTTCTATCCTGGAGGGTCAGACATGAAAAAAAAAACCAGTCTTTGTTCTCAAGGGGCTCACGCTCTAGTGGGCAAAGATCCAACACACTACTGCCATGCTATGGAACACATTATAATAGAGGCAGATCTAGGAGGGCTAGGGGGACTCCTGAGGGTGCTGAGGAAGCTTCCCAGAGAAGAGATCTGAGCTAGAACTTGCAGGAGAAGTAGCAATTGTTAGGCAAGCAGGAAAAGAAAGTATATTCCAAGTGAAGAGAATAGCATATGTTAAGTAGCAGAACATGGCAGGTTTAGATGGAGCTGGAACGGTGAAGATTGGTGAGACATTACCCTGGAGGAAGAGTCAGATGGGGTAGAGGATTCTTGTGCAGAGAGAGATTATATTAAAAATGTATAATAACCAGTGTGGCATAGGCATGAAACACTTAGAAGAAACCCTGTGGCCATAAACAATAAGTAAGGCCACGATGGGGCCTCTCAGGAAGGGATTCCTCATATTTAGAACAGTTTTGGCCACTGAAGTGAATATAGGTGGATAATTCACACATTCGCTATTACTGAGGCTTCCATGCTGTTTGAATGTTTAGCCTGACATTGACAGCAATATCTGGCATACAAGATATATGTGCAGTGGCACGTAATACTGTTTTACAGAAGCAATTTTCTAAGTTGCATCCATATCTGTAGAGAAGAGATTCTTTACTATCCTGCCAGAACTTGGGTGCCTATTCAGCAAACTGCCAGGGAGGAAGAGTGTAGTATCTTCCTAGCTTCCCTAAGCGTGTAGGCCACTGCCACACGTGTCATCTGTCCCTAATCAATGTTGAATTGCTGTAATGTAGTCGGTTGAATTGAATGTCTTCCCTCTGAAATTTGATCCCTGTCAATTTCTTTTAAATGTCTTAGCTAATCATTCGAATTAACTCACCTCTTCCCCTTCTCCTATTCGTTGCCTTTGCTAATAATAATGATGTCAGATAGTCTTAGGTTAGAGAAGGAACATTTCTTAAGTTATCTTTGGACTTCATAGAGCTCCCTCTTCGTTAATTATCTTCTGATTCCCCCTGAGTCATCCATGGTCATCCCACACTATGGTCTGATGCTAGCATGGATTTTATTGTCTGACCTGTTGTTTTTCTAAGCCTCCCAAGTGAGAGAATCAGTAATGCAGCCTCACCGCACAACGGGGTTATATTAATCATTTATTTGTAAGGGAGCCAGGTCACCTTTCACGTCAGCTCTCCTAACATGTCAATTTTTAACACGTCCAACATGAAACAGCCCACAAACAAATCAGTTCCATCTAGGTAAGGGCATGCAAGCAAATGTTTTTAGAAAATTAGTAAGAACAAAAATGATGGTTTTTTTCACTGTAGTTTAGTCCTAACCAAGTCAATGTGACCAGGGTCATCTCCACCTGCTGTAGGTCATGAGGGCAAATTCAACATTGCGTCTGTAGGAAGTGAGAGCCCAGGGTTTAGGCTTTGGAGCCAGACCAGCCTCTGTTTAAATTTCAGCTTTACCTCTTGCTTGCTGTGGGTCTTAGGCACGTTTTCTAACCTCGCTGGGTCTAGGTAAGTTGGGGATAAAAATACCTACGTGTGGCGTTGTTGTGAGGATCGAAGGTAAGGGATGGAAACTGGAGGGTGCTCAGCACAGTGCCTGGCAGCGAGCAGACATTCATTAAGTGGTAGTTATTATTACTGTGAGTCCATTATAAAGCAGAAAGAACTCGAGACTGTGAGTCAGGAGTCAGGGGCCTGGGTTCTGTTCTTAGCTGTACCACTAATGAGGCAAACACACTGTCTCCTCTCTGGACCTCGGACAGTCTGCAAAATGAGGAGATTTGCTGAGGGGTGGCTAGTGTGTCACATGGGTTCCACCATTCTCCTCATCAACATTCACAACAGACATCAATAATCAATCACAGCACTCATTCCTGTGGAGCAAACACATAGACTTGGAATCATTCTCAATGCCGGATCCCACATAGCCTCTACTGCTCAATTAAAGTTGACAAGTGAAATGAAGCTTATTTGCCTTCCCTGAATTAAATGGCCTCAGACGTACGTTTTAGTGCAAACATTCTGTGGCTCTGTGGAAGAAGTGCTTTCTGATAGTTTGCAAGCCAACTCCAAGATGAAGTGAAGGGCTCCAGGTTCAGAGAGTGACTTCCCACCTAATGAGATGGAAACAAATAATTCAACCCAAAGGTGTAATGCAATAAGAGCAACCTGGATTTATGTCTGTTTCTTCTGCTGTGTCCTAGCTCTGTGACCTTGGGCAAATCACCTAATCTATCTGAGCCCCAATTTTCTCATCTGTAAAAACAGACGGAAGACGGTTATGTAAGATGTTAACATTCGGGGAAACTGAGTTGTCCTTGCAACTGTTCTGTAAATCTAAAAGTATTCCAAAGTTTAAAACAATGTTATTTTTAAAACGCAGGCAGAAGGGCAATTACCTTGAGGGACTGTGAAGATGAAATGAGATAAAGTGTGGAAAGCATGTAGTTCGGTGCTTTTCTTTTTTCCCCTCCCAGGCATCTCCCTTCACCTACACATGGGAACTTGCTGAACACCTGAGGAATCAGCAGGTATGTTTTCTGGACTGTGATGCCAGCAGGTTCACCGGCTTGACGGCATTGCAATTCAGCGCCTCGTTGCCAAGCCGAAAACCTGCAGGCAAGAAGGTTGGCTTTACACGGTCCTGGGATCCAATGAAGGTGTCACCCGTTGCCAGAAAGCAAAGTGGCCTATCTTTGTTGGACTCTGAGTGAGGGACGGGGGGAATGGGGCAGAGGCGTGTGCAGGGGGAGGCGAAATAAGAGAACTGGGTAGAAGAATCTGGATAAAGCTTGCAGGTAGCTAGTCAGGGAAGCAGGTTTATGCTCCACCTGCACCCTCCTACTTGCAACTCTTTCTTGCTGTCTTTGGGTAAAAGCACTTTTTTTCCAGATAGACCCTGTTAGATCCAAATAAATTGGAGGTGGGAGGCAGAAGAGCGAGTATATAATCAGCCATTGGGTTCATGTAGGTCCCAGGCCTGTTTTCCCACAATCCATCCCTTCCTCAGGAGAGGGACAGAGAGGGGAGGGGGACGAGTGGACCCTTGTAGGCTGTTTCCCAGCCTCCCAATGGAAGGCACTGGTAGAACGTTGGAAGGAGGAAGAGAGAATCTGAGGCATTTCTCTCCTTCCCTCTCTGCCTCATGTGATGTCCGCAGTAGTGACTGTGTCTCTCTTGTGGCTCCAGTTTCCACTGAGCCACCCAGCCCCTAGGTTCGAGCATAGGAGCTCCTTGCTGTGGCTAATCTCTGGGTGGCCTCACTGTCCCCTGTTTGGCACCGAAGCTCTCTCATCAGCTGGGTAAGTAATTCCCTGTGCTGAATTCCTTCTCCCTTAAATACTCAGTGGTTCCTGTTGTCCCAGTTGGACCAGACTAATCAATCCTCCACTGGCCCACAGCCAGGATTCCTTCTCTCCACTAGCCAGTTTTCATTTTGGAATGCAAGGCTCTGAGAGACTTATCTGGAAAATCTCGGTGGGAGATTAAGGGGAGTGGAAGAGGTCCGGGGAATTAGAAATGGAGGTCAAGCTCGGGAGTGCCCCGGTACCTAAGAAGTCTCTGAAACGAGAAGGGAGCAAGAACAGAAAAGCAGCGGAGCTAGTTTTACTGCTTCTTGAATTTGCCCTGTCTCGACCTGTGGGAGTCCTCTGCTTTGGCAGAGAGCAAGTCAAAGCCTAGAAAGAGAAGAGAGATGAATGCCACCCCGTGCCCCGCCCCCGTTGTGGCGGGCCTGCCTGTAGCCAGCGGCTGCATTCCAGTCAAATGGAGGAGAACAGTCCCACTGAGCCCCTCAATCAGGCAGTCACAATGGGTCACGATCAAACTGTCCCAGGGAAAAGATTTGCTTGAGGCTGAGTGGCAGGATTTCAACAGTAACAGAAACTATGCAGGACTGTCCCCAGGACTGGGGTCCCTTCACTTAATTTCCTTGCAAAATGTGTTTGGGGCTGTATGGACCCAGCTGCAGTGCTTGAGTCTCATTCATCAGCTACTAATTGACTGCGTGACCTTGGAGAAAACAGGGAGAGGGCGGTTAGGCCCTCTGCTTACCTAAGGGGACAAACTGTGAGTACCCAGTACACATCAAACTGTAATTCCAGCTAGGAGGAGGTACAAGAGCAGATGGCTGAGAAGTGTTTCCTGGTGGGGGCCAGGAAAGAAAGCAGAATGGAGGAACTACTCCGTAGTGCCCAAGAGCGTGGCTTTAAAGAAGTTATTGTTAGTTTGGATCCCTAATTTTTTGAGATGTGTCATCAAGCATGTAGAGGTAAATGACATAACACCTGGGATTCCTTTCCAAATATTAAGGCTAGGTATAAAAGAAAAGAGAAAAACAAAGGGAGAGATAAATAAAGCTAAGATGAAGAAATCTCGATAGCTATTGAATCCGGTAATGGGCACATATATAAATGGATTATTTTCCATTACAGAGTATTACAAGATATTTAGTGTAGTTCCCTGTGCTATACAGTAGGTCCTTGTTGTTTATGTACTTTATATATAGTGGTGTTATACTATTCTACTTTTGTGTGTATGAAAATTTTCATAATATAGTTTTTAAAGCATGTATTTTAGAGTCAGGCCTGGGTTTGACCACAGTCATTCAGGCAACAAATGTGTATGGAGTCATACTGGCTACCAGGCCCTGTGTTTTGACTCAGCAGTGGTAGATGGAGGGAGCACAAAAGAGACCAAGTCGGGATTCTCAAATGAAGGAAAGGCTTTTGATGTTAGCTGGCCAGGAAAAAAGGACAGATGTCCACCTCCTCTATGTAGGCTCTTTCTAATCTGCCTCTGCTGTTTCTGAAGCAACTTTCTACTTGGAAGGCCAGAGTGCTTTCTGATGAATTCTCCCATGATCCCTAGAAGGACACAGGAGCTCTCTTTTGTGACCTGTGCTTCTGTAGCCAGTGGCTGGGCAAGTAGGAAGCCCTCCCTAGGGAGGACCACTGCCATCTGGGGTGGGCTGCATTTCCAGTGCCCTGAGCAATTCACATAGGCCCACCCAATCCTCACTCCCAAGAGATTCCGGACCTTCTGTGGGACACTCCTGAGTCACATGCAAATTGCCCTTTCCCTCCCTTGCCTGTCTCTCTCCCTCACGCCTGCCCAGGATTGTGTACTTGAAATCATGTGGACAATGAGGCCATCTCAAAAGTTAGACAGACCTGCATTTAAATCCTGGCTCCACAAACTGAGTACCAGTGTGACCTTTTAGTAGGTCACCTCCATGCTCTGAGCTTCCATTGCCTCTTCTGTAAAATCGTGACAAGATGGCACCTCCCTCACAGGGTCGTGTGAGGGTTAGTGAGGAAATGCAAGGAAAGTGCTTACACAGTGCCAAGTACAAGGTAAGCCTTCCCAAACCTGGGCACTGCTATTACTGAGGGAGAGGAGAGGAAAGAGATTATTCTCTACCTGGGTGGGAGGGGGGACAGGAGCTGTAGTATCTCTGAGTCACAGTCTGATCATCCAGAGCTCCGGGCTCCTCTTTAACGTAGTCCCTGAGGCAAAAGACCTGATGCACCTCTTCACTAGGGAGAATACAGAGGCCCCGGATGAGGCGGCGGAAACCCTCTGGCCTGGGGGGCACCCTAGGATTTTAGAGGAGACCCAAGAAGGAAACCCAGTTCTGAGCTCACGCCAAAGGTTTCAGGCTAATTCCAACAAAGCACCCCTGAAGCAACCCTCACACATTCCCTGCCTTCCAGACCACAATGCTTTGCCCAGACCCCAACAGTTATCTAGAAATTGCCCTTGACTTGAGCAGGCTCTTTGGCCCTGCAGTGTTCTAGGACCAGAAGCCCCAGCCAGTAGCTCAGCATCTGGGATGTGAGGCTGGGATAGGGGGTGGCGGGCCTGCGCCAGCTGAATGAATCACACGTAGCCCCCAGCTGCTCGCCATATGCTGACCGGACATATTGAGGGATGGCCTGCTCTCCCTGAAGGCCAAGTAAGAAGTCACAGAAGCAACCTTGACATGCAGTTTGCAGATTCCACTTCCCAGGTGAAGGGACAGAAGCTCAGAGAGCTTAAGTGTATCACGCACTGCAGTCCAACTCATGTGCAAGAGCTGGCCTGCAGGCCTCCGCATCCTCCAACCAACGTTCTTGCCCTTGACTCCCCGCTGTCTCTGAGAGTAGCTTTGTGGCAGACCCCTGTCAGGCCAGGGTGGGCCATTGGCAGGATGAGGAGAGGAGAGGGATAATTCCTAGAGGAAGAATCCCCCTTTTCAAGAGCAGTGTGACTTGGCCCTGGTTTGTTTGTGCATTTGTTTTATGTATTTATGTGTAGTTCCCCTCATTTACTTATATATTTTTTAACATCTTTATTGGAGTATAATTGCTTTACAGTGGTGTGTTAGTTTCTGCTTTATAACAAAGTGAATCGGCTATCCATATACATATATCCCCATATCCCCTCCCTCTTGCATCTCCCTCCCACCCTCCCTATCCCACCCCTCTAGGTGGTCACAAGGCACCGAGCTGATCTCCCTGTGCTATGCGGCTGCTTCCCACTAGCTATCTGTTTTACATTTGGTGGTGTGTATATGTCCATGCCGCTCTCTCACTTTGTCCCAGCTTACCCTTCCCCCTCCCTGTGTCCTCAAGTCCATTCTTTATGTCTGCGTCTTTATTCCTGTCCTGCCCCTAGGTTCTTCAGAACCATTTTTTTTAGATTCCATAATTATGTGTTAGCATACGGTATTTGGTTTTCTCTTTCTGACTTACTTCACTCTGTATGACAGACTCTAGGTCCATCCACCTCACTATATGTAACTCAATTTTGTTTCTTTTTTTGTTTGTTTGTTTTTGTTTTTTTTTTGTTTTTGTTTTTGTTTTTGTGGTACGCAGGCCTCTCACTGTTGTGGCCTCTCCCATTGCGGAGCACAGGCTCCGGACGCGCAGGCTCAGCGGCCATGGCTCACGGGCCCAGCCGCTCCGCGGCATGTGGGATCTTCCCGGACCGGGGCACGAACCCGTGTCCCCTGCATCAGCAGGCGGATTCTCAACCACTGCGCCACCAGGGAAGCCCTCAATTTTGTTTCTTTTTATGGCTGAGTAATATTCCATTGAATATCTGTGCCACATCTTCTTTATCCATTCATCTGTCGGTGGACACTTAGGTTGCTTCCATGTCCTGGCTATTGTAAATAGAGCTGCAATGAACATTGTAGTACATGACTCTTTGAATTATGGTTTTCTCAGTGTATATGCTCAGGAGTGGGATTGCTGGGTCCTATGGTAGTTCTATTTTTAGTGTTTTAAGGAACCTCCATACTGTTCTCCTTAGTGGCTGTATCAATTTACATTCCCACCAACAGTGCAAGAGGGTTCCCTTTTCTCCATACCCTCTCCAGCATTTATTTTTTGTAGATATTTTAATGATGGTCATTCTAACCAGTGTGAGGTGATACCTCATTGTAGTTTTGATTTGCATTTCTCTAATGATTAGTGATGTTGTATATTTGTTTTACACTTAATCTTAGCCAAAAGGCCAAGAAACGATTACATTTGTTTTAAATAAGCACATGTTGAAGGTTTTATTTGAGTCATTCATGAGGAAATCAGAAAGATACCACAACTGGTACAAAAGAGAACTGAAAATAACACACATTCATAGTCAGGGAAGGAGTATTAAAATGAATTTACAAATGGATGAAAAACAGGAAAAACTGGTCAATATTCACAGCAATAATCAACTGTATTCCACCAGACACTGGACGTATACAATCCCCAGAGCCTCCAGAATTACGTTGAGAAGATATCCAGTCATTTCTTTTGCTCATTTCACGATCTTCTACAATTATCCGTACACCTGGAAACTGCAGAGATGTAGGGGGGTCTTGACCTGACTGGTGCTTTTAATGAAGCAGAGGAAATTTTAGAAGCGTGGGTGCAGTGATGATAGAGGAGAGAGCATGGGCCCTGGGAATATGGGAGGGAGGGACTTGAAGCCTGGTTTCTGCTCTTCCTAGTACTGTGGCCTTGGGCAGGGGACTTTATCTCACTGAGCTACAGCCTCCTCACCTGCAAAATGGGAATAAAGACTGGTAGTATCTGCCTCATCTCGTTGTTGTGAGGCTCAAGGATAAAGCTAAAGCACCTGGCACACAGTAATTGGTCAAGAATCCTAATAGCCAACATTGAATGGGTGCCCGCTCTAGGCCAGGCACTGGGATAAACAGTTTATGTGCCTTAATTCATTTATTCCTCACAACAACTAGGAGGTAAGTACTGTTATTAGCCCTTTTTATAGGCAAGGAAAGTGAGGTTCGAGGAGGTTAACTGGCCCAAGATGATCCAGCTAATTAGTGATGGTACCACTGTTTGTACCCAGGCAATGGCCTTCACAGCCCAAGCTCTTAGGTTCTCTACTGCCTCCCTGTTTCCATAAGAGATGTGGTCTTTGGTCAGAGGCAGGCACAGAAATAGAGGGGCAATATGCAAATAGCACAAATGTGGTCTTAATCCAGGAAGCAAGTTTCCTGTAAACACAGGCCCCCGTAAAGAAGTTGCAGAAGGGAGACCAAGGCCCAGGCTTTTTTTTTTTCTTTCCATATTATTATAGTATTTATTTAACAACATTATTAAAGCATTCACACTGCACCAGACACTGGTCTAGGGCTTTACACATATTAACTAATTTAAGGCCCAGGCTTTCTAATCCACCCACAACTCCCACTCATGTACACACATCACATCAAACCTTTTGATTGATCCTCCTCAGTGCTTCCCAGCCTTTTTAATTTCATGGAAAACATAGAAAAGTATATTTTTAAGGTCCAAGGGCCCTTGCTGCCCCAGGCCCCTCCCAGCCTCTCTGAGGGTTGAAGCAATCAATAGCTTGGTACATCAATTGAGTCACTTTGTTGTAACTCCCAGGTACCTTCTATATACTTCAAGCAAAATGATTTGACTGTATGCTTCCTATCAAACACAGACTCAAAACTCTGTGGAAAGCTGAACACTTAAATCTTCCATTACGTTTCAGGCTTTGGACCCCACTTCCTTCTATTCACATTAAGAGTTAGTAGATAAATAACTGCCTGATAGTTAATGTGATACTGTACATTTTTAGTCATATTATTTTAAATGAACAATCAATATGAATTCATTTGTCATTCTTTCCTACAAGCATGCATCATAATAAACTCCTCTGTGATTCACAAGAATGTAAAAATTACCCCCATGGGAATTTTATCTTAATTCAGTATTATTGGTCTTTCTAAGTGGAACATTATCTGTCGCTCTTCTGAACAGAGGGTTCATTGATAATTGTTCATTAGAGGAGAAGCATAATATTTTTCATATTTTTTTCAGCCTTTGACAAAGTCATGGGTAAAAACTGGCTGGGTCCACATGATGCCAAAAGATTTGGATGAATAAAAAAGGAAGAGGTGATATTGTTCAATGACTATGCTGTTTGGTCCATGTACTACTTGCCAACATCTGGGTGTTTGGCCTGAGAGGTTTCAGAGTATTTCCTTTGCATCCACATGTTATGGCTTTGTGTATCTAGATGGCTTCTCACTAAACAACTTGGATGCCTCTATTATGAGGGAATATATGGAAGCAACGAGAAGTTGAAAAGGGAAGGGGTAGGACAAAGGGGAAATTGTGGCAGAAGACATTCCTAAAATGGTTCTGCCACTGCCATGGAGTTGGAGCCCGAGCAAAGGAATTTGCAAATTTTCTACATTAAAGCAGTACTGGGAGGCTGCCATAATGATGTAGAAAAATGTGGTTAGTATAACACAAAACATCAAAAGGGGAAGAGAAATCATCAATATTATACCACTTATCAGAAAAGTGTTGAGTCTAAGTCGGCATCTATTAATCCATGTTTGCCATAGACCGAGGGGGTGCCCCTGAACATGATGGTTGGGGAAACAATGACTTGCCCATGAATTCAGCAGTCCAGGGCCCATGGGGCAGTCACATGGACTCTTAATACACTATTCAATTGTAGCTCTGAATTGAGTTAGTGGACATTCACAGCCTCAGTGTGAATGTGCGGAAAACCAAACAAGGGGATTTCATTCTATAAAAGCAAACCCAGAAAAGCTCGGCAGAAACACTGAAAAGTAGCCCAGAAGAACAGAGCTTTCAGCATACATTTTAGAACTACAGATCAATAGAAAGTAACTTAAAATTACAGAAGGCAAGAGGCAAAGGGAAAGAGCTTCATGGGGATTCTCTCCCCTTCCCACTCCAGAGTGAACCAGTCTCTTTTTGAAGTTGAGGCTACTCTGAATAACTATGTTCCAGCTGACAAATGTGGAGAGAGGAGAGTGGCGGCCAGCTGCTGTTCACCACTGACGCTGGCTCAAGGGTAAACAGCTTTCAACAGTCATGGGAAAGAGAGGCCTACTGCAGAAAGGGTTTTATAAGAGAGACTCGGGAAGCTTCTTTCTTGAAAGCCTTCATGGTCAAACTCTAGCTGAAAAACCAAGTTTGCCTTCTTGCCTTGATTAATAAGGCAGTCTGACTGGATTAATCGGCTGCTTGGCTAGAGGGACCAAACAATTTAGTCCATACAGCTCAACGCCTCCAGAAGCTAGACAATGATCCAAGAACTCAACAGAGCCATCTCTATTGTGCTGTATGATAGCACGTGCTACTTCTATTCAGCCCTGTGCTTTTGGGGTCTCCAGCGGTAGGGAGTCTCCTGAGACCTCATGGGTATATTCAGTTCACCTAGCTTCAAGATATATAGGAGATACTATTTGAAGATTTAAAGCTACTTCTGAGTCATTACTTCTCAAATATTTTAGTTAAAAGCAGTGCTGATGTTTTTCTTGTCGTTCTTCTATGCAATCAAATAGGTAATAAGCATTATTAGAGTATATATTTTTCATGCTATTAAATATTATTTGCACTTCAAATTGAAAAATACAACAGAAAGCTTATAAACATTTTATTTTTTAACCTGAATTGACCCTTATATTTTTTTTAAAAAAGGTTTCACAGAAATGTGCAAGGGACCCCATGTTGCCTATATTTATGTACAGTGTAAAAATTCAGCAAGTATTAGTTGAATCTTAAATCCCATCAATTTCTTTTCAAATGATTGTTTAATGTGGGCATGTGTTTTGTCTATATATCAATGTAGATATGTTGTGGCACCCTGCCACATACAGCTTGCCACATTTCTCCACTGGGTCAAGTTTGTGTTTTGTTCAAGCAGAAAAAAAACACCAGTAATGATTAATTGGGGGACAGACACACTTCCAATGCTCTGTGGTAAACAAACAAGCTGACTCAGTGTTCTTGGTGAAACAAAACTTTCTCTAAGAGCCAAGAATCAAATAAACACAGGATGTGTCTACGCTTCTCACCCTGTTCATTCCAGTTGGAATCATGGTCTGTAATGGCCTGTCTCTTCCTTCCTTCTTTCCTTCCTTCCTATCAAACTCTCAGCATAAGGCTTCTCACCCTGCTGGCTTTGAAGATTGAATACTCTTGAGGACATGGTGAATTCCAGATTAAAAAAAAAACTCTGTGTGTGTGTGTGTGTGTGCTCGTCTGTCTGTTTTGGCTGGGGCTACTGGCTACCCCCATTTGCAAGGGAATGATAAACTTCAGTCACACCCATCATCATAGGAGCAAGTCAACTTGTGGCAGAGCGAAGTGGCAGAAACAGGACAAAATCCCAGACATTTTGACTCCCAGTCTGGTGCTGTTTTGATTGTTACAAGCAGCCTCATCCACTGATAAAATGCTTCGGCATTTGGATGTAAACCAATGAATGTTTCTCAAGCCGTATTCTACAGAAAAATAGCCAGGCATTAGTAAAGGCTCCTTAGATTACTAAGTTTGAGAAATCCTGCATATTCTATCTTCCCTTGGAGATCTGCAGTGCGTGTTAGCATTTGAAAGGCTCTGAGAAGACTTGCAGTAAAGAACCCTGTCCAATTTTATTTAACTCAAAAGTTTCCAACCTTATTTGACTACAGATCTTTTTTATCCCATTGAATGCCTATTAACATCTTGTATGGTCCCATAGTGTGTAAGTTGAAAAACACTAGTAAAATAAATCAGGAACGTGTGGATTAAATTGTACTTACTATGTTTGGACACTGTTTAAGAAAATATCACGGGTACTGGAATCCAGCCCTTCTGGTTTCCTGGCCAGTTCACACTCTCCCCACTGCATACATCACATGCTTGCCCCATGGTCTTTTTTTTCCTTCTGGTTGCTAACTGTTGCTCAGATCTCTCTAATTAGCTACTCTCGAGACAACTACCTTGTTAATCTAAGGCAATGGTTCTCAAAATGTGGGCCCTTGGTCAGTGGCATCACCATTACCTGGGAACTTGTCAGAAATGCAAATTATTGGGCCCCACTCACTTCACAACTATTGAATCAGAAACTCTGGGGCAGGCACAGTAATCTGTGTTTTAACAAGCTCTCCAGGGGATTCTGATGCGCCCTCAGGTTTGAGAACCACTGATCTTCTAAAGCAAGGCTTTAAACCACTTTCCCTACAACTTCTATTATTTCATCTTGTCACTTATTTTCTATTGCCACTCAGAAAGCAGCCAAGACGAAGTTAGGTACATCGCAGGGACATGTGCCCCCTGCCTACCCCTCCCTCCCCCGATCAAAAGATGATTCCTTCAACAAACAAATCACTCATTCCCTCCTTTGATATATTCAGTTTAGGATGAAAAGCTTTGCATGAAATATGAAGAAATTATCCTTGAGCCAGCCTATCAATGCCAAGCAGCTTGCCCCACCAAGTCATCGCAAAGCTGACACTTCTTAAAGGTAACAAGACATGTTTGTCTCTAAACAATAAGCAGATTTTAACACACCCAAGTGTTTTTTTTCGTAATTCCATCTGTTTATATTTTTTAATATAGCTACTAGATAATTGAAAATTACATATGTGGCTCATATTTGTGGTCTGAACACACCCAAGTTGTGAAGAAAGGTTACACAGTGAGTTCTTGACAATCCTATTGATCAAATAAGCTGACAAATATCTACTGAGTGTCCGTTAAATGCGAAGCACTGTGCTCCACGCTCTGGGCTTTCATAGAACATAATGTGGGCACCTTGCACAATGCGATGTTACAATGTAGTTTAAGAGAGACAGTTATCACATCAAAAACTGTCCAACAAAACAAAGTAGTGATCAGAAAGTGACAGAAGAATGCAACTAAGCAATAGGCATCTAGTCTGGAAAGATACATCTTCGAAAGAACATTGAAAACTTCTACGAGCTGAACGTCTGAAGAGCAGAAAACATGGGTAGTTCTCCCTCTTTCACTTAATAGTTCTGTGACCTTGGGCAAGTCTCAACCTCTATGGGTTTTAATTGACATTCTGTAAATTAAGGGTAATGATACCATACACGCACAAAGGCAGTGAACAAAAATAGATGCACTCTTAAGATAGCTTTCAGTCTAAGTCCTCTGACTCTAGGAGATCTCAGACCGGAAAGTCTGCAGGTGCACGCTGGGTGGGGCGGGGGCGGGGGCGGGAGGTTGGTGGTGGTGAAATTAGCAACGTTCCTAGAGCGCACATGCTCTAACCCAGGGTTGCCGGGTCTTCTGATTTTTGTAGGGAAACAGAAATACACATTTTATGTGAAATTTGCCCATTACAACGTTTTGCAACTAATTCTACAATTTTTTTTAATTGGACCAAACAAAATGTGTCTGTGAGCCAGATGCATCTTGTTACATTACTAATCGCTAACCTCAGGACTAGACAGAGGCCACTTAAGTTTTCATAGGGAAGGTGGAAATGTGGGGAATTTTGCTGAGGTTGAAATGAAATGGTGGTATCAGTTTAATCATTAAGATGCCTCACTTCAAAGAGCGTCAATATTTTTTTCTCTCCAAGTCTTTGTTTAGTATTACACAGGCATGGCTGCAGTCAATTATAGAGTGCTTAGATCCCTCCTCCTTAAAGCTTTCCCTGACCACGGCAGCCCCAAGTGCACTCTCTCTCCTTTGAGTTCCCATAGCAATTATTTTCCATACAATTCATTTGTCAATTAATCACATAGTGCCTTGTGGCATCTTTTCTACTGTGGTCTTGAACTGCTATTTAAACATGTTATAATTATTTAAGTTTCCACATGTTTGCATCTTCTCTTCCCTCTAAGTTAATAAGCTCTTTGAGGATAGAGGCCAGATCTTCTTCCTTACAGTGCCCGGCACAGAGCAGAAGATTAATCTGCTGTGGATTTAATTTCAAAAGAGCATAGTAGAGAAGGGTAGTGTACCTAAGAGTATCTCTCACTTGGTTTTTAGGTCTCATCTTCTCCTCTACAGTCTGTGCTCTTTATCATATGTGAACTTGTAAATTTATATTTAATAACAATAGCTTCAAGAAAGTGAAAAGATAGCATATGGCATGAGAGAAAATATTTGCAAACCTATATATGGCAAGGGACTTTATATAAAGAGCTATTAAAACTCAATAATAAGACAACTTAATCTTAATATGTGCAAAGGATTTGAATAGACATTTCTCCAAAGATGGTGTAAGAATGACAGGTGGAAACTAAAACTTTGGTGATGAGCACACTGTAGTATATACAGAAGCCAAAATATAGTATTGTACACATAAAACTTACATAATTTTGTAAACCAACAAAAAGTATATTTTAAAAAAGAATGGCAAAATTTACAAGCAGGTCATGCAGCTCAATATCAAAAAACAATCAACCCAATCCAAAAATGGGCAGAAGACCTAAATAAACATTTCTCCAAAGAAGAGATACAGATTGCCAACAGACACATGAAAGAATGCTCAACATCATTAATCATTAGAGAAATGCAAATCAAAACTACAATGAGACATCATCTCACACCGGTCAGAATGGCCATCATCAAAAAATCTACAAACAATAAGTGCTGGAGAGGGTGTGGAGAAAAGGGAACCCTCTTGCACTGCTGGTGGGAATGTAAATTGATACAGCCACTATAGAGAACAGTATGGAGGTTCCTTAAAAAACTACAAATAGAACTACCATACGACCCCACAATCCCACTACTGGGCATATACCCAGAGAAAACCATAATTCAAAAAGAGACATGTACCACAATGTTCATTGCAGCTCTGTTTGCAATAGCCAGGACATGAAAGCAACCTAAGTGTCCATCGACAGATGAATGGATAAAGAAGATGTGGCACAGATATACAATGGAATATTACTCAGCCATAAAAAGAAATGAAACTGAGTTATTTGTAATGAGGTGGATGGACCTAGAGTCTGTCATACAGAGTGAAGTAAGTCAGAAAGAGAAAAACACATACCTAACACATATATATGGAATCTAAAAAAAATGGTTATGAAGAACTTAGGGGCAGGGCAGGAATAAAGACGTAGACATAGAGAACAGACTTGAGGACATGGGGAGGGGGAAGGGTAAGCTGGGACAAAGTGAGAGAGTGACATGGACATATATACACTACCAAATGTAAAACAGATAGCTAGTGGGAAGCAGCCGCATAGCACGGGGAGATCAGCTCGGTGCTTTGTGACCACCTAGAGGGGTGGGATAGGGATGGTGGGAGGGAGACACAAGAGGGAGGGGATATGGGGACATATGTATACGTATAGCTGATTTGCTTTGTTATAAAGCAGAAACTAACACACCATTGTAAAGCAATTATACTCCAATAAAGATGTTTTAAAAAAAAAAGGAATGGCCAACAAACACATGAAAAGATACTCAACATGATTAGCCGTCAGGGAACTGAAAATCAAAATCACAATGAGATACCATCTTACACCTTCTAGGATGGCTATAATAAAAATGACATGTAGTAACAAGTGTTGATGAAGATGCGGAGACACTGGAACTCTCATTCCCACTACTAGCAGGAATGTAAAATTGTACAGCTGCTGTGGAAAACAGTTTGGCAGTTCCTCAAACCATATGACCCAGCAATTCCACTCCTAGGTATACAGCCAACAGAATTGAAATATATAATCACACAAAAACTTGTAAATGAATATTCATAGCAGCATTATTCATAATAGCAAAAAAAAGTGGAAAACAACCCAAATATCAATCAACTAATGAATGGATAAACAAAATGTGGTATATCCATACAATGGAATATTATTTGACAAAAAACAGTGAAGTCCTGATATATGCTACAACAGAGATGAACCTTGAAAACATTATGTGAAGTGAGAGAAGCTAGCCACAAAAGACCACCTATGATATGAATCCGTTTACATGAAATGCCCAGAAGAGGAAAATCTACAGAAAGTACATTAGTGATTACCTGGGGCTGAGGAAGGGAGTTAGGGATGGGAATGGCTGCTAATGGGTGCAGGGTTCCTTTTGGGGGTGATGAAAATGTTACAGAGTAAGATTGTGGTGATGGTTGCACAACTCTGTGGCTATATTAAAAATCACAGAACTGTACACTTGAAATGGGTGAATTTATTTATTTAAAAAAATTTTTTTGATGTGGACCATTTTTAAAGTCTTTATTGAATGTGTTACAATATTGCTTCTGTTTTATGTTTTGGTTTTTTGGCTGCGAGGCATGTGGGATCCTAGTTGCCTGACCAGGGCTTGAACCCGCACCCCCTGCATTGGAAGGCAAAGTCTTAACCACTGGACCACCAGGGAAGTCCCTGTGGTTGTTGTTGTTGTTTTCTTGTTTTTTATTAAACATCTTTATTTGAGTGTAACTGTTTTACAATAGTGTGTTAGTTTCTCCTTTACAACAAAGTGAATCAGTTATACATATACATATGTTCCCATAACTCTTCCCTCTTGCGTCACCCTCCCTCCCATCCTCCCTATCCCACCCCTCTAGGTGGTCACAAAGCACAGAGGTGATCTCCCTGTGCTATGCCGCAGCTTCCCACTAGCTATCTAATTTACATTTGGTAGTGTGTATATGTCCCTGCCACTCTCTCACATCGTCACAGCTTACCCTTCCCCCTCCCCATATCCTCAAGTTCATGCTCTAGTAGGTCTGTGTTTTATTCCCGTCCTACCACTAATCTCTTCATGACATTTTTTTTCTTAGATTCCATATATATGTGTTAGCATATGGTATTTGTTTTTCTCCTTCTGACTTACTTCACTCTGTATGGCACACTCCAGGTCTATCTACCTCATTACAAATAACTCAGTTTCATTTCTTTTTATGGCTGAGTAATATTCCATTGTATATATGTGCCACATCTTCTTTATCCATTCATCTGTCAATGGACACTTAGGTTGCTTCCATGTCCTGGCTATTGTAAATAGAGCTGCAATGAACATTTTGGTACATGACTCTTTGTGTGTGTGTGTGTGTGTGTGTGTGTGTGTGTGGTACACGGGCCTCTCACTGTTGTGGCCTCTCCCGTTGCGGAGCACAGGCTCCGGACGCGCAGGCTCAGTGGCCATGGCTCACGGGCCCAGCCGCTCCGCGGCTCGTGGGATCTTCCTGGACCCGGGCACGAACACGTGTTCCCTGCATCGGAAGGCGGATTCTCAACCACTGCGCCACCAGGGAAGCCCACATGACTCTTTTTGAATTATGGTTTTTTCAGGGTATATGCCCAGTAGTGGGATTGCGGGGTCGTATGGTAGTTCTATTTGTAGTGTTTTAAGGAACCTCCATACTGTTCTCCATAGTGGCTGTATCAATGTACGTTCCCACCAGCAGTGCAAGAGGGTTCCTCTTCTCCACACCCTCCCCAGCATTTATTGTTTCTAGAGTTTTTGATGATGGCCAATCTGACCAGTATGAGATATCTCATTGTAGTTTTGATTTGCATTTCTCTAATGATTAATGATGTTGAGCATTCTTTCATGTGTTTGTTGGCAAGTATGTCTTCTTTGGAGAAATTTCTGTTGAGGTCTTCTGCCCATTTTTGGATTGGGTTGTTTGTTTTTTGGATATTGAGCTGCATGAGTTGCTTATATGTTTTGGAGATTACTCCTTTGTCAGTTGCTTCATTTGCCACTATTTTCTCCCATTCTGAGGGCTGTCTTTTGGTCTTGTTTATGGTTTCCTTTGCTGTGCAAAAGCTTTTAAGTTTCATTAGGTCCCATTTGTTTATTTTTGTTTTTCTTTCCATTTCTCTAGGAGGTGGGTCAAAAAGGATCTTGCTGTGATTTATGTCATAGAGTGTTCTGCCTATGTTTTCCTCTAAGAGTTTGATGGTGTCTGGCCTTACATTTAGGTCTTTAATCCATTTTGAGTTTATTTTTGTGTATGGTGTTAGGGAGTGTTCTAATTTCATTCTTTTACATGTAGCTGTCCAGTTTTCCCAGCACCACTTATTGAAGAGTCTGTCTTTTCTCCACTATATATTCTTGCCTCCTTTATCAAAGATAAGGTGACCATATGTGCATGGGTTTATCTCTGGGCTTTCTATCCTGTTCCATTGATCTATATTTCTATTTTTGTGCCAGTACCATTCTGTCTTGATGACTATAGCTTTGTAGTGTAGTCTGAAGCCAGGGAACCTGATTCCTCCAGCTCTGTTTTTCTTTCTCAAGATTGCTTTGGCTATTTGGGGGTTTTGTGTTTTTTGTATAGAAATTTTGTGTTTCCGTACACATGGTGAAATTTTTTGTTCTAGTTCTGTGAAAAATGCCAGTTGTAGTTTGGTAGGGATTGCATTGAATCTGTAGATTGCTTTGGGTAGTAGAGTCATTATAGTATGTGAATTTTGTCTCAATAAAGTTGTTAAAATAATAATAATAGCTAATACTTATATAGCAGCTCAGTGTGACACTCTTCTAAGTGTCCTAGATGTATTAACTCATTTAATCCTCACAAAACCTCTAGGAGGAAGGTACTTTCATTGTCCCTATTTGACAGATGGGGAAATGGAGTTACACAAACATTGTCATTAGCCTGAGGTCTCACACTAAGTAGTGGAGGGGGGATTCTGATTCAGGCCATCTCAGTCTAGATAGAGTGTTTCATTCGTCGATGCAGTGCTATATTGGACCCAAATTGTCAATGCTTGTCATCTCTCCATTTATTCTTCTCGAGCCATGATGAAAAGAGTCTGCACAGACATGGGCTACAGTGGAAAAGAGTGGAGGGAAAGTTAATTAGCAAATAAAAGGGAAAAGCCTACAGAAGACGCAAGAGGAGTGGATTTATAGACAGTCTGGCTCTGCTGTGATTTTGCAACTCTTTCTTCTGCCCATCACAAGAAGAGTATGTACCCTGTACCTAGTATGTGAGAGACTGTGTCCAATGGGGGAGGGGGGAATGTGTTAGGGTAATCCTTACAGAGAGGATTTTACAGTGATTCAGCTGGCCATGTCTGTTGCTTTCTGGGGAATGGTGCCCAAGTTCAGAGTGACCCATGAAGTAGAGTGGAGATGACTCACATTTTCCTTTTGATTCCTAGGAGGATATGGAGTAATCCTATCTGGAAGATCGCTAGGTTCATTTACTCAAGCACAAGTATTTATTAAGCTAAATACAAGGGGATACAAAATTGATAATAACAACCATTTAGTGAGTGTTCACCATGTGCTGTGCCTTTCAGATACTGACTTATTGAATCCTTAAAACATCCCTATGGGGTAGATACTCTTATTATCATCCCCATTTTACAGATGAGGAAACTGAGGCTCAGGGAGATTGAGATCATACAACAACTAAGAACAGAGTACAGATTCAAGCTCAAGTCGCTCAGATTCTAGTGCTTTTTCCACTATAACATACTGCCCCCAGCAAATACTTAATGAGCTCATACTTATACAAGGCACTATGGGGGAGAAGGTAATACAAGTCTCTTCTCCTCAAAATACTTATAAACTGGTTGGGTGACAAGATATAAACACGGTAAAAGTTTTAAAATGCTATAATAATAATAGAATAATAATAAAAGTATACTGTATATACAGGTATGCTATTTATATAGAAACAATACAACATTAGAAGAGATGATGATGATGATGTCTACTATTCATTAACATTTACAATGTGACGGGCTCTGTTCTAAAGGCTTTACAAATATTACCTCCTTTATTGCAGCTTATAGGTGAGGAAACTGAGGTAAAAGGAGGTGAAGTAATTGGCCCAACATCGTATAACATCATAAGTAGCAGTGTCAGGACTCAAACCCAGGTAGAATGCCTCCAGAGCCTAGCCTTCTAGTTATTACATTGTATTTCCATGATAAGTATGGTACTACAGTAAGGGTTTGAAAAAATGCTATGGGAACCCAAAGGAGAAGGCCATGAATTCTATCTGGGGCAGTCGGGAGTGGTTTCCCACAGGATGCAATAGTTGTGCAGGGTCTTAAAGGAGGGTAGGAATTTACTGGCAAGATAAGAGGAGTAAGGGTGTTCTGGTCAGAGGGAACAGCATGTGCATGAACTTCTGTGAAGGCCTCGTTTATCTGAGGAATGTTGAAAAGTTCAGCATGACTGGCGTCTAGAGTATGTTGGGTAATCAGAGGGTGAAGGGACTTGTGCACAGCAGAACTGATTAAAAAAATGAGCTCAAATATGATATCTACTGGGAGATTATCCCCCTTTTAAGTTTGTCCCTGATTTTTAAAAGGGTTCCTTTCCTTTCTGCAAGCTTGGGAAATGAGTTTTGCTAAAGCAAGGATAAGAGTTCTTGGGGGGAGGGGGGTTTGAAGGGTGTACTCTTTGGAAAGGAGCTGGGCCACGGTGGGTGAGAAGATTGTATTGGGGAAACCTTCTGGGAGGAACAGCCTCAGATATTCAACTGAGAGACAGAGAGACAGAGAGGCAAATACCCTTCTCCAACCTACCATTAGGTCCAGTGCAAGCAGCAGTTACTCAGCACCCACTCACCCCCCTGCCACACACACACACACACACACACACACACAGACTGGGAAGAAAAATGGTCTGAGATCTAGAGGGAAAAGCTACTAGTTGGCTTGTTTCAAATCCCAGACATAGTTCCTTAGTTGTCCCTTTGTCCATGGGTCTGGGGGAATCCTTTGGTTCCTTTGCCACGTCATTGTGCAAAATTGAGGGAGTTCTACTGTGTCCTATAGGCAATGGATCACCAAAGAAAGTCAATAAGCAGGGATGTATTAGGAGGCTCCATCTTGAGGCAGATTGAAACCTGAACTAGAGGGAGGAAGAGACTAATGGCCCAGATCAGAGAGGATATGGAATTTAATTAGCACAGTGACCCCGTCAGTGGGAGTCAGAAGGGCCTTGATTCAGGACAGCCTTCTGAGGTAAACATATAGCAACTTGGTGACCAACTGAATATAGAGGATAGAGGACTCTCGGAGATAGCCAACGAATTTGACAAACTAATTACCAGCGGGAGGTTTGTTTACAACACTTGGCTACTTTCAATATGACCTTCTAATGCTAGTGAGCTTGCCTTGGTTGTCTCACTGGGTTGACACACCAAAACTAACTACGGGTTACACCCTTCCTTCTTATTTCTTTTCTGTTTTCCTCATTTAGTCTAGCACTCAACTCCATGGTTCTCCCCTGCCTCCTTTGTAGTTTCTTTTCTGCTCTTTTAAGAAAAGGAATCAGGAAGTCTAAATGTGCCGTTTCTGCAACCCTCACCCATGTCTCCCAGACCCTGGCAGTCTTTGTTTCTCATTATCGATGGTGGTGTTTTGGTTGCTGTTTCTTTCCTCTGCAATTGGTACACTGCTTACTCACACTCTGTTCAATAAAGTTTGTCAGGACCCACTGTGCTCTTTCTTCCCAGACTTGCACATAATTATCTTGTGTTTCTGTATAGTTTGTTTCTTCTCTATCTATTTTTTCCACCTAGCCTTCTGAATTTTTGCTACAGTATTAAAAAACAAAGAGAGAATTCTGACCAGAGCACAGGCATGAAATAAGTAATTCTTAGCAAAGAATTTTTTAAAATACTCTCAACAGCATAGAGGAGGCATGGATTCAGACCTGAATCAGATTAATCTTCCTAAAGCACCTGTTTGATTATAACATTGTCCAACTCCAAAATCTGTCATTATCCCCTCAGGTTGGTGGAAAGAAGTTCAAATTTCTAAAGCTTGTATGTTCTGTCCCCAACATAATTTGACAACCTTAACTCTTACTACTCTCATACACATAGCTACACATTCCCATATTTGTACCTTTAGTCATATTATTCATTCTAGCTTTCTCCCCCTGCCCCATTCCCACCTGTTGAAACACCAGCTGCTCTTTTGTGCCTGGAAGTCCTGATGATGATAAGGAATCAGACCTGGCTTTCAAACTCAGATTTACTACTTGCTGATTGCATGATCCTGGGTAAGTCATTTCTCCTCACTGAGACTAAGGTCTTCATTGGTAAATGTGAATCATAATAATCTATTCTCAGACTTGCAGTGAGGAATAAATTATATAACATATGTTTAGCTACATCTACCACAGTGTCCATCATATAGTAAATGCTCAATACATTATCGAATGGATAGGTTTCAGGGGTTTCACAGACCACCTAAAGGTCATCCATGCATTTCACGTTAGAAATCCTTGAATTTGAATTCATCAGTATTGGGCAGTCTATCTAAATGAAAAATAATACCTCAAGAGTATTTTTTGTGTGTGCACATGTGCAAACATATGCACATGCATGTGTGTGTGTGAGAGAGAGAGTGTGTGTGTGTTGCAGGGTAGGGGCGGGGGTGGGTATTTACTTCAGCAACTACATTTCAGAGGGAGTTGAGGAAACAAGACTTGTTTTCAAAATAAGTCAAGTCAGATGCTAGGGAAGTTGAGTCACTCTAAGGAAGGCCCAGAGTGGACTCAGAGGAGTAAAAGAGGACTGTGCAGAAAGCCATGATGGGATGCAATGTTCTCTAGTTCTGAAGTCACACGTCATCACTGAGGGAAAGTGAAGAGTCTCTTGACAGGAAGGCAGCAACCTGACAGAAGACTTTTGTGACTTATAATTTAAAAGAACACTAAAAGAAGAGCTGAAAGCAGATCCTTTTTTTGTTTGTTTGTTTGTTTTGGTCTCTCATGGAGAATTAACATCACATGAAAATCAGAATCTCACCAAACCATTTACTAAGAAAGTAGACCATGGAAAGGCTCTCTCTGAAAGCTATCAGAGAAATGGAAAGCAATCAAGAATGGAACACTAGAGAACAATTCAAAGGTGCAGTAAAAAGGGGAAGGGAGTGCTATGATACAGAATATCATGAAAGAGCAAGCCTATTGTTAAGAGAAAACCAGTGAGGGGCCTCAAAATGTCGTCTGAGTGGTGAGCAAAGTGACAGGAACGGAGAGCCAGCACGAGCAGGGGTTGTGAAGAAGCTGTGCTTGCTGTTAGGAGAAGTGATGCTCCAGCAGATTGGCAGAGCCAGCAGCGGCGGGCAGCAGCCGCCATGTCAGTGTCTCTAAGGACCACTCCAATGTGTCTTCTCGGAAAACAATTCACAGAAGGGAATTGGGCAACACCCAGGGCATGCCCGATTGGTAGCTGACTGCCAGTTGTGGACCTAATCATCTCCACCATGGGGTCTTCATAAGCAGCAATTATTAATGGAAATGGGATTGCCCCAGAGAACTATAATCGCTCTAATCAGTATTACTATTCAATTCAATAAATTCAGCATAATATTGAGCCACCTGGTATGTATTCTGTGCTGTGCTGACTCAGGCAGGACCTTCCATTCATTTATTGAGCACCTACTGTGTACCAGGCACAGTTGTGAGCTCTGGGGATATAGCAGTGACCAAAACAGACAAAAATTCTTGCCTTCCTGGAGTTTACATACTAATGAGGTCAAAGAAGAATAAAAGCAAGCTATCTGCTACTGAGCATCTTTTATGTATCCGGTGCTTTATATACATTATCACATTTAATCCAAATAACAACAACATGTGAGACAGGTCATTTTCACCGTTTTACAGAAGACAAAACTGAGGTTCAAATAGATGAAAAGCCAGACTAAGATAACACAGCTAGGCAGTGAGAGAACTGACATTGGAAACCATCCATGTCTGTCTCCTTCCAAAGGGCATGGGTTTCTCCTCTTTGACTTTCTGATCTTCCACAGACCCTTAGTGTCAATTTCAGCACCCTCAAGATTTAACTTTCAGAGACTGCTAACAGCCATTCATAAATGCCAGCATTACTCAAACCAATGGTCAGAGTCAGATATTGGGGATATCGATATGAAAACACATAACCTTTGCCCTGAACTCCTCTGAGTAGGTGGAGAGGCAGTCTGGCAGAGTGCGTAAGAGCCCAGGTGCTGGGGAAAGACTAAGTGACTTCAAATCCCAGCTCTGCCTCTGCCTGTTACTACCTGCATAACCTTGGGCAAGTTATTTAACTTCTCTGCGCCTTAGTTCTCCCACCTGTAAAATGAGGATAATAGTACTACCTCATGTGCGGGGAGGATTGTGAGGATGAAGAAGATAATAATAGCATACACTTGCATACTGCTTATTATGTGTCAGACACTATTCTAGCCACTTCATATATGTTAGGTCTTTAATGACAACCAGCAGTGCTCAAAGCATAGTTCAGGGACCCCTGGAGATCCGTGAAGTCAAAACTACTTTCATAAAAATACTCCGGCCGGTTTTGCCTTTCTCACGCTCATCTTCTCACAAGTGTATAGTGGAGTTTTCCAGAGGCTGCATGATGTGTTATATGATCTTTTGATTGAATACAAAAGCAGATATGAGAATCCAGCTAGCTCCTAATAATCCAGATGTTTAAAAGATTTGCAGAAATGAAAAATAATGCTATTCTTCTCACTACATTTTTCTTTTATTTGGTTTTGGAAAATATAGTTATTTCCCATTAGAAAGATGTCATTCATATTAATGTAAGTAATGGGTTTAACATTGTTATTTTAATACATTGATAAATAATTTTTTTAAAAACTCTGTTTCAATTTCTAATGAGGTAAATATTAACAGATATAAGCCAAATAAACAAACACCCTTTGAGGTCCTCAATAATTTTTAACCATCTAAAGGTCCTGCAGCCAAAAAAATTTGAGAACCAGTCATATATAATACCTAAAAAGCATTTAGCACAGTGTCTAAGCACATAGTAAGCACTCAATAAAGCTAAGTGATTATTATTATAACACCTATAACCATAATAGGCACCATAGGATGAGTATCTTAAATGAAATTCTAAGTGCTGTGGAAGTTCACAGGAGAGAAAGCTCACATCCAGCTGAAGGATCCTGGAAAGGCTTCATGAATTAAGAGGCATTTGACATAGGCATTAAAGAATGAATAGGATGGTGAACGGAGAATTCGGTAGAGGGGAGTTGATTCCAGGTGGAGAAACACTGAAGCAGGAGAGCAGAGGGTGTGCTCTGGAAACAAGGAGTGGTCAAGTTTGGCTGAAACCAAAGCTATGTGCAAAAGAGTAATGGCAGAGAAGCCTGGAAAGGAAGATCGGTGAGCGCATACCTGTGGAGAGCCTTGAATGCCAGGATGAGGAGTTTGCACATTACCCAGTAGGTAAGGGGGCGGCCACTAAAGATCATTAGCCAAGGGCTGAGATGACATTTAGGATAGTTTGAAGAGGGAGAGGCTGGATGTGGAGGAACTGGTGAGGAGGCTATAGCCATAGTTCAGGAGAAAGGGACAAAGAATTGAGCTAAGGTAATGGCCCAGGGGATGGAGGGGAGGAGAGGGATGTGAAAGAGTATGAACATCTATTAAATAAATATTCAGTGAACTTCCATGACCTACTCTGTTTCTCTCTCCAACATTAAGGACTTCCCCACCCCACCCCCAAAGATAGGTCATAATGGACATATTTCATATTTATAGTCCCGGAACTGTGCCATATTGTAGCCAAAGAAATTGAATAGAATAGAGCATGTCAGATTTCAAAATGAATGTCCACAAGGAAATTAGGGTCCTGAAGAAAAGGAAAAAAAGTGGAGAGATAGTGGAAGTGAGGGTAGATATTAAAATCCAGACTCCCTGTACAAATCAAAATGGGTGCAGATATATGGCTCATGCAATCTAGTGGAAAGGGAAGTTATGAGATGAGCCCAAGGCCAAATGAAAAGTATTTTTTTCAAACAAAAGCAAAAGAAACGTTCCACCCGTCCTGAGTAAGAAAATACTCTGCAGCACATGGACAGAGTGGGGTGAGGATTAGTACATAACAGTTCCAGCCTTTTGCCCAGTTAATTAATAGTTTGCTTTTGGGCATTGTTTTTCTTTGTGACCACCTAGAGGGGTGGGATAGGGAGGGTAGGAGGGAGGGAGACGCAAGAGGGAAGAGATATGGGAACATATGTATATGTATAACTGATTCACTTTGTTGTAAAGGAGAAACTAACACACTATTGTAAACCAGTTATACTCCAATAAAGATGTTTTAAAAAAAGAGAGACACAAGTTAAAAAAGAAATAAATGTTACTTGTTACTTGGCTGAGGCTAAAAAAAAAAAAAAAAAAAAAAAAAAAGAAGAAGCCAAGCTATTCAGTGATTTACTGCATTGTTCCCTTAGTTCTCATACCATTCTTTCTGTACTGCATAAGGGACAAATGAAGTTCCTGGAAACCTGTGGGCATCAGTGCTCTGCTATGCCAACCATTTCACAGAATTAAGAAGAGGTAGACAGAGGTCTTGCAGACAAATAGAGAGGTATTAAGGTTCTTGCTATCCCAAGTGGCTAACATAGATAGCTTTGCTTGGCAGGCGTGAATTGTATTCTTCGTTCTGATGCTGTGAAAAGTCACCGTAGGTAAAACATTCTCCTGGCAGGATTCCAATACTGGGTTTAAACAGTCCTCTTCTGTGAGGGAGATCTTCAGGGCGAGGGGAAAACCTTGAGAGTCCCATTCTCCTTGAAGGTTCATTATTACTGTCCACTAGCGGCTCTGCTCCACATTTACCCACAGCCCACCACTGGTATTGTGCAGTGATCAGGAGGACCCAAGTGGGAAGGGGTTTCTGTATCCCAAGGTGGGTCTGGCAGACTTGTCTACTGAGCTATGAAATGCTCAAGGAGAAGCAAATGACCAAACGTCATACCTCCCCTTGCCCCAATAATAGAAAGAAAACAATGGCTAATATTTATTGAGGACTTACCAAGTGCCAGATACACTTGACTTGAATCATCTCACTGGAACCTCACCACAACCCGGCAAGGGAGGCACTGTGATCATATTGTAGGTGAGAGAACAGTGTCAGAGTTTTAAGTGACTTGTCGAAAGGCACACACTAGCTAGTAAGTCGCAGAGCCAGGATTTGAATCCACATCTGTCCGACTCTTTCTGTTATGCCTCACCACCACTAAAAGAGGTTTGTTGGTTTTTTAATCGAAATGTAGTTGATGTACAATATTATGTTAGTTTCAGGTGTACTACACAGTGATTTGATGTTTGCATACATTACCAAATGATCACCACAATAAGTCTAGTAACCATCTGTCCCCATACAAAGTTATTGCAATACTATTGACCATATTCCTTAGGCTGTATGTTACATCCCCAGGGCTTATTTGTTTTATGACTTCAGGTTTGTACCTCTTAATCCCCTTAAAGAATTTCTTTACTTTTCTGTTTTCTCCTGAATGCTGTGCTGCCTCACAGGGCAGAGCATGTTTTTGGTGCCCCAGACCATGGATCTCCACGTCACCTTGTAGAATTCTCCATCATCTGAAGGCCTTTGAGGTGTCATGTCAGCCACGTCGGGAAGCTACCCTAACCCATTTGGGATAATAGAATCTCAGATTAAGGTCATCTGGTCCAGTGCCTCAGCTCATGTTGACTCTTCTCTCTAACATCCCTCTCTAGAGGCTGGATCACTTGCGATTGAAAGCTTCCAGTCAGGGCTGTCTTCATGGGCATATGGCTATTTCATTTTGTGCTGGGCCCTGCAAATTATGCGGTGATCCTGCTTCCAGTGAAGAGAAACTCATTAGCTCAGGAGGCAGCCCATTCCATCGCTGGACTGCTCTGTCTCTTAGCAAGGGCATCCTTATGGTGTGAAGAAATCTGTTTACCCACAGTTTCTTCCCACTGGCTTCAGAGACAAACAGACTTGAGGTAAAATTTCTAGCTCTGCAACCTCCTCGCTATGGCTGTAAGCAAGTCATTTAACCTCTCTGAACCTCAGTTTCCTCATCTCTAAAATGGAGAAAGGGGTGGGGAGATGGACAAAATAGGTGAATGGGATTAAGGGGTACATCTACCGGTTATAAAACAAGTCACAGGGATGTAATGAACAACACAGAAAATATACTCAACAATATTATAATAACTTTGTATGGTGTGTAGTCTATAAAAATATCGGATCACTATTTTGTACAGTTGAAACTAATATAATATTGTAAGTCAGCTATACTTCAATAAAAATAAATAAGATGGAAATATTATTACCTTCTTTGCAGGGTTTTTTTTTAAGGACAGATAGGACACTGTAGGTAGTCAATGAATGTTAACTACAGTTAACACCATTATTACCCCTACCACGAGCGCATTGAGTGCAAAGGACTGAACACGGTACAGAACACAGATCCTGAAATGTTCCTTACCTAAATTAGAAAAATCACTTTACGTGTCTTACATTTTTGCTATTCTTCTTACCTTCCATGCTAAGAAAACTTGATATCATTAGCCCACTTATCATTTTACCTTTAAAGTACTCTAGCCAGCCTTCTAACTTGGTAAAAAATATACTTCTCAGTAGTAGCTGTAGTATTTTACCATAGGACTGCTTAGTGTTTTAATGTCATGTAATAATTTTTCATCCCTGATCTCATCTGAATCTCATAATAACTCTCTGAGGCAGGCAGGGCAGGCATTAGTTCATTCATTCATTCATCTATTCAGCCACTATTAACTGAGGCTCTGCTATGTGCCAGGCCCTGTACTAGGGGCTAGGGATACCATGGCAAACACAGCCGACCTGGTTACAACCCTCTAGAGCTTATATTGTAGTAGATTTGCAGGTAAGGAAACTAGCCTCAGTGATTCAGTAATCTGCACAAGGTCACGTGGTGAGCAGGAGGTGGAGTTTTCTACTGATGCTCATTCCAGTGGATATGCCACTCTCCCTGTCTGTCTCTTGCTCCCTTGTATCCAGCTCTAAAGCATCTTGAGTTTGCTACTAAGACTATTCTTTTTAAACCCTGCATTTAGTCTTGCCGTTAGTTTGATTACACATCGTTCCCTCTGGTCTGGTTGTTCAACATCAAGTCACCCCAGTGTCTCTGAGCTGTTTCCTGAGCTTAACCACTTGTCTGGATAACCTGTTAGCAACCCCAGAAGGAGAACATGGCCTGCATGACTTCAGCCCAGTCTCCTTAACTCCTTCCAGGGTGAGTTCACCTTTGTTTGGCTGGCAAGATAACACCATTTCCTTTTTCAAAGGCTGAAGTGGCTCCCAATCGCCCATGTATGATATCAAGTCTGAACATTCTGCCTGGCTTTCTAGGCCCTCCATAATCTGTTCCCACCCTGCCTTTGCACTTTATCTATTTATTCCCCCGCCTTTCACTTGTCCACCCCAAGCTCATTTCTAGCCAAGGCACCTTCATGCACCTCATCACTCTTGTTACCTCCATCCCACAAACCTAGAAGCTCTCTTCTCCTCTATCTAAAATAAATCCTACTCAGCTTAATTCTTACTTCCTTTAGGAAGCCTTCTTTAATGGCACCAGTTCTCAATGATCTCACCAGTAACCGAATAGTTCTATAGCTGAGTTTTAAAAATTAATTGCCAGCTTCCCTGGTGGCGCAGTGGGTAAGAATCTGCCTGCCAATGCAGGGGACACGGGTCTGAGCCCTGGTACAGGAAGATCCCACATGTCACGGAGCAACTAAGCCCGTGAGCCACAACTACTGAGCCTGCACTCTAGAGCCTGTGAGCCACAAGTACTGAGCCCGCAAGCCACAACTACTGAAGCCCAGGCTTCTCAACAAGAGAAGCCACCACAATGAGAAGCCCGAGCACCGCAACGAAGAGTAGCCCCCGCTCACCGCAACTAGAGAAAGCCCGCGCGCAGCAATGAAGAACCAACGCAGCCAAAAATAAATTAATTAAATAAATAAAATTTAAAAATTAATTGCCTAAGGACATGCTAGAGAAGACCTCATCTGACAGCCCTTCATTTGAAAAAGTCCTGGGGATTTTAATTGGCCTCCTGCTCAATATGAATCTATAGCGGTGATGCAGTTGCAAATATATAAGTAAGTAGGTAGTTGGGAGATACAATCTCAGGCTATACTAAGGGAAATATCATGCCTTGACTTGAGAGAAATTATACCTCTAATGACTCGTTAATTCATTCACTCATTCATTTAAAACACATCCATCTCTTTTCAATGTGCTTATGCTTTGTTCCAGAAACTCCACCTTTAGGAATCTCTCCCACAGAAATACTGTGCAGCATTATTTGTCTCTAGTAAGTTTTGAGATTTTCCCTTTATCCTTGATGTACTGAAATTCTATCATGATGCATCTAGAAGTTTTCCATTTGTCTTCATTTTTTCTGCTCAGGATTAGGTATAGGATTTTAACCCGAGGACTCATGTCTTATATGAGTTCTGGAAATTCGCAGACATTTCTCTTTGAACACTACTTCTTCCTATTTGTTTTCCTTATGGAATTTCTATTAGATGTATGTGGAGCTTCTTATCATATCATTTGTATCTTCTAATTTCTCTTTCATATTTAGTATATTTATAATGTGCTATATTCTATATCTCAGCTTCATTTGTTATTTCACTAATCCTTCCTTCACTCATGCCTTATTTGTAGTTTAACCTGTCAGTTGACTTTTTAATGTTTCAATGGGACTAGAACTAATGTCTTCCAATGATCATCCCATATTTTCTATATTCTTCATTTCTAGAATTTTTCTTTGATATATATATATATATATAAGTATATACCATATACACCATATTATATGCCATATACACATATATATGTATTCTGGGTTTTTTCCTCTTTAAACACACAATATTTTAAAGTCTGTTCAGATTGCTGTATTATCTGTAATTCCTTGGAACTGAATTCTCCCATTTCTGGTACATACTGACTAACTTATTGTAGTGGGTCTCTTCATGCGCTTTATAATTTTCCATGTGAACTTATCTTCTGTAGGAGCTGCATTCTGTGAGAATTTGACTCTGAGTTGTAGAGTCAAATTTGCAGTGGCCGCAAAACATGTAGAACAGTACCTGGCACATAGTACATACTAATCAAGATTTGTTATTATTTTGCATCTGGCCATTTGGCAAATCTGGTTTCAATTCACAGATGAGGCAGGTCTCTGCTGCTCCTTGGTTTGTGCAGGAAGTACAATTCTAACTCAATTCCAAGCCCTTCGAAGGACCTAAAACCTCAGCCTCTAAAGTACTCTTCTGGTTCCATTATCCCCGTGAGTTGTGACACTTCAATTCATGCTCATTGCTGTGATTTTAAGTTCCATTTTTGTTTCTGGAATCTGGGATTTTTCTTTTCTTGCTTCTTGAATTCAGCTATATATTTTTGTGGTTAAATTTTATCCAGTGTGTCCCTGTGTTCTGAGTTGCATTGCTTCTAATAGTGACCAATATTAGATAACCTAAGTGTCTGATAATAGGGGATTTGTTAAATAAATTATGATACATTCTTCAAATGGAACACAATTCAGCCATAAAAAAAATAATGAAGTAGGTCTCTATACCTATATGAGCTGACATAGAATACAGCCTGTTGTACTGTTAAGTGAAAAAAACAAAAAACAGAGATGGGTGTCTTCATTGTATGTATATAAATGTATGCATTTTTTGTACATAGAAAAGGTGCTGGAAGGATGCCACCCACAAACTATTACTATGGTTACTTCTAGCATGAATGTGAGGGATAGACTTTTAGTTCACTCTTTTTCCTTTAGTTATAATTTAAAAAATAATAATATGTAGACATTTCTTTTAAAAATCGAATACTCTCTCTTCAATTTCATCCCCCTTCTCTCCAAAAGAAAAGCTAACCAACATTTACCAAGTATTTACTTGGCCAGGAGCTGAGACAATAGTGACAAATAAGCTTCATTCCCCACCACAAGAAGCTCAAGATCTAATGGGAGAGACATGCATAAATAATCAGGGTGCTGTAAGAAATGTTCTCAAGGAGGTGGGGGAATGTCTAACTTTCTCAGAGGGAAGGGCACTCAGGGAAGCCTCACAGGGGAGCTGGGGCCTGAACAATGTGGAGTTCACCAAGTAGACAAGGGAGGGAAAATCATGGTAACAGTCAAGGGTCAAGTAGGAAACCGATGGCACACTCAGACAGGGACTGTGAGGGATGTTTAACAACGGGACTGTTTCCAACCATGTGAGCTGGGTTCAGGGAAACCAACAAAGGATGGTGAGGGACCCCAGGGAGATTTTACCACCTTTATACCTGAAGGGCCAAGAGGAGGGAGCTGTTACGAGAACCCAGAAAGAGTAGCTGTAGCTATAAAAGATGACCTTCAAAAAAGTCTGTGGCCTAAGATAGATTCTTCTAGAAGGACTCAACCAAACTGCTAACACCTCACAGCGAGGGAGACAGGAGAATAAATATCCAGACTTTAATCTGCTTCTGATCTCCAGTCTCTTGCTAGTACCTCCCATTGGCCACATTCAACAAGAATTCAGAGAAGAAAGAAGCCAGTTAATACAGTCCATAAAGGTCAGCCTCTGGAGGTACAGAGAGAGAATGTACAAGTGTGAAAAGTTGATCCACTGAGGTATCTGGGAAATCTCTGTATGTTCCTCTCAATTTTTCTGTGAACCTAAAACTGCTCTAAAAAAATAAAGACAATTTTTTTTAGAAAGTAGATCTGGAGGGGCAAATAGAGAATATTCCACATAGGCATTTTATGCAGAAAGAGCCATATGGGTAAAGGAATAAGAGCAAGAAATCACAAGGGGTATTTGAGAAGCAGAGCAGAGTTTAGTGTGACTAAATTGTTGGGTTTATGGAAAGGACAAAGGTGAGGTGATAGAGTGAGGAAGACGTGAAAGGAGTGTTAACAAACTGTTTGAGTTCCCAAATTCTTAGATTTGCAAACTGCCAGCCCATGGGACAAAATTGTCCTGTAAAAGTCTTTTGTCTTGAGTTTGAATGTGAATATCTTTAGACAACTATATGGACTCCACAGGTCCCACCACTTGCCATTGTCTCACAAGTGGTCTACCTGACCTTTTTAAATTATCTACCTGCCCCTGAAGACATTTGGAGGGGAAAATCCATATTAGAGCTTGTCCAGGGGAGAGCAAAGCACATGGGTTGGAAACCATGTCAAATTAAGAGTTTTATCCTTGCAAAAGAGATGACTTAGAAGGACATGATGGCTTTCTTGAAGTCAACCAAAAGCTAACATAGAGAAGAGGGAGTAGACTCATTTTGTCTTATCCCTTCATTCACTTGGCAAATGTTTGTTGCCTGTCCTCTGTGTACCAGGCTGCAAACAGCTGAATTAGGCTCAAAGGGTATAAGTTTCAGGAAGGCAGATTTAGACTCAGGATAGTGATTCTTAACCATTTTAGGTCTCAGACTCCTTTGCATCTGATAAAAGGTATGGGTTTTCTCCACTGAAAGATGTACCTATACACATGCCCACAAATAACGACATGCAGTTTCAGGAGATTCATAGACGTGGTGAAACCATTCATAGACTCCAGGTTAAGAATCCCTGGAGAGGGGACTTCCGTGGGGGTCAAGTGGTTAAGAATCCACCTTCCAATGCAGGGGACGCAGGTTAGATACCTAATTGGGGAACTAAGATCCCACATGCCGTGGGGCAACTAAGCCCCTGCACCACAACTAGAGAGCCTGCAGGCAACAACTAGTGAGCCCACATGCTCTGCAGTCCGGGCACCACAATTAGAGAGAAACCCGCGCGCGGCAACAAAGAGCCTGCGCGCTGCAGTGAAAGATCCTGTATGCCGCAACTAAGGCCTGACGCAGCCAAAAATAAATAAATAAATATTTAAAAATAAAAGAATCCCTGGAGAATATAATAGTCATATAACGGATAACTATGCAGCCATTGCAAAGAATGACATATACATCAAGTGAGAGAAAAGAAATGTACACAGTAGTGTGCATAGTTTAAGAAAAAGATTATATACATACAGATATGTATATATAATGTATAGGCTACCTCTAGAAAAATGCATAATAAACTGGTAACAGTGATTGCCTCCAGGAAGGGAAATTGAAGGAGATGAGATGACTTGGGCTAGTGTTCGTCAGGAAGTGACATGATCTGACTTATGTTTCTAAAGGATTTGTGCAATAATTCTGGTTTAAAAAATGGAGGGTAGCTTAGAATACAGTGATAGCAGGTGGGAGGTGCTAGAATACATTTTCCACTACGTGCACTTTGAACATTTGGCATTTTGTATCACGTATAGCTAATACCCATTCAAAAGATATTATGTATCAAAAAGAACCCTTGGCAAAGATACTTCCAGAAATTAAATACCTCCAATCGTGGAGCATTCTGCTTTAGACTAAATGGAGCTTCCTGGAAGTCCTCATGTAAACATTAAATCCACCATCAGGAATGTGGTATTGAGGAGTCCTGCACTTAGAGGGGCGTTGCTTCAGATAACAAGAGTGATCTGTCTCCACCTGAAGATGCCAGGAACCTAAGAACTCCCATTACACTTATAACCATTCTTTCTTTATTTCACAGATATTTATCAAGCACCTTTTATGTGCCAGGCATGGGGGTAGGTCCTGGAGATAGAGCGGTGACAAATAAAATCCCTGTATTCCTGAAGCTTACATTCTAGTGGTAGAGATAGACAATGAACAAGCAAGCAAATATTAATATATCAGAAAGTAATCAGTGCTACGGAGAAAAATATAGCAAGGTAAAGTAATATGAAAGCATGCAGAGAATGGCAATTTTTGAATAAGATGGTCAAGGAAATGTCACTGGTAGTGTTATTTGCACAGAGTTCTGAGGGAAGCAAGTGAGTAAGCCTCTATGGGGAAAGAACATTCAGTTAGAGGGAACAGCGAAGGCCCTCTGGGAGTTATCTTGGCATGTCTGAGAAACAGCAAAGAGGCCACATGGCTGGAGCTGAGTAATCAATGGGGAGAGTGGTAGGAGTTGAGGTCAGCAAGGTAACGGGGAAGAAGCCAGCTCCTGTAGAATCTTCTAGACTTTGACTTTTACCGTGAACAATAGAAAAAGCCATGTGTGGGTTTTTTGGTTTTGTTTTTGTTTTTTATATTTATTTATTTATTTGGCTGTGTCGGGTCTTTGTTGCAGCCTGTGGGCTTCTCTCTAGTTGTGGTGCAGGGGCTCTATAGAGCGCACAGGCTTAGTTGCCCCGCAACATGTGGGGTCTTAGTTCCCTGACCAGGGATCGACCCTGTGTCCCCTGCATTGGAAGGTGGATTCTTAACCACTGACCACCAGGAAAGTCCCCATGGGTGGGTTTTAAGCAGAAGCATGACATGATCTGATTTACATGTTTAATGGATTTTGCGATGATCCAAATAAGAAATGATGCTGGCTTGGACTAAGGTAGTAGCAGTGGAAATAGCGAGAAGTGATCAGGTTCTAAATATGTTTTGAAAGATTCCGCCCACAGTATCGCTGATAGATTGGATGTGGACTGTAAGAGAAAAGGAGGAGTCAAGGAAGACTCCAAGTTTGGCCTGAAATTCTAGATGAACGGGTAAAGAAGATTGTGGGCGAAGCAGGTCTAAGGAAAATAGTCATTTTGGTTTAGGAGAATTTTGAATTGAGAGGCCAATTAGACGGCCTAATGGTTAGAAAGATGAGGAAAACCCAGTAAAATATACTAAGAAAGAGGAGCTAGTGAAGTAGGAAGAGAACCAAGAATGTGTGGTGTCTCAGAAGCCAAGTGAAAAAATTGTTTCAAGAAGGGAGTGATCAACGGTGTCAAATGCCGCTGCTGGGTCAAAAAAAAATGAGAACAGTAAAAAGATCATTGGATTTAACATTGAGGAGATACTGTTGACCTTCACATGAGTCATTCTGGCGGAGTGAAGGGGGCAAAAGCCTGATTGGAGAGGGTTCAAGAGAAACTAGGAGGAGAAACATTTCTGCTCTGAGGAGAGAGAGAGAGAAATGGGGCTGAGGCAGAGAAAAGTTGTTTTGTTTTTTAACATTGGAGATGTTGGGTTGGTGAGAGAAAAATTGCTGATGTCTTAGAGGGAGGGGAAAATGACTAGAGCCATGACCTTGGTAAGTCCAGAAGGGGCAAGATATAGTACACAAGTGGAAGGGGCAGCCATCAGTGGAATTACAGACAGTTTGTTCATAGTGACAAGAGGGAAGGCAGAGTATGTGGATACAGATACAAGTAGGTTTGCAGATACCGCAGTGAGAGTCTGCAGTTGTTCTCTTCTAACTGCTTCTATTTTCTCAGTGAAAGAGGAAGCGGGGTCAGCAGCTAAGAGGGAGGATGGGGGAAGGGGTTTTGGAAGTTTGAGAAGAGGGAAGGTGCAAAACAGCCATAAGAGAGAGTTCAAGAATGATTGGACGAAGAAAATGTAGTGAAATTGGAGCGTAGCACGAAGGGCCCACTTGAGGTTAGTGGTCATGAATCGAAAGTGAGACTAGTTAGCATGGTTTTAAGTTTTTTCCAGTCTTGTTCAGCTGCTGGGGCAGGTTTGGAATAGACAGAGAGTTGGATTTAACCAGGATTAGGTGTCTGTCACTCAACTAGGATGAGGGCAGAGAGAGGCAAGGGAGGCTAGGGCGTATGCAAAAGAGTGAATATAATGATGGATATCGGATCTAAACTGTACAAAGAAGAAAACGACGACACTAGGGGACTGAGGAACAGTTCAGCACATAATTGTTCTCTTGTTACTTTTATCATGTGAGGGCTAAAAAGAGCCCGTTCCTGTTGGCAAGTAGGAGAGCACAAGAGACCTTGAGCACTGTTCTTATAATTGTATTCCTTGAAACCACTAGCCCCTCCCATCACCCTGTGAGTGAAGTCACAAAACTTCGAAAACTGCATGTCACCCGTCCCTCTCTTGGAGATTCCCATTACCTGTTAACATATCAAGGACTCTGAATATTCTTGTACTTGGGAAACCACACTTGACCAATCCAGTGGTTCACAACTTTGCCTGTTCATAGGGCTCTTTCTTAATGTAATACTATCAACATCAATCCCCAGGGACTCCATGGAACACACTTTGAGAAATACTAATTTAGGAAGCATGTTGGGGATAGGAAGCTGAGTTTTAGACCAAAACCTCATTCACTGCAGCCTTTCTCCAAGGCAGTGTGTGTGGCAGGAACCCATGCCCTCCCCAGGCCATCACACTATGCTGCAGCTGAGCCTGCCCTTGGAGACTGGGGCTCTAACCAGTCCCCTACAGCCAGAAAAACCCCTGATATTGTCAATACAGCTGATTCCCTAGTTTCCATTCAGCTGTAGCTCTCTGATGTTATATCTTCAATAATTCAAGAGACATTATTGTGACAATGCACTGGAAGCGGCATGAACGTTTATTAACCACTTCCTTGCATCGGACACTCTGCTTGGCATTTCACATATATTTTCTCACTCACTCTTCACAATAACACGGTGAGAAGGTATATGCTATTAAAAAAACATTCAGGAAAATCACCAGCAACCAATTTTCTTCAGAAACTTGTTGCCTCGAAGAAGGGAAATCGGTTTAGTCGGTAAAAAGCGATGTGTTTGTGACAAACAGATTTGAAGTCCTAGGAACTTCATAGAATCTGAATGTTGGAGCTGAAAGGGACCTTAGAGATCAATTTAAGATATTAGAGAGAGGTTACTGCATTCTCCTCGAGAGTTATTACGTAAATTGTCTCAGGAGAGAAGGATTCAGAAATCCTGCCATAACTGCTTTGATTTAAATCAAGCCATATAAAATGATATTGTCCCATAAACTAAAGCCTACTGATCATGCAGCAAGAATGTAATATTGTAATTGGTTATTAGCTGGAATTGCAAATGAACATTTCGAGTTTGATCTGTGTTTCCATGCTGTGGAAGCCTGATTTCACCAGAATGCAGTGGTCCTCAAACCTGAGTGTGTATCAGAACTATTCCAGGTACCTGTTTTAAAAGGCAGGTTCCTGGACCCCATCTTCAGAAATACTAATTCAGTAAGCCTGGTTTAAGGGCCAAGAAATTGGCACTTTTAACAAGCTCTCTGGGTGGTACTCAGTGATCCGTCACTGTGGGTAGTCCATAGACTGACCACAATCTGGGAAACACACCCCAAAGGATAGTCTCTTCCTAATCAAGGTGTGAGCAGGCCAGTGTCAACAAGTTAGCTGGGGCAGTTGCTGTGCAGAGATTGAGAAACGGTTTCGATGTCTCCACTGTCATAATAGCCCCTCACCATCATCCCTGTGAGTAAAAGTCAGAAAACTTTGAAAACCCTGTGTCCCTCAACCCTCTCTTGGAGATTCCCATTACCTGTTAACATATCAAGGGCTCTGGATATTCTTGTACTTGGGGAAACCACATTTGACTAATCCAGTTGTTCACAACTTTGCTTGTTCATGGGGCTATTTCTTATGTGATACTATCTACCTCCATCCCCAGAGACTAATACTCCATGGAACACACTTTGAGAAATAGTAATTTAGGAAACATGTTGGGGATTGGAAGCTGAGTTTCTACTGTTTCTGGATCCCCATTTTTCTACAGAATCTCATCTTAGTGTTATCATGAACTCTTAGAGACATCTCCTTCCCTGTGTCTGTATGATGGGGGCTGAGGCTCGGGAGCGAACACAGTAGGTGCTATGGAACCTTTCTGGGACATAACACTGAGGTAAAATAAAAATTCCTCTTGTAAGCTCTTAAGTGATTAGAAATTATTCTGCATACCCAGAAGTCTGTGGCATTTCATTACATTGTGGTCACTTATATAGTAAAGAAACGGGCGTGGATTGCAGGCTGTGGGATGCCTATACCCTGAAGGGATCTTGGTTCTGAGCCAAGATACAGTCCTCAGTTTCACAGATTCTAAAACTCAATTTTGTCTGTTTTAACCAGGGAGTGATTAGGCTCTGGGGGGCAAATTTCACACAATCTAAACTCACAAGGCAATGTTTGGGAAACCAAAATGTCAATTTATTAATTCATCTTGATAATTAACTACAAAGAACACCTATGTCAACCAGTGCATCCTCTTCCCAGTAGGAAATCTACTTAGGAAAGCAAATAAAGGCAAAGCAGAAGGCTGTTTGGTGGAGGCAGCCTGATCTAGTGAAAAGAGCCAGAATTTTAGAGTCATACAGATCTAGGTTAGAATCCCAGCTAGGCTACTTGTAGTGAGTTGAATGGTGTTCTACCAAAAGATATGTCCAACTGGAACCTCAGAAAATGTGACTTTAGTTGGGATAAGTGTCTTTGCAGACGTAACTAAGCTAAGGCTCTCTATATGAGGTCATCCTGGATTAAGGTGGGCTCTAAAGCCAATGATGAATGTCCTTAAAAGAGAAAGAGAAGACTGAGACATAGTGGAGAAGGCCATGTGAAGACAGAGGCAGAGATGGGAGTGATGCAGCCACAAGCCAAGCAAAGTCTGCAGCCGCCAGAAGCTAAGAAGAGGCAAGGAATAAATTCTGCCCTAGAGGGCTTCCCTGGTGGCGCAGTGGTTGAGAGTCCACCTGCCGATGCAGGGGACGCGGGTTCAGGCCCCGGTCCGGGAAGATCCCACATGCCGCGGAGCGGCTGGGCCCGTGAGCCATGGTTGCTGAGCCTGTGCGTCCGGAGCCTGTGCTCCGCAACGGGAGAGGCCACAACAGTGAGAGGCCTAAGTACCACAAAAAAAAAAAAAAAAAAAAAAAAATCTGCCCTAGAGATTTCCAAGGCAGCACAGCCCTGCCAACACCTTGATTTCAGATTCTTGGCATCCAGAACTGTAAGAATAAATTTCTGTTCTTTCAAACCACTAAATTTGTGGTAATTTGTACGGCAGCCATGAGAAACTAATACCATTCATTTAGTTTTATGGGCTTGGGTAAGTCACATGACTTCTCTGACCCTCAGTTCCCTCAACTGAAAATAGGGCTAATCATAGAACTCTATGAAATCATAGGGTTACTGTGAGGATTAAATCAGTACATTTATGTAAAGTGCTTGGTACAGAATAGGTGCTTATTATATGGTAGCTGTTGTTACTGGTGAGTGAAGAGGTTTGTAGAGGGTGTGGGATGTTCTGAAAAGATGGAGTCATATCGTTTATGGACCCTCCTGCCACCATCCATCCCCCATCAGAAAGACAGTAAATATATCAGCAGGTCAGAGCATGGCATGAGAGAAACTTCTTTCTAAATTATTTTTATTTTTGTTTCTATAATGGTTAAATAGCTTGCTCGGCCATATCGTATCATGAATCCCTTCTTGGTTTTGATGGGCTTTCCCAGCCATAGCATTTACAAGGCTGCAGTAGGGTTTTTCCACTGTTTACATTTTAGAGCATTGCCTCTTAATGACCTCTTATAGGGAGGTTCCTTATCTTATCAGTACATGCTTTTTTGTGTGAGCAAACAATCCCATCTCTACAGTGGGCAACTTTCCGGTCAGCCTAACTCCTTGAGAGTGGCATTTTTCTATCCTACCGGTTGTCCTGAGCTCTAGAGTTGGGAGCCTTCTTCCCTTTCAGTCTGTAGCCCTCTATCTCCATTTTTCAGAACGCTGTGAATTCATAGAGCTATGTCTACTTCCTCACCAACCTGTTTGTAAACAGAAAACTCTTTCGTTTCTCTATCTGATATCCTCCATTCCCACCCCACAGGGCCCCAGCCAGTGTTAGCTCTGGGAGGCCAGGGAGATCATGCCCTATTCATCTTTGTAGATAATGTCTTGTATACTGCATGGCATATGGCAAATATTTGTTAAGGTGAGGAAAAACAATAAATAAATCTTGGCCCTGGAGTCAGGCAGACCTGGGTTCAACCAGTAGCTCCGCTTTTTGCTAGCTGTGGGAACTTGAGCAAATTACTTCAGCTTTGGGGACCTCAGTTCCCTCATCTGTAAAATGATGATAATAATGGTACCTAGGTCCTAGATGATTTATAAGGATAAGATGGGTTAATATAAATAAAGCCCTCAGGACAGTACCCATATATATATAGTGAATGCTCAATAAGTGTTCACAGTGCCTGAAGGACTATTTAAAATAATGAACAAGTGAATATACATTTTCAACAGGAAGGCATATAACTCCAGGACATCTTTAGTGCCCATAAGAGACCCAGGGAAGTATGGGAGAAGAATCAGTAAAAACGGGTGTATACTTCATTTACCATATCTCTTACCATGTGATTCCTACTGTCGGGAGTACTTGAAAGCTGAAGTTTATCAGAACAAACCATTCACATCGAATGCATGGAAGGAAAATAGCATTTCATATCATAACAGTAACAGTTGCTCAACTTCAGAGAGTACTCCAAAATATGATGAAGTGTTGAAAAGTGTAGCATTGTCAATAGAAGCTATTACTAGCAGTTTTCTTAAATTAATTAAAAATACTGATTCTGGCGTTCTGGTTTTAGTGCAGAGTACTTGAGTTATTATTGTTATTAGAGAGAGTCTGAGTCAAGAGGATTGAATAGACAAATGACAACATTAAAGGAAGTCAGATGAAATTTCACACATCAGGAGAGTTGCAGAGGCAATGAAAGCAACTTTTACTTTATATGACATTCTTTTAAGTAGTAGTGTAGGGATGCTGGGGGAAGGGAGGGAGGAGAATTGATATGCTGGAAACCTAGCCAGAATCAGCTCTTGCTCAAGATTCTGCACCATCAATGGCTCTATTATAGTTATCCTGACCCCCCAGTCCTCTTATCTCCCCCTGTTTCATTCCTTCAGCAAAAATATATTGGGTGCCTACTACATGTCAGGCACTGTTCTGGGTGTCAGGAATATAGCACTAAACAAAAATCCTTGCCCTCCTGGAACTAACATTCTAGTAGGAGTCAGCACAGTATGGTTCATGGACAAATTCTGGCCCATCACCTGTTTTGGTAAATAGCGTTACCGGGACACAGACACACACTCCTTTATGTATCATCTATGACTGTTTTTGTGTAACAGCAGAGTTGGGCAGCTGTGTTGGAAACTCCCTGGCCCACAAAGCCTAAAATGTTTACTCTCTGGCCCTTTAGAGAAAATATTTGCTGGCCCTTATTCTAGCAGAAGGAGATGGACAATTTTTTAAAATAGATAAGTATATAATGTCAAGTAGTGTTCAAAGTATAAAGCAAAAGAAACCCGGGAAGGCAGGTAGAGAATGTGGAGGAGGAACTTACAACTTTAAACATGGCTGTCAAAGAAGATCTCACCAAGTAGGGGACATTTGATCCAACACCTGCAGGAGGTGAGTGAGTGAGTTATATTGATATTTGGGTTGTATACAGCACTGCGGGCCATTGTAAGGAGTTTTACTATTACTATGTATGGGATGGGAAGTCACTGGAGTTTTGAGCAGAGGAGTGACACGATCTGACTTTCATGTTAATAAGATTAGTCTGACATTTAAATCAATAAGGGAATGATAGACTTGGGTGATGGTGGTAAGGCCAGGAGCAAGGAGAAGAGTTGCGAGGCTAGGGCAATATAATCCAGGAGACAGATCACTGTGACTTAAACCAGATGATGAAAAGTAGTCGGATTCTAGGTATATTTTGGAGATGGACCAACAAGATTTGATGATAGAATAAATGTAGGATGTGACAGAAAGAGAAGAATCAAGAATGATTCCAAGGTCTTCTGCCTGAGTGACTGGAATAATGAAGTTACCATTTAGTGAGATTGGGAAGAGAGTAAGAAGCAGGTTTGATGCGTGGAGCAGGTCTGGGGGGGAGTCTAGAGTAAGGGTGGAAGCAGGGGGAATTAAGAGTTCAGTTTTGGACGTGTTAAGTTTAAGATGCCTATTAGGCATCCAAGGTGATATGTCAAGCAGGCAGTTGGATATAAAAGTAAAAAATGGAGGGTCCAAGCTGGAGATACACATTTGAGAGTCATCAGCATATAGAGAGTATTTTAAGCCATGAGAAATAGAAGCATCACCAAGGAGAGACCAAAGAGATCTAAGGCTTCAAGCCTTCCCCTACCTTTCAACTCTAGATTTAGTCCATGTCAAAATCCTATCAATTCTTCCTTTATGTTTCTCAATCCAACATTTTCTTTCCATTCCCACTGCTGCCCTCCTAACCCGGGATCTCATTCTGTCTCACTTGGCCTTTTGCAGTAGCCACCTCATTGGTTTCCTTGCCTCTAAATGTCAACTCGAAACTCATCATCTCATCAGTCCCTCCCCTCCAAAAAACTCCCTCTAGTTCTCCTGGGCTTGCCATCTTAAAGAATAACATCACCATTCGTACTTATTTGTTCAAGTTGGAAACCCAGAAATTATTCTTATCTCCTCCATTTCTCCTACTTTCCATATACAGTCCATTATCAAGCCCTGTCATTTTTATCTCCAAAATATAACTCAATTCTGCCCATTTTCCTCTCTCTCTATTACCACCATCATGTCCCACATGGACAACTGTAATATCCTCCTAACTACTTGCCTTTCTTCCAGTCTATCCTCCATACTGATGTCAGTGGGATCTTTTTGATTTTTGTCATGGAAGTCAGCACTGGTTTTTATTTTTATTTTTTTAAAAAAACTTTTATTAGAGTATAGTTGATTTACAATGTTGCATTAGTCTGTGCTGTACAGCAAAGTGAATCAGTTATATATATATATATATCTCCACTCTTTTTTAGATTCTTTTCCCATATAGGTCATTACAGAGTATCGAGAAGAGTTCCCTGTGCTATAGAGCAGGTTCTTATTAGTTATCTATTTTATATATAGTAGTGTATATTTGTCAGTCCCAGTCTCCCCAGTTTATCCCTCGCCCCCTTATCCCCTGGTAACCATAAGTTTGTTTTCTACATCTGTGACTCTATTTCTGTTTTATAGATAAGTTCATTTGTACTCTTATTTTAGATTCCACATATAAGTGATATCATATGCTATTTGTCTTTCTCTTTCTGACTTATTTCACTCAGTATGACAATCTCTAGGTCCATTCATGTTGCTGCAAATGGCATTATTTCGTTCTTTTTTTTTTTTTTAAACAACACTACGTGGGCTTTGCCTACCTATTTCATAGGTCCACAGAATAAAATTCAAAGACCTTTCATCATTTGGCCACAACTCTTTCTCCAATGGTATCTGCCATGGTTCTTCTGGAAATTCCCTCCATTTTAGCCCTGTGGCCTTGTCAGTGGTCCTTACACCCACCATGACCACAGCATGCCCCAATAACTTAGTAGAGACCTTCCCAAGAGTATTACAAGTATCTGAGGTAAAGACAGTATAGTTGAAACTCCTAGGTTGCTTGCCTCTGGGCTGAAACTGCTTCCTCCATTCACTTTACAAATACTATGCTTTTCTCACAAATACTATGTGTACCATGATAAAAGTTTGGAAGCACTGCCTTCGTGCACTCCATTCCCCCATCCTGGAAAGTGCTGTTCCATCCTCTTCTCTAAGTGCCCTTCTATGCCAAGTTCAAGAACCATCTTCCTGATAAAGCTGTCTTGGATGCTGCATCCTCAGCCTCAAAATTCCCATATGACCTGACTAGACCACTCACTTGGCACTTAGTATATGTACCTGTGTGTTGTTATTCAACTTTTAATGGTGAGATATTATCTCAGTTGTGTTGTCAGCTCCTTAAGAGCAAGGATTTTTATACCTACCTACCCTCCCACCTAGTGCCTTATCATATACTAGGTGCTTATTACATTGTTATAATATGAATAAGCAGAGGAATAGATGAATAAATGAATGGATTTGTGAAACCCATCTGATGGTACAGCAGAAAAGATCACAGGATTAAGAGTCAGAGAACCTGGATTCTAGTTCACTTTGCCACTAGATGGTTGCGTGAGACATTAGAGAAGTTGCTTGCTTTGGTTCCCTGATTCACAAAACAGGAACAACACTTTCCATCCTCACTTCCAAGGTGAGATGGGACCATTTATGAAAAAATTCTTTGGCGGGCGAAAAGTGCATGTTGTTCGAGAATTGAGGAGGCAGCATGAAAGAAGAAAAAGGACACTGCAGAAAGTCATGGGTGGAGGAAAAGCCAGTGGGGTAGGGGAAATTTGCCAGCAAAGCGGACTTGCCCAGGGGTGGCTGAAAAAGGATGGCAAGTACGAGAGACAGAAAAATCAAGTATCTCTATTGAGAGGCAATATAACATAGCCATTAGATCCAGACTGCCTATGTTCAAAGACTGGCTCTGTCACTTACCAGCTGTGTGACTTTGGACAAGTTACTCAGTGTAACTTATAAACTGAACTTCAGTTTACTCATCTATCCTATGGGGATAATAATAGTACTAATTTCCAGGGAGTTATTGTAAGACTTAAGTCAGTTCATGACTGTAAAGTACTTACAGCAGTGGAGACCAGTGTCTGGCACACAGAGCACTACAGAAGAGTGTGTTAGATAAAACAATGGCTTAACTCCTCCTTGCCAAGCAGAACTTCAATGTCCACGGTTGGGACTTCCTCCTTGGGCCTGAAGCAGGGCTCAGAGAAGCTCTGAGTTTTTCCTCAGTGGGCATGTCTTCTTTCCAGTTTCCAGAGCCTGGTCTATCTCACTGTTCACAGGCTACTTTTACTAGTTTCCAGCCTGCAAAGTTTCTTCCCAATTCTTCAGCCTCTTTCAAAGCCTAATAAGAGTTTATTATGAGGACAGATTAGAGTGGATTCCGTGAGACCCCCGAAGCAAGTATAGTGAGAATAGCCTACTCTTTAAGAATAATGGCTTTGCAATCAAGCAAAAGTGAGTTTGAATCTGGGCTCTGCAAATGACCAACTAGATGACCTTGAACAAATCAACCTCTCAGTCTGTTTGCTCATCTGTCAAATGAGGCGTCACAGGTGGTTTTCAGGATCAAATGAGAAAAAATGGACATGAAGCATTCAGTACAGGGCCTAGCACATGGTAAACACTCAAAAAGTGTTGATCCTTTTCTTTTTAATCAATTACTTAATTTAATTTTGGCTGTGTTGGGTCTTCGTTGCAGAGTGCGGGCTTTAGTTGCGGCGAGCAGGGGCTACTCTTCCTTGAGGTGTGTGTGCTTCTCATTGCGGTGGCTTCTCTTGCTGTGGAGCACAGGCTCTTGGGCACGCGGGCTTCAGTAGTTGTGGCTCGCAGGATCTAGAGCGCAGGCTTAGTAGTTGTGGCTCACGGGCTTAGTTGCTCCGTGACATGTGGGACCTTCCCAAACCAGGGCTCGAACCTGTGTCCCCTGTATTGGCAGGCGGATTCTTAACCACTGCGCCACCAGGGAAGCCCCAGAAAGTGTTGATTCTTATAATTAATAAACCTAGGATTATCGGTCTTGATTTTAGAATGTAATTTAATAGCATTATGGCTTTCATTCACTACTGCTCTGCCATCCCAATGTGCCCCTTCCAAACCTAAAAAGTGCATATAAAAAGTTATTGGAGCCAATAAATTGAGAACACTCCATTTGAGTTTTATGCCCAGTTCAAAAGCATTACAGAGAAAGAACTGGCAACTCTAAGTACACCAGATTTCAACATGTCTGTGAATGTCTCAAAGTGGGGTACTCTCAGCCCCCATAAAATCACCAATCTTATTTTTAATTTCATTAAATATATTCTTCTTATAAAATGGCAAAAGTTTTGTCAATGATCATACTTGCATTTACCCTAGAAACAATTCTCCAATTGAAACAAATCTCCAGTGAGGACACAAGTAGCCAGGCAAGTACGTTTTGCTAAAGTTATCCAAATGAGTCTGGTAAGCACTTCTGCTCCGAGTGAAGGACTGAAAAGTGAGTTTGGGGGAAGAGGTCAGGGCCTCTCTTCGAGAAGAAATCCAAGAAGGGCAGGGATAACCACTCTGCCTCCCACACAAAGTGGGTGTGCAGAAAAATGCCCTGCACCCACTGGGGGAGAGCAACCATGTTTTCTCCTCTATGCATTCATCATGGAGGAATTCCTTCCTATAGTTACCCAAGCATTATCCTTGACACACCAAATGGAGAATTGTGCTCAGTGAGAAGACAAAATTTATCCCATGCTTCAAAAATGCAACTCTATTTAATGACTGGATTAAATATATGTCATGTCTAAAGGTCAAATACTCTTTAATGTCTAAAGCAAAGAATGATTACCAAATAATGTAAGTGTTTTGGATTTATACAACTGTTCCCAAAGCTAATTGTTTGCTGGGAAAAACTGGCCTTGATTATGAACATTAGTAAGTGTGCTTACATTTCAAATCAAGAAATGAGTCTCTCAAATGGCTTTAATCAAATCAAATAAAAACAAATAATTCTCAAAATAAAAGCATAAAACAAAAGAAAGTATAAAAAATAATAATTCTGTATGACAGACTCCAGGTGAAGTAAGTCAGAATGATAAAAACAAATACCGTATGCTAACACATATATATGGAATCTAAAAAAAAAAAATGTCATGAAGAGATTAGTGGTAGGATGGGAATAAAACACAGACCTACTAGAGCATGGACTTGAGGATATGGGGAGGGGGAAGGGTAAGCTGTGACGATGTGAGAGAGTGGCAGGGACATATACACACTACCAAATGTAAATTAGATAGCTAGTGGGAAGCTGCCGCATAGCACAGGGAGTTCACCTCTGTGCTTTGTGACCACCTAGAGGGGTGGGATAGGGAGGGTGGGAGGGAGGGTGACACAAGAGGGAAGAGTTATGGGAACATATGTATATGTATAACTGATTCACTTTGTTGTAAAGGAGAAACTAACACACTATTGTAAAACAGTTATACTCAAATAAAGATGTTAAAAAAAATAATTGATGAAGTTGTTACTTCTTATTCCCTGATGTATATATACTAACAACTTCATAAGTTATGATTTGTAGTTCAAAATATTGTCAATGTTTTAAAAAATAGTTTATATTTGAAGAGCATTTTTAAGTTTACCATCTAACATATTTTATAGCAACTGTTGATATACATTATATAAATATATATTATAAACATATGACATACAAATATATACATACATATATAAATATATATTATATATAATATTAATATATGTTAATATATAACATATGTAACACATATATATGTTAGATGCACCTATGTTATTTTGGAGGTCCACCCAAAACTTAGATGTTTCCCATAAAATATCTGAAAAATTTTAAGTAAATTTTCATTTAAATCTTTCAAAAATAAATAGAATGTCAAATTTATGTATTTCTTTTTAAAAAAATTTTATTTTTTGCCTGCGTTGGGTCTTCCTTGCTGCACGTGGGCTTTCTCTGGTTGCAGTGAGCGGGGGCTACTCTTCCTTGAGATGCGCAGGCTTCTCATTGCGGTGGCTTCTCTTGTTGTGGAGCACGGGCTCTAGGTGCACGGGCTTCGGTAGTTGCAGCACGCGGGCTCTAGAGCGCAGGCTCAGTAGTTGTGTTGCATGGGCCCAGCTGCTCCGCAGCATGTGGGATCCTCCCAGACCAGGGATCAAACACGTGTCCACTACATTGGCAGGAGGATTCTTAACCACTGAGCCACCAGGGAAGCCCTAATATTTCATATATATATATATATATATATATATATATATATATATGTGATCTATAGTAACAGATCTATACTTACAGTTGACCCTCTACATCCTCGAGTTCAACTGCACATCGTGTAGCACTGCAGTATTTACTATTGAAAAAAAAATCCGCATATAAGTAGACCTGCGCAATTCAAACCCCTGTCGTTCAAGGGTCAACTATATAGTCAAAGAAATAAAGACTTTTGAAAAATAATACTTCAAGAAGAAATGCTAAATTCATTGAGCTGTTGGTGTCAATATTTCAATACAAGGATGCAAAATTTATAATGTAGTTAAGCATACAGACTCAAAACTCAGGTAAAACTGATTCTCATTTCCTTCTAATCTCTTGCTAACTATGTGACCTTGGGCAAGTTACTTCACTTCTTTGAGCTTCAGTTTTCTTACCTGCAAAGTAAGGATAATAATAGCACCTATGTCAGAGGGTTGATGGGAAGATTAAGTGAGCTAATTCATATACAAAGTTTTTAAACTGTCTGGCATGTGGTAGGTGTTTAATGACTGTTTTGAGATTTTGTTATTATGTCTACTAGAAGGTAAGTGGCAGTTTCCTTCTCATTGTCTTCTCTGTTGGATTCCTATTGCCTAATATAGGGAGTATTCGATAAATATTTGTTGGGTGGATTAATTTATGTGACAGCTATATGAAGGTCTAGGGCAGCTGTTTATTGATTGTGCCACTGCTTCTAATCACACTTGGCAGCTGCGCAAGTAACTCAAGGTGAATTTTTTTATAATAGCTTTATTGAGTTATAATTCCCTCATTTAAAGTGTACAGTTGGTTTTCAGTATATTCACAGAGATGAGCAACCATCGCCACAGTCAATTTCAGAACATAATTATCACCCCAAAAAGAAACTCCATACCCATTAACGGTCACTCCCCATTAACTCACAACCCCTTCCACTACCACCCCGCAGCCCGAAGGTACCACCAATCTACTTTCTGCCTTCATGAACTTGCCTGTTCTGGACATTTCTTAAAAATAGACTCATACAACAAGTGGTCCTTTGTGACTGGTTTCTCTCATTTAGCACAATGTGTTTTCAAGGTTCATCCATGTTGTAGCATGTATCAGTATTTCATTCATTTTCACGGCTGAATAATATTCCATTATATGGATATGCCATGTTTTGTTTATCCATTCATTGGGTGATGGACATTGTGGTTGTTTCTACTTTTTAGCTATTGTGAATAAGGCTGTTATGAACATTCACATACAAGTTTTCGTGTGGACAAGTTTTTATTTCTCTTGGGTACATACCTAAGAGTGGATCTGCTGGGTCAGATGGTAATTCTCTGTTTAACTTTTTGAGGAAATGCCAGACTACTTTCCACAGAAGCTGCACCATTTTACATTCCACCAGCAGTGCATAAGGGTTCCAATTTCTCCACATCCTTGTGAACACATTATTATTATCTCTTTCGATTATAACCATCCTAATGCAAGTGGTATCTTGTTGTGGTTTTGATTTGCATTTCCCTAGTGACTAATTATGTTGACCATCTTTTTATGTGCTTATTGGCCATTTGTATACCTTCTTTGTAGAAATGTGCATTCAGATCTTTTGCCCTGTCCATTTTTAATTGTGTTACTTGTCTTTTTATTATTGAGTTGTAAGAGTTGTTTAGATATTCTGGATACAAGTCCCTTATCAGACATACAGTTTGCAAACATTTTCTCCTACTCCATTCTGTGGGTTGTCTTTTCATTACCTTTGATTCACAAAAAATTGTAATTTTGATGTAGTCCACTTACCAATTTTTTTTCTTTGGTTGTTTGTATTTTTGGTGTTGTATTTAAGAAATATTGCCTGATTCAAGATCTTGAAGATATACACCTGTGTTTCCTAAGAGTTCTATAGATTAGCTCTTACATTTGGGTCTTTGATCTATTTTGAGTTAATTTTGAATATAGAGTGAGGTAGGGGTCCAAACCCATTCTTTTGTATGTGCATAGCCAATTGTTTGAGCACCATTTGCTGAAAATACTCTTCCTTCTTCATTGAATTGTCTTGGCACATTTAGTGAAAATAAGTCAAACATAAATGTAAGGGTTTAATTCTAGATTCTGAATTCTATTGCATTGATGTATATGTCTACACTTATGTCAATACCACACTGATCACTGTAGCTTTGTAGTAAGTTTTTTTTGTGTGTGTGTGTGTGGTACGCGGGCCTCTCACTGTTGTGGCCTCTCCCGTTGCGGAGCGCAGGCTCCGGACGCGCAGGCTCAGCGGCCACGGCTCACGGGCCCAGCCGCTCCGCGGCACGTGGGATCTTCCCGGACCAGGGCACGAACCTGTGTCCCCTGCATCGGCAGGCGGATTCTCAACCACTGCACCACCGGGGAAGCCCTGTAGTAAGTTTTGAAATTGAGAAGTGTGTGTCCTCCAACTGTGTTCTTTTGCCAGATTGTTTTGACTATTCTGGGTCCCTTGCATTTCCATATGAATTTTAGGATCATGATGTCAATTTCTGCACAGAAGCCATCTGGGATTTTGATAGGGATTATGTTGAATCTATAGATCAGTTAGGGTAGCACTGATATCTTAACAGTATTGTCTTCTGAGTCATGAATATGGGATTTCTTTCCATTTACTTATGTCTTCTTTGATTTCTTTCAATAACGTTTTGTGCTTTTCAGTGTACAAGTCATGTACTTCCTTGGATTAAATTTGTTCCTAAAAATTATTTTTGATGCTAGTGGAATTAATGGAATCGTTTTGTTAATTTCATTTTTAGATTGTTCATTACTAGTGTATTGAAACACAACTGATTTTTGTATATTGGTCGGGCAACTTTGCTGAACTCCTTTATTAGCTCTAATATTATTTTTGTAAATTCTTTAGGGTTTTCTACATACAAGATCAAGCCATCTGCAAATAAAATTTTACTTCTTCCTTTCCAACCTGGATGGCTTTTATTTCTTTTTCTGGCCTAATTGCCCTGGCAAGAACTTCTAGAACAATGTTGAATAGAAGTGGTGAGAGCAGACATCTTTGACCTGTTCCTGATTTTAGGAGGAAAGTTTTCAGTATTTCACTATTAAGTATGATGTTAGCTGTGGGGTTTTTCATAGATACCCTTTATCAGGTTGAGGGAAAAGGTGAAATTTATTTGAAACTGGAAGACCATCACCAATGATGAAACTCTCAGGCCCAGTTGTATTTTCTCTCTTCTAGTTTGGTATAATTCTTCTGTTTCATATTCTCCAAACAGGGGGAGAAGGCCTTACAAGGCAGACCTATACCTTATTCTGGGTTGCAAATTGGGAATGTTTCGCTTCAGAGGAAAGTGCTTTAAAATACAGCCTACTGAGAATTGTACAGATGCTTAATAATTAATTTGTAAAACATAAGATAGCAGGCTTTCTTTGAGCTATGACTTTATTTAGTTTGCTGAAATTTGAGTTCTGTCAGTACATCTCATCTGTTCCTTAATCTCCTTGATGGGAGCATGGGAAGGGGAGGAGAGCATGGAAAACTCTATTATGCATGATATCTAGAAAAGTAGTGGCACGTATGACAAGACCTCCTGGGTTCAAATCCTTGCTCTGCCACTTACACATTTGGCAAGTTGTGTGATCTGTATGTGTCTCAGTTTCCTCATTTGGAAAATGGGGATGATCAAAACAACAATGATGATGATAATAATAATACCTACCTTATATGCTTGTTGTGAGGAATAAATGAGTTATTGTGTATAAAAGTACTTAGAACAGTTCCTGAAACTATAGTGAACTCTGTTTTTATACTTGCAATTAGGCTGTGGTGTTCAGAAACAAAAACATAGGTTTAAGAGCCAGATAAATCCAAGTTGAAATCCTTCCTCAACTGCTTTTGCCAGCTATGTGGCCTCTGACAAATTACTTCATCTCTCTGAGCCTTGGTTTTCTCATTCCGAATAGGAAACAGAACTTACATTACAGGGTTATTAGAAGGAACAAATTAGATAATTCCTGTGAAATACCTAGCACAAAATAATTGTTGAACAAATTGCAACTACTATGCTGCTTTACTTATATATTCCTATTTTAAGGCCAGTGAGATCCTATCACTGGACTTATCAGGCTCATTTAATAGTTCAGGCTGGGGATGGCAAAAGCAAATTCCATAGGGGGCTTTAGGTTTAAAAAATTATTTATAAAATTACAAAAGTAACATATACTTGTAAAAAAAAATCAAACTCTCAAAAGTATATAGTGAAAAGTAAAAATCTGTTTTCATACCCATTCCCCCACCAGTTTCACTTCCCCTCTCAGAGATAACAATACCAACAATTTGGCGTACATCCGTCCAGACCTTCTTCTATGTATATACATACATATGAATATATACATAAGAACACATACATGCACATGTATATATTTCTACATAAATGACACCTTACTATGTATATTAGTCTATGACTTTCTAATTTTACTCATCAGTATGCCTTTTTTTAAAAAACATCTTTACTGGAGTATGATTGCTTTACAATGTTGTGTTGGTTTCTGCTGTATCACAAAGTGAATCAGCTATAAGTATACATATATCCTCATAGCCCCTCCCTCTTGAGCCTCCCTCCCACCCTCCCTATCCCACATCTCTAGGTCATCACAAAGCACTGAGCTGATCTCCCTGTGCTATGCAGCAGCTTCCCACTAGCCATCCATTTTACGTTTGGTAGTGTGTATATATATATATATATATATATATATATATATATCAATGCTACTCTCTCACTTCATCCCAGCTTCCCCTTCCCCCGTGTCCTCAAGTCCGTTCTCTATGACTGCATCTTTATCCCTGTCCTGCCATAGGTTCATAAGTACCGTTTTTTAGATTACATACATGTGTGCTAGCATATGGTATTTGTTTTTCTCTTTCTGATTTACTTCACTCTGTATGACATACCGACAGACAGTATGCCTTTGACATCTTTCCATTTGAGTACATAAAGATCTACCTCATTCTTTTTAATGGCTACTCAGTCATCTATAGGATGGATGTGTCAGTGGTTTACTTTAAAAAATCTTCCATCGTTGCTCTCAGGATAGCAACATGAGTATCCAATTGCAGGGTGCTTTTTTCTCAAAGCCTATATTTAACAATGTAGTATGTAAATGTGCAGTTTAAGGAAAATTCATAGTTTGCATAGATGATGAATGTTTTGTTGAATTCTCAGTTGTAGGGACAGAATGGAAAGCTAAGCATTTGGACAGAAAGGAATTTCTTTAGATAAGTCAGAAGGAAAAAACAAGTCACTCAAAATATTACCAGCTTTTGAATTTTTTTTTCCTGGCGTGTTCTAATATTGAGAGACTAAATGAAAAAGAAGACTGGAGTGGAAAATCAGTAAGTTCAAAAAAGACCTTGGGACGCTTACTAAATACTAAAGTTACTGTTGATCTGGTAGATAAAACACTGAAATAACTATAATAATGAACCTTTTGTATTGAGAAGTTACCATAATAATTACTCTTTCAGATAAGAACCTAGCCCAAATAATTGAGAAATGCCAAAAACTGATAGCCACGTATTCAAAATAATTACATTTACATAAATAAATCCATAAAGGAGAAATTAAAATTAATACTTCCAGAATAAGCAGAATATATTGTGTCAATTTCCAATAGCCCCAATCTGTCTATGTGCTGCTGATGGAGGTGTCAGAATTCTGGGCAAGTATTCACAAAGTTCAGAAGTGTCATAGCACTGAAGCAATGTGGTTATAAGAGAAGAAGATGTGTACAGATGGAATCATGGAAATGTCACTCATTGTAATATCTGAGCAGGAGGTTGTAATCAAAGCAGTTAGCAATTAGAAAGTACAAGGCCCTAACTCCCACAGAATTTTTGGTACAAGCAGCTCTGACAGCACACAGAACTGTTGTAAGATACTTTGTGAGAAAGCTTTGTCAGTGGTAATGCCTGACTTAATGACATCTGGAAACAGCTGTTTTTCTCCCAAAGAGAGCAAAATGTTGAAGCCTGCCAAATACAGATAATAAGGTGCTTACCTATCATTAACAAAACTATGCTTTCCTTATTGACAGAAAAGATTTGTTCACACTGTGAGAAGAGTACATTACAGAACTAGTGAACAGCTACTGAAAAGTATCATATGGATGGCTGCAAAGCAGTGATTCCCAGCCCTAAATTTGCCACCCTCTAGGGTGTCTACAATTATCCTGAGGATCATCATGAGCCTTTAGAAAATGTCTCCGAACAAAATTAAATATGAGGCACTTTAATTTAAAAAAAATTATATGCCATACAGCATTTTCAGGAAAAAGGGGAGATAGTATAAAATCAAGCTAGCAATAGCAATGTGTTATAAACTCCCACAAGGTTGGGAGCTAATGATGGTAAGACTGGTATATTTTATAGATTTAGAGGTAGTTTTTATGAATTCAAAACGTTGTACCAAGGCACATCATCAAACTGTTATAAGCAAATGCATGTGTTTTCTATATTTTTCACACAAATAGTCATCCATGAATTCTGTCTCCAAGTTTTGGATAATTTTTGTTCTTAAGCATTTCCCGAATGTCTAAAAAACATATTCCAGGGCTAGCAACAAAATCATTCATTCATTGAAGAAATGTTTATTGAGAGCATGCTATACGCCAGGTACTAATAAGCACATTGCCTGATAGAAAGTTTGTATCAGCCATGTATAGCAGTGTCTGTTTTCCTAAGCTCTTCTGATAGCATATTAGAAAATATCTTTAGCAATATATTAGTAAAAAATAGTATCTTATTGTAGTTTACCATTTCTTTGAATATTAGTAAGATTGGACACTTTTTCATATGACTATTTGTATGGTCATTTGACCTTTTGAATAATCTGCTCACAGCCTATGTCCACTTTTCTACTGGTCTTTTTATTATTGATTTGTAAAGGCTCTTTACATATTACCATACCATCTGTCTGACCTTACTGTCTGAGAAGGAGCTTCCAGAGACAACCAAATTTGCTCAGTAACTATCAGAGTTGAAGTCATGTTGTCTAACGTTGTCAAATATTTTTAATAAGGTCTATGAGTATCATGAAGTCATTGTGATTCTGTTCACTTCTCCTGTTTCTGCATTTAATCTACTTTTATATACACTAAACCAGGTTATGCCATAGCTAAACAGATTCCAGGAGTGTCCAACAAGCAATATTGTTCAGTAGTCAATAAAGAAGAAATTGGACTATAATCTTGCCAGTGATTAAAAACAAAACAAAACAAAAAACTAAAAGATGTTACTATAGTTGCCACCATCAACTTGCTCATCATTCTTGAAGTTGGCATTAATAGTAGCATCTTTGGAATATTTCAACACATTTTTAGTGCTATGTATATTTAGAAAGGACTTCACTGCCATCTAAGGCACACTCTATCACATTGCTTTAAAAAAATCTTAGGAGGCATACACAATTAGGTCCTGGAGATTTGCGAATTTGAGAGCAATACTGACCTTTTCACCAGAAATGGCAGAAGCTAATTTGAGGCAATACCAGAGCTGCTCAGTAACTTGAGCCATCATCCTTGATGACAGATACGTATTAAATTTTCCATAGAATTATTTTCTCTCTGTGATTCAGAGTCAGTAAATATTTGCTGAGTCTTAATAGGTGCCAGGTGCTTTTGCATACAATCTTTCTTCTGATCCTCACCACCAATCTATTATATCAGCATCCTCATTTTCATATGAGGAAATTGTAACTCAGGTTACATGATTTGTTCATGGTCACATCGTAGCTATTAAGTGGCAGAGATGGAACCTGAAGCCAGATTTTCCAAGTCTAAGTCTAGTGTTCTTCTGATGGTGACGCAATTGCCCTCCTCAGCAAGACTGGATGGGACATGTGAATGCCCCAGGCAGGCTTATGTACTGGTGCGTCTTCAATATTTAAAATGTGTGCTCAACATTTATTTAATGAGATTAGGGAGAGACTGAGATCCTTTTAATAAAATTGTATACCTTTTTCATTACGTTCAAAATAGAGAATTTAGCACATATACTTGTCACAATAACAGCTGCCATTTATTGAGCACTTACCATGCATCAGGGATGAACCACTTCACATGGATTATGTCCTTTAATCCTAAGAGATTGGCATCATCATCATCATCATCATCATCATCATCTCCATCCCCGTTCAGTATGTGAGGTCCAAAGAGGTTAAGTAACTTAGCCAAGGTCATACCGTTAGTAGGGAAGCCAGGATTTAAACTTAAGGCAGTCTGACACCTGAGCCTATGAGCTTAACCACTATGTCTCACTGACTTCAACAACAATAAAAATCCTAAATTAGCATTTTAACCTACTCATTTCTTTATTTTGTCACTCAAAACTGAATACAATGGAGGTAATTTACATGGATATAGTTATAAAATTACATTTAGTGTAAGATTTTAGAATCCCACCCTTTTTGTTTTTTGTGTGTTTTTTTGGTTTTCTTGATAACAAACTGTTTCCTATTTTCCTTTAGTTCTTGTTCTGTCTTTAGTTTCCTTTTGCAATTTTCCAACCAGGTAACTTTCATGGAGGTATATTAGAGGATTTAAAACTCAGATAAGAAAATAAACCCCTCATTCCTGATAAACAGCTTGCTAATCTCACAGTTGGTGGCACACCCTCTAACTTGCATGTGCTCATGGCAAAAATGGTATGGTTGGCACCAGGATTGCTGGCTTTTTTGGCTTTTGCTTTTTTTTTTTTTTTACTCAAGGGCCCCGACCTCTTTTAGCAAGAGAGGTAGCCAATTTCCATCTCACCAATTACTTTGGAAAACACTGGTAGAAACCCAAAGTAGTCAGAACCATATTTATGATTTATCCCAGAGATTTTCTAACACCCCTTTCAAACTGGCACCCCAGGCAGCTGTTTGTCTGAATCTTCTTCCCTGTCTCTGGAAGCTGCAGAGGAATTGATGGGTGGAATTGGGTTTTCACAATGGTACACAGAACTCAAGAGTTGAAGAAGGAAGGTATGGTTTGGGTACAAGCATATTGATCTATTAAAAGACAACTTTCTATGAGTTTTGGCTGACCCTAATGGACATATAGATTCCAGAGCAAAACCCATTTGGTGGGTTTCCTCACTCTGCTATTTGTAAACAGGTAAAACCTGATTATAATGAATGTCAGAGGGCAGCTGTAGCCTGCAGGTTGAATACTGATGCTGACAGCTGTGTAATTACAATGCAGTTTTATTACAGGGCATTACACATGTATAATTATAATGAAGTTTGGATAATTTAGAAAAATGACTGATAGTGAGCAAGGTCAGGCCATCTACAATCTGAACTTCCCCTTGGTGTTAAAGCAAAACCTTCAAACAGAACTGGAAATGAAGGGTCACTCCTGGTGAAAAGACTCCGCTACCCTGGCTTCTAGTTTGTCCAGTCATTGTGTGTACTTCTATGGAAAGCTAAAAACTTTACTGACTGACTACTTCTGGGTTCAAGATCATGCCTCTTCCCCCGCCCCCACCGGTATCCCGACAATTTTTCAAGGGCACGAGTCTGCTTTGGATCTTAATTAGATGTCTCTGACTAGAACTGAGGGTTTCAAATCAAGTGTAGGGAGTGGAGGCAGTTTTATGTCTTGATGCCTGAAAAAACAAAGCCTCCTTCATATGCTGATGAGAAATGCACAGTGATCACATTTTGGAATTTCAAATGGGAACACGTAGTCTGGAAATGGAACGGAATATCTGAAATCAGGACTGCCCCAGAAAACTTGGATAATTATAACGATCATGTATTTTGAGTACTTACTATGTGCCAGGCACTGGGAAAAGTCCTTCCCATATATCATCTCATTCAATCCTTTAATCCTTTCAACAAACCCTACGAAGTAGGTCCCAGAATCCCCATCTCTGCAGATGAGGAGACTAAGGCATAGTGAAATTTGGACTACTTGCCCAAGGTCATATAGTAATCACATGGCAGAGCTGAGATTCAAATCCAGTTCTGACTAATTGCGAAGGTGTTCTCTTGACTACCAAGAGGCCCTGACATTCTCTTGAGATGTTTAGCGTCTAAATAATTTCTTTGCAGAAAGGATTCAAAGGTAGGAGCCAAATCGGTAGTTCCATGTGTGTATGACCTGCACAATTTTTGCCATATCCAACGACAACATAAATTACAGGCAGAGTGTTCAGGCATGCTGTGCTCTCTCTCATTCCCTGAGGGTGCAGGTGGCAGCCTTCCCCACCTTAGCCTCATCCCCGTAAGCTCACCCAGGATCCATTCTTGGCCAACCAGGTTCATCTCTGGAAAGTGAACTACCATGGCTCTGCCTACTTTAACCTCAAAACCTTAAGCAATAATAATCATGAAATCATGGATGGGATGTTTAAATGTACTTTTTAATGCACAACAAAATAAATAATGTTCATCTGTGATCACCCCAAATCATCTCATGTACCACCGGGGGACATATAACCACATACAGGACAGTACTGATCTGGATGATCTCTATGTGACCTTCTAACCTTGACATTCAATGAAACAATTAACCTCTAAAAATAATTCAAAAAGGATGAGATGAGTTTGAGTAAGATGGCAATTCGCCACTCCTTGCTCATTATCCTCTCTTGAAGTCTCCAGTCTCTGCTTTCCTCCCATTTTCTGAGAACTTCTTCACAGCTTTTCAGAAGAAACTGGGCACTTCCCAGGGAACAAGCTGCTTCTATTTCCACAAATACTGAACTTCAACCTCCAGCTAAGGTTTCACATCCTTAGAGAAGCTTTCTCTGACCACCCAATCTGAAGTGACCCCCTATAATGTTACCCTGTCTTATTTTTCTCTTAGCACTTATCACTATTTGAAACCATCATGCCTGTTTGTTGACCTGTATACTGCCGGTCTCCTACTAAATAATAAGCTCCAGGAGGGCCCTGGCTTTTAGCACAATGCCTGGCACGTAGTAAGTGCTCAAGGGGTATTTGTCAAATGAACGAAGTAAGGAATCTAAAGTTAGGGTAGGGCTGTGGAGCTGATGAAACAGAGAGAACATAAGGAAAGCTGAACTTTGGGTGATGTAATTTATCCAACAAGGTAAAGTGGGCAATGACCTGGGAAGGTGTAAAACTATCTCAGGTACTTACACCACTCATTCCGTCTTGAGCGCCTACTGTATTCAGGGCATTGTGCTAAGCTGTTCCCTGTGAACTGGCTACTATTAACCTCTGGGGCCTATGCCACTGGTAGGTCCCAGTTGCATTCATGTAATTCATGTTTATTGAGTGACTACTATATGTCAAGCACTGTTCTATGCTAGGATACAGCAATAAGCAGGACAAAGTTCCAGCCCTCTAGTGAGGGGCAAATTAGGACCAAGCATGCATCTTTATATAGTTCTTTTTCCCAGGTGGTATTTCCCAGTGGTCCTTTACCTGTCTAGCAATCTTTGCTCTCAAGGCGGTTTATCAGCCCTGACCCACTAATATTTATAACAGCTTCTATCCATTTATTGAGTATGCATTATGTGTCAGGCACTGTGCTGAGGGCTTTATATATATATATATATATATATATATATATATATATATATATATATTATTACATGTATTAATCTTTCCAATAACCCCATGAAGAAGGTACTATTATTAACTCCATTTTACAGAGGAGGAAAGCGAGGTTCACTGAGATTAAAATGACTTGCCCAATGTCATGTAGCTGTTATGTGGTGGAGTGGGTTCAAAGCTAGGCAGGGTGCCCCCAGAGTCACTGTCCTTAACCATGAGTGTGTAATGGTGCCTCTTATATTACATATGGCCACCCTTCCCTTCTGAAGATTCTGGCAATCCAAACACTCTCAGATATTGGGTTTTCCTGGGGAGCTGGCAATGAGGTAGGTAGAAATGTTTCAAGATCTGCCTGTGTGGTTCAGAACACGAGGCATATATATACGGTGGATATATGTTATGGAGCAGTTGCCATGGTTCATTACACCCTAGGAATAACACTGACTCTGTAAAGATCAAATTATTGAAGATATAGTTCAAGAGGAAAACAGTATATGTCTGGACTTCTTTCATTTGAAAATGATTAAACACAAAGCAATTAAAGAAAAGCTAAGGAAAACAGTGCATTTGTAGAGAAAATATTAAAACCATATCTCAATATAGGCAACTCAGATTAAAATAATAAATATCTTTGTGCTATCAGTTTTATCATAATATATCATTTAGGTTCAATGTACAACTAAAAGCTATAAAATATGTTTTGTTTTTACACTAATTCTGCATTTTACTGAAATATATACATTTGTTTAATGCCTTTTCAAACCAATTTTCCTTACCTGATTTCACTGTGGTCTCATAAAAACTTTGTAAGGTACAGGAGAGAAGATATTATCTTTGCTTTATAAAAGTATAAATTTAAGATACAAAGTGGACAAGTAAGTTACCAAGAGCACCAGATTGGAATTGAAGAAGTTGAAATTTGTTCCACACCACCAGGGTGCAAAAGTGTTACATTTCTTTATAACCTGACAACAAATGAAATCTGCTCTGAGCCTTCCACTTTTACAGGTGGCTAGAAATGCAATCTCACTCATGGTTTTGAGAGGCCCTTCCTCTCTGCCAAGCCTGCTGAAAGCCTTAGCAAATCTTACACAGACCAGAAATTTCAGGACCAGCCCTCTGCCTGTTGTCCATACTGCTATGTTTATTATGCAAATGCACAAGGCCCCTTGTAAGTAGGTGTGTCAGCTGCCTCTGTGCCACCCTTGGACATCGGTGGGGGAAGGGTGTCTTTCCTGAGGTTGGGAGCCTTGTCACCTAGTCTCCAGCCTCCCTGAAGTGTACCATGCAGTCATTGTCCTTTGAGACCTTGCCCCCTTCTTTGGGGTACTAGAGGGGAGCAACGGTAGTCCTTGCTGCTCAAGGAATCTGCCATTACTCCCATCTCCTCTCTAGTGTTGGACTTCTAGAACTTCTAGGTCAGACAGCTCCTGCCACCTATACTCAAAAGTGCTCACTTCTTAACTTGCTGGAACAAACCAGCATAATTTCCCTCAATGAACCTAGGCCTTTGAAATCAAAAGCTCTAGACCAGGTGATCATCTGAGTGCCTGACAGCTTCTGCTTTTGACCTTGCAAAACAAAATCTCCCAAGACAAGGGTACAGAAAGACTTGGCTATGTTTTGATTTGGGGGGAAGGAAAAATACCTGCAGAGGCAAAAACAAATTATAAAAAATTAATATCTCAATAAATAATCCTACCACAAACTTTATTACAATTCTTATTGGTTGTTTTTTTTTTAATTTTAGGCATGTTATTTCTAAGTCAGTAGTAACCATGGATCTACATTTTTGCAATTGATTTCAAATCTGTGCATATTTATTGAACACACACAATGCTCCTATTACTGTACTATGTATTATATGGCACATGTAAGAAGAAAAAGCTATAGTCTTTGTTTTAGAAATGTAAGGAAAGGAAGCCATAATGTGTTCTTTGATAATCTGTTGCTGATAAGTTTCAGATCTCAAAATGCAAGAAGCTAGGAATTTCTTTCTTAAAAAGTATGCCCTTTATGGAGCGTATCTTCTTTTCTTTCTTTTTTCCTCCTTGCATTCACTCAAGAAACATTATATGCTACTCATGGGGCCAGGGATATAGAGAGATGGCACTATCCTTGCCCTCAAGAAGTAGAAACTAGGTGGAGGAAGAGACTAGAGCTACAATATCAGAGTGGCCTAAAAAAAGGAGGGAAATGAAATTGAAACTGTGATTAAAAATCTTCCAAAAAACAACAGCCCAGGACCAGATGGCTTCACAGGCGAATTCTATCAAACATTTAGAGAAGAGCTAACACCTATCCTTCTCAAACTCTTCCAAAAGATAGCAGAGGGAGGAACACTCCCAAACTCATTCTATGAGGCCACCATCACCCTGATACCAAAACCAGACGAAGACGTCACAAAGAAAGAAAACTACAGGCCAATATCACTGATGAACATAGATGCAAAAATTCTCAACAAAATACCAGCAAACAGAATCCAACAGCACATTAAAAGGATCATACACCATGATCAAGTGGGATTTATTCCAGGAATGCAAGGATTCTTCAATATATGCAAATCAATCAACGTGATACACCATATCAACAAACTGAAGAAGAAAAACCATATGATCATCTCAATAGATGCAGAGAAAGCTTCTGACAAAATTCAACACCCATTTATGATAAAAACCCTCCAGAAAGTAGGCATAGAGGGAACTTACCTCAACATAATAAAGGCCATATATGACAAACCCACAGCCAGCATTGTTCTCAATGGTGAAAAACTGAAACCATTACCACTAAGAACAGGAAAAAGACAAGGTTGCCCACTCTCACCACTATTACTCAACATAGTTTTGGAAGATTTAGCCACAGCAATCAGAGAAGAAAAAGAAATAAAAGGAATCCAAATCAGAAAAGAAAAAGTAAAACTGTCACTGTTTGCTGATGACATGCTATTATACATAGAGAATCCTAAGGATGCTACCAGAAAACTACTAGAGCTAATCAATGAATTTGGTAAAGTAGCAGAATACAAAATTAATGCACAGAAATCTCTGGCATTCTTATACACTAATGATGAAAATTCTGAGAGTGAAATTAAGAAAACACTCCCATTTACCATTGCAACAAAAAGAATAAAATATCTAGGAAAAAACCTACCTAAGGAGACAAAAGACTTGTATGCAGAAAACTATAAGACACTGATGAAAGAAATTAAATATGATACAAATAGGTGGAGAAATATACCATGTTCTTGGATTGGAAGAATCAGCATTGTGAAAATGACTCTACTACCCAAAGCAATCTACAGATTCAATGCAATCCCTCTCAAATTACCACTGGCATTTTTCACAGAACTAGAACAAAAAATTTCACAATTTGTATGGAAACACAAAAGACCCCGAATAGCCAAAGCAATCTTGAGAATGAAAAATGGAGCTGGAGGAATCAGGCTCCCTGACTTCAGACTATACTACAAGGCTACAGTAATCAAGACAGTATGGTACTGGCACAAAAACAGAAATATAGATCAATGGAACAGGATAGAAAGCCCAGAGATAAACCCACACACATATGGTCACCTTATCTTTGATAAAAGAGGGAAGGATATACAGTGGAGAAAAGACAGCCTCTTCAATAAGTGGTGCTGGGAAAACTGGACAGGTACATGTAAAAGTATGAAATTAGAACACTCCCTAACACCACACACAAAAATAAACTCAAAACGGATTAAAGACCTAAATGTAAGACCAGACACTATCAAACTCTTAGAGGAAAACATAGGCAGAACACTCTATGACATAAATCACAGCAAGATCCTTTTTGACCCATCTCCTAGAGAAATGGAAATAAAAACAAAAATAAACAAATGGGACCTAATGAATCTTAAAAGCTTTTGCACAGCAAAGGATACCATAAAGAAGACCAAAAGACAACCTTAAAAATGGGAGAAAATATTTGCAAATGAAGCAACTGACAAAGGATTAATCTCCAAAATTTATAAGCAACTCATGCAGCTCAATAACAAAAAAACAAACAACCCAATCCAAAAATGGGCAGAAGACCTAAATAGACATTTCTCCAAAGAAGAGATACAGATTGCCAACAGACACATGAAAGAATGCTCAACATCATTAATCATTAGAGAAATGCAAATCAAAACTACAATGAGATATCATCTCACACTGGTCAGAATGGCCATCATCAAAAAATCTAGAAACAATAAGTGCTGAAGAGGGTGTGGAGAAAAGGGAACCCTCTTGCACTGTTGGCGGGAATGTAAATTGATATAGCCACTATGGAGAACAGTATGGAGGTTCCTTAAAAAACTACAAATAGAACTACCATACGACCCAGCAATCCCACTACTGGGCATATACCCTGAGAAAACCATAATTCAAAAAGAGACATGTACCAAAATGTTCATTGCAGCTGTATTTACGATAGCCAGGACATGGAGGCAACCTAAGTCTCCATCGACAGATGAATGGATAAAGAAGATGTGGCACATATATACAATGGAATATTACTCAGCCATAAAAAGAAATGAAACTGAGTTATTTGTAATGAGGTGGATAGACCTGGAGTCTGTCATACAGAGTGAAGTAAGGCAGAAGGAGAAAAACAAATACCGTATGCTAACACATATATGTGGAATCTAAAAAAAAAAAAAAAAAGGTCATGAAGAACCTAGGGGCTAGGTGGGAATAAAGACACAGACCTACTAGAGAATGGACTTGAGGATATTGGGAGGCGGAAGGGTAAGCTGTGACAAAGTGAGAGAGTTTCATGGACATATATACACTACCAAATGTAAATTAGATAGCTAGTGGGAAGCAGCTGCATAGCACAGGGAGATCAGCTGGGTGGTTTGTGACCACCCAGAGGGGTGGGATTGGGAGGGTGGCAGGGAGGGTGATGCAAGAGGGAAGAGATACGGGAACATATGTATATGTATAACTGATTCACTTTGTTGTAAAGCAGAAACTAACACACCATTGTAAAACAGTTATACTCCAATAAAGATGTTAAAAAAATAAATAAATAAAAATAGGGAAGTGAAAGAACATAGCATCTTGAGGGAACTATCAATAGTCTGACTGATGTAAAAAGCCTGTGGGGAATAATGGTGAAATAAAAGTCTAGGGAGCTTGTCTGAGGTGTGATTGAAAATGTCCCTATATGCAAAGTTAAAGAGTTTGGGATTCTTCTTAAAGGCAATGAGACACTAACCAAAGGTTCAAGTAGGGTTGTGACAAAGGCAGAACAGCATTTTTTTGAATGCTCCTTCTGATAGAGCTGCCAAGGATGGACTAGAGGAGGGTGAGACTGGATACAGAGAGAGTAATCAGGTGGCTCTTGGTGAGAGTTGATGACATAGGCTATAGAAGTAGAAATAGATTGGAGGTAATATTGGTGGACTAAGTGTAAGAGGTGAGAGATAAGTGGGAGTTACAAATGATTTCCAGGTCTGGGTAATCGGGTTGATGGAGATGACATTAACCAAAATAGGGAATACCCAAGAGGGCCAGGGTTGTATATAATGAGTTCTGTTTTAGATATGTTGAATTTCAGGTATCTTTGGGACACCAGTTGAAACGATCTAATAAGCCAATTGAAATATCAGCCTGCAGCTTGGTTAGAGAAGTCAGGGTTGAAGTTAGAGATTTGGGAGTCATCAGAATACAGGGTTTGAATAGCCTGATGGAAATAAATGTAGAGCAAAAGAAAGGGCTGGGGATAGGGGCCTGAGGTGCAGGTATCTGGAGTAACAGAAAGACCCCAGAAGAGACTGAGGGAAGCAGTAATCTGTCATGGAAGATATAGGAGAAGAAAGGTCCTGGAAGGAAAGGATGGTCACAAACAAAGAGTAGCGGTCAGATAGGACAAGAACTGGAAGGGCCACTGTGAATTAGACAGTTTGGACGTCACCAGTGGGCTTTTGTTGGAGCAGTAGTGGGGGCATATGCCAGACCACTGTGGTTTGAGGGCTTAAGAGGAGATAAGGAAGAAGGAAACAGTATCTGAGGCTTATTCTGTCAAGAAGGCTGGCAATAAATGGAAAGTGAAAAATAAGATGGCACCACAGTAGGCAAAGTTCAAAGAAAGATTGTTTAATGTGGGAGAACGCCAGTGAGAGTGATAGTGGAGCTCTGAGAGAGGAGAAGGCTAATGCATGGAGTTGAGTCTCAGACAAGTCAGGGGAGATGGGTTCTAGCTCAGTACTTTTCAAACTATCTGTGGTGAAGGATCAGCTTTTAAATTTCCAATCTGTCGCAGACTGTACTTTTGTAAAATATAATAAAAATGAATTACTAGAAAAATGCAGTGAAAAGCACAGTCAAAATATAAGCCCCCATTTTTATTATTATATCCAATGAATATACAATTACTTTATCAAATTGCTAAAAATGTTTCTGAATTCTTACTCTCAATTGCAGTGCTTATATTGCTGTAAATCAATATCAAACAGTTTGAGGATCGGAAGAAGTCTATCACCTTCTTTGGGTCCACTATCTACTTTGAATAGCACTATTTAGACCATAGGACCTGGAAAGGAGGAAGGAAAGAACACCACTTCTTCCAAGAGAGAGGAAGGAAGGGGGAAATGATGGGAGAATAGAGAGAATGCTTAGAAATGGAATGAAGGAGAGTTGAAGGAATTCCCATCTGAATTTTTTTTTTTGTAGTGAAGTAGGAAGTCTTGACCTTATGGAGTAAGTAAAGGATAGAGGGCATGGTGTGGGAGGATTAGAGGAGTGTAGTAATGGGTTGAAACAGCTGTTGTGGGAAATGAGCAATGTAACTGAATAAAGATGAATAAAAGTGTGGTAAAACAATAGAAAGAAGGCCCAACTGAGACTGGAAATCATAAATTTGTTATGGAGCCAATCAGCCCAATTTTGTGATTTTCTCTAGCAGTTTTGCAGCCTCAGAGCAGGGGTGGAGAAACATATGGTGGGGCTCTGGCAATATGGTGGGCTAGGAGTGCAAACTGACTCTCCCACGGAAAACAACTAAAAATGCTGGATAAAATGCAGCATCTTCTTTTTTTTTTTTTTAAGCATGAATTTATTTATTTATTTAATTGTTTTTGGCCATGCCACACGGCATGTGGGATCTTAGTTCCCTAACCAGGCATCGAACTCGTGCCCCCTGCAGTGGAAGCATGGAGTCTTCACCACTGGACTGCCAGGGAATTCCTACAAACATCTTCTTAAAGGTATCACAAAGCTGAAAAGGTAGTAAGGAATTATTAGCCCAGATCTAAGCAAAGACAGACTGATGAAGTTACTTCTTTGAGAACGTTTGCTGAACTTAATATAAACTTCAAGGAACAAGCCACAAGTGATATTAAAAACACAAACCAAAAGCCTACCCAAGGTGGGGAGTGTAATAAGGTTCCTCCCCAGATAAAACTGGAATGACAAGGGTTTGAACCATCAGTGTTCCAGTGAACCAGAAATAAGCCTCCACACACACGTACACACACACACACACACACACACACACACACACACACACACACACACACATAAGGGGACTTTGAGGAAAGCAGCCTTGGCATTACATTAGGCTGTAAACACAATCTCATCTAATAAAGATTCGCAGCCTAAATTCACATTACCCAGGGACTCCAAAAAACCTCAAGCTCTGAATTTAGTTTAAAGTAGACCCAGACTGGTAGTGCCACCAGGCATCTGGCAGAATGAAAATCCTCTCTGCAGGAACCCACCCTCATCCTAAACCTCAAAATATTCCCACAAATAATTTTCCAAAGATATGAGGAAAACTTAATTAAAAATCAGTAAGCACACAACAAAACAAGGCACCATGCATAAGACAAGTAGGAAGTGCAAATGAGATAGATTTGAATTCAAATATATAAGTAGTTTTATTTAAATACAAATGGACTAAATGCTTGTGTTAAAATATAGACTAAATTTTTTAAATCCAACCATATGCTGTTTATAATAGTTACATTAAAACATAAAGATACAGAAAGATTGACAGTAAAAGGATGGAAAAAGACATTTCACACAAATACTAACCAAAAGAAAGCTGGTACTGCTATATTAGTATCAGACAAAATAGACTTTAAGGCAATCACGCACTACTAAAGATATAGCGGGTTGTTTTTATAAAAATACAATCTAAGGAGAAGATATAAAAATGTTAAATTTGCATGAACCTAATAATACCCTTAAAATAAACAAAGCAAAAATCAACAAAACTACAAGGAGAAATGGACAAGTCCACAGTCATAACAAGAGCTTTTAACATACCTCTGTCAGTATAGAACAAATAGAACAAAAATAATCAATAAGTACATAGATTTTAATAACACAATTAACAAAATTGATCTAATAGTGCAAAGGACACTGACCCCAACAATTGCAGAATACACATTTTTTTCAAGCCCACATAGAAGACTCACCAAAATTGATCATATACTGGGTCATAAAGCAAAGGATTAAAATAATACAAATGACTCCAATGATCACAATGCAATTAAGCCAGAAATCAACAACAAAGTGATAACTACAAAAACCACATACGTTTGAAAATTTTAAATCATATTTTTAAATAAACCATGGGTCAAAGAAAAATCATATTGAAAATTGTAAAATATTTTGAACTCAACTAAAATAGAAATACTACCTATCAAACCTTGTGGGATGCAACCAAAGCAATACTTAGAGGGAAAGCTATAGACGGAAATGCTTATATTTCAAAAGAAGTAAAGGCTGAAAATGAAAAACTAGACATCCATTTTAAGGAGCTAGAAAAGGAACAACAAAATAAACCCAAAGAAAGTAGGTGTAAATAAAACATATGATGAAGTTAATCCAGGATTAGTAGTTGGCAGAGAAGATGTTGTTGAAGGTAATAAGTAGGAGGGAATTGAGGAAGCTAGTGAAAGTGTGGGCAGAAAAGGGGGTGAAGTGAAAGTGGTAAAGGAGGGTATGTCAGGAAGATTGGAGAATAGGGATAGGTCTAGAGACATGAGGTCACAAAGACATGAGATCACAAAGCAGTTTAATGGGAGTAAGGGAGTTAGAGGTGAATACACAGGAGTTTCTGATTAGCGTGGAATTTTAAAGTTAAAGGTTTTATATGTGAAACAGTTCTAAATGAAGAAAATATATGGCATGTGGCCATATAAGTGGGCTGCTGAAATGAGGTGGGGTACTCTCTGTTTAGAAGTCTTTCTCTGACTCTACATTGGTTCGTAAGACCTTATAGGATTGGAAACACCTTACTCATCTCTACATCCCTGTTATGGGGTTTGTCACATAGTAGATGCTCAACAAATGCTCGTCTACCCTAACTAATATAGGCAATATGCTAAGCACTTCACACACATTCTTTTATTTAATCCTTACAACAATTCTATGAGGTACCTACTAATACGCAACTTAAGAGAGAAGAAAGTGAGGTTAAGTAACTTGCTCAAAATTGTACAATGAATGAACAGGTACTGTGCTAAAGGCCTGAGAGTAGATGTTTACTACAGCCCCAGGCAAGCTATGCCCAAAGCAATCACTAAGCACTGCTGTGATTCTGAAGAGCAAAATTTTGCTGAAGCAGTAAAAACATCATGCCATCAAAATTTTCACTGGAACCCCACCACCATCCAAATCCAAGCATTTTATTGCCTGCCTTCCTCCTGTGCTCATCATTTCCATCCAGCTCAGTCCTCCATCTTTCCTGGCTAACCCTATCTTATCCATCTCCCTATTTATGAAACCAGAATAGAATAATAATTGATGCTTTGAGATCTCAGTAGTTGTGCTGTTCAGGATGGAAGTGTTTCAGAATTAATTCGTCTGCCCCAAAATTACTGTAGGTATACTTCACTGAAGACTTTGTAATGATGACCAAGAAAGAAATAATGCTTATAATGATAATAAAAACAACTACTTATAATAACTCTAGAAACTATCCATAATTAAAGGAAAGCCCTCCTTCGACCCAACATTCCCCTCTAGCTATCCCCTCATTTCTCCGCTCTTCTTCAGAGCCAACTGTTTCAACAGAGTTATCTGTATACACACTATCAGCAGTTCCTCACCTCCCTATTTACTTTTCAACCCACTCTAGTCTGGCTTCAGGCTCCTCCACTCCAATGAAACTACTCCTATTATTGCAACAAGCAACCTCCATCTTGCCAAACCCAATAGACACTTCTCTATCCTTATCTTACTTGAACTCCCTGCAGCATTCAACATAGTTAACCTTTCCCTCCAAGTTAAAACATTTTCTTCTTTGGATATTGTGACACGACACTGATGATTCTTTCCCCCTACCTCACTGGATGCTCTTGTTTAGTCTCCTTTGCAGATTTCTCCTAACATTGTGGTACCTCAGGACTCACTCCTGGGTTTTCTTCTCTTTTTTCTTTATACAGTTGACCCTCAGTATCCACAGGGGATTGGTTCCAGAAGGCCCCACACATACCAAAATCCACAGATGCTCAAGTCCCTTATATAAAATGGCGTAGGACAAGGAATACAGCCAGTCCTCCTTATCAGCAGGTTTCACATCTGCACATTCAACCAGTTGAGGATCAAAATCTGTGGCTGGTTGAATCTGTGGATGCGAAACCCATGGATACAGAGGGCCACTGTATTCCTTCTCCATGTTATCTCATCCAGATCATGGCTTCAAATACCATCTACATGCTGATAACTCTCAAGTTTATTTCAAGACTCTACTCTGAGTTCCTAACCTGCATATTTGACTATCTATTTGACATCTCCATTTGGATACCTGGCAGATACCTTAAACTTATTACGTCAAGAACTCTTGCTATTTCTCCCAAACAGCTCCTGTTCCTATCTTCTCCATCTCGGTATGTCACCACCACTTACTCAGTTACTTAAAGAAGAAATCTAGGCATCATCCTTAATTCCTTCTTTTTCCTTGCCTCAACAACATATCTATCAGTAAGTCTTGTTGACTCTAACTCCAAAATTTATGTAGAATATCTCACCTTATTTCATCATAACTGCTACCACCTAGGTCCAGGCCTTCACTGAATTATGGAAGTTTCCTGCCTAGCCTTGCTTCCTCCTCTCTGTTCTCCTCTAGTACAGTTCTTCACATAGCAGCAAAATTGATCTTATTGAACCCTTCAATGGCTTCCCATTTGGCTCTTGGAATAAAAGCCCCAAACCTTATTATGGCTATATGTGAGCCATTCTTGCTCCTTAATAAGTAAATAGAAGACTTGGACAACACTATACACCAACTAAACCTAACATACATCCATAGAGCATTCCACCTAATAACAGTAGAATACATAATCTTCTCAAGTGCATGTGGAATATTCTCCAGGATAGACTATATGCTAGGCCACAAAACAAGCTTCAAAACATTTAAAATGATTGAAATCATACAAGGTATATTCTCTACCTTCAAAGGAATAAAATTAGAACTAAATAGCAGAGATTTGGGAAATTCACGAATATGTGGAAATTAAATAAAACACTCCTAAATAACTGATGTGTCAAAGAAAAAAAATCACAAGAGAAATTAGAAAATAGTTTGAGATGAACAAAAGCAAAACTACAACACACCAAAGCTTATGGGATGCAGCTAAAGCAGCACTTAGGGAAAATTGATAGCTGCAAGACCTTTATTTAAAAAAGCAGAAATATCTCAAATCAATACCTAACCTCTCACCTTAAGAAATTAGAACAGGGACTTCCCTCGTGGTCCAGTGGTTACGACTCTGTGTTTCCACTGTGGGGGGTGCGGGTTCAATTCCTGGAAGGGGAACTGAGATCCCACATGCCGCATGGTGCGGCCAAGAAAAAAGGAAACTAGAACAAAGGGTAAAGTAAATCCAAGGCAAACATAGGGAAGGAAATAGTAAAGATTAGAACGGAGATACATGAAATGGAGAATGGAAAAAAAATAGAGGAAATTAATGAAACAAAAATTGGTTTGAAAAGAACAGCAAAATTGACAAGCCTTCAGTTAGACTGTCCAAGAGAGAAAAAAGGGAGAAGACTGAAATTACTAAAATCAGATATGAAAGAGGGGACATTACCATAGACCCTACAGGGAAAATAAAAAGGATTAGAGAAGAATACCATAAACAATTGTATGCCAACAAATTAGATAACCTAGATGAAGTGGAAAAATTCCTAGAAATGCACAAACTACCAAAACTAATTCAACAAGACAAAAAAAAAGTAAAAGAAAAGAAACTAATTCAAAAAGAAACTGAAAATCTTAATAGGCTTATAACAAGTAACAAGATTGAGTAAGTAATTAAAAAAGAATCTCCCAACAAAGGAAAGCCAGAACCAGATGGCTTCTTCGCTGCCGAGTTTGACCACACTTTTAAAGAATTAATACCAATTATTTTCAAACTCACCCAAAATATAGAAGAGGAAGAAAACTTCCCAACTCATCCTATGAGGCCAGTATTATCCTGATATAAAAACCAAAGACATCGCATGAAAACTCAGACCACTACTTCTTATAAATATAGATGCAAAAGTCCCTACAAAATACAAGCAAATTGATCCAGCAACATATAAAAAAGGATTATACACCATGACCAAATAGGATTCATCCCAGGATTGGAAGGTTGGTTTAACATCCAAAAATCAATTAATGTAAAACATCATATCAACAGCATAAAGGACAAAAAGCACATGATTCTTTCATTAGATACAGAAAAAGGATTTGAATCCAACCTTTCATGATAAAAAGAAAAATTCAACAAACTAGAAATAGGAGGGAACTTCCTCAACGTAATAAAGGGCATCTATGAAAAACCCACAGCTAACATCATACTTAATGGTGAAAGACTGAAAGCTTTCCCCCTAAGATCAGGAACAAGACAGGGATGTCTTCTCTTGCCAGTTTTATTCAACATTGTACTGGAAATTTTAGCCAAAGCAATTAGACAAGAAAAAGAAATAAAAGGCATCTAAGAAGTAAAAATATCTATTTGCAGATGACATGATCTTGTATATAGAAAATACTAAGAAATCCAATAAAAATTATTAGAACTAATAAACAGTTCAGCTGGGCTGTAGGAGACAAGATCAATATATAAAAATAAGTTATGTTTCTATGTAATGTACAATCCCCAAGCTGAAATTAATAAAACAATTCCACCTACAATAACTTCAAAAAGAATAAAATACTTAGAAATAAATTTAACAATAGCAGTGCAACATATACTCTGAAAACTACAAAACATTGTTGAAGGAAATTAAAGTAGACCTTAATAAATGGAGAGAAATCCCATGTTCATGGATTGGAAAACTAAATATTGTTAAGTTGTCAATACACCTCAAAGTGATCTACATTCAATGCAACCCCTATCAAAATGCCAACCAGCTTCTTTTCAGAAATTGATAAGATGATCATGAAACTAATATGGAAATGCAAGCATCCCAGAAGAGCCAAAATAATCTTGAAAAAGAAGAACATATTTAGAGGATTCACACTTCCCATTTTCAAAACTTGCTACAAAGCTACAGTAATCAAGACAGTGTAGTGCTGACCCAAGGGCAGACATATATTTCAATGGAATAGAACTGAAGGTCCAGAAATAAACCCCTATGTTATTTTTGTTTCTTATTTTTTATTTTTTTTTAATTTTTTTTTCTTTTTTTCTTTTTTTTTTTTTTTTCCCCTATGTTATTTTTGATTGGTTCTTGACAAGAGGGCCAAGACATTTCAATGGGGAACAAAGAGTGTTTTCAACAAATATTGGCTGGGATGACTGGATATCCATATGCAGAAGAATTAACTTGGACCCTTTCCTCACACTGTGTACAAAAATTAACTCATAATGGATCAAAGATGAACTGTAAGAGCTAAAACTATGGAACTCTTAAAAGTAAACACAGATGTAAATCTTCATGACCTTGTATTTGGCAATGGTTTCTTAGATATAATATCAAAAGTACAAGCAACAAATAAGTTGGACACCATTTAAGAAGTGAAAAGACAACCCACAGAATGGAGGAAAATGTTTGAAAATGATATATCCTGGTATCATGTATATATAGAGAATTCTTACAACCTAATCATAAGAAGACAAATAACTCGGTTTAAAAATGGGCAAAGGATTTGAATAAACATTCCTCCAAAAAAGATATACAAATAGGTGATAAGCACATGTTAGTCATTAGAGAAATGCAAATCAAAACTACAATGAAATACTATGTCACATCCATTAGGATGGCTACAATAATACTTCTTTTAAAGATAAAAACAAGTGTTGGGAAGAATGTGGAAAAATTGGAACCCTCATACACAGCAGATGGAATTTGAAAATGGTGCAGCTAGTTTGAAAAACAGTCTGGCAGTTCCTCAAAAGGTTAAATATGGAGTTACCATATAACCCATTACATATAGCATATAATTCCATCACTAGGTATATACCCAAAAGAAATGAAAACATACATCCACATAAAAACTTGTACATGAATGTTCATTGCAGCATTATTCATAATAACCAAAAAGTGGAAACAACCCAAATGCTGATCAATTGATGAATGGATAAACTGTAGTATAGCCATATAATGGAATATTAGACTGCCAGAAGAATGAAGAAAGAAGAATGAAGTACTGATAGATGCTACAACATGGAGAAACCTTGAAAATATGATGCTAAGTGAAATAAGGCAGACACAAAAGGGCAAATATTGTATGATTCCATTTACATGAAATGTCCAGAACAGGCAAATCTATAGAAACAAAAAGTAGGTTATTGGTTGCCAGGGGCTGGCGGGGGGCAGGTCGATGGGAGGGAATGGAGAGTGACTGCTAATGGGTATGGAGCTTCTTTTGGGGATTATGGAAGTGTTCCAAAATTATGTTGCTGATCGCACAACTCCATGAGTATACGAAAAACCATTGAATTTAAATGGGTGGATTGCATACTTTGTGAATTATATATCAAAATAAAAAAAGAAAGAAAGAATCAGAGGTGTTTTGGGGACTCATAGAGTAGGGTGTAGCATGGGAAATTTCAAGCCCTTTAGAAAAGCCATAAGCCACCATGAAGCATCTGCAGTAGAAATGGCAGCATGGGGGGTTAGTTAGGGAGAAGCCTATCAAGTGGCATGGAAGAAATCCAGAATTCCTTGTGGGGACCTTTGGAGGATGCAGAAGGCAGCTGAGAATTAAGAGGCAGCATATTTACCAGGCAGTTGCTGTGGCATGAGTGAATAGCCCTAAAGTCGGGCTGAATGGAGGATATGGCTGAAGTTTAGAGGGCTAGCAGACCACTGGGAGCTGAGGTAGGAATCCTGGGCAGTAGTATGTAAGGAGAGAGAGAGATGTGCTTCCTGACCCAGTCATTGTGCATTGCACATAGTGAGAGAATAAGCCATAAATTATGGACATTTAAAAAGTGAGTAGGGTGAGGCAAAATGAGCTAAACTTCAGCTAGGATCCAGCAGAGATTATGGGACTCACTCACTGCCATGAGTGTGTTTGAAGTGTAAATCAAATGCTTGAACAAAAGAGACTTTTAATTCAGAACACATTTTTATATTCTAACTGATAACCTTAATCTGTCCAACCTGTGCCCAACCTGTGCCTCCAGGCAACTAGAATAGGTGCTCCAGAACACGATGAGATTAGTTATAGGAAAACAACTATATGTTCATAATTAAATGTGGAGGTGGGGCACACTTGCGGTATATACATTTTCTCACCCCATTAAATGCATAGAGGATAGTAGATGACGTCTTTAAAGAAAAGAGAAAAGAGGGAAATAGTCAAGTAAAGATTCTCCAAACTATAGTAGACACCTTCGCGTTTTGGTTGCTCACAACTCCCCTAATTGCCCAAGATAACACTCGCTTTGATCACCTTCTCCCTAAAAAGCTTTCCTTTCCAATCCACGGTTAGCTAGCTTTGTTAATACTTCCACATTCAGTATAGATATTGACATACCTAAATCTTATTAAAGAGTTCATATAACTTTATCTCAAGGAAATAGGTAGCAAAACAACATTCAATTAGCTTGCATTCCAGTTGACAATAGAAGATATAAATGAAACAACTATTTTGAAAACAGTCAAAAGTAGACCATGGTCCTTCATCTCATTAATGTGTTCATTAAAAACAGGTTTCAGGAGGGAAGGAGCTGGTTTGTAATCAAGAAAACAAAAGCTGATTTATCCATTTGAATTGAAAAGTAGGTAAAGAATTTCAGTATTTATTCACATATTCATTCGAATATAAAAGGGAACTGATCACCACCTCCGCCACCAGAACCATGTGTCATATGTGTACAAGGTTAGATCAAAGTGGTAGCTAATAATATTACATTCTGCAGTTGTTCAGGGATGACAGTTGAGAAACTTTGATGACAGAGGATAAAAATAACACTTGTTTGGGCATAAATGGAAGTTTTTTTCATTGAACTATGTGAACGTTCCTCTTCTCACCCACACTACCAGAAACCTAAGAAAATCATTTTGCAACATAAAAGTGTTCACTACTCATCGAATTACAATTATTCTCTTTTTCTGAAATGAAAAATAGCTATATTGTAAGCATGAGAATAAATTGAGGAAATGATAAAATAATCAGGATCTATTGGGTTTAATTCAATTCCCAGTTTTACCACGGTAAATAATGTGCGTTAGCTTTTCACAGTTGTATAACAAAACATTTGACAAGAGTTACTTAACGGCAATTTAGAGGCAGATGCAGAAGCAGAAATGCTTACAGTTTGAATGTGCTTTGTCTACAAAGAGACTATGGCCTATTTACTTTTTTTTTTTTATTTAAAAGAAACATGGGATCTTTAGCTCCCAGTTTGACAGTCAGTTACAAAAAGCAGAGGGCACCTTAACGTTTCCTCTGGAGGATATTATCACTCCAGTATCAGCAGCGGGTAGAAACACATTTGCTTTATCATACTTTGACCTTTACACTTCAAGTCAAGAGAATCCTGAGCAAGGTCAGTTTCCCCATCCAGTGTGCACTTTGTTGAGATGTAAAAAAAAGTTTTTTTCCCACAGAATTTGATCTGTGGATTTTATTTATGTTTGAATGAAACATGTTTATTTCTATGGTGGTGACTTTGCAAGAAAACAAGACCAGGAGAGGTATTTCCTCAAAGGCTGAAAGGAGGCATTACTACCACCACCACTGCTTGCCAAGAGATTTGCAAAGCATCTTGAGGCTCAAGGTTAGTATGGGAGACGAGCCAGGCTCAGGAGAAGTTAGCACAGAGAAAAAAGTTAGAGTGTTTTTCCCCCTTTTAGCCAGCCAATTCAACAAAGTACTTCAGATAGTAATGCTTAGTGGTCAAATAATGATGTCTTTTCTGCAATGATCATGTTTGGGTTTGTCTATTTCCTTTATGCTTGTGAGGTTTGTAATTGGAATTTTAAATCCTTGGGGGAAAAGCTATTTTTGTAATTCAACTGGGATGTCCTTGTCTTAGGGTTTCCCATTGCTTCAGTCCCCTAGCCTGGTACTATAGCCATGATAGTGTTTTGTCTTTTAGATGAAATGCAGAACTAAGGACATAACTACTGGTGCTTATTAAAGATTCCTTGCTATTTTCACAAGAGTAGGGGCGTTAGACTCTTGTCTACTGGCCAAATTCTAAATCGGGAGATTACATTCTGCTTTCCTGAATTCCCCTAGCAGAAGCAGCCATCCATGGTATCCTACTTTGCTTCCTGTGCTAAACTGTTGTGTGATGTCATTAAATGGCACTGCTTTTCTACTCTAGAAGTGACCACTTCTTAGTGGAGTGGTGAATAAATTGGTACCTATTGTCTGATATTGTATTTGACCTAGTTTCAAACAAATTAAAAGGTAGGCTCTGACAGTTAAGGATAAAGTACAAAACAAAACAAAACACCCTAACAGTGTACCGGTTGTTGTGGAGCATTTTTTAAAAACCAATATGCTTTCTCTTCTGCAACAAAGACAAACAAATTAATGCATTTTTCAAAACTACACTAGTGGTTGACAATAAGTTGTTATTTTGCCTCAAACAGGATGATAGTTCTAACAGGGATGATGAGGTTTGAGAGGATGTGATCACATATCACAAACTAGTTAAACCATCTCTTTTGTCTTCGGGTTGTATCTAATCATCCTAGACAATTGATCTGTCTATTTCATAAAATCTCTCTTTAAGGAGAATCTTTAACTTTCCTTGGTAACATATTTCAGTGTTTCTCAATCTTTCCATAAAAACTAAGTTCTTATTTTTATTTAACCTCCGTTCCACCTACTGTAGCTTAATGTCACCATCTTTTATCCATCTCTAGCTTTCTATCATACACTGGTATTGAGAGGCAGTGTAGCACAACAGCATGGTTTTTGGAGTCAGACATGCCTGCGTTCAAGTCCTGACTCCATCACTTTCTAGGTGTGTGATGTTGGGCAAGTTACGACTGAGGTTCAACTTCCTCATCCTTACATGAACAACTTCGGAGGGTTACTGTGAGGATCAAATGACATAACATATTATTTGAAGGGTTATGGGGTAAGATGAGGCATGGTACTCAGAACCCAAAAAGTGCTCAATAAATAGTAGCTATTTATCTGATTAGGTACACAGATCTGACTTAATTCATAAATTCTTTGAGAATGGGAAGTGTACTTCCTGGATTTTAACATAAGTACAGTGTCATGCATGTACTATGGCACAGAGGCTCAATATTTGTTGAATGAATAAACTTATTTTTCCCCCAAGTGGAATGAACAGCCCTCACCTATTTGCAAGATGCCACACATTTTAGCTCAAAGGTGACAAATCTGATCAATCCTCTGATGCCTCCAAGTATGCAGATAGATACCTCACTTTCTCTAGATGTTTTGGCATGGTGTGGACACGATGCAAAAAAACTTACACTTTCTGTTTCTATCAGGTTCATTTCTATGAATTTTTACATTTGATGATTGTCTTGGGTGCCCAGAATGGGACTGACTCAGTAATCTACCTCATCCATCCAAGCATTCTCTGAGAAATTTTTAAAATGAATACTAACGACTATCTAATTATATACCTAAACAAAATCTTTCAACTTGTGACTAAGTATACTACCTGCCCTATTTACCTGTAAGATCTATGCTGACTACAGATATATTTCTAATTTGCTTTGTTCCCAAGCCAGCCCCTTCTCCCAATTACCCACCGCCGCAAGTTCCAGAGCACAGTTAACATCTGTGAACCAGTGAGGTGTTGGTTAGGACTTTATTTTTTGCTTTTAAACGTCTTCACGGGGCTAGGAGGGGAAGTTGAGGAACAAACAGAGGATATATAGATTCAATCGGGCTGCAATATTTGTTGATAAGGAATGGAAAGAATATTGCTCTTTTACCATAATCTTGGAAAACTTCTGGTGCGTGCTCAGATTGAGCCACTGCAGTGTGGCCATTTCCCCGACTGATTTGTACAGACTTTAGAGGGGCGATCTCAGGTGTGGAGCTCTGAGCACCTGCTTGCTCACACTCTGGCAGTTCAGAACCCAGCGTATTTGAGGCCGGTGGCTCAGGTTCCACGTAACTCAGCTCAAGTGTCACTAACACTATGTGCAGCGCCCGTCATCGAGCTGGGCTTTGAGACTTGGACACTTACTTCGGACTTTCTTCTTTCTCCCCCCTCCCCTCCCACTAGTTTCCCTTTCCCTCCTCTGACCCGGGGCGTGCCCACCTCTTCCTTTTGCTCCCACTCTCCGCTTTCTTCTTTCCTTCTCCTTCCTTCCTACTGGGCTTCGCGTCCTTCATCCTCCGAGAGCCGCGGGGCGGGAGGCTGAGGCTCGGCTCGGAGGAGGAGGCGCGAGGCCGGCGGGACAGGCGCGAGGTGCCGAGCCGCGAAAGCGCGGGGCGCGCGCCGCGGCGGGGGCGCGCGAGGGCTGGCCGCGTGGCCGGGCGCTCGGGTCAGGTAGCGGCGCGCGCGCGCGTGGCCCGCGAGCCTCAAGCGCGCCCCCGGCGGCCGGGGCCGCAGCGTGCTCGCCCCCGCCGCCAGCTCGCCTCACTCATGGGTCGGAAGCGCTGCGTGGGGGAGACTGTTCCAAGATGGCGGCGGGTTGCTGCGGGGTGAAGAAGCAGAAACTGTCCAGTTCGCCCCCCTCTGGCTCGGGTGGCGGTGGTGGCGCCTCCTCCTCCCCCCACTGCAGCGGAGAGAGCCAGTGCCGAGCCGGGGAGCTGGGACTAGGAGGCGCCGGCACGCGGCTCAACGGTCTAGGAGGTCTAGCCGGAGGAGGTAGCGGCAGCGGCTGTACCCTCTCTCCCCCCCAGGGCTGCGGCGGCGGCGGCGGGGGAATCTCCGTGTCGCCCCCTCCGAGCTGCGGAGTGGGCACCCTACTTTCTCCCCCGGCCGCCGCCACCTCACCCTCGCCTTCCTTGCCGTCCGCCGCCTCGTCCTCATCGCCCGGCTCCCGGAAGATGGTGGTGTCAGCGGAGATGTGCTGCTTTTGCTTCGATGTGCTCTACTGTCACCTGTACGGATACCAGCAGCCCCGGACCCCCCGGTTCACCAACGAGCCCTAGTGAGTACCGTGCCCACCGCCGCCCTCTCTCTTGCGCTCGGGATGGGGCTCAGAGTTGAGGCAAAGTACGAGTCAGCCTCCCCGCCGGCCGCTGCCCCTGCCCCTCTCGCTGCCCCGGGTCCCCGGAGCCGCTCGCTCTGAGTAAGGGCACCCCGCGCTTTCTGCCCTCGGAGGCAAGCGCCTCACACTTGGAGCGGGGTGCTGCTGCGAGAGATGGCGCGCTGGTTCCCAGAGGTGTTCACTTTCTCTTTGAGATAACTTCGAGGAGTTTTGACCCTCTCCTCTCCTTCGCCACCCTGCGTCTCATTCGCCCGGGTTTGGGAGCTCTGGTTCCCTCACGATGTTGACTTCTCCTGGCTTGGGTTTCCTTGACCCCCTGTGAAAGCCCCGCCGGTATTCCCGCCCCGCGTACCTTGCACATGGAGAGTTACTCTTCCATTGCAGCGTGAAAAATAGCAACTATCCAACTTCTGTTCTGCTAGTGATGGAACTTAGCTCCGGAGCCAATGAAGTTTACCCATCTTTTTCCTTCGGGTTTCCTCGTGTCCTGAGGAGGGAGGAGGTTTTTTCAAAACACATTTTCCTTTAGTACCTATTTTTATCCGAACATACCCATTAAAATGTGTTTCTAGTGAAGCGCACCGCCGGCTCTCTCACATTTGAAGAGTGAGACTTTTTTTTTTCATTCCACCGTCTGGGTAATAGCTCATTCAAAGAGAGCTGTCCCCATAGAGCCACTGTCAGTTTGTACATTAAGCGTACATTCGCTTTTGTGTCGATTTCTCTTTTAAGAAACCCACGTTAGGCTGGACAATTCGAGAAATAGTTGAACAGTAAGTGTGTAGGAATTTTTACGGTTTCCTTCGGTTTTGTACTTTTAGTTATTTTACCCTTCAAGTGTGTGGTTGAAATTGTTTAAAATAACACTGTTACAGCTAAAAGCCAGGTTAATTCTAGTCCCCGTCCACTTGGATGTGTGGGAGATGGGGCATATGTTGTTTTTTTAATGTGTAAACTGAGTGTAAACTGACTTTTTGAGTTAAATGCTAGACAGAATGTAAAGCCCAAGGAAGGACAGAATGACAAAGAGGGTGATTGTTTTTATTATGAGTACTTAGCATCAACAGGAAAAATAATAGAGAAAAATTTCAGTGAAACTTATACTGAAAAGCATCAACCCTTTTTCTAGCTAAGACAAGTGCCCCTTGTCCCCATATCATAAATACCTGAATTGATGTTCTTTTTGAACTGCTTCTTTTCATTTTGTGAGATTAGGGGATTAGACTGCGACTGGATACATATAAACACTTATGCCTAGACTAAAAATATTCAATTAATATGTAAAGTGGAAATTACAATAAAGTGTCCTGGAAATTATAAATTTGCTTCGTTTGTTTTCTTTGGCTTTGATGCTTGAAATGTATTTAATTTTGTATTTTTGCCACTCTTCTGTGGTCTGTGCTTTTTCTTTCAGACTTGGTTCCTCTTTGGGCATTGGTTCATAAGAAATGCATGAAAGAGCATAGAGACTGATACTTTGTCAAATAAATTAAATACCTTGATAAATTTCATAGTTTTAATTCTAGAAGCTTAAATCCTAAATCCACACCTGTACTTAGCCAATTTAGTCTTTGGTTAAGAAGTAGAATTCATTTTGAAAAAGACTGCCATGTTAAAAAAAACTATGAAATATTTATTAGGTTGAGTCACTTATTTGTGACTTTTCTGCCTTCTCTTGGATGTCTATGATGTATTAAAGTCAGTCCGGGGATGATACATAGGTTGGCTCAGCAAAGTCATGGGACTGCAAAAATTCACTCCTGTTTAGTTATATGAGTTTGGCAAAGGCTGTTTTACTATTCATGCTCCATTGCTCCAAAGCATATGCGAACACACTTTCAGGAGGTGCTATTTTCACACATTTTAAAGTGAGTTTGGGTTAACTGAATGACTGTAACAAGAATTTTAAAAGGAAAGTGAGCTTGACCAGCTCATACAGAAAATGCTTTTGAAAATGTCATATAACAGTGGCTACTTCGCACACGTATTTAGGTATTGATTCTCCTCTAATAGTCCTCCCACTGGATTTCTTTTTCATGGAATTAAACAGAAAAAAATAAGACACCCCTTTGACCACTGTGGATATGTTGAAATGATGGTGGAAGAATAATAACTATTATTTAGCAGGCCTTGGCTGTGGCATGTATTCTACCAAACAACAAATTTAGAAGAGCCACTGAACATGACCAAGGGGAGAATGAAAGTTCACTTAAGTGGAAAGAGGACTGCATCTTATTTTCATTTATCTTAAAGTCATTTTTGAGGTGGACAGTGGAAAAATTCAGGAAAGTTTCTTAAAAGCAGTGTTTGATTATGGAAGTGAAATAACTATAATCACTTGACAGTGCCTTAGTAACCGGAACCCATTTTCTTTCTGTTTTACATATTTAATAGCATTGTGTACTTATTAGTGTGGCTTGGTGCTGGGGGCCATAAGACAGAAATAGGCACATTGCTTTTCTTTTTTTCCCTCAGAGTTATTAGGATCGTGGTGTCATGAGCAGTGCTGTTTCAGGTCCTGTCTCTGTCCACCAGAAGACGTGCTTTCGACAGTGGCACATTCTCCTGTGGGAAAGCACACCGTTTTCATCCCTTCCCAGGACCTTTCTGTCAAAATGTCTGTCACTGGTGAAATCTGCCTTTTATAGGCTTAGAAGTTCTAGCTTCATCAGGGACCCTTCCACTCAGGAAGGTTATTAGAGATTTCCAGTCATCTATCTGTTGCAGGTTTGGCGGGGAGGATGTCACTATAGGAAAAGGCTGTGTGGATACAAATTCTTCACTGTTGCTGCTGTTTCTTGGAGTACCTACCTCATTGCGAACAGGTAGCAGTAGCTGGGACTTGGGAGGACAGTGGAAATCTGTTTAATAGAAGACAGGTAACATTTGTGTTCAAAGTGAGGAATGAATTACTGAATCCTTGGTCTCAGTTGCACAGCCACATTTGCCCACAGAACTAAGATTCAAGACATGATAAAAAAAAATGACTTTAGGTGCATTTTACTGTTCAAAGTCAGAGCTCTTAGATTTATATTAAATAGATGGGAACACAGCCACATTATAGGAAACCATTTGCTACCATAAAGGGATCCACTGTGCCAGGTGTCGAGCCAGTTAGACTCCAGAACCGTCGCTCTCAACCTTGGCTGCACATTTGAATCACTGAAGAATTATTAAAAATATGGACGCTGGGGTCCCAACCCCAGAGATTCTGATTTAATTGGTCTTGGATGGGGCCTGGGCATCAGGATTATTAAAAGCTCTCCAGGTGATTTTAACATGCAGCTGAGGAGGAGAACCAGTGGTTGTATTCGACTAGGCCTTTCTCCTGAGATTCTGATTAATTTGGTCTGGGGTGGTTCCTGGGTACTCGGATTTTATGAGCACCCTGGGTGATTTTTGGTAAACAGCTAGTTTGGGAAACACTTGCAGTGTGGTCTGCAGAAGACATCACCTGGGAACCTGTTTGAAATGTAGGTTCACAGACCCCCACCTCAGACCTGCTGAATTTGAATCTGCAGTTTAACAAGCTCCCCAGGTGATTCTTATGCACATTAAAGTTTGGGGAGGAGTGGTTCTCGAACTTTAGGGTACATCATAAGCTCCTGTGGTGCTTGTTAAAACACAAATTGCTGGGCCCCATTCCCAGAGTTTCTGATTCAGTCGGTCTGGGGTGGGGCTGTGAATTTGCATTTCTAACAAGCTCCCTGGTGATGCTGCTGCTACAGTTCCCAGGACCACAAGTTGAGACCCACTGGGTTAGAGAGTGGTGAAGACCTGAATAAAGTAGTTGAGCAACTGTAAGGGAAGGGCAGTTTTCACTGTCAGTTTCTAATATAAAACTTCCTGCTTCCGTGTTAGTATATTTTATCGTGGTCCTTCTAACGTAGCACCAGGGAGATTGAAGGCTGCCAAGATCATCATAAGAGTCTGAGATTCTTGGTTTGGTTTCAGTCCGAGGTGGGGTTGGCAGGGAGGAAACCCTCACCTGGAAACCTGCGGTACGATTTTAGGTCTTTTTTCGGAAATTGTTAAATGTGGGGGGCACATTTTAGGAATTAAAAGCAGCTCAAGTATATCTTTAAGTGAGTTGTATTGATTTTAGTAAGTCAAGTCCCCCTCTGTTCCCATAAAAATGCTTTGATAATTAGTTCGCTTAAATAACATGTTGTGATGAGATTTTGAAAGCTTTTACTTTTATACTTACGCTTGCTGGATTGCATTTTAAGAGTTTCCCTCATTAACAAAGAAATATAAAAGGATCCTGCTAAGGGACTGGGATTGTTCAGTCTTTATATCTTTAATGCTGTGTTGCATGTCACATCCCCTGAACTTTCAATTTTAATCTTCTTACCACCTTTGAAGTTAATGCAGTACTACATTCTGTATAGACCATAGCACATAAAATATGTTTTACTATTAAACATCAATAAGTGTGGTTTTTCCATTGCAGTGAACAAAATGTATTTTAAAAAAATCCACTCCTGGACATGGAGATTTTGAGAGACTCTGATCAGGTGTTTGAACAATTACCTTTTTCTTGTCACAGTAGTCAAATTACTGTTTTTCTGTGTGCTTGGGAGGAATTGGGTTGCTCTAGGGAGGTGAGAGGTAGGCACTTTGTTTCACCAGAACAGTAACAATCCTATCGCATGTTAGTAAAAAAGATGATTTGATAATGCAGCTGAGGTCAAAGTGATATTAAATCAGCATTTTAAACACAAACTATTATATTTCTAGTATGTCTTTTTTTGGATGAAGACTGACCAGAATGTCCAGAAGGTGTATATGTTTCTTGCAGATGATGCTACTAAGCCATTACAGATTTCCTTATCCATGCTAGTGTAATGGTCGTAATGTATAGTTCTTCTTTTTTTAAAAAAATTGTCTGAAAAATTGTTGAGCATTTTTGGATGTATTATATGGGTTGTTTTTCAACAGTGTTGATTTCCATTGGAAGGCGATCCGGTGTCCTATCTTACTGATAGAAAAGAAAGCAGGCATGCCCCCAGTTGTCATTTATGCTGTAAAAACCATCAGTGACTGAAATAGTAGGATGTAGAAATATAAATTACAAAATTATTTTTATATCCATGCATAAAGGTGTACGTAGGGCAAGGTGTATTTAGTTACAAAGGAAAACTCGTTGCTTATTTTACCTTCTCCCCCATGTGGCCAAAGGGAGTGATAATCTAGCTCATGATTTTTCTTGCTTATGTATTGTGTTTATGCTGTGTTCAGGTCCCAGTTAGTGGGTAGCAACCAAGAAGGAACCTCTGCTGGGATCTCTCAGTCCAGTGGGAAGAAGAACCACTACTGAGAAAGTGGAAAATGCTCTGTTAGCCCATGCATAAGTTGGCTTTTTTCTAGTATGTGTTTCTCAGAAACATACTAACATTCACATTGTTGTCTTTAAAAGACTGTACACTTTTTGAAACTGTATTTGCGTTAAAACACTATACCCTATTACGGCAGTTTATTATAATTTTGAAGTCAGTTGTGCTTCCCATTAACAGACCATCTTTTTGAGAATGTATATGTGTGAAACACTAAAACTTGTGCAATGAGATTAGTCAAAGTTCCCTATTTCAATAGGCGTTTTTCTGTTCTCTCCATGTCACACATGCTTGCCTGTTTTAAAGCAGCACAATGACCAGGGCTTTTGCATTTAAATTTTCTTAAATAGTCTTTTTTTTCCCCCCAACTTGTGTAATAATGTCTCTTTTTGATACTGTTCTGAATCAATTAAGCTAAGTGAGTGAGGACCAGCAGTAAAACCCAGGGGCTGCCAAGAATGGACCTTCAGTGTGTAAGCTGTCTTTGCACAATCAGTAATTGGCCAGTCGCTCACAGGACACTGGAAACAGTGTGGGAAGCCAGTGGTTGTGTAGGTGGGAAGAGTAGATTCCCAACAGTAAACTTATTTAGAGTTGAGCTTCTGTAGTTAGTGTTGCTAAGAGCAAAAATGAGCCACAAGCTTATGTAGTAGAAAGAAAAGCACCCAGAGGAAAAAGTATGGGGCAATAATATAGCTGGTTGGGTGGGGCATATTTTATGTTTGGTCCAACTGTAAGTGGCATCTTTTCTATCAAGTGTGGGTGTATCTTCTACAGCTTTTAATGTATCATACTTTCAAACTTGCTCAACCTTAAAAATGTTAGTGTTGAGTAGCTGAGTGGAAATTATATGTCACTGGGGGAAAAACCAGTTTTTTGTTTTGTTTTGTTTTGTTTTTTTTAGTGTATACATTATGCCGAGTTCTGTGGATGGAAACTAGAGAAATAGAAGAAATAGTTCTATCCTCACAGAACTCACAGTCTTGTTCAGGATATGATACAGATATCAAAGTTTCTTGAAATGCTTACAGAGCAATATATACATGATTACAGGTGAATTAGATACATGAAAAATGTACCTAAGCACGGTAATGACGTGGGATAAAGGAGTGGTCAGGAAGAAGGCTTTTGGGAGAGGACAACTTTTGAGCCAAGGTTTTAAATGGCAGAAGTACAGAGACAGACTGTTGGTAAGAGTGGGTATGACCAGTAGATCTGGAAGTCTTACTTGGTTGTTCTCAAACCAGTTGCTGTCACCGCCACACCCCTTGCCAGAGCACTTGGGGATTCCCAGCAGCTGTCTAGAGTCAGCAACTTGCACACTCAGCATTCGCCATACCGATCCCCTTGCTCTGGTCTCTAAGATCGTAAAACTACAAGGAAATGGAAAGTAGCCTTTTGTCCTGGGAACCCTCTGGGAATGCTGGATAAGAAATATTGGATCTGATTACAGTTTCCCATGTTAGGAAGGGAACAGAATTTGCAGACGAGTCCTCTAGAACGTAGGACGAAATGGAAGGAGAAGAGCCTCAAGGTAGGGGAGCCCAGCGAGGCTTAAGGTGATGAGGGCAGGAGGAAAACTGGCGTTGCAAAAGTAGGGAATGTGCCCCAGGGACAGAGTCTGTGAATAAAGGAATGTTGAAAAATCAAGAAGTGGAAGAAGTTGTCGGTGTATGCAGAGACTCGCACTCTAGGACCAGGTTTTGTGTAGCAGTGGAAAGATTGCAGCTCACCTGTTTTTTGGTCTCCATCATGGCCTCTTCTTTTCTTGGCTCTGTGCCTAGCTGTTCTTGTGCTCAGGAAAAGTTTGTTCAACAGCTCTGTGGGAATGGCCATGAAATTTGATCCCAAGTGTAAGAACCTACCCCGCCCACCTTTCACCTATTCCCAACTGTTATCTAATTTGAGAGAAAGGAGGAGAAGACCTGTTGGTTTGATCAAATTTGGATCACATATAAAGATAGCTGAGAGAGCTCTTGGATGAGGATCTGAAATCAGGTGATTGCATGTGAGTAAAGAGGCATCGCAGAAAAAAAATAATAATCTATGAAATTCCCATTGCTGGGGCAAGTGAGGCTTTGCACATAATTCAGAGTTTCTGAGTCTGAGGAACCAGGAGGGTGGTGGTGTCACTTAAAAACATGGTGGGGGAGGGGACGGGACGAAACAAATAGTTGGTCACGTGAAATCAGATTTCTTAATATGTATATTTCAGGTGTTGGCAGTTAGCAAATGTCATTTCTTTTTAAATTAACAGAACCACAGAGCAGCAAAGAGCTATTGTGATGATTTGGTTTGGTTGGTCTCTTGGGATCTCTCCGGCCTCCCTGTCTCCCCAGTCGTGGCTTTGAACTGCCGAAATGGGTAGAGATCAGTGATAGTTTTAAGCTTTGTCTTGCTAGTAAAAATACCTGACAGAATGTTGGGTTTCCCTAATGTAGGTTTATACATTTTCTCAGTCTTCAGGCTTATCAATTTGAAAGCACTCAGTGACTCTTATATTTCCTTATGTGTTTATCACAGAGCAGTTGTCAACTAAACAGAGCCTCACGGAGGACCATCTCAGAAACTTGTATTGGGTTGGCCAAAACGTTCATTCAGGTTTTTCTGTATGATCTTACAGAAAAACCCGAACAACCTTTTTGGCCAACCAATAGTTTCCGGCCTTGGATTAAAGGAAATTTTTGAAGGACTGAAAGTACTGTCTGGTACTAGATTCTAGGTCCTGTGTCCTCAAGCTTAGAAAATAAAGAATCAGGCTGGATCTGTTTTGCAGCTTTGCTCAGCAGTGAAAGAGAGATGTTATCAGTGGACAGGATTAGCCATATTGCTTTGTGATCTTTGGAATCTTCAGTGGATAGGCAAATGTGAAAAGTTCTGCTTGAGTCCAGGCCTGCTAATATTAGTTTTTAAAATAAGGTCTGTGATAGTCTTGATGATTCTTGCCTTTCCCCTGTTTCATTTTACAGATAATCCACACTGTGACCCAAAGCCACATGCAATGCTGGGAGAGCACAGTTGGCTGTATTATGCAATATCCTGCCAGAAGATGCTGACCAGCTCTCTAGTAATGGAAAGTAGTGAGATTGACTTAACTGCCTATGTAGCTCACCTTGCCATTCCATATACTTTCTGTAAGCATATGACACACAATTCTAGTAGCATATCTTATAGTGAGATCTTGGATTGCTGCAAGGTGCTGACACCAGATTCTCTGCTTTGCTTCAGGCACTGGTGGATCTTTGAGTCATTCTCACAGTATGGGATCTATGAAAAATCGGTTTTGGTGCTGTCAGCTTAATGGCCACAGCACTGTGTCTGCCTCAAAGAAATGCTCATGTGCTAGTCACGTTAGTGTGCTTCTTCTCTGTGACAGTAGTATTGCTTATGTAGCCTAAAGACCACATGGTTAGGTATAGGTGGTTTGGGTGCAAATAAGTTACATCTCTGGTACAACTTGGACCTCAGTACAAACCTCATTGTAGTAAGACAAATACCCTCTGTATCCTGATTTTGAACAACAGTGAGGTAAGTGTTTAGATGCTGGGTGCTCTTTTCACTTTTTTTTAAGGTGGTAAGTGGAAGACGGTGATTTATTCACTAAAGAAGAATCTCATGAAGTCTTCTGGCCTTTTTTCTATGTTAGAGTATTGCTCTCGATGCATTTCATGAAGTTCCCCATGATTAAAACAAACTCCCACACTTTGTTTGCATTAGAAACAAAAAACCTGCCAGTAGGTTGGCCAGGTACTTGATTTTGTGGACTAGCTCTTTGATGATAGAAGTAGGGGTCTAGGCAGTCAGTGGTTGAAAATGTTTGTTCATTTCCTGGATCCATCTACCCCACACCCTTGTCAATTTAAAAAAACCCCACAAGAACAAATGGGAATGATACTGCTTCTATTTCTCTGACACTAATGAGGTGATAGGTTGTTTGTGGTGTATTTTACTCTATGAAGTCCTCTAACCATTGCCCTGTTTGGCAAGTTGTTTTGCAGAAGTCCACCCTTCCACACAGAAAGCATGGCTCTGTGGAGACAGAGTCACACAGGGCTGGAGACAGGAGTAGGGGGCACGTGGGAATCAGGGAAGGAGAAAAATGAGATTGTTGTCATGTGAGGTGATGCCTGGATTCAGGGCAGATAAAGAGACCAAGTGTGGAGTCTGGAGCAGGATTGCTGCAAGAGGCGTATTTTACATGATACAAACCTAGGTATCCCTCCTTTAGGACCAAGAGTCGAGGCACTCTGGTTAAAAATAAATGATTCCTATCAGCAACAGATGCACAGCATGAAGTTAATAACATAAGAGGACTTGCATACGGGTCCCCCTAGTGCTTCCTAGAGACCACGTTGAAAACCATTCACATCGTGTCCTCAGAATGAGGCCTCTGGGTAAGTTTGGGAGCCGTGGGACAAGTAGCTTAAGTATAGTCCAAATGGATAAATGTAGCCACTCTCTGGTCATTATCCTTTTTTTTCTTGATTTGTCCTTGAACATAGTTATAAATCCTCAGGTATTCAGATGTGTCTTATTTTTAGGCCTGTGTATTTCGGTATTAATAGCCTCTCCTTATGTATGACATTTTCTTTACATAGCTTGCTGCTCATAGTTATTCTCCATCACAAAGATATGGAACAGATACTATGAAAGGAGAGACCCAGATGTAACGTCTGATTGCAGAATGCAGTCATAGGAAGGCACCCTACTGAGTAAACTCGGCTCTTCTGTACCTTATCTCCAGTGTCTCTTAACGGGACCCACTATGGTTGATTTAATTTGCAAATTACACTCTCAGAGGGAACTGGAGTATCAGCTATTTTTGGTTAATGAATTTCTCTTCAATCATATAGATGTATACTGATTTTAGCAAGTTTATTTTTATTATGGCAAAAAACACATAACATGCGATCGAACCTGTTAACACATTTTGTAAGTGTACAGTACTGTTAACTGTAAGCACCATGTTTAGCTTACTTTTTAAAGGTACGTAATAGTGGCTCTACCTCAAGCAAGTAAGTTTTCATAGGAATGTTGAGAATTTTTTTTTTTTTTTGTGGTACGCGGGCCTCTCACTGTTGTGGCCTCTCCCATTGCGGGGCACAGGATCCGGAAGCACAGGCTCAGCGGCCATGGCTCACGGGCCCAGCCGCTCGGCGGCATGTGGGATCTTCCCGGACCGGGGCACGAACCTGTGTCCCCTGCATCGGCAGGCAGATTCTCAACCACTGCGCCACCAGGGAAGCCCGAGAATCTTTTAAAGATCTTACCAACCCACATTAGAGATGCATGAAGCCTATTCCCACTTCGTCCCAGCTTACCCTTACCCCTCTTACAGGAGAGCCTAATTTAGGCTTTGAGGTATTATTTTTCCAAACTTATTGAAAATTATGAATAAACTAGATTAAAGGCATTAGAGGCAGAAACAACCATTTTTAAAAAACATTTCAAACTAGTAGCATTTCAGTTAGTATTTGACCTGGCATTTATCATTTGCTTTGTTAGACTTAATGCCAACTACCTGTATTTGAACAGAGCTTGATTTTCTAGCTTTCCTTTTAGGTCGTTATCTCATCCTCTGTTCTTTAGGGCTTTCTAACGAACTTCATAATAATAATATAAGGAAACATCTTTGACAGGTCAGAGCTTGGCCCTTGTTCACCCACTTTTAAAGGTGGAAGGAGGGACCAAAGCGTTAAAGGAGAACATTAGTTTTGACAGTTTATCCTGATATTTCTGAGAAAATGTGTTTTCTAGCGAGATGGAAAATTGGAAGACACCTTGCCTCATGGGATATTATAAGTAAGGCCTTTCAGTCCATATGTGTGCATATAAACTGGTTCAGCACTTTTTGAAATTGCTTCTTATGGTGTATACATTTGTTTCTAATGGAGAGCTCACATCTAAATGTGGTAGTGGCATCTGTGAAATAATAGGTATGGTAAAGTCATGGGTCTTGAAAGTTGTTTATTTGCCCTGTTGTCTACACAACCAGTATGAGGTTCTTTATCATTAGCAGAGGTGCAGATATTTTAAAGTAATCGCACTGAATTGTAATGCATTAATTTGAATTTTGGAGCAGTTTCTAACTTCTTCCATTTAGAGATGCGTCTGCACTTCTAAAGGAGAAAATAGAAATTCCACCATGATTATCCCTTTGCTTGTAGACATTTAAAAAATGAATATTTGTTCAAGCTTCAGGATTTAGTTGCCAGCATTATCTTAAGACAGTGTGTTTTACCTCAAAACCTATCTCTTATTCTAAGCTAGTACTGCTCTTCATATTATGGTTAATTCTGATATTTCAGTTCAACAAGTGATATATAACTGTTGTGGGCAGAACACTGTGGTAGGCTCCTTTTTGGGTGCGGGTGAGTGATCTATAAAATAGACATAAGCCATGCTTCCTGCCTTTAAAAAAGCTTGCAGTCATATTGAGGAGACAAGAGTCAGGAAACGAGTAATGAGGTCACATATGACTTAATGGCCAAGTGAGTGATGGAGACAGTGAGGTCTGTAGGAGTTTGGACAAAGACTAATGTGGGCTCGGGTTATATAGGAGGGCTTCGTGGACAAAGTAGGATTCAGGATGGGTAGGCCTTTTTCATAGATAGATCAAGCATTCTAGACAGGGAAACAACTTAAAGATACAGATGTCAGAATGAGCATTAGACAGTAGTCAGTGGGCGCCACAAAGGTAGTTTGAAGTGGGGGAGATCCTAGCAAGAAAGGGGATTCATCACGAGACTGTTGCTGTAATTCAGGCATTGGGAAATGAAAGTCTGCCAGTTGACAATTTTTAACTGTTAATGGCTTGTGAATTGCCTCTGTCTTCGTAAAGTTTCCCTTTTGTCCAGTTAATTATGCCTCAGCAGGTTCTTTAATGTCATGAATGTCATGAAGCCTGGACAAGAGACTGGGAAATAACACAAGTAGGAGTCTGCTGTGTAGACGAAGTACTTTCATTCATCAATAGATATTCGGCATAAGTCAGTTAGATTAACATTGGTTTTATCACCCTTTGCCTGAGTGCCTTCTATGTTTGGTGTTCTTTTTTTTTTCTTCTAAACTTCAGTATCTCAAACATAAAGCTGGGAAAATTGAATAGCTTCAAAGATTATGTAATTGAAAAAATAAACCACCCTAATTATTATAGAATTAAATGGCTTTAAGCCACTTTTTTCCTCCATAAATTAATGAAGAAATTTTACTTGGATGTTGCAAATGTAACCCACATAAGGTAGGTACTGGGAATTATAATAATTATAGGAGAATTGTGTACTAATTATTGAATGACGTTATTTATTAAATTAGCTTTAGATTAATGGGTGTATTCCTTATGGTTCTTTTTTTGAATTTTTTTTTTCGGCTGCATCAGGTCTTCGTTGCTGCGTGTGGGCTTTCTCTAGTTGTGGTGAGCAGGGGCTACTCTTCGCTGTGGTGTGCGGGCTTCTCATTGCAGAGCATGGGCTCTAGGCACGTGGGCTTCAGTAGTTATGGCACACGGGCTCCGTAGTTGTGGCTCGCGGGCTCTAGGGTGCAGGCTCAGTAGTTGTGGCGCACAGGTTTAGTTGCTCCACAGCATGTGGGATCTTCCCAGACCAGGACTGGAACCCGTGTCCCCTGCATTAGCAGGTGGATTCTTAACCACTGCGCCACCAGGGAAGCCCCTCCTTATGGTTCTTAACATACCCTATTCGAGAATGCTACAACTCTTAAGACACAGACTATATAAACAAAATCTTTAAAGGTTTTATAGTATTATTTAGAAACAAAACTCTAAAATAGTTTCCTGAATTACAATAGAACAGCATATTTTTATTTTTTGTTGAACAATTGCTCTTTGAAGACAAAAGAGCAAAATTCTCAGTCTTGATAATTTGTCTTTAATATTATTAAGATATAAGTTTAGAACCCCCAAATTCTTCTTCAGTGATCACTGTAAAATTTTATTGTAGTAACTCACATTTTTTGTTCTCTAGAATATATTTCAGAATATAAGGACATTATTTTGCAACTATGAGACTGATCTCTGACAGGTTCTAGCCACATAAGCATGAACGTTGTGCCAGCATACTCAGGAAGTAAAAAACAACACTAGCACAATGCTTATGAACACTGTTCTCTATGTAGTCAGTTTATGTTTATAAGTAGACCAGCTCTCCCTGATGTCATAGCCTTGACTTATCTACTACTACAGTGAGGTGAAGATATACCAGATGTTAAAAGAAAATAGGGGTAGTGAAGTACTTTTGAATCAACTTTTTTGGAGAAGAGATGGATTTTGGCCTATATAGGTGATCATAGACCCCTGCCACACAGTAGGGTTGGAGGCCAAATGGAATCCAGTGGTTCTTAGGACAGACCACACAAAGGTCCCTGATCACTCTCAGTATGCTTAAAATCTTTATTAACAAAGGTGCATACCCACGCCAGGGGAAGGAGAGGTAATTTTGTTTATACAGGGTTGAACCACTTAGATGCCAATTTCATTTTTCACAGACTTCAAACAATAGTCATGTTAAATGGGCAGTGGCCTCCATAGTGTAGAGCACAATCGAGGAAAAAAAAAAGTCAGTGGTTTTCCATTTAGGCTGTGGCAAGAGAACAAGCAAATCCCATTTTAAAGTGAAACAATGGGTGTAGGTCCAAAGGGTCCTGGTTCCTGTCTCCAATGGGCTGTTCTTAGAAACTTTGCTGTGTTTATTTCAGTTCAACCTAGAGAAATTCAGGTCAATTTTTACAGAAGAGGAGCGTTTTAGCCTTGAAGCTTTCTTTCACTTTCATGAAGAGTTATAATTATTTGCCATCCCATAATAACTTACATTCATTAACCCTTTATTAACTTAAATAACTTGCACGAGCCCACAGGGCCACTGGTGCTTTCCTGTTCTCAGAATTGTTGTTATATTTATTTGAATACTTTTGTCTCCCAATCTCTCCCACCCCAAAATTGAAGCACAAATCCAGGAGGATCCTTCTCTTCCCCTTCCTCAACATAATTTCTCTATGGAGCTTCATCATTTTTGAAAGCAGTAGTCTTGAATATCTGAAGGCTTGGTAGCAACTGCATAATATATAGAATTTTGACCACTTAAATCCTAGCAGTGTTTAACCACTTTGCATTATCTAGAAAGCTATTTACTGGTCCTGCTAGTTTTCCAATTTGGGGAGGTGGTGGAGTGATAGTGGTAGAGAGGTTGTGAATTTATGACTTCCAAGTTTTTTCAAACAGTGGATTTGAATATCTAAAGGAGTACATAAACACTGTTTAACTGGACTGATTTTGAATTCAGGGCAGTGCTAGATTTCAAAGTTTTCTAGGTTTTCCAGGCAGTTTAAAAGCAGAGAATAAGTGAGATGTTCCATTGTGCTCCTTCCTGTGCTTTACCTGAAAGTGGGTATCTTTTTCTCTATGTGTATAACTGACATCATAAGATCTTTGTGGATTTATTTGATATTGTTTGTTATTTGGGGACTGACCTGGCTACATGTAGCTGTATGCAGGAGGGTAAGAACATGTGTTTATTGTTCTCAAGGAGGTATGGCACAGGCTTTAATCACCTGCTTTTCTTTTACCTATGATTCCATTCTTCGAGAAGATGGGAATGGTTGGAAGGTTACTTGGTACTATTTACTTATTTTTTTCTACTGTTTTGTTTTAAACTCTAGGTTCCCATATGTTTAGGTAAATGCTTCTTTCTTTCCTAGTATTTCTGCAGTCAGGAGTTTTTAATCTATTGTCTAAGAATGCATTTTTTTTGGGGGGGTTAGCAAACACACTGAATATCCTACATTTGGTGAACCAAAGGAATACCTTTGTTTGAATTTATGGAAATTCTTGATGTGTCTGTTCTCCCATTAATATAATTTAGATGAAGAGAAGCAGATTTGAAGAAGCCTGACCCAAGGGATTATGAGTTATCCTGAAAGCACAAATAATATTTTAGCATGTAATTTCCCTCATAAAATGTTTTATGGCAGACTTGTTTATGTCATAGATCTGAGTCAAAGCTGAATTCAACACTTTAGTCTCTAACTTATCCAAAATTAATATCTTCTGGCTAAGAGCCAACACTGCTTTACGACTCTTAAAGCATTTCCTTATATTAATCATCAGCAGTAGAAATTTGCTTTATTTGGGGGCCTTTTATTTTCAAAAACAATTTTTTATCACTTCCTGAGTTATTGCGTAGTTTACAATGCAAAGAAAACATCCAGTGCAGGGCTGGATGATAGGATAGACTTACTAACTTAGCAACCCATTCACACATATTGGCCTTAAAGTACATAAGATTCAAATTATTTATATTAATGTCAGTGAAATGAAAAATTATTTAATCAAGGACTGTAATGCTTGCTCATAAATTCCTAAAATTGCAGATTCTAAGTCCATGAATTCTAAAGATACATAGTAGTGAAAACTTAACATGTTATATACCGTTATCATATCTTCATGCTGTTTTATAAAAATATGTATAGACTAGAATAGTGAAACTATGAATGAATGATAGCATCGTAAATAGCACTGAGACTACTATCGTTGTTGATTTTTATGAGTGAATTCCTCTATATTGAAGATTTGATCAATTTAAATTGTTTTTCTCAGAGAAGAGCTTAATGACTTTGTAATCACTTTTACTGTGTTTTAAACATTAAGTCAGTGATACTCAACAGTTTCTTTCCAGCAACATGCCTCTGCCCTGCAGCATGACCCCCAAACCCAGAGTCTCATGTACAAATTCTGGGTACTAATTTGAGGGGCAGAGAAGTTATATGGAAAGCTTTATGTGTTGGTGCTCATTCTCTGCGCCACCGCCCCCACACCCCCACAACATATACAATACACACAAGGGTATGAGCAGGTCGTTTTTCATATCGAACCTGCAACTAAACTCATTCAGGACCCCCAGAACTCTCCAAATGAAGAACCGCTTATAGTATGTTTGATATCTCCTAATTTAGTATTAGGATAATACTATCATTGTTCCCAGACTCTTTCATAACTTGTAATTTGGTTTGGCAACGTGATAATGAATAGTCAGTTGTACGTGATGAAATAGTAAATGTTCTATTAAAGTGAGTTTTTAAAGTGTTTATGATTCTTTATAAAAGTCAAGATTTAGAGCTTGTAATCACTGTCTTCCTCATTTCATCTAAGAAATACATTGAAACTTTTTCTTAGTAACCTTTCATCTGTTATGACTCTAGGCATTGAATTAGATGCTATCATGCCTTCAGTCCCACCATGACTTGGATAAGTCATAGTCTCTCATGTTCTGTTATGTAAAATTAAAATATGTGAATCTTTGAAAAGAAGCAATATTTTTAAAATACCTAAATGTAGCCAAATAACTATAACAGTAAATGCATTTTTTCCATGTCTGTTATCAAAAAACATATATTTCCTTGTAGTCGGCACAGGTGAAATGGAATGTAAATATAGGTTGATCATCTTTTCCCTCTTCAAATTTTATAGATGTTCATGAATACTTTAACCTAGAAATTTATGTGTAGATATCACCAGGGATCCCACATGTTTTGCTGGGCAGTTTTTTTTTTTTTTTTTTTTTGTGGTACGCGGGCCTCTCACCGCCGTGGCCTCTCCCATTGCGGAGCACAGGCTCCGGACGCACAGGCTCAGTGGCCATGGCTCACGGGCCCGGCCGCTCTGCAGCATGTGGGATCCTCCCAGACCGGGGCACGAACCCGTGTCCCCTGCATCGGCAGGCGGACTCTCAACCACTGCGCCACCAGGGAAGCCCTTGCTGGGAAGTTTTAAGAGCTGAAGGTTACAGTCTTTTTGGAAGACACCAGTTCCAGAAAGATTTTCAAACTCACAGAAGGGATTTTGGAATATTGGAATAAGGACCTCAGAAAATCTACTCATCTAAAAAAGCAACATGAAAACTGGCAAAAATTTTCAAAATCAACTATTTTTGGAATTCTGGAAATTAACCAAAGGCTTCTAACAACCTTAGGAGCATTTATTTATTCATTAAAAACAGCCTAGGGCTTCCCTGGTGGCACAGTGATTGAGAGTCCGCCTGCTGATGCAGGGGACACAGGTTCGTGCCCCAGTCCGGGAAGATCCCACATGCCACAGAGCAGCTAGGCCCATGAGCTATGGCCGCTGAGCCTGTGCGTCCAGAGCCTGTGCTCCGCAATGGGAGAGGCCACAACAGTGAGAGGCCCGTGTACCGCCAAAAAAAAAGAAGAAAGAAAAACAGCCTATTTTCAGTAAGAACAGTGAATATTGTGTTTTAACTCGTCCTAATCCTACCTCCCTTTCCCTAGTTCTATAAGGAAACCAGCAACCTTGCAAACACAGTAGCTATGAAAACCAGTAGCCACTGGAAGGGTCAAACTCCCCAAATATCCCTGTCCCCATAGAACTGTAACTGTTTGACCTGTCTGGCAGCTCCATGAAAAGGCCTCATTCACAAGGCTTGTCTTAACTTGATGTGACTCATCCTTGCTTAATGGAAAAGTCTTATCGTCAGGACGTTTGTTCAAAACAGTTAGGGGCAGTTGTTTAACATTGCATCTGCCTGAGGTAGTGATACCAGGAGGGGCAAAGAAGGGGCTGGTCAAAAAACTCAAAAGAAGGATCTGGAGATGAAATAGGGAGCTTTAAAAAACTCCAGTATATTCCTGGGTATCTACAAGGCCATACACATGTGCAGGGCTGGGTGCATGCCCAGGAAAGATCTGAGGAGGCCCTGTTTGCTCACCTCTGGCTGACCTTGAAAATCTGCAGAAGTAGGAAACGAAGACTAAGGCAGAGTTGTAAACTGCCAGAACATTGAAGGCATATCCCAACACACATGGGGTCCCTTGGCAAGGGGTGAAAGATCTATTGGTTCAAGACATTTTAGAAAAATCTCTGTCCAATCATTAGCTGACCTCTAAGCTAACTGAGCAGAGACTTCCAGTGACCACATATGGCAGGGAATACAGACTTTACAGAATTCTTCCAGGAACGTCCCCAGACAAATAGCAACAGCAACAACAAACCTTATATTCAAAGGAAATCATGCTTGAACAATTAAAGGAACATTGTGAATGTCTTGCCAAATAAAGAATATCAATAGATAGAAATTATTTTTAAAAGAACCAAATGGAAAACCTGGAGTTGAAATTTTAATAACTGAAATTTTAAAAATTTACTAAAGTGGTTCAACAGCAGATATGAACTGGCAGAATTAAGAATTAGCAAACTTGATGATAGATTGCGATTATACTGTCTGAGGAACAAAAGGAAAAAAAGGGTGAAGAAAAATGAGCAGATCCCTGAGGCCTGTGGGACACCATCAAATATACCAACATACATATAATAGGAGTCCCAGAATGAGAAGTGGGGGAGCAGAAAGAGTATTTGAAGGAACAATGGCTGAAAACTCCCCAAATTGATGAAAGCATTAATCTACAACATCCAAGAAGCTCAACAAACTCAAAGTAAGATGAACGTAAAGTAGGATAAATTCAGAAGGATCCACACCTGGATGCATGATAGTTAAATTGTTGAAAGACAAAAACTAAGAGAATCTTAGAAGCAGCAAGAGGTAAGGAACATATCACAGACAAGGGAGTCTCAATAAGATTAATAGCTGATTTATCATCAGAAACCATGGTGGCCAGAAGGCAGTGGGATGAGGTATTTAAGTGCTGAAAGAAATGGATTGTCAACCAAGAATCCTATATCTAGCAAAACTATCCAACATAAATGAAGGAAAAATTAGCATACTCCCAGATAAATAGAAACTGAGAATTTGTTGCTACAGATCTGCTCTTCAAGAAATACTAAAAGGAGTCCTTCGGGCTGAAATGAAAGGACACTAGATAGTAAGTTGAATGCACACAAAGAAATAAAGAACACTGGTAAACATAACTACATAGATAAACATAAAAGGCAACGGAAAGGTATCTTTGTAACTCTTCTCCTATTTGATTTAAGAGAGCTGCATAAAGCAATAATTCTAAAACTGTTGATGGGTTTATCACGTATAAAGAGGTAATCTGAATGACAATAATAGCTAAATGGAGAGGGGGAGGGACAGAGATTTTGTATACTATTGACATTGGCTGGTATTAACCTGAACTAGATTTTTTTAAGTTAAGATGTTAAAACAGTTCCCAGGGCAGCCATTAAGAAAATGACTCAAACTGGAGGTAAGAATTTGGTAATTATAGAAATCTCAGTGCTTTGACATGCAGGTTAGATTCTGGGAGTGAGATTACAGATTATTTTCAAAGTTAAGTTTTATTTGACAATTTCTTTTATATGCTGTAAACAAGTACATTATCTATGTAGAATATTTGGGGTTCTTTGTAAGACCTTAATAAAATACTAAAAAAAACTTCATAATGATCATTCTCAGAACATTCCCATGAATTAGGAGTTTGTTCTTATTCCAGTTTCTAAGATGAGAAAACTACACCAGAGTGTTTAAGCCTTGCCTATTTCTTAGTATGATTTCTAACATTGTGAGAATTATAATACTCAAGCATTGGTTTTATAACATATCCCTCCTCTCTCCTAAAAGTGCTTAATGGTATATATTTATTTTTGATATTAAAGTATGTTTAATAATTTTATGACACCCTTCAAGGAACTGAAGACAATTAAAAAATCTCTCTCTGAGCTTGCTTGCCTCTCTTCGAGAACTAATTCCCAGAGGACTTCAATCTCATGTGCAGTATCTGTCAAAAAACATGTATATCTAATGCCCAGAAAGTTGGTTTTAGCTCAGGTGGAGTCTCTTTAGAGACTTGAGAAAAATTACTTTTTTTCTGAAATAAGTATGGCACATCAATAAAAAAGTTGAATCATTTTCATAGAAATGTCTGAATTTTAGAAGTGAATTATCTGTCAATGTGCAAATTCAATGCATCCTTGAAAAAGTTAATTCAAATAAATATTTCTTAAGAATTTTATATGTCCAAGGCACTGTGGGAGATTCAAAGACAAGTAAAATGTGGTTCCTGCCCTCATCAAGGCTCACTATTAAGGACAAGTATGAAGGACTGTAACATGATGAAAAAAAGTTACCTTTTATATTAATGCTTGTTTTAAATATAAAAATAAGAATTATAATAGAGTTTTGGTATAACCTAACCTTTTGGAACTTAACATAACCTAACTCACCTAATGAACTACAGAGTAGACTAACAAAGTTCCAGATAAAAAAAACCCGTTATAACTTATAATATCGGTGATTTGTTCCTATGGGGAGAAAATCAGCTCTAATTTTCACTTGCTTTCAGTTCTGTGTATTTGAGGAAGAGGTAATGTGGCAGCAAAATGATGAAAGGCTCTGAGCAGTTTTGAATGGATCTTGACCCGGCTGCAAGTAACATGAAACAAGCACTGCACTGCTTCTGCGGACTGGCTGTCAGGATCAGGGATGTCCAGCAGGCAAAACAGGCTTCCTTGTAAGTAGGAAGCTATTGAATGGGTGCTCTCCGAAGGGACTACCATCTTCTTGTCTCTCCCCTTAGGGATCTTAGTCTCCTTATTTAGCAATTGTTTATCAAGTTTAAAGAGCGAGTAGCTTAGCAATTTCATAGTAATGTTTCAGCTTAGAAGCAAGCTGTACATGGTTGAGGAAGGGAGAAAGGATACGGTTCTAGTATATAGATCAAGAAGGTGCTGGTTCCACCTCCATGAAGTCAGAGCAACATTCTCAAGGATGTTATGATAGCATAATTTCTTTCTATTACAGACTTGTAAAAGTCTTTTTATTTGCCCTCATAACAAACCCACTGTGCTATTTTAAGCAAATTAGTTAGTCTTACATTAAATGATATTTTTTAAGTTATTTAATTTTAAAATTATGAAATGTTAATTAAATGAACTGTCTTCAAAGATGACTGACCTGGATATTAGTTACTGTGGGAATAATGAGATAAATAAGGCTTCGCTGCCCTTAAGAAGTTTATACTCTAGTAAGAGAGCTAAGTTACGCACTGAGATAACTGTACTACAAATAAGTCTTACCTTATAGAGGGACAAATAAGCCCTATAGAAGTTAGGGAGTGAGGAACCTGGATGGGAGATTTTAGCTAAGATGACTGAAGAGTGATCTTGTTCATTGACGTACAGATGTTAAAATAAAAATGAAATTTATAAATCACCCATATTTCCATGAAAAATCTTGCCTTCACTGGAATAAGCCTGCATCTTTTTGAGCATTGGTGTCAACAGTTGCTGACCTGGGAATGGCTGATGCTAATGAGAAGCTAATTTATTAAGCATCTTTCCCAGGGCAGAATCAGTGGTAAAGAATCTGTCTAGGTGCGGGGTTTTAAGAGTAAGTCAAAAGGAAGGGCCAAGATAAAAGGTCAGATTAATTCAAGAAAATCTGTGTCCCAAGATATGCCAGACATTGTGCCAGGAACGGCTAATGCTGCGGTCCCTTGCCCTGGAGGAGCTAGCTCACAGTCTAGCAGGAGGATGCACGCAGTGCTGGGTCGGTCAATGGAAGAACCTATCCCTAAATCCCATCCCATAACCCCTGGGCCTCATCCCATAACCCCTGGGTGAAGGGGAATACATCAGATGGAAGGGATACTTTAAAACCTTCTGGCAGGAAAACTGTGTCCCTGGAATAAACTTTTTTGGAAGAGGTAGTATGTGTACATGGTATGAAATTCAAACATCACAAGAGGACAATAAGATGTACGTCTCCTTCCCACCCCTGTCTCTCAGCTACCCAGTTCCCCTCCCCTGCTGCCACCAGTTTCTTGTGTACCTTTATAGAGATAGTGTATGCATATACTAGCATTTGTGTACATATGCGTACCCTTTTTTTTTGCACAAAGAGTAGCATACTATACATACTATTCTACACCTTTTTTGCAGTTAAGAGTCAATCTTGGAGATACTTCTATATCAGCACACTGAGAAATGCCTGGTTCTTCTGTTTTTTTTTCTTTTAGCTTTTTATTTTGAAATAATTATAGACTCACGGGATGTTACAAAAGTAGTACAGAGAGATCCCATGTACCAGCTTCTCCCACAGGTGATATCATCCTTAACTATAGTGTATTATCAACACCAAGAAACTGATCGCCACAATATAATTAAGTAGACTCCAGTGCCTGTTTCTGTTTAATGCCTGCAAGGTATCCTGGTGTATGGATGTACCATAGTTTATTTAATTAGTCCTTTATCTATGAACATTTATTTAGATTGTAGCATTGCTGGCAGAGGGAAAGACAGGAGACAATAATTATCCATGTATTCAGGGCCACTGCTAGCACGTTCGTTGCCTTTGTGTGAATTTGAAAAAAATGCCCTCCCTGGGTGGATGCAGCACCATAAGTGTGTGGCTTGGAAAGCAGAATATAACCTAGGTAACTTCATTTAGCATCACTGCATGTATATCTCTTTGCACCTAAGTGGAAATCCATATGTGGGATAATGGAGTGTAATTGAAAATCTACAGCATGGCATCAGTGGTCCAATTTCAGACTTTGAAGCTGTCCTCTTTCCGACTTGGCGCGTCCTCATCACCCCTTCCCAGTATCTCAGTCATTGAATATTTTCTATTATTTGTATATGTGTCCTTCTCCCACATTGGACGGTAAGCTCCTTTGATAGCAGAGACCTCATGGCTTCATCTTTGTATCTTCCTTCCCTTTCCCTCCTCACTCCATTATTACCTACATAGATAGAATATTGTTTTATATGAAAGGGTTGAGTAAATTTTTGTTTAAACTTTTTCTTAAGGCAAGGAAGTTAAGAGCAGTGAATTTTTTTTTTTTTTTTTTTTTTTTGCGGTATGCGGGCCTCTCACTGTTGTGGCCTCTCCCGTTGCGGAGCGCAGGCTCCGGACGCGCAGGCTCAGTGGCCATGGCTCACGGGCTTAGTTGCTCCGCGGCATGTGGGATCTTCCCGGAGCAGGGCACGAACCCGTGTCTCCTGCATCGGCAGGCGGATTCTCAACCACTGCGCCACCAGGGAAGCCCATGAGCAGTGAATTTTTTAATCTGCCTGTCGGTACTTGAAGAGGTGTCACGAAGTTTTAAAATAAAAATTATTTCGAATGAAAATACCCACATAGACTGCATTTGCAGGAGAGAAAAAGAGTGTGTCATTAAGTCAATCAACTAATAATGGGGTGCTGCAATTTCAAAAATATTAAGCATTAAAGTATTAAAAGGAAGAAAATAAAGTAGCTGAAGTCCTTGTGAAATTTTAAGCCGGTTATTGGGTTTTGGTTCCACCGAATATTGAAATGTGGGAATAAGAATAATCCTTCATAAGGGCATCTTAAGAACTCATAATGTGTACAAAAGAAATATATACTGTTGCAGATAAAAGAAAGCATTTTAAAGCTCTACACAAAGAACCTGAAGTATTTTATATGTATTATACGCTTATGTTCAAAAGTACAGTTCTGAGAAGTTGCATAAATCTTGTGCCCTAAAAATATGCAGTGTCATCAGGTCTTAACTTTGTATGCCATTGATTTAGGATTAAAATTGTCCATTTTTACCACCGGGCTTTTTTTTTTTTACTGTTAAGCACTAGAAATGTTTTATGAAATTTTAATTACATTAAGTATTTCATTAAAACTTACATCATTAGAACCATACGTGGTACATATCAGTACCGTTATAAACATACAAAGAAGAATGGAAATGTACTGTTTTTTAAACCATCTTCTATTGTGTAGAATTTACATTCACAATGTAACTAAATATAATTTAGCCGACTAACCATACAACCTAATTGGCATAAATCTTATACAAGTAACAAGTTAAAATAGATAATAGGAGTTGCAGAATAACTTGATTCTGAAGATTAAGCCCATGGCATAGGCAATGAATGGACTTGACATCCATTTTAGACAGTTATGTATGCTTGTATATAATATTTAAGGAGGTAAGGGATGAGGAAGTAGTACTGAATAAAAGTGGGGGAAAATGCTCACAGTGAAGTATCAAGTGAGAATTGCTTTGCCAGCAGCACATATTTTTTCATTATAGGAAGTGACTGTTACTAGAAGAGAATTGAAGAAAACATTTGTTTTCCTTGATTATTTGCTGTAAATAATTTTTTTGTAACCAAATCAACAAACTACTGTGGGTTCATTTTGAGATAGAACATTGTTATCTCGAGGCTTTGTTATCCTGATGTTAACTGTAATGGGTTTTTACCTGTATTCCAGGAAACAAAGCAAGTTGGATTGATTCCAGTAGGTTTTATTTTCCAGCTTTTGTGCTAAAATCAGATTGTTTGCGACTCTGAATCATGGTTCTATAATTTCTTGGCTATACTAAGTAAATTACAGTATATCCTCCAGTACAATTACAAGAATGCTCTAATATGCAGGATCCTTTCCTTGAGTGTTTTTATGATTAAAGATTCATTTCCTCCTGAACTTGGCTGGATAGGTTTTCATTCAGCTAGTATTGAAGATCACTGTCAACTACCACTTGAATGCCCTCTGTGTACTTGACAGTTTACTGTGGACAAATAGGAGTTTAAAGAATGGTTTGGTTTGGCAAAGCTTTCTTACTAGGGATGAATAGAATGGGCATGTTTACTTTGTAAGTATGTGTTTTTATGCACACATACATTTCGTGTTAATCTTAGCCTGGAAACTTTCAGTATACAGTTCATAGAATAATTTAGCAACTTGCTTTTCCACTGGGACATATGTAAGTAAGCATCTTTTCTACTTAACTAAGCAGGTGGCTATTTCTATGGCTACGAGGTATGTCTCAATTTATAATATAACTTGACGTAGTTAAAGTTTATCAATACATATATATGTAATCACCTCTCATTATCCCTGCTTCTGTAAGGGACCTTAATGCAAATAGTGCAAAACAGTAATTTCCTTGCCTCCTTTTCTTGACTTTCTCCCTCATTCTGTGAGCTGTCTGTCTGTGCTTTCCCTACCATGCTCCAGTGACTTCACTGGAGTGGCCATGCCCTAGGCCGGTAACTGAGAGAGGGGAAACGGCCACAGGTGGATGATGGGAGTTGGGTATTCACGAGTATATGTGAGAATAGGGAGGCATATGAGTTATGTTGAGGTTAATGGACTTATTTGTTGGAGAAGGATTCATGGATGATTTTGAATTACGTTTCAAATCATAAGAATTTAGAATTTGATTTGGGAGGAGGGCATTAGACATTTCAACCAGTGAGGATCACAGAGTTGACTGAGTAGTTTTGTTCAGGGAGCTGTCAGGAAATGAGGGTATTTGAGAAACCTTGAGTCAGGAGAGGGACGAGTGGAAAGGCTTGAAATTAAAGCATTTGTTCATTCATTTTGACTTGATTTTTCTGACCTGTTGGGAAATATTGGTGTAGGAGTTATATGGTTGAATCAGTGTGAGAGATTGGTCACGTTTAAAACAGTCATTGTTGAAGAGAACATTGGAACAGTTAGCTCAGAGAGGACTCTGGTCTGCATAAAGATTAGCTGTGAAGTTAGGTTTGAGAGGAAAGAATAGGTACAAATCATAGTACAGGAAAGAAATGGTATAGCTTGGCATTTTACTGAATAATATGGGTGGTGATCTAGACGTTCATGCTAGGGCTCTCACTATTCATCCACAGAGAAGGGCTGCACCATTACCCAGTGGGTTTTGGAGAGCTCTGTCAGCTGTACACCAATGAAACCCTGCAGAGTAAGGTCTGTATTTTTGCCTCCAAGTATACTTTGGAGATCTCTGTTTTTTTCCTCCACTTCTGAGGGCAGAATCTGACTCCTGAAATTCTGGTGGAACTTGTGGGGAGACGTCAAGAGCAATAACGTTTGCTGAGAACTTATGTTCCAGGCACTCTTTTGGGTGTTTTACACACTTACTTTTTCCCACCCTGTTTCTCCACCAAATCAAATCTTCTGTGAGGGTATATATGCAGGTGGGTGAGAAGGCATCGTGCTGAGAGAGAATTCCCCATCCTGTCAAAGCCTTTGTCTCCTAAAAAAGTCCAAAAATGATGGTGCTCCTTTGGCTCTTTGATCGGAAACTTTCTAGCCTTCCCCCTTCCTTTTGTTCTGTCTTCAATTTATGCTATCTGGTGGCTTCAAGCTACAGACCTTGAGCTAGAGTACTTTCCTTAGTCATGATCCTCTCCTTTCTTGCTTCTCTGAACTCCCACACTAAGTGGCCTTTCTTATGCCCCCTTACTTCTCATTCATAGCTGTTTTCTTATTTACTGCTTTATTTTAAATTTTATTTATGTGGTTTCTCTTCTTCACTTACTAGACAATGAGCTCCTAGTGAGGGATGGTCTTTGTTATTTCTGATCCCTAGGACATAGCACAGAGTAGAGAAGGTGCTTCACAATGGTTTGTTGTACCAAATTGACTCTATCAACTGCAGTTTGGTTTCTCATCTTGCTTATCCTTGTGGGATGATGGCTCTCTAACCCATCCTCTCTGCTGAGAAAGAATGAGGCCAGGAGCACCTCCTAGCTTTCTTTGTAGTCTCTCTTAATCCAGACAACTGCATGTCCTCCAGATAACAGACTGAATCCTCCAAGGGCTTGAGTATTCCCTGCTGTAACCCGTACTGCACGATGTGGTTGAGGTGAGGAATTCTTATTTTTTAATTTATGATTTTGGGCTGTGTTGGGTCTTTGTTGCTGCGCGTGGGCTTTCTCTAGTTGCGGTGAGCGGGAGCCACTCTTCATTGCGGTACGTGGGCTTCTTCTTGTGGTACGTGGGCTTCTCCTTGCCGTGGCTTCTCTTGTTGCAGAGCATAGGCTCTAGGTGCCTGGGCCTCAGGAGTTGTGGCTCGCGCGCTCTGGAGCGCAGGCTCAGTAGTTGTGGCGCACGGGCTTAGTTGCTTCGCCGCATGTGGGATCTTCCCGAACCAGGGCTCGAACCCGTGTCCCCTGCGTTGGCAGGAGGATTCTTAACCACTGCACCACCAGGGAAAACCGAGGTGAGGAATTCTGAGTAATAGTTATGCACACTAATTTCTTCCCCCGAGTGATGATACCCAGGAAACCAGGGAGCCCTTGGTTACTTAAGGAGGTGTCAACTACTGCAGATTGAAATTAGATCAAGTCATGCTAATTGCTGTCACTCTGACTGATCGGATGTGTTCTCTCCAACTACAACGACAAGGTGGCCTCTCTTTTCCAGGGTTGGAAAGGAAACCAGAACAATTTGAAAGTTGTTACTCAACTTGGTCTGGAGGCCTAGCCATTTCTCTGAAGTGGAAGCCTGATTCAACAATGCCTGCTCAGTTTCATTCACACTAGATGACTGCACCAGTCAGTGTCTCTGCAGTTTGATTTCTATTTGGGAAAAGCATCCCGGGAAGGAAAATTTAACAACAGTAAGAGGTGGTTTACCCTTCATCCCACTCTTTTGATATCCTACTCTTGAATTCTAGTAGATAGAATTATTTTGTCTCTCTTAAACCTGCTACTTTCACATGAAGGTAAATTGTTCAAACTCACCTACCTGTGACTGACTTACTTGATAGCAGCAGGTCTCATAATTGACAGAGTAAGGCAGTCACTGGCAGTAAGGCAATTAATTCTCTAACCAGTCCAATTTTTATAACCACTGGTTATAAAATTCTGCATAACTGTCTCTTGGATCTCAAGAAACTATGAACTCCTGAACATGATTTAGTATTGAAGGACCTTTTGTCTCTCCTTACCATCAAAGGCAATGAAATAGTCGAAAAGAACCCTTAAGCTGGTATTAAAATACAGTAGTAACTAATGTAGGATACTTGGGATAAGCCTGATGCTCTTTACTGAGGTCTCCAGATTTGGGCCAATGAATTTATAAAACCAGAAGGGTCTGGTGGAAAGGGAAGAAAGAGAAGATGACCCTAAGTAATTTTTTCATAAATGCTCTAAGTTTTTAGGGGTCATGTGCCCATACAGCCTTCATTATTCAGGGTGAGTCATAACCAGAGCCTGTATGGAGGTATTGTGAAACCCTGCAGTTCTTTAGCCATACTGGTGTTGGGTTCTTTTAAAAATAGACCATTTCCAGACAGTAACCATATAGTCTGAAATTCCCAGGACATCCCTGGTTTCAGTCTGTCCCATTGTGTCCCTAAGTATGCTCATGTTCGTCAGACTCTGTACCAGCTTTTGGTTTGGAAAATATAGACACCAAACATATAAGGATTTCCTTCTTGCCCACTGAGAAGAGTTCAGCATGGCCTAGCCTGGCTTTTCCAACCCTACCATTTTCATTGCCAGCAATTCTCTCACCCACTACAAGAAATCTCTTAGTACTGTCCCCATCTTGTTTCCTGTCTTTAACCCTTCATGGGTTAACTTCTCTTTTTTTCTTTGGCATCTCTTTGCTCGGGAGTCTAGCAAATGGTATATCTTTACACTCTCAGAAAGCTACTTGTATCCTAGCATTTGGGTGATACCCCTTTGAAAACTAGCACACTTTCTTTCTTCCCAGGGCATTCTTGGAGGTTGAAAACTGTTCCTGTGAGCTCCTCATCTTCACAGCCCTGCAGAACAGATTCAATAAGAAGAAGCCACCACTATCATTTATTGAGTGTTTACTATGTTCTAGAACTTAGGTAAAATTCTTTAAAAATCTCATTTAGTCCTTACAAACTGTGAGGTTGGTATTATTCCCTTCTCACAGATAAGGAAACATGCTTAGATAGGTTAAATAAGTTGTGCAAGATCCCTACTTAGTAACCTCCATTTGGAAATCCTTACTACATTCCAGGTAAAATGTTATTTGTGTGCATACCAGGCTCAGAATTGTGGATGATGTGGCCAAGCATTCCAACCCCATATTTGAAAAGAACCTTTACTTTTATACTTCCCCCTACCAGGAAATGTATATTTCTGTACTCTTGTTATATACCAGTGGTCCTCAAACTTGAATATGCATGAAAATTCCCTGGAGGGCTTGTGAAAATGCAGGTGGCTGGCCCCAAGTGTTTGATTCAATAGGTCTCGGGGGTGGGGCCCGAGAATTAAATTTCTAACAAGTTCTCAGATGATCCCAATGCTGCTGGTCTAGGGACCACACTTTGAGAATCATTGTTATAACAAACTATTATCCAGCATTTGCTGTGTTCTGGGCCCTGTGCTAAGCACTGGGGATATAAGAGTGAAAAGGGCAGACAGGGTCTTTGTTCTCCTAGAGCTTATAGTCTAGGGGAGAAATAGACGACTGAACTAATCTTATTTGGGCTAAGTAAACAGGATCGACATGGAGAATAACACAGTTGCTATCCTCTACTTTAGATAGGCTGAGAGAAAGTCTCTTTGAGGAGGTGCTATTTAGTCTTAAGACTTAAAGGATGTGAAGAGCTCATTAAGGCTTTCAGCATTGGCTTTTTTCAGCTCAACCTCTGTTTCTGTCACTGGTGACGACTACCTTGGGAGAACTCCATGAATTTCAGAGTGACCTCTGGGCAATTCATTCCTTGGCACTTTCTGTGGCCTTGGCCAAGCTTGACTGCATACTTCTTCCATGACTATTTCCCTCCCCTCTACCTCAACCCCCCCATAAAGATTCAGGGGTCAGAGGAATTTGAAGGGTAGGCTAATTTTGTCTTCTGCCTCCATCTAGGTCACATTCCTTGGTATCTAATGGCTTAGGAAGAATATATACCAAGGGATTGGGCCTGTGAACTTACCATTCATGGCTACTGCCTTCACCTTATAACTATTTATCAGTGACATTTTAAGATTCTGTTTTACTTGCCAGTTGGCAGATTTGCCCGGAAAGGGGTGTCAGTATAGGAATCCACGTGAGTCCCTAGCTACCCTGATGTTGGGTTTCTTTAAAGAAGATTCCCAGATTCTTGTGTTCTAAGAGGACGCTTTCTGCTTTCCAAAAGTGCATCAGAGCAACACAAAACCAAACCTTGTTTTTAGTTGTGTTGACCAAACCTGGAAAAAATTTTAGGTCTTTGAAGATGACTTTGGTCCCATTTGCCCTTATCTCTAAGCCCTCTGGTTTTTAGCTCTGATTTCAACTCAGATTTTTAGTTTGATAACTTATTCTTATTTTTGCTCTGGATCTACTGTGCCCTGATTTAACTAGCTTTTGCTTGGAACCCTACCACTTCTAGAACCATTTCCTTGATGTTCACTTTTATTCTGTTTTGATTAAACATTTCCTCTGGTATTCTGTTCCTGTAGAGGTAAAGGGACTCTTACTAGATATTTCTCTGGGTGTTTTCAGGCAGAGCATTTCTTTTGGCCTAGGTATACTTTTTTGGGATAATGGACTTCCTTAGTCACCTCTCTATAAATCCCTGAACCCAAGGATGTTTATCAGATGCGGAATACTGGAAACTGACTTTTCTGGTTGCCAAGGATATCCTGAGTTTACTTAAGAAATCTTTTAAACAGTCATCCAGTGCATGCTTCATGGGCTGTGATGTCTCTTCTACCGAGGAGTCATATTTAACTACTTTATCCAGATTGAGAATCACCTTTTCCCTGTGGATTCAGAATCTTCTTACTGTTAATCTGGTTCCTAATGATATAGAGTGGATCAGCATTTTTTGTTAACACATATATCAACCACAAGAATGACTGAAATAAAAAACGAAATGGTGTGCCAGCTCACTCATATCTGGAGATTATAAACTTTTTGTGTGGCTTTGGAGTCAGATAGCCCTGGGTGATAATGTCAGGTCTTCCCCATACTAGTGGTGTCTTAGGCTTAAGTAACCAACCTCTCAGCCTCAGTTTTCTCATCTGTAAATGGGATTAATAACACCTTTTTAAAAATAGAGTTGCTGTGGAGTGTAAAATGCATATGAAAACACCTAATCGTACTTGACTCATAGTATGCTGTCATTGAATGTTAGCGCTCACTTTCCTCTTTAGTGTTCTTAAAGTCCTGACCCATTTGACTGGGCAAGGCACAGTCTCTCATGGTTGCACCTATCAGCACCAGAATCCTACATTTCCCCAGACATGGAATCCATTCAGGAACCACCTGTGAAATTATAATACTTATAATAAGAAATTATAATACTAAATTATAATACTCAAGTATCCCTACTTCTCCCAGGTATCCCAGGAAGGAAATTAACAGTTATTGAGGGGCTACTTATTAGAGGTTTCATTGGGCAAAAATGATGATGACATTAATAACTATACCTTTACTGATATGGCATCATAATACTTGGCAGTTTCCAGAACCTCTTAACTGGCTAGTGCCCTTGGATCCTTGTAGCATAGTAGCCTATCAAGCAGACAGTGCACTTGCCCCCATCTTGCATATCCATGTCTCAAGCAGACAGCGCACTTGCCCCCATCTTGCATATCCATGTCTGAAGATGAAGGAAATTGAATGACTCTTTCATGGTCTTCTGACTTGGATGGTGGAGTTGAGCCTTGGGCCTATGTCTTCAGATGCCCCATGCCTATTTCCATTCCCTTCCCACCCTATCCCAGCACTTTTATCCTACTGTACCACATTGATTTGAACTCTGAGGTTCTGATACATGATTGACCCGATCTCTAGAATTCTAAGAACAAAACATCTCTTAGGTTTCCCCCTGATTTTATCCCTGAGACGTTTATCTCCCTAAAAGATATCTCTAAAGTGTGAAAATTTTACACTCTTCCTAGGGACCTGAGAAAGCTGTTTATGCTTTTGATATAAATTCTGTGTGCCACAGTTAGACGTCCACTGCACATTCAAAAACAGTATTGGGTTTAGACCCACAACAAAACTCTTAGTGTGATTCTCAGTCTTTTAGATTCAATTATTTTATTCATTCAACAAACATCTATTTAGCCCTTACTGTGTGCCAGGGGCTAGGAATACACCGATGCAAAAGGCATGTAAGCTCTTGGAGCTTATAATCTGGTGAGTAGACAATAAACAAATAGGTAGTGGTATGTGCTATGAAGAAAAATAAAGCGCTTTAAAATTTTTGCTCAAACCATGAGGTAACTAAATTGCAGTAGCTACCAGTGGCCCCTGGTAGACTTTATAAAAGAGCTAGTTATTGGGAAGATGGCTTCAGAAAAGGAACATTCTTAACAGTTCCTACCTTCCTTTCCATTCTTCGGACTAAAACTTGCTTTCTTGTATGGTTGTGAGGAACCCTGACAGAATCGGATTGTAAGGATACAGCCAAGCACTTAAGATAGACTGAAGAGGAGAAACAAAATCTTGCAACAAACACCTTTAGAGTTGTGTTTATCTTTTATTCTTTAAGTGTAATGTCTTGCTTTATAGTGTGTTACATGAAGAACATTGAAAATAAATGGATTTTAAAGTACTGATTCAACTATGCTACGTGTAACAAGACATAGTATAAAAAAGCAGCCTCCTTAGATGCTTCTAGTTGTATGGCGTAAGACTGTAGAAGTTCTTCTTGACATAAGTGTTTTAAAAGTTTTGAAGAACAGGGAGTCTGCAAGCTGGAAAGAAGCCATTCTTACTATGAGGCAAATATACTTGAGTTTAATTTTTAAACTATAACTGCTGTTTGACCTTAAATTAAGACAGCCTGTTTCCATTGTGGTGTTTTACCGGTTTAACAATGAGAACATTTAAAGCAGCTGCCACCAATTAAAATGATTCAGAAATACTGGTTGTAAATAAATATTCTTGAAGTTTTAACTCAGTGAAGTCAGTCTTTTTTGTTTTTTGGTTTGTTTTTGTTTTTTTTTAGTTTTTTAGTGGCACTGTCTTTCTGGAAGGCAATTTGGTAAAATGCATCAAGAGCTCAAAAAACGTTCAGACACTTTGAACTGGTAATTATGTTTCTGAAAAATCTATCCTTAGAAAGTAAATCTGAGATCTGGATAAACATTAATGCACAGAGATGTTCCCCATATTTTAATAAGAAAGAAAGGATTACTTAAATTATGGTACATCCATATGATGGAATATCATAGAACCATTAAAATATTTTTGAAGAATCTTAACCATGTAGGAAAATGTTTATGCAATTTAGTTGAAAAACAAACTAGACAAAACCATGCAGTATAACCTTAACTATGTGAAAATATTTTCATAGAAAAAGGCTGTCAGGAAACATTGTAAGTTTTCATTTTCTTTGCGTTGTGAGATTATGTGTGATTTTTATTTTCTTCTTGTATTTTCTTAAGATTTTTTACAGTGAACATATATTACATTTATAGTGAATAAAATATTATATAAGTGTTTTGAGTCTTTCTTTCAATGGGATGCTTTTTATTAATACCCAGTCCATTTATAGTATTATGACATAATTTTTTCCAGATCTTCATCTTTAGAGCATTTATTCTTTCTAGTGAAATTTTATGTTTTTAATCTTGTGTTTATTTTAATTTTTATGATATACATAGACAGTGTCAACAGTTTTATTTATGCTTGCTCTAATTTCCAGGTATTCTTCCTTAAAGCAAATAATTCAGTTCCACATTGGAATAGTAATTTTTAGGTGGTTTATATCAAAGAACACACATACATTCATAGTATGTAGTAAAGAGAGTTGGCCCTGGAGCCACAGTGCATGGGTCCAGATCTTGGTCCTACCACTTAATAGCTATGTGACCACTGACAGGTTAATTGTCCTCTCTGATCCTCAGTTTCCCTATCAGTAAAATGGGGATAATAATAATATCTACCTCATAGGGTTGTGGTAGGAATTTAAAGAGTTATTACATTTAAGAACTTGAAAAAGGCCTGGCGCATAGGAAATACTCAGTAAAAGTTAGCTATGTATTTTTAGTAGTATATATACACAAACATACATATATTGTCATGATCATTTGCAAAATGCTCCTTTCTGTCTGTCTTATTCTTTTATACAGCTGTAATTTTATTTTTTATTTTTTAAACATCTTTATTGGAATATAATTGCTTCACAATGGTGTGTTAGTTTCTGCTTTACAACAAAGTGAATCAGTTATACATATACATATGCTCCCATATCTCTTCCCTCTTGCGTCTCTCTCCCTCCCGGTTGTAATTTTTTTTTTTTTTTTTTTTTTTTTTTTTTTTTTTTTTTTGTGGTACGCGGGCCCCTCACCGTTGTGGCCTCTCCCGTTGCGCGGAGCACAGGCTCCGGACGCGCAGGCTCAGCGGCCATGGCTCACGGGCCCAGCATGGCTCACGGGCCCAGCCACTCCGCGGCATGTGGGATCCCCCCGGTCCGGGGCACGAACCCGCGTCCCCTGCATAGGCAGGCGGACTCTCAACCACTGCGCCACCAGGGAAGCCCCGGTTGTAATTTTTAAATGAAGATTTTTGTCTTATTCTCAGGTAATTGGTCAGTTTTCCTTTCATGCTTTGAAATTATTTTTTAAAGTTACCATATTTTCAACAATAGAAACTTTATTGATTTGTTTTCCAATCATGTTTTCTTTTTCCATATTTGGAATTGATGCTCAGTCATGTGGGCTGGATGGAAAGGAGGTTGGCTTTGTCCTAGGTATAAAAGAACTTCTGTTTATATACAAATAGTTAATGTATTCATTGACAGTTATTCTCATCTATTAAATTATTTACCTTATTTATTAAAGCACTACTTTGGTAGAGAAGGAAGGGGATGGGCAGGTAAGTGAGAGTGTACCCGCGAGTAATAAAACTACATTTGTTTCATTTTAAACTCTATAATTCAGACTTCTCTCTTTTTTTTTTTTCATTTTGGTGTGATTGTGAGAGGAGGTGAGCTCAAGGTCTTTTTACTCTGCCATCTTGCCCACTTTCCTCTATACCACATTTTGTTTGTTTTGTTTTAATTTTTTTGGACTATAGTTGCTTTACAGTGTTATGTTAGTTTCTACTGTACAGCAAAGTGATCAGCTGTACATATACATATATCCCCTCTTTTTTGGATTTCCTTCCCATTTAGGTCACCACAGAGCATTGAGTAGAATTTCCTGTGACTGCTCTAATTCAAACTGATCTTCCCAGACAGATTTGGGGTGAAAAGAGAGCTACCTTTTAGTGAATCATGCACTGGGCTTACATATATTTTACATATATATGTAAAATAAATAATAATATGTTCTATACATACTACATATAAAATACATTATAATATCTTGTCTATTACATATATATTATACTTACGTATATTATGTAATTTTGTAGTCCATATGAGAATTACCAATATTTTATTATAAATAAAATAATCATTTGCCAATTTTTCTGTCTTATATTACAAAATATGTTCCTATGGAAAACAATTTGGATTTAACTGATTACCTGTTCTCTATAGCTAATTACAATAATTTTGTCATTGCTCAGTTTCACTTCCTCGAAGAAGAGGTGCATTTGTGGTATGTTTACATTGTCAAAATGAGGAAAGACGCTGGGCAAGTTTGAAAGCATGAAACTGGTCACTGAAAGACTCTAATAAAAAGATTTTTTTCATCAGTCTAGCAGTATTCAACTGAGACCAGTAGAGTCCAGACATCTGCATCTTTAACTGGAAATTTGTTATGCCAAGAAAATGTGGGAGAGGTAGGCCCAATGCGAAATTACATTTTCCCTGGTCTTTGGTTATATAGCTATATAGAAACCCTGGACTGAATATGAAGTTCCATATGTGCATTTCAGATCTGGAAGTAGAGCACTCTAGTTTAAAATAAAATATTTTTTATCTATGGGATTTATCTAAAACTCAAAGGTCTGGGGATTGTTCTTGTAGGTTTTAAAGAAGAGGACTAGGTAAACTCTAGGGAGAAAATTAGCTTTCAGGGATGAGCATGTTCAATAGCTCAGGTGGCAAATCTTGCTTTCTTGTTGTATTAACATGATGAAGCCTAGTAGGTCACCATCATTTCCAGACACTATATACCACCTTTGGCTAATTTGTAGTCTGCCGTGTACCTAGCAGTTCAGCTGGAGGCTTTTTAAATCAGAGCCTTTAAATATACAGAGGAAGTTGTTGTACTGGTGCTTGTTGGTAGGGCTGCTGTGTTCTTTCTTATCTTCCCAGGGAGTTTGGTCCCTTTGTTTAGCTTCTGTTTCATTTGTTTACAAAGTTATAGACTTTGAAGTAGGCAGTTATATAGGACTGCCTAAAGAGAAGTGTAAGGCGAGAAGGTAAGCAATTATCCTTCTGACTTCACTACCTTATTACCTCAGTTTCTCAGTCAGTGTCATTCATGGATTTTGCTTTTTTCTCATAGGTTCTGCTCTGGCTTATTTTCTGCTATCCTAATTTTCTTTGGAAATTTATGTTGTTCTGTGCCTCCCAGATTAGAAGCTGGTTCAATTTACTTTCTGAACATTGAGCTTTCATGGTGTTGCCTGATGAGTTGGTGGGAAATTTTTAAAAATAATTTTTGATATGATAATTTAATGGCACATGTCACAGAATTTTTTTCTGTTTGTTCCATCATAAAAGATTTTTGTGTATCTGATTTCCTTAATGTGGAGTTCCTGTCCTTAGGTGACTGCCCTTCTATAGATGTGGCATTGTGATTGCAAGGTTTATTCTATTAAGACTATGATAAATGCAGTGTTATCTAGCAGAGTAGTGGGGTAAATAGCTGAGCCCTAAGATTGTTTCAGTCGTCATAGCTGAAAAAACAGCTCTTTAAAAATAGTAATAACAAAACATACATACGTCAGACATCATTCATAATTATTAATGACTTCCTCAAGATTTTTTTAAGTGTTGTAAATAAAGTTGTTCAGATTGCATTTATTTATTTATTTATTTTGTTGTTTTAACTTGTAGGAGGGAGAATAAGAGGAGTGAGCTATTTTTGGCATGGGCTTAAAGAAGGAAATATCAGTGTGACTGGTAACTGACACTTTTGTCAAGTTCAGTTTATACTTGACTGCTTTGACTTTTTTTTATTTCATTACTTTGGATATTAGAGTTCTTGATTTGATAATTTTAAGAGTGACATCTCTAACCTTTTGGTTCTGAGCAGTGCATTGCCCCTGAAATTGGTTGAGTCACTTCATATTCTTCTAAAAGTGCACCAGCTGTCAAAGCTGAAGAGATCTGTCCCTTTTGCTTTCTGCTTCCTGAACCATTTTCCTGCTTACTGTAGTCGTCTACTATTTGTGGTAGGCTTTTTCCACATTTAGTATGTGAAACCTACCACAGAGTTTGACCCTTAAAGTGACTCAGTGTTGAAAGGCTTTGAGACTTCCACTTTGGTCCATGAAGGAGTAACTGGTATAAGACTTGTTCCTTTCTGCCTCACATACCCCATAAACAACTTGAAACTGGACAAAATATATGAAACAATGTTTTCAGACATTGAGCAACAAGTAGCACAGGACTGTGATCCCTGAGAAAAAGGGAACAAACAAAAGGAGCCCTACAGTCACCCTGGCTTTCTGTCTGTAGGCAGTTTCTGGCCAATAGCATTGTGAGAGGGAATCCAAGCAGAGCCTGCAGTCTTGTTGAATTGATGAGACAGAGATAGGAACTCAGGGAGGCCTATCTAGATGGCAGGAATTTGTAGAGCAGAGTACTGGAAGGGGCGGGGGGAGCTAGTCAGAGAAATAGCTCCAGAAATCTGCATAAATGTCCCCTTTATCTTTGGCTGAATTATGAATCTGTGAATGTGTTGAGAGAAACACCATGGGGCTGGGCAAAAAACTATTGCTCAGGAGCTATAAGCTGAAATTTTGCCAGAGCTCATATAGGACTGAGAGATATTTCAGTTCCTACAGCAAGAGTTGAGAGACCTTGTTGAACACCCAGAGCATTCAATAGAGACCCCAGAAGGGTCATTCCTTAGTAGTTGAGCTAATGTAGCCCTAGAATAAAGCATACTTTGAACCCAAACTAACAAAACTTAAAACCTGGCAAGCCTTGAAAAATAATTATTCACAAAAAATTTAGATGCACAGCAAAACAAACTTCAGTACTCTTTGAAGGAAGACAGTAAAATCAAAACACTCAAGAATGTAATGATTATAATAGCTGATATCCAAAAAATTACTAGACATTCCAAGAAGCATGTGACCCATAACCAAGAAGAAGTCAGTCAGTAGAAACTGAACCAGAAATAACAGTTACAGAATTAGCAGACAAGGACTTTAAAGCAGCTATGACACTATGGTGAACAATTGAAAGAAAAACATGAATATAATGAGGAAAATTGAAGACATATAAAGAACCAAACAGAACTCCTGGAGCTGAAAAGTATTACTATATGAAGTGACAGATTCACTGGATGAGATTAATAGATTAGACTGCAGAAGAAAAGATCAATGCATTTGAAGACAACAATAAAAGTGTCTGATCTGAAACAGAGAATGCAGAAAACTGAAGAAAAAGAAGAGAAAGCATCGGTGAACTGTGGGACAATATCAAGCAGACTCACATGTATGTAATTGGAGTCCCAGAAGGAAAGGAGAAAGAGGAATAGGCAGAAAAATAGTTGAAGAAATAATGGCTAAAATTTTCCAATTATTATGGAAACTATAAACATATAGATCCAAGAAGCTCAATGAACCCTAAGTGGGATAAGCCCAAAGGAACCCACTCTGAGACTACTATAATCAAATTGCTGAAAACCAGTGATAGAGGGATCATTGAAAAGAAGCTAGAGGGGGAAAGAAAGAAACAGTACATATGGAAGAACAAAGATAAGAAGTCATACACATCTCATCAGAAACAGTACAAGTGAGAAGACAATGGAATGACATCTTTAAAGTGCTAAAGAAAAAAAAGTGTTGTCAACCTCAAATCTTATCTCCAATGAAAATCTTTAAAAAAATGAAAGCAAAAATAAATGAAGGTGAAATATATTTTTTCAGACAAAAAACTGTCACCAGCAGACGTGACCTACAAGAAATATTAAAAGAATTTCTTCAGGCTGAAGGAAAATGATACCAGACGGAAACTCGAATCTCTGAAAGTAATGAAGAGTTCCAGATAAGTGTGGTAAGTGTGGAATGGATATGAAAGACTTTTTCCTCAATTTTAAATTTTTAAAAAAGTTAAGTGATTGTTTAAAGATAAATTAATAATCTGTCACGGAATTTATAATGTATGTAGATATAAAAGGTGTGACAGTAGCCCCAAGGCATGGAAGGAGTGAAATAGAGGTATGCTGCTAAAGTCCTTACATTTTATATATATATATAGTGATGTAATGTTACTTGAAGGTAGATTACAATAAGTTAAAGATGCATCATTTGCAACCTGGAGTAACCACCAAAAAAAGGTATAACTAATACATTAATAATGGCGATAAAAATGAATACTAAACTATACTCATTTAATCCAAAAGAAGACAGAAAAAGAGGAACAGAGAACAGATGGGAAACAGAAAACAAATATCAAATATAAAGAGCACAGCAATATAAAAGTTACATTAAATATAAGTAGTCTAAATAGTCCAATTAAAAGAAAAGACTGCATGAAAATGCAAGACCCAACTATGTACTACTGTCTGTAAGAAACCTACTTTAAGAATAAAGACACAGATATGTTAAAAATAAAAAGATGGAAAAAGATATATCATGCAAGCACTAATCATGAGAAAGCTGGAGTGACTATGCTATTGTGAGACAAATTTGACTTTGGGACAGGGGGCACATTTCATGATGATGAAGTGGTCAATTCATCAAAAAAGCAGCAATCCTAAAAGTGTATGCTCCTAACAGAGCCTCAAAGCACATAAGGAAAAACAAAACAGATATAACTGAATGGATAACTAGACAAAACCACAGTTAGAATTGCCTATTTCAACACTCTTAACTCAGTAACTGATAGAATAAGTAGAAAAGTCAGTGAGAAGATAGAAAATCTGACCAACACTATGAACCAACGGTAACTAACTGATATTTGTAAAACACTGGACCTTACACTACCATAATATATCTTCTTTTCAAATTCACATACTACATTCACTAAGATCACATTCTGGGCCATAACACAAACCTCAATACATTCAAAACAATTGAAATAATACAGAGTATGTTCTCTGATCAAAATGTAATTAAATTAGAAATCAATAACAAAAAGCTATCTGGGAAATTCTTAAATATTAGGAAATTACACAGTATACCTCTAAATAAACCATGGTCAGAGAAGAAATTATAAGGGAAATTAGGAAATATTGGAACTGAATGATAATGAAAACACAGTGTAGTAAAGCTTGTAGGATGCATGACTTCCCTGGTGATGCAATGGTTAAGAATCCACCTGCCAATGCAGGGGACATGGGTTCGATCCCTGGTCCGGGAAGATCCCATGTGCTGCAGAGCAGCTAAGCCTGTGTACCACAACTACTGAAACCCATGCACCTGGAGCCCATGCTCTGCAACAAGAGAAGCCACCGCAATGAGAAGCCCATGTACCACAACGAAGAGTAGCTCCAGCTCGCCACAACTAGAGAAAGCCCACACGCAGCAACGAAGACCCAACGCAGCCAAAAATAAATAAATTAATTAATTAATTTTAAAAAAAACTTGTAGGATGCAACTAACAGTGCTTAGAGGGAAATTTATAGCTTTAAAATAAGGAAGATCTAAAAATCAGTAGTCTAAGATTCCAACCTAAGGAGCAAGAAAATGAAGAGCAAATTAAACCCCAAATAAGAGGAATAAAATATTAGAAGAGTAGAAACCAATAAAATAGAAAACTAACAATAGAGAAAAATCAATGAAACCAATAGCCAGCTCTTTGAAAAGATTAATGCAATTGATAAACCTATAGCTAGATTGATAAAGACAAAAGAGAGAAAAGATACAAATTAATACAATTTACCAATATCAGGAAAGAAAGAATAGCTATCACTACGGATCCTACAGACATGAAAAGGATAATAGGGGAATATTATGGATAACTTTACGCCAATAAATTCTACAACTTAGATGAAATGGAAGAATTCCTTGAAAAATACAGATTACCAAAATTGACTCAAAAAGAACTAAAAAAGTCTGAATAGCTTTATATCTATTAAAGAAATTAAATTTGTAATTAAAAATCATCCCATAATTAAAATCTAGGCTCCAATGACTTCAATGATGAATTTTATCAAACATTTAAGAAACAAACCAACCTTGTAGGAAAGAGAGGATAGAATTCTTCCCCACTCATTCTATGAGGCTGACATCACTATGATACCAAAAACTGACAAAGATATTAGAAGAAAAAAACCATAGACCAGTGTTCCTTATGTACATATACACAAAAATCCATCACCAAATAAAAAAATGAATGTCAATCTTTGCCTTACAGTGTATACAAAAAGTAACTCACAATGGATCATAAACCTAAATGTAGAAGCTAAAATTATAAAACTCCTGGAAGAGAATAGGAGAAAATCTTCATGACCTTTGGATAAAGATTTCTTTTATTGGACACAAAAACATGAACCAGAAGAGAAAAATTGATAAACTTCATCAAAATTAAGAACGTATGCTCTTCAAAGGATACCGTTAAGAAAATGAAAAGGCAAAACACAGGCTAGAAAATTATTTGCCATACATATATGTGATAAAGATTGGTTTCCAGAATATATTTTTAAAAACCTACAGCTCAATAAAAAGAAGAAAAAAATCCAATTTAAAAAATGAGTAAATGAGTTGAACAAGCACTTCCCAAGAGAAGATATGTGAATGAATATTAAGCACTTGAAGAGTTGCTCAGTATCCTTAGTTATCAGAGAGCTACAAATTAAAACCACAGTGAGATATCCCTACACATTAACTTGAATTAAAAAAAATCAATACCGAGTATTGGTGAGGCTGTGGAGCCACTGGCACACTCATACAATACTGGTATAAGGTAATTGGTACAGCCACTGGAAATTAGTACAGCCAATTAGAAAATCGCTTGGCAGTTTCTTATAAAGTTAAGCATATGCCTACTCATGGCTCAGTAGTCCTCTTTGTAGGTAATTACCAAAGAGGAATGAAAAGTTATGTTCACACAAAAACTTCAATGCAAATATCATCACAGCAGCTTTATTTATAATAGCCCCAAACTGGAGGCAACCCAAATATCCATCAGCGAGTGAGTAGGTAGACAAACTGTGATATATCCACTCAGTGGAATATTACTCAAAAATAAAAAGGACCAAACAACATGAATGAACATCAAAAGCATTGTTCTAAGCAAAAGAAGCTACACACAAAAGACTGCATATTGGATGATTCCATTTACACGAAGTCCTAGAAAAGGCAAAGCTATAGTGACCAAAAGCAGGTCAGTGTTTGCCACAGTGCAGGAGTGTAGGGAGGGGGATTGATTGCAAAGAGACACAAGGGAACTCTCTGGGGTGATGGAAATGTTCTATACCTTGATTGTGGTTTAGGTTACCTGTATATACACGTTTGTCAAAATTCATTGAATTTTACACTTAAAAGGCTGCTTTTATTGTATGTAAAATATACTTTAATAAAGTTGATTTTTTAAAAAGAAGCACTTTGGAGGTGAGGATGTCAATTCCATGTTTAAAAAAATCATAATCTCTTGGATATTTCACGATAGAGGTTCTTGAGAGGTTGAAGTGTTTTCTGAAAGGTAAAAGAGAAGTAGGAAGAAAGAAAGCAAAGGTAACATAAGTTGCCCTGATACAACTGGTCTCAGTTGAGTACTTTGTCCCTAGATCCTGCGTTTCTTCTTCCCCCTAAAATGAGAAAGGCTTGCCAAATTCCTGCTGCAAAGCTGAGTCTATCCAGCTCCTTTCTCTCCAAGGAGAAAGTAATCCAATACAAGGACCTTAAAATCAACAGTTACCTTTCTAAACTCAGAAAACATGTGAAAAACAAATACATCACAGTTTTATTGCTGGTCTTACTTATGAAACTGGCACATTACATGAGATCTCCTTGGAATGGGAAACAAGATAAAAATCTAGAATGAAGAAGCTGAATAACTTTCCAGATGTTTTTATGTTATTTTTTTATAAATGTAACTTTTATTTCTATTTTTTAATTAATTTATTTTTGGCTGCATTGGGTCTTCATTGCTGCGCGTGGGCTTTCTCTAGTTGCGGCAAGCGGGGGCTACTCTTCGTTGCAGTGCGTGGGCTTCTCATCGCGGAGCACGGGCTCTGGGCACGCGGGCTTCAGGAGTTGTGGCACGCAGGCTTAGTTGTTCTGCAGCACATGGGATCTTCCCGGACCAGGGATTGAACCCATGTCCCCTGCATTGGCAGGTGGATTCTTAACCACTGCGCCACCAGGGAAGTCCTGGTTTTATATTTGTGTTTAAATCAATCAGCATATTTATTTCCTACAACAGGATGGTAGAAGATGGGTCATTAGCTGGGGAGGTAAGATATAGGGACAAACATAAACCAAACCCAAACAACAAAAATAAAATCCTTAGTTGTTTTCATTGTTTTGTTTTAAGTGTTATGAATTCCCTGACCATCTGGCATATAAATGATCAAATGGAAGTACCAAAACAGAGTTCCACAGAAGTTTTTAATGGCACAAAAAAAGTAAAAGTTGACTGTATCAATCACCATTCATTCTAAAACCCCTGGATCTAGTTCCCCTAGTTCTCTTACTTTTGCTTATATTGAGTTCAGAAATCTTAGGACTTCAGTACAAGGTCATCTTTTTTGGCCTGGTCTGTTTTATATTAAAATAATTAATTCTTTCCATAGTTAAGGCTGAGTCTCAAACTTTAAAGCTCTTTGAACAAATGGTTTCAGAATAGGAATTCCAAATAGAAATTATTTCATTTTGGAAATCTATAGCAGTTTGTCATTTAAAATTTACTTTATGAGTTAGATTTTCAGATAATAAAGATTTATGATTTGTTCCTATTATCAGAAGAAAGCACATAACTATTTTCATCCTTCAAATGCTACCAGATATTAAATTTAATACACACTGAAGTGTAAACTAATAAGAGAAAATATGTGTAAATGTAGCATTTTTTCCCAATGCACTGCCATTCTCATCTAATTTGGGACTTTAAAAATGAAAATAATAATGAGACTATCTCAATTTATCAAGCCTGAGACTGATTTTTTTTTTTTTTTAGTTTACTGAAAATTGTTGATTTGGTCTTGCTAAAAGGAAGAAATGGTTCTTTCAGTTCAAAAATTGGCAGAATCAAGGTAATCCTTTAAAGTATGCTTGTGATTTGGCTGTTTGTGTGTCGGTGGTGATTACCCTTGATTTACAAGACACACACACACTCAACCTTCCCAATCATCTGCAAGACTTTTAGACTGCCTCTCTTCCTCTGGCATTTGCCAGTTAACTTAGCATTATATATATATAATATATATGAATGTAACGCTGCTATGATAGAATTTCTGAGAACACCAGGCAGAGAAAAGTAGTGAAAGATTGGTAATTCCTGATTCCCACTTTCAGGTGTTTGTGGTCTTGTGTACTAACCCATGCTGTCTGTTTAAGGAGTGTCTCCTTATTTTCCGGAGCCCCATGGGATACAGGCTAGTTACAAAGGTTGGAGGGAGGAGTGTGGTATAAGGCTGTAATGGTGATATAGTGTATTTTCCTTACCTGCAGTAAAGGATTGGTGTAGATGAGAAAGTGGTAAAATGTTTTGGAACCTTACCTTCTCTTCCCACCCCGCAACCGTATACCTCCTTCTATTCCTCTCCTTTCAGGGCTTCCTATCAATTTGAATTTCAAATTATCTGAAAGAGTTAAGCATCATTCATTCATTAATTATTCATTCATTCATTCAAAAGCCTCATTAAATAATACAAATTACTTAAACAATCAGATCGGTACCTAGCTAAATAGTTTTTAACCAATGGTAAATGGGAATTTTGATTTGGTGGAAATTTGTAGATATTAGAACACCTGAGTTTGATGAAGGCTGGCTAAGCAATAGGAAAAAATGAAGGTTGCAAGGGAGTGAGAAAGGGTGTTGGGAGGCCATCAAAGATAAAATGTCAGATTTTGGTATGGGCTTCTAATGGGAATGGTATAGAAGCTTGCAAACTGGGTCTAGTGTTTCTAGGCCGATCCAGTGTTTCCAGTTTGTCCTGTTATCTTCTCAGCTAATTTATCTTTCCCCTCCTGAGAGGAGGAGGAGGAGGAAAAGGAGATTTGTGCTTAGGCTCACCTAGGTGGTACTGTGTAGTATTCATGGGGTATTCCTATTCACTGTTATTTTAGAAGACATCTAGGTTTGCTACTCACAATTTTAATTAAAAAATTAAATCAGTAGTGAGAAATTTTGGAGAACTAGCCAGGTTCTAACACTAACCAGTTGACCCTACACTATGCCTAGATAGCTTTTTGGTTTTCACCTGTAAAATGAAGAGGAAATAGAGTCTCTTCTTTTAATCTCTTACAAGCTCTTTCAGCGAATAACCCTAGATACCTTATTACATAAACTTTGAACTATGTGCTAAAGTTTTTGTTAGTGATTTGCTATGGACTGAATTGTGTCCCCACAAAATTCATATGTTGAAACCCTAACCCCTAATGTGACTGTATTTGGAGATGGCCAATAATGAGATAATTAAGGTTAAATGAGGTCATAAGGATGGGGCCGTGATACAATAGGATTAGTGTCCTTTTAAGAGATACTAGAAAGCTCATGTGGATGTTTGCTCTCCTTCTGAAGCTCAGAGGAAAGGCCATGTGAAGACTAAGCAGCCATCTACAATCCAGGAAGAGAGCTCTCAGAAACAGAACCCTACTGGAACCTTTATCTCTGACTTCCTATCCTCCAGAACTGTGAGAAAATTAATTTATGTTGTTTAAACCACCTTGTCTGTGGTATTTTGTTATGGCAGCTCGAGCAGACTAATATAGGATTTAACCATAATTGAGTATATTTTTACAAACTGAATCAGTTGTTTATATAGTCTGGAAATGAGATGTATAGCTTGTTCGAGTTGAAATGGGACATGAAAGGTTTTAACCTGGTTGTGGAGGGAAGACTCTGCCATTTCTGTGTTTCTCTGAGCTTCTAGATACTGTGGAATTATGGTATTGAGTTGGATGTTATGAGTAATACAGTTGGATTTTTTGAACTAAGTTGGTGAGGAACCTGAGTTCAGTTGAAAAGCAACCATTATTTGATGACAGAAGAAAAGAATGAAGCTAGAGGACTTCTCTCTTTTCCTGTATCTACCTACAATATAAATAACCTTGTTGAATACCCCTGTTACAGTAATTAGTATATTGGTGGGGATTGACATCGTGTTGTTAATGTTACTGCCTACAAATCTCATTCTAAAGAAGAGCAAATTGCCGGAGTAGGGGCTTGCTAATATCTAAGCATATTTTTAACCTGTATTTGCCTCGGTATGGCAGGGGAGATAGGATTTATGGTTAAAAAATTAAGTAAATACACATTTTTCATAGTTGTACCCCTCTCCCACAAACATATTCCTAATCTTTCCTGGTCTGCATCAATAGAATAGTCTCAGAAGAGGGGCATAGGAAGTGACATACAGCTTAGACTGGGGAGTATCCTGCTCAGATTTACATTGCTTTTCTGGACTTTTGCTGATTCCGCGCAACTACATTTCCCCTGAGAGCTACTATTGACCTGATAGTACTGGCTGCCAGTTGGCAGGGAAGATTTACCTAGATTAGGTGGTTATTTCCTGTTCCTGTCTGCAGACTTGGAAAAATGGAGAGAGTTTACTTTCCTCCAAACATTTCTCAGAACATAGTGGCACAAACTGTTCAGAAATGGGAAAATTCCTTAAAAAGCTATGTCTGATTACCTTCAGATAAACATTTCCATTAATATTTCATTTCATTTTGAGCCCCTTTCTGGTTTGTAGTATTTCTTCAATATATATAGGTGGCCTCAAACCATACGGTAAAAGTATTTTCCAAAAACATTCACTTTTTGTCTTACTATGAACTGTTTTCCTTATTTCCTTGTCATTGGGTAAGCAGCACCTCTCAACAGGCTCAAATCCCTTTTTCTACTTTGATCTGTCTCTGATTATGCTGATGTCTTATGTCCTTTTAGGAACTCATACATGTTTTAATAACACATTTAAGAATGAAATTGCCTATTTCTTCCCTCTGTGTGTTGGGAAAAGAAAAACTTTTGTTGCTATGTTTAGATGATATGTATTGAATGTTCCCATAATCATTGCCCTGTGTAAAGTAGTTATCACACACAAGATACAATCTCTCATGCTCCATGGTGTTTATTCTGTTTCAGTCTACTTTAAAATGCTTAACTTCCCAAGTTATTTTCCCCATTAAATATTGCTTTTAGATATTTTGGGTTTTTAAAAATTTCCATATACATGTTCTTTATAAAAGACATTGGATGGGCGTTTACAAATGAAAAATTAGAGTCCCAGATTTTGAAGGAATAGTTTTATTCTGTCTACTAAAAGTCTGATTTCTTCCATCTTCAGGCATCTGTCCTAAACACAGTGGGGTTGTCAAGTAGCAATCCCTCCCATCTTTGACACAGATACTTCCCTGCAGTACCAACCCCCAAAGAGGATGTTTCCTGGGGCAGGTAAGGAACAGGGAGAGTACAGATGATTCTGTATCTGCTCTACCTCTTCTGAGGGCTCTTGAGAACATATACTCAACAGTGCCTAAAATTCATAGAATGTTAAATCTGGAAGAGACAATAACAGGTTATCAAGACTGGCAGACTACTTCCTGGTCCCTGAAAGTGTTGTGTACTTTTACATCTTATTATGGAGTGCCTGGCAAAATGCAACTTATGCTCTAGCACCCTACCCTCTGAGTGAATCATCCCTTCATCAGTCATAGCATAGCCTAATAAGAAACTGTGTATAATTTCTCCCACTATGTGTTTGAATGCCCTCCAGCACATTTCATAGTGTAGTGTTTAATGGTGTTCTTTTTTATTTACTCTACAAATTTTGAATGTTTGCTTGAATAGACAGGATTATAGTAAGAATGGCATACATATCTATTTTAGTGGGATAAACAAGAGGATTGAAGGTAAAGTACTTGTAAATGACTTCCATGTTTTTGGTAGGAAATGAATTCACTCATACTTTTAGGTTTCCACTCAAGTCACTGAGGAAGAGAATATACAACTTAGTTCTGTGTTATTGAGAAACCATCAATGGTATTTTAAAGACATGTTTTATATATATATGTATGTTACAGTATGATTCACTTTGTTCTGAATCTGCCAAGGGACCTGTCTTACACACAGCTCTTTTGTATAGGCATTGCTATGGGAGAGGATTGACCTCTTAATGTCCATTTACTGGTTGCTGACGTTGACTACCAAATTAGAAGGTGAAAAATGAAGAGGTGAAATTCATCTTTAAAGATAACGTGTGTGAATTTTAGGATACTAGTATTTGTATGAGTAATAGAAGAATTGGTGAGAAAGTGATCCCATCTAATACTTATCTTCCTGATCAACTACTAGTCAAGAGCAATTAGAGAAAAATTTCAGCTGGAGCATTAGAATCCTGTCTCAAGTTATAAGATAGTATGTACGATCTAGAAAGCAAAACAAAAACAAAAAACCCTGGAATTTACCTTTTGCTTTTTATTTTAGGGCCTTTAGTGTAGGTCATCCAGCATGTGAATACTAACATTGACAAAACTTGGCTTTGTACTTAGTCATCTTTTTCAATGCCTCTGGGCATTTGGCTCTTGGAAGGAGGTAATTCTTAGTACTGTTCCCTGGTTTGCATTATTTCTTTGGGAACCTGTCTGCCATTGTGGTTACTTGTCAGAACACAGCATAATTTAAATGTTCGAGGTGGGTGATTGAAGTACTTGAACTTTTTCCCCAACTGCTGATGACTGATTAGAGAGTACTTTAAATAAAGAATGTGTTCTCCAACTTAACAGCATATTATAAGAGATATATGACATACGGTATATCCCCCTAAAATTTTAATTTTTAGAAAGCAGAAATGTATTATATTTTACCAATAATACTGTGAATAGTCATATTAACAAGAACCATCCCCAACTGTAGGGTATTAATCTTTTTACAAAATGTCCTAAAATGTATAAATTAATTTATTTCATAAAATCTGACAAAGTTGCTTCTGTTTAGAAATGAATTGCTTTTAAACTTAACCATTAATTGAGACTATCAGTGCTTTGCTGCAGAATCCAAACATCTACTGTATTAAACTTCATTTAAAATTATATTGGCCTTCTTAAAACAACAGTCAAAACAAATTTTCTTGTTGCCATTTTATTATAATTGTTATTTTGATGTTTGATGATTGTATTTATTGGCAATAATTTTATCTGAAAATTAAAATAAACTTTCTGGTTTCAGAGTATTACTTTGTTAATATTTGCTGTTGTCCTTCACCTCTCCAAACCCTACTCGTTCTTCTAGGCCAAGCTGAAGATGATCAAACTCACTGAAATTTTCTCCTATCCCAGTAGCTTAATTTATGGCATTTTGGACATGGCTTATAGCACTTACTTCCTTTTGCCTTGTGTTAGTTAGCTGTGAACATGCCCTCCTCCTGTACTTGCTCCCAGAGAGCAAAGACTATGTTTTAGGCAACTGTGTATCTCCAGTAGCACCTTTCACAGTGCTTTGCACACCACCCCCCTATACATTCAGTGAGTGTTTATTAAATCTGTTTATTTTTCCCCTGATTTTCTAGACTAGACTTAGGAATCAATCAGTGACTTGAGGTTTAAATGAGGAATGACGTAGTAATGGCTTTGTAGTCAAGATTGGCAAGGTTTGAGTTCCTACTTCATGATGTATTAACTGGGACTTCCTCATCTGTAAGATAGGAATGTTAGTAATAGTATCAGCCTCCTAGAGTTGTTGATGAGGATTAACATAGATAATCTGTTAAAACCATTTATTGGGCTTTCTAACATATAGAATACATTCAAAACAGCATAGCTATAATTGTTGCTAAATGCAGTCCTACTGGGCTAGATGCTAAGCCCCCGAGGGCCTGTCTTCTGGTCTTTATAGCTCAGGCACCTAACCTTGATATAGTAAATATTCAACAAATACTTCTTTTAATTGAATTGATTGATTTACCCTATTTTTATCTTCCATTACAGCCCACTGTTTGTAACATGGAAGATTGGTCGAGACAAAAGATTGCGTGGATGCATAGGTACTTTTTCTGCCATGAATTTGCATTCAGGACTCAGGGAGTACACACTTACCAGGTGAAGACCAATTTTTGTTACCTCTGCTTCTACATTTAAAAAAAAAGAAAAAACTTACGAAACTTGAACCTGATCCTTTAACTCCTTTTCCTTTCCTGAACTGTCAACATTCTTGACTCCTTTCATGTCAGACTTTTTTCTTCACTTCAACCATTTGCCTTGTCTCTGATAAAATGTTATTGATATATATTATCATAACCTAAATACTGTGATTACATGTATTCTGCCATAGATGTCTTAAAGTGTTTTGGGTTTTTTTTTTTTTTTTTTTTTTGCTTTCAGTGGCCATCTTATCTTGTATAACTTGAAAATCAATGACCAAATATCTATGGGTTACTTAAATGTATTATTTCCATAATAATAGTCATTGTGTCTTCTTTGTTAGGCTTTAAAAAAATTGTTGATGTCTATTCCATCTCACACATTTTGTTACACTTTTATGTACTTTTGGAATTGAAGGGAGAACCTAAGAAGAAAGTGATGCAACAGCCTGGCAGCATAATCATTCACATTCACACTTTACCCAGAATTAATTGCAGCTTACTTATTTTGTTTCATCCAACACAAGGACAAAGTAATGAATGCCTCATTACAGTTGTTAAGACTTTGTTCTTAATTTCTGAACTCACAAAAAGCTATCTAGCATGCCATCAGATTTTTTTGGTTCAAGTTTAGATTTCTAACAAATTGTGTTCCAAAATTATTTCAAAAGAGGAAAATTCCTTAAATAATAAGCTATTAGCAAAGGAATTTCCTGTTTTTGTTCATGTTTCAGGGTGATTATCTGATACAGTTTCTATAGTTATAATATGCACAGTGTCTGTCCAACAAGAAATTGGTCCCTGCTGACTATTGGTACTTGTGGCAAGTTGCTCAATCTCCAACAGATAAAGTAGTAATTATAGTACTTTGTTCTATATACTTAATAGGAGTATTAGGGAAATGTCAGGGGAATGAAGTAATAATCAGTCACTACTTCGCTTCAGGATTAATGTTGTGGAAGATTCATTATTTTACTATAGAATTGCATAAATGCTGCTCATAGCACCAGTTAATAAAATGCTGGCAACTGAGTTTAGTATTCTTATATTTGAAGATGTAGCTCACAGCTACAGGATTTTCTTAGCTTACACTGAAGCCCAGAAGGAAAAGGAAAGGCTTGGAGGGTCATGTTCATTCTTAGATTTTCACAGGTATTAGAAATGGGGTGTTTGGACTTGATTAAATAATAATTAGGCAGAAAGGGGGTTGAAACACACATTCTGGAAATAACTACAACTTACTAAAGATAGTACAGTTATAAGTCTAGGCATGTTAGATTTTTTTTTCCCCTGACACGAAATACTGTGGACTCATTTTGGGACTTTAGCAAATTCTGCCAGGACAGGTGCATATGAAATTACATTTTAAATAGCTAATCAAATGCAATTTATTATATATTTCCTAAAATAAGTTGTTATGAGGAATACCAGTTCCTTGGTATTGATTGAAAAAAGAATTCTATGGCCAAATAAATTTTGGGAACACGAGTTAAACAAATTTAAACAGCTCTGCTCACTGCAGGGTTTCTCAGAACCTTTTATGTTAATAGTGTGGTGAATCTCTGAGGGATACAGAATGCAGCCGTTCCCAGACGTTTTTGACTACAGAACCCTTTTATCCTCCCACCCTCGTGTCTTATGCCATTAGTGCTCCAAGGAACACATTTTCAGAAACAGAAGTATAAAATTTCCATTTTTCTTTATAGCTGGGTAGCCTGAATTGATAGTGTAGAAAACCTTTGTACTTTCAAGTGAAATTGTGGCAGAAATCCCAGTATCAAATATTATATACTTTAGAAATCCTTAGTAGTAGTAACTATAGTAGCAATTTGTTTTTACTTAAAGAAAATATGAAATTCTTTTGCCTACATTGATAAAAAGGGATGAAAATATCCAATTTTTCTGGACTTGTGAATCTGTCTCCTAGGGTAATTACCAGAAGAATTATAGTATATTTTTTTCTGTCAATAATATGATTCTGAATGAATCATTCAAATAGTTGGACTTCGAAATTTGTCTACATTTGTATTTGTATTTGTACATATACAGGTGTAGTCTATGGCTCTTCCTGTTTACTTTTCAGCTTTTTCCCCCATGTTTCTATACACTTTCCGGAAATCGTATACAGCACCTTAGAGAGATATGTGTGTTTGTGTGTGTATATACACATATATGTACCCGGTCTTCTCATTTTTGTTTGGCTTCATTTCTTTTGCTTAATATGATAATAAGAATGAAGTTATTTGGAAGAGACGAACAAAGCAAACAAGTCTTAAAATATACAGTTGCTCTTTTTTCTGGATTCATTTTAGAGTCGAAACTGTGGCATCATTTTAAAAAGTTGCAATATAATGTTTTTCAGTCCCATAGGTCACTTATCATTTCTACATGCTGTTGTTATTAGTGGTATTAATAGCTACCATTTACTAAGAAGTTACTACATGTCAGACACTGCAGAGGAGCTTTATATGCATGGTCCTCACAACAACTCTTAGGTATTAACATCTACATTTTAAAAATGAGGAAACTGAGATTTAGAGAATTTAACTAATACACCCACTCACACAGCTAGTAAGTGGTAGAAACAGTATTCAAACCCAGGCCATCTGACTGCAAAGTCCAGGCTCTTAACTACTACATTTAAGATAAGATAAAATAAAATTTTCTGAGAATATATGTTTTATAGCTTCATGGTGAAAATAATGAACTTGAAAGCAGGTTCCTATAAATTGTTTAATCATGGGTCAATAATTCTTCAAAAATTCTAGTTAGCAGTTAAGACTGAAATTTTAGAACATTATTTTAAATTCCAGAAAATCCAGATGGGATCATAAAAAGTATATAAGTCAGGGTTGCATAGACTAGTCAGAAGAAAATTGACTTGGATTAATACTGTAGAAAAGGATAATGCTTACTACAAAAATGTACTACTGTATGGTAGGAAATTGTGTTCTTTGGCTACATGTAAATAATGGATTAGACTTCAACAGGAATACAATTCTTCTGAACATAATAGTTGCTGATGCTTGGAGTCTGGTCTTAAAACCTATAAATCATAAAACTTATAAATGGAATCAAATGAACTTAGGGTATTTGGGATAAAAGGGAAGGAGAGAGCAAAACAAAAAATAAACAGTGAAATTAAAGACTCATCAGGTATAGGTGTCTTTTTTAAAAAAATTAGGATATCTGGTTACTCACTGTCTTCATCTGTGACTAGATAGATTATTATTCAGTTTTCATAATGTTACTCAGCTATACTCTTTATTTTTTATTGTAAAATATGCATAACATAACATTTACCACTTTAACCAATTTTAAGTGTATAATTCTGTGGCCTTAAGTACATTCACATTGATGTGCAACCATCCACCATAAATCTCCAGAACTTTTGCATCTTCCCCAACCGAAACTCTGTACCCACTAAACACTAACTCCCCATTTCCCCTTCCCCCAGCCCCTGACAGCCATCATTCTACTTTGTCTCTATGAGTTTGACTCTTCTAGGTACTTCACATAAGTGGAATCATACAGTACTTGTCCTTTTGTGACTGGCTCATTTCATTTGGCGGCATAATGTCTTCAAGGTGCATCCACGTTGTAGCATGTATTAGAATTTCCTTCCTTTTCAAGGCTGAATAATATTCCATTGTATGTATCTACCACATTTTGTTTGTCCATTCATCCATGCATGGAAACTTGGGTGGCTTCTACTTTTTGACTATTGCACATAATGCTACTATGAACATGGGCACGCAAAAATCCATATGAGTACCCTTTCTTCTTTTAAAAAGCTAACCATTTTCTAGAGGATAATGATCTAGTTTCTTTGTGGTCCCTTAATCTCTAAAACCTAAATGTAAAAAATGACCAGGTACTTTTTAAATGAAATGCCTATCCTGGATTAAGTTTTTATGTATAAATATACTGTTTTAAAATTAAAATACTTGTCATAGTCAAGTTTTATGTTCTCCTAATTGAAATTTGGATTTATTGTAGACTGGAATAAGACATTATAAGTAGGCTGAGGATTTCTCCCAATTGTAAAAATACATAGTTTCTGTGTAGGTAGCAGGAAAACTTTGTGAAAATTACAACATTGAACTATTAAATAGACTATTATTTCCTTAACCTGAGTAAAAGCAGGAAAGATTATAGCAAATAAGAAGCAGGATGGAGAGCTCAGAATTATTGATAGAAGTTTATCCATGGTGAAATTAAAGTTCACAGATTAGTGTAGTTATTAGTGGTCAAAACTTCAAGGTAGAAATATTCTTTGTCCCACTTGAAAAAGAATAATTTCTAGTACTTATCAAGCTAGTTGCATTAGTGGCTTTTACATGTTAGGAAGCAAAGACAAATTTGTTTCCTCTTTTTTAGTACTTAGATTATATAGTTTTATAAAGAGGAGAATTACAATTAATATAGATGAACACAAACATCTCAGTCAAAGAAAATTCCTTAAAATCTTTGTTAATAATTTTCCAGTGAAGTGTAGGTCTATTTCTTTTTTTTTAAAACATCTTTATTGGAGTATAATTGCTTTACAATGGTGTGTTAGTTTCTGCTTTATAACAAAGTGAATCAGTTATACATATATATATGTTCCCATATCTCTTCCCTCTTGCGTCTCCCTCCCTCCCACCCTCCCTATCCCATCCCTCTAGGTGGTGACAAAGCACCGAGCTGATCTCCCTGTGCTATGCAGCTGCTTCCCACTAGCTATCTATTTTACGTTTGATAGTGTATATATGTCCATGCCACTCTCTCACTTCATGCCAGCTTACCCTCCCCCCTCCCCGAGTCCTCAAGTCCATTCTCTAGTAGGCCTGTGTCTTTATTCCCGTCTTACCCCTAGGTTCTTCATGACCTTTTTTTTCTTAGATTCCATATATATGTGTTAGCATACGGTATTTGTTTTTCTCTTTCTGACTTACTTCACTCTGTATGACAGACTCTAGGTCAATCCACCTCACTACAAATATCTCAATTTCATTTCTTTTTATGGCTGAGTAATATTCCATTGTATTAGGTCTATTTCTTTATGTAAATTCAAGTTGATAGTAATTTTTCTAGAATATGTAAGTGATTAATAGATGTGTTCCTATTTCATCAAACAGGAATACAGCCTATCATCACGCTTAAAAGACTGCCTTTCCTTTCTTCTCCTTTACGTGGTTGTTCTTAGATGTCTTGGCAGTGAAATAATTATGCAGGTGCAGGCAGCGTCTGGAGCTTGATTCAGAACTATGCCACTTTGTTGCACTGCTTAATTCTGAGAAAATAGCAAGGGAGGTTTGTTCTTTCTAGGGAACATCGTGACCACATAAAAGGTGATGTGTTTGTGTTTGTGTGTGTGTGTGTGTGTGTGTGTGTGTGTGTGTAGGAGGGGATGAGAGAGAGAGGATGATTGTTTGTTTACATGTTACAAATAAATGTTCACTTACTATTAGGCTTTTTGGGATACTGCAAATAGCTAACAGACCTACTTTATTACTTTCAAAGGTCCTGGCTAGATTGGGTACTTTTGGGTAACTAGATTCATTGTAAACCAAGTTTGCTTTTATATTTTGGTGTTGTAATCTGGCATTTTTCTAAAACAGTATGAGTTTAAAATGATTGAAAGCAGCATAATTATATTTTCCCCCTCAGGGCGGACTATTTTGTGATCATTCTTTTTCTTGATTATTTTAGGTAACTAGACTTGGCTCACTGTGAATAATTAGTTTAAGCAAGCTCCCCCCACTCCTCACGGTAATATCAGCCAGATTGATTTTTCTTGTGAAAAGAAAAGCTGTACATGAGTCACTTCTGACTGTACACTATTGTCAGCGAAGCTCATTCTGGAGATGTTAAGGCCAGACTATTTTTGGCAAGTGTCTGTGGCAAGGCTCCTGGCTAAAGTATGCTTTTTGGAGAGAGAAATTAGATCAATCAAAAACACTATGCAAAATTAATTATCTTAATTTACAATCTATATTTTGTTACCTTTTACAAAAGGTGGCATGGCTTGAGTCCTAAAAGGTATACCTAATTTGTTAGTTTCAGTGTATAAATTACCAAATGAGAAATTAAGTGTTTGTCAGATTTCATAAGCATTTAATTTGAGGTGTAGTTTGGAACCTAGATTGTTAAATGCCTTTTACTCAAAATTATCCATAGAATAGCACAGCTAAATATAATCTGTGGAGTTCTGGAATCTTGATTTTAGCCGCTAGCTTAATGTACTCCTTCATTATCCCGTGGTTGTGCTAATGTGCAGAGATGTGGCCAGAAACTGGCCAGAAGAAACCAAAGAGCAAGAATCATTCCCAGTATTGGTGATGACTCCTGAGTTACAGAGAATTATCTGAATTCATGTAGCACCTACTGCCACAGAAATTAAGTGTAGGATTCTAATTCCTTATCACATCTTTCAGATCTTCAGAGTCTCTACTTGGAATCCCTATGCTGCTTTGATTAAGAGCCACTGGCACAATGCCTTTGGGTAGAAAATCAGAAAAAGCCATCTGAAAAAGGTGAAGGTATAAGCGAAGCTGAAAATGGGTTTTTGCCCTGTCAGAGCTCTTGGTTTCTCTGTTTCCTAAGGAGAGGGTAAACTACAGGAAATTGACCCTGTTCTTACATCTAACTCTAAACCTTACCCCTTTGCTCTTTTTCCCTTTAATTATGTTTAAACAGTTCATCCTGTAAATCTAGTCTAAATTTTTCCTTAGGAGTTTATAATGTAGTAGGAGAGATAAGCTATATTAAATAATTACAGTCCTAGGTAGAAAGTGACTTTTGCCAAAAAGTCAGAGGCGGTGATAATGGATGAACAGATATTCTACATCTGTAATAAAAGGAGAAATGTATTTAAAGCAATTTATGAAATTATTTTATTTGGTCCATCCCTACTTCACTTTGAGTAAAAGCAGAACACTTTATACCACTTTTTGGTTTGTTTATATCCTACGTGGATAAAAAAAAAAAAAAAGTCCAGATTACAGGGATGTGTGTAAATTATTATTATCAGAGTGACCACATACAAGGTATTGGGCGTTTTGAGAGATTTTACTAACACGTATTTTGAAGGGAGGCGGAATGAACTTGCTATGGAAAAAAATAAAACCTCAGAAACAGAGTACCCACACACACACTCTTCACCAAAGAATATCTGGTACCAGTTGGATTATAGCCTGATGCTTGGCAAATGAAGAAAATTAAAAGGTAACAGTTTAGATTCCACTTTCCTCTTGTCCCATTAAAATAAATTCATATTTTGTGTCAGTCCAGTAAACTGATATCTACCTCCTTTCCTGAGAATCATTGCTTGAGATATTCTTCATTTTTTCTGATGAAGGATGAAGTGGTAAAGATAAGTTAGAACACAAATATTGTATGAAATTATTATCATATTAGATGTGGCCTAAAATCATACCATAGGCATTTAACAATATATTTCCTCTTGTCTGAACATTTAAAAAATAAATATTGGGTCTACTTATAAATGTCTGAAGTATTTGAGTCATTAGGGCCTGAACAAACAAGAGAACAGATTTGTATCTTAGTTTTCTGGAAGAATAAGATGCTCACACCAATGTATGCTCAAGGCGACTGTTCATTCTAGAATATCATGCAAACAATATACTCTTACCACTCTAGGGGACAATGTTGCTAGTAATTTGAGTACTCTAAAGTAATTGAATGTTGAGGTTTTTGTGCAGCAACTTAATATTAAATTTTCAGCTATTATTTTATGAGCATGAGCAAATGCTCTTTAAAAGGTTTCCTGAAACAGCCCTCCTCTGTGGTCCTTGCCCTTCCCCCAAAACTTTCAACTACCTCATATGTGGGTATCCAAAGTAGTAGACTTGGGAAAGCATTTCCTTTTCGTTATTGATAACAATTTGGTGTTCTTTAAAGCCTAAACACTTATTGTTCGCCCTTTATCTTGCATTATAAATATATTTGTCTTAGAAACAATTTCCAGATTTTTTTACATTCTCTCTCACTTTTTAAATAAAGAGCAAACATTCAATATGTCTTGTTCTAAAGAGCTACATTTTCTGAGCTGCTTCTTATTAACGAAGTAAATTAAAACATCCATACTATATAACAAATAAAGTAGCCATGGACAAATGGTAACTGAAGAAAAGTTCTACTGGAATAAGAATTTCATAGGTGCTAAGGATTTTTAAGGGTGAAAATTGGTATTTAACACCCTCTATTGAGAATGTAGCTCTAATTATTGTTAATATCAAATGTACATTTGTAGTATGTTTAAAATTTTAAAGTGAAGAGAATACATTAGATTCATAAAGTATAGATTTACAGTTGGTCTCACGTTCAGAAAACTTTTCTATTAGTTTTACAATTTTACTTCAACACACGAAGCTATCTTGTAAATAAATATGGAAAGTATAGGCTTCATCATTCAAATTAGGTTAGCAGGTTATATCCCATATTTAAGCCTCATTTTTTAACATTTATACATTGAAGTGCCAACTCTTGTGTCCTTTCTAGTGGTGAAAGAGAAGAGCAGAAAAGGCCATAAAATAAATCCTTCAGAAGCTTTAATTAAAGGGATTGCCCAGAACTCAACTTCCCATTCCTATACCCGGCTACTTTCAGGACTGCCTTATATGTTCCACAAAGCTGATTTAAAAGGTTACCACTTCACTAAAGATGGGAGGAAAAAGGATCTCTCTTAAATTCTTCAGGCTGCTTCAAACCTAAGCCATTCTTCTAAGATGGCCTTCTTTTGCTCTTTGGCTAAGGGGGATTGATTCGCTTACCTAGGTAGGGAGAAGGCTGCTAAGCCTTTGAAATGAGTGGAGCCGTACTGCAATATTATGAAGAGCAGTAAATAACCATACTGTGGTTAGACTTCCACTGCTAATGAGGTCACAGGTTCAATCCCCATTTGGACCACTTCGCTTTGTTTTGCTCTGACCCACAGCCTGCACCCTAGACCCTGGGCAGTGGATTACAAGGGGCCTCAGGTAAGAGCATGTGGATGATGCAGTACCACACCCCAAACCTCAGCATTGTCTCAGTATATGAAACATGCTCCATTTGGAGTACCCCAAACTGAGCTGTCTCAGAAGTAGTTAATAGTAAGTCTAATAATAATTGCTTTGAATCTCAAAGAAAAGAAAAGAGAATGTTAAAAATGTTAGTTTCTTTTCACAGGCTCTCTGAAGAGAGCCAATGTGACATTGGAAAAAGAGCTCTTTGGAGTAGTGGTGGGACTGAACACAGGTTGGGTTTCAACAGGCCTGAAAATGCGGTGGACAAAAGGGGAGATCTCTGGTTGGATCCCTGGCCTCAGAGCAGCCTGGAGAAATTGTGTATTAGTTCCTTTTTCCTCAATTTCCACCTCTGCTAAAGAGTAGTGGCTAGGGATGGGAGTCATCCCAGATAACAGTGGATTTCAGCTAAAGCAACTCCTAAGCACTTCAGTGGTGAAAGGATGACTGTTAAATTCATAAGGTTATAAAGACATGTTATAAAATGTAATTGCGCTTTTTAAAAGACATTTTTTGAAAAGGCTGCCTTTTAAGATTGTCATCTCTGGTGTATTGAGATGTTCCTGTGCCTCATGTATCAGCTCACTAAGGTGTGTGTCTACTGTCTAAGCATCTGTGCCCTCCCATGCTGTTGCATCATCCTCTTCATAGCTTTTGTTACTGCTCAGAGCAGCTCACTTACCCTGTCAGCCAAAATGGGCACAGACGTACCCACTGGCATGACTCAACTCTCCTCAGTTATTGTTAATCCTTATACCCGAGGCAAGAAGCCCCCCCCCCCCCGTCTACCCATCTTGTCTAGAGTAAAATTAGAGTCATTCCAAAGCCTGTATTTCACTCAGAATAAAGTTAATGTTCTAAAGTGTCACCATCCTTTGTCTGCCCCTGCCTCTCCCCCCGTCTCCTATTCCCATCCTTCTTAAAAAGCACAGCATCAGAGGCCCTAACCTCACACTCCAGCCATGCACAGTTATTTGCCACTTCTCAAATGTAGTCTTTTGTGTCTCTCTGGCTTTGAACCTTTTTTTTTTTTTCTCTGCCAACCACACCTCTCTCCATTTCCAGCCAGTCAACTCCTACTCATCCTTCAGGACTCAGCTTGCTCATTACTTCCTCTGTGAGATTTCCTAGGCACTCCCCAGCAAAGCTGGTCCGTCTCTGTGTTCTCATAGCACTTTGTTCAGGCCTCTCCTATAGCACTTACTATATTGGATTGTAATGATTAGCTTTACATGTTTGTCTCTCCCTTTTGAAATTGCTCTCAGCAGTAGTTTAGCAAGCCACATCAAAGCAAATCAACAGAAACCAGGCTCATGACTTTGTAGCAACTTTCCTCGATCCTGAGAACCATTTTTACTCTTTTCCCTTTCTGTCTGCTTCTGTTAGCTTAGGTTTGTCACCTTCTCTTGCTGCCAGTGTGCTTGAGCTGGTAGGAGTTGCCGATGCTGATTGGTAGTGAGAGGGGTAGTTTAAGGCCACTTGGAGTTAGACTGAGCCAGGGGACAGTGTACCCAGTACACTTTAGAAAGCAGGTTAACATAAGGTCAATCTCTTGTTATAAGTGCTATAAGTGATTGAATTGATGCTCACCATGGAACCATATAGCTGGAAGACATCCTTAGAAGTCATCTTAGTCCAGCGCCTATCAGGCACTTTAATCTCTCTTAAAGTCTCCCAAGAAATGAGCATCTAGCTTCTATCTGAATCTCTCCACTGACTTGGAACTCACTACCAGTTAAGTAGTCATTTCATTCTCAAACACCTCTAAACCCACCACCACAGCTCCAGTTACCACATAGCTATAGTTGAAGTGCCAGAAGTCAAAGATTGCCTGCATTTAGCACTTTATCCTTTATAGAAAGCCACATTAACCAGCAGTGGTTAAACTTGCCCTCTGAGTAATGGCTGAGTCTTTAGAAGTTTAGGAGTGGTAAGATACACAGCTTTACAACTGACTCCCATCCATCCACTCATAACAATTTTAACTGGCCCCTTATTGAAACCTTTGAAGCTGCTGCCACCGCATCTTCTCTCACTGCCTACATTAGACTTCTGGAATTGGCTGGGCCAGAGTCCACAGATTCTGAGATAGAACTGGCACTAGATCTTTTAGTACCCCCAACAATTTATCACACAAAATTGTGTTGGAGTTAGAACACAGGTCCTCTGACATCACCAGGGAGACTGTCACTACAATTTCCACAATAGAAGGGATCCATAAAAGTATATAAATTTATTTATTTTAGTTTTATGTTAAGAAGCATACAGTTTCAAGGCACCCTGTAATAAAATAATCATTTTGTAATGTAACATCTCACCGTCAAGTTATCTGCCTTGGGTCAAGTTTTTGGCATATTTCCGTAAAGTGAAGAATGCCCTTGGAGCTATTCAACCAAAACTACAGGTGTAATAGGATATGTGTATTGAGAAGCCCGATGCAAAACATATATATGTATACACACACATATTTATAAACTCATATATATATATATATATGAAGTTTACTCATATGTTAGATTTCCATTTTTTTTTTCCAAACATGCCTCTAACATACTACTAGTTATATTTCCTAAGTACAATAATAACTTCTATTTTGGTGGGTGTGCTGGACCTGTCCTAAGTATTTTATATAAGTTACCTCATTTAATCTTTTCAACAATGTGAAGTTGAAGGTATTTCACTTATATTACAGTCAGGGAAAACCAGGGCTTACAGAGGTTGAGTGACTTGCTGAATGACAGCTAATATTTACATGACAGTACCTGAATTTGAACCTGATTCTGTCAAAGTCTGTGTTCCCAACCACACTGCTATACTGCTCCCCTCCAGTAACATCGCTCCAGCTTCTCCCACGAAAGCTTCTTATAGCTATTTGTTCTGCTAACTCAACTGGTATTCCCTGGTCTCAGCTCACAGGAAAAACAAACAAACATTGAATAACTTTTCATTCGGGGACTCAGTTTCTTAACTCAGGAATCCAGAAATCTCCCTTACGCGTACCTCAGCATATTCATTGCAGTCTTACTCAACTTCTGCCGAGTTCTCTTTCCTTCTAGAATCCTGCGGTGCAATGTCTCCCTCATGTGCCTTTTTTCTTCACAGCTATCCTGTCAGTCCAGCTTGGTGTTCTGAACTCCCGTAGTCCCATCAGAATTGATCAGTCTCTCAGGGATACACACTTCCCAAGCTTTGATTTCTCTCTGTGCAATTTTTGCATTTAATATCAGCAAGTTACCATGGAATACTAGTTCAGCCTTTAGGTTTCTAGTCAGGCATAACCCACTGAAATCTACGGTGACTTTTCAGAGGCACTCTGCTCTTCTCAACAGTCCGTCAAAAGGGAGACATCATTTCGAGGGTCAGAAATCAGTCTGTTCCTTGGAAATTAAAATTAAGGAAACATATTCCAAATATCTAGGTGATTCAGGCCAAATTTATTGCCTTAGTTTTCATTTTTACAACTTGAAGTTCCTTAGGGCAACTTATAAAACAAGAAACAGCTATATAAATGGGGAACAAATATATCCATGATGGACATTTTTCTTACAGTAATAAAAAAGGAATTTCAGGAAAGAATTGTATGTATTTGGTCATGGACTATGTCGGTTTTACCAAACTTAGATTTCTTACAATCATAGGGTTTAAAAAAATAAAACGATCCAGTTTTTGTCTCTCTCTTACTGCAGCTGGGATTCAGGGATCTGAGAATTTGGAAGACAGGGAAGATTTTTTTTTAATGTATTTTAAAAAATCGTATGCAAGTCTTTTATGGGTGCGTTATCTTTTTTAAATTTTGAGGTGAATGGTAATAAAAACTTTAGAACCATAGGCTTTGTGAATATCTTCTGTTTTTGCCCCTGATCCATTTTTAAAATTTTCTTTGTCTAAAACAAGTAATACATCGTTGGAAGTCTGTTTTCAGGAGAGTTATTTTAAAATCTGACAGGAAAATACCTTTCAATATTTATATTCATATACTGCCTGTTAATTATTGTAAACTTAATAGCAATGTTGGTTGGTACATTGTCCATGTCACATGTTTCTTAATAGGCTTTCAAGAATTTTGCCAGTATAAGAAGTCATTTCACATATTCAAGGTCCCACATACCAGAGACTCAATCACGGCAACATGGCAAATTAATGATGCAGTGGAGGAGAAACCAGCAAATGGCTTGGGGATGCTAGCCCAGAAATTAGTAACATATTTAGTCTTTGGGATGCCAGTGAGGCTAAACAAGTCACTTAAGTGTCATTTGTAGGCTTACGTCATAGGCCAAAGAGGTGGGAGGAAAGGGTGATGGGGGCCTGGTAGAGCAGAAATTCTGTGGAATTGTTTAATGTCAGAGTTGATTGCTGCTGTTCTGTCTCTTGCCTTAGGTGTATCCCATTTTAAGTTCAAGACTAAGAAAACCTTCCAGAACGAAAACTGAAAAATTTCAAAGCAAATAAATTAGTAAACGCTCATGGCTGTCGAGTTGCACGTTGCAGAGATTCCATCTTCTGTTTCCCAAAGGATTTACCCAGGGTTTTCCCCAAACCCCCAGAGTTACTGCTGCTTTTTTGGTGTGCTCATTACACACCGCTTGGTGCCTCTGTTACAGCACTTGCTTTATCTTGCCTTGCAGTGTCCTTAGTTTCATACGTGATTGTCTTCCCTACCTAGATGGATAGTCCCTTGAGGACCTGGGCTAAATTTTTCACATCTTTGCACCCCTTAAGTAGCTGTGGGGGATTAGGCATAAATCAAAATAAATGTTTGAATAGGAGAGTTCCCTTAGTATGCTGAAATAATTGTTTACTTAGGTACGTAAGGTAATTAAAGAAAATGTTAGGACCCTATGCAAGGGAAGCGGGAAATGAAGATTAAAGCATCTCTGAACATGTAAACCATAGGACAATAAAATTATTTTACAAAAGCAATTTACTTTCATTTTTAGGAATGTAGATATAACCTAAGGTGAGACATATCCGTATTTTGTTTTCTATTTATAATTTTAAGGAGTTTTTTTAACACCTTATTTGCTTTACAGTTGCATCAGTTGTCATTTAAGGAAGGACAGGAACACAGTTCTTATAAGAGGCTTTTCAAGGTTGACAAAATATTTCAGTATCCTAGTTGCAGCTGCTAAGTTTTGCTGTTATAAAGTGAAACAACTGAAATAAAAGTTTAACATGTGCTTCCATGGCAAAACCTATATATACTAATTCTACAAATGTGATGAATGAGAAACAGAAATGGCCTGAAGAAAGGAAATGAGAGTGATATTTAACCTCCTATATATTACCTGTAATGCACAATTGCAACTTATAAGCATTTGGTGCCACAAGGCTGATTGTTAGAATTGTTTCACGAGGGACATTTTATTCACAGTGGCACTACTGTCCAGGTATTTTTTTAAGTCCTTGGAGATGGCCATTTCTGGGAAGTTTTACATGTACTTCCTAGTCTTAAAAAGGTTTGGGTTAGTGGGTGATGGTTTGTCAGAAATTATCTTTCTGTGATGGCCGGACACCTTGGGGGGATCAAAGTTTGAGGTGAGCAATCCCAGGTAATGTCTTCATGTTGTGCCATTTATTAGTGTCTAGTTAACTATGCTTGAATCTGTTAATGGATGAAACCACACAGAAAGGCCGTGTGGACATAGAAATAAAACTTGAATTCAACAAACAAAACAGTACTTCGGGCTTCCCTGGTGGCGCAGTGGTTGAGAATCCGCCTGCCGATGCAGGAGACACGGGTTCGTGCCCTGGTCCGGGAAGATCCCACATGCCGCGGAGCGGCTGGGCCTGTGAGCCATGGCCGCTGAGCCTGCGCGTCCGGAGCCTGTGCTCCGCAACGGGAGAGGCCACAACAGTGAGAGGCCCGCATACTGCAAAAAAAAAAAAAAAAAAAAAAAAAAAAACAGTACTTCACCCCCTCTTTGCCAATGAAGAAGATTTGGGCTAGGGATTGCGACAACATTTTGATCACTGCATTTATTAGCAAGTTCAAAGAAGTCCCCTTGAGAGATGCCTCAAGGGCTCCCGTTTGTGATTATCTGTGGGAATATTCGCTCAGGGAGTGGATCCTACCCTACTGTGAGCCTGACTTTCCTTGTCATTCCCCCTGCAATAAATACTATGCAATACTTGTCTGTGTAACAAATAAACAGTTTGGAGATTAAATAGAATGCAGTGGAAAAAAAAGTCCTTTTGACATACATTTGATAGGAATGTGTTAATTTCAACAAAACATCTGGTATTAAAAAAAGTTGTGAATGCAGGACATCTGAGGGAGTCGTGGAAGGAGAAGGGATTTAGTGTGCTTAACAATTGCCAGTAGTCAGGCCACTTCCAAGTCGTGATTTTGTCAGACTTGGAAATTAAGTGGAATCAAATCTACTCAGCCCTTCAGTGGGAGAAGATCCAAATCCAGCTGCAGCAAGGAGCAGTTTACTGATTAAAAACTAAGGCTGTACCCAGTGTCTCTTCGCTAGTTTTCATGCTATTAAGGGCAATGCTTAATATTGCCCTTTTTATATTCTGGGTAAAAAAAAAAAAAAAAAAAAAAAGGCTGCCTTTGTGGTTTACTGGTTGAACTTGTACAGCTGAATCTACAGTAAAAGGTCTTTCTTCATTGGCATTATTTTACTACAGATTTCAGTGTTCTTACTGTTCTACTTATTTTCTTAATAAGGTAATTCAAACTTAGAATAGTTACTGTAGATTCAAAGCTTGATTGAAAGATGCATTCAGTATTTTCTCTAAATAAGCAGCAATTATAACAGCACAGCTGTAGTTAAAGATAGAATTTATTATAAATCCTGACAGTCTTGCTTCTCAATTACACCAGGCTGAAATAAGGTCTATTCAGTTCAACTCCACATTTATTGAGCACTTAACTCAGCATGATACTGTACCAGGTACTGTGGAGCTACAAAGATGAACAGTGCATGATATCTACCCTCCATGAGCTTGTAGTCTTGTAAGAGAGATGGATGGACACACAAAAGAATGATGAGGAAGAAAGTATAAGTGCTATTTAGACGTATAAACAACACTACTGGAAGTTAAAGGAATTAGCTGTGATTGGACAGACTGTAGAAGGGTTTACAGAAGAACTGACATTTAAGCTGAACCTCTGTGGACATTTAAGACTCCATTTCAACATTTAAAAGTGAGGATGTGGAGAGGGTATGCATTATATGTCCAAAAAGCTTCCTGAGCCAAATGCAAGGAGGCAGAACAGTGTATGCTGTTTGGGGGAGAGCAGTAAGTAACCCTGTGTGGCTTGAGCTCCAGTGAGAACAGTGGGAGAGAAAATGACAGACTGGGGCTGGATTTTTTTTTTTTTTTTCTAATGGCATTAAATTGCCGTTGAAAGATTTTCAGCCAAGTAAGAAGATCTTTGGGGATGACTCTGGCTGCTTGTACATCGGATGGAGTGAAAAGAAAAGGATAGAGATGAGAGACAGAACAGTGCAGAGGCTAATTTTAAATATTCCAAATGAGAGATGCTACAGGCCTGAATTAGATTAGTAGCAGGAAGGATGTAAAGAGACGTATAACAGAGACATGGTAGTTATAGAACAAGATGAGACTGTATGTGGGGAGTAAGGTAAAGGGAAGAGTTGACGATGGCTCCAAAGGTTCTTTCTTATGTGACGGGGAGATGGCACAATTACAAGTGATAGGCAACACAGGAAGAGGTACACGTTTGACACATTGCTTGTAGAAGAGTCATTTCTAATATCAAAGTAATTTTGGCTTTAATCTTAAGTTATCTTTTTTTCTGAATTTGAGCCTTGAAGATTTTTTAAATTAAAATTTTATTGAAAATTGTTTCCTTTCAACAGTAGTGAGAGTGAAGTATCCTCTTTAATGTATTATTGTCTTATTTCACTTCTGTTTCCCTCCAGTTTTGCTGAGGTATAATTGCCATACAGCACTCTTTAAGTTTAAGGTGTGCAGCATCATGACTTGACTTACACATATCATGAAATGGTGACCACAGTAAGTTTAGTAAACATCCATCATCTCATATAGATAAAAGGAAAAGAAAAAAAAGTTTTTCCTTGTGACGAGAACTCTTAGGATTTACTCTCTTAACACTTTCATATATAACATGCAGCAGTGCTAATTATCTTTATCATGTTGTACATTACATTCCTTGTCCTTATTTATCTTTTTTTTTTTAAGATGTTGGCGGTAGGAGTTTATTAATTCATTTATTTATTTTTGCTGTGTTGGGTCTTCGTTTCTGTGCGAGGGCTTTCTCTAGTTGTGGCGAGCGGGGGCCACTCTCCATCGCGGTGCACCGGCCTCTCACTATCGTGGCCTCTCTTGTTGCGGAGCACAGGCTCCAGACGCGCAGACTCAGTAGTTGTGGCTCATGGGCCTAGTTGCTCCGCGGCATGTGGGATCTTCCCAGACCAGGGCTCGAACCCGTGTCCCCTGCATCAGCAGGTGGACTCTCAACCACTGCGCCACCAGGGAAGCCCCTTATTTATCTTATAACTGGAAGTTTGTGCCTTTGACTGCCTTCATCCAATTCCTCCTCCCCTCACCCCCACCTCTGGTAGCCACAAATCTCATCTCCTTTCCTGTGAGTTTGTTTTTGAGGTACAGTTGTCCTACAACAGTGTGTTAGTTTCTGTTGCACAACATAGTGATTTGATATTTCTATACATTTCAAAATGATCACCATGATAACTCTAGTTACCATCTGTCACCATGCAAAGATATTAGGTAATTATTGACTGTATTCTCCACAGTGTAAATTTCATTCCCATGACTCATTTATTTTGCAACTGGAGGTTTGTATTGGTACTTCTCTTAATCTCCTTTACTTTAAAATATATATATATATTATTTTATCGGATAGTATTATTATTTAATATATTATTTCATATAAAGGCATAATAAGGAAAATAGAGGAACAAGATCCTTGATATCATTATTTTCTTTTAGCCCATGCCACAAAGCAAAACTCAGAAAATAAAAGATAATTTTATAGGCTACACTTGCTTGAAAAAACATTGATGTTGAAACATTTGTTAATGTACAACTAAACCCTCAAAATTCCTTTTCTAACTAAATATACATTTTGTGGATGAGAAATCTATAAAGAAATAAATGTTTGTAAACACTGGATGGTTGTTATGGAATTTAAATATCTGTACTTATTACCTAAGAATGTCTGGGTTTCAAGGCTGAATTAAAATAGATTCCAGCCTTCCTTAAAGGTAAACAGCACATCTGTTAATTTGTCTAGGACGATGGAAATTGACTGAATTTTGTATTATGATAAAAGTCAGCATCTTCTCTTCCATCTATTTAGCAATACTTCTGGGTAATCTTTTCTCCTTTAGGGAACTGTCCAGATGTTTTGTGAACATGATTCCAATTTAGAAGAATTGTTTTTATATTGTAGCTGACTGATGTCCTAACTCTGAAACTCTTAGATTGGTGTAATTCTATCCAAGGGGTCCTCTGCAGTATGTGTAGGAGTGCCCTGTGACACTTCGGCTTCCTCGACTGGCCTAGACTGTCAAAGCTGCCTATGGGGGCAGCTTCCTGGAGTCAATGAATCCAGCCCCTAGTGCAGTAATTTCCATTAACAAAGAAAATAACATTTCCAGGTATCAGCCAGGGTCGCTGAGTTTTGAGCAGTGTTCGTGTAGTACAGTGAACATGAACAGCTAATCCCACAAGATTATTTAGATGGTTCCTTAGGTACAAATGTCGACTTGTATTTTCCAAAAGGAAGAGAAGCCCTGAAATGTGAAAATCACAGGATGGTTGCTTTTGTATACATGGTTAAAAGAACCATCTTCACATAAAAAATTGCAAACATTAATTTTAATGCTAATGCATTATAATAGTCCAGCATTAGGTAGTGAAACAATCTTAGACAAATGTCCAATCTGTATTATGACTACATTTGTTTCTTAATATTTCTTTAGAAAATTTATCACCAGTGCTTAGTTTTATCTGGGTATGGATTATGCCTTCTATGATCTTCCATGGAAAAACCCTCCCAGACCAGAACAACTCGGAGCTACCTCACTTGGCCCAGTAGTTGGCTTGTGTCTTGTGTTTGCTGACCACCTTAAATATTTGCCTATACCAGGCATAATTTCAAAAGTAAAATTCTCATCTGAAAAAAAATGGTTCTGAAGAGCCTAGGGGCAGGACAGGAATAAAGACGCAGACATAGAGAATAGACTTGAGGACACGGGGAGGGAGAAGGGTAAGCTGGGACCAAGTGAGAGAGTGGCATGGACATATATATACTACCAAATGTAAAATCCATAGCTAGTGGGAAGCAGCCGCATAGCACAGGATAGCACAGCTATCCACCCTACGTTTGGTAGTGTATATATGTCCATGCCACTCTCTCACTTCGTCACAGCTTACCCTTCCCCCTCCCCATATCCTCAAGTCCATGCTCTAGTAGGTCTGTGTTTTATTCCCGTCCTACCCCTAGGCTCTTCATGACAGTTTTTTTCTTAGATTCCATATATGTGTGTTAGCATACGGTATTTGTTTTTCTCCTTCTGACTTACTTCACTCTGTGTGACAGACAATGGCCATCATCAAAAACTCTAGAAACAATAAATGCTGGAGAGGGTGTGGAGAAAAGGGAACACTCTTGCACTGCTGGTAGGAATGTAAATTGATACAGCCACTATGGAGAACAGTATGGAGGTTCCTTAAAACACTAAAAATAGAACTACCATACGACCCAGCAATCCCACTACTGGGCATATACCCTGAGAAAACCATAATTCAAAAAGAGTCATGGACCAAAATGTTCACTGCAGCTCTGTTTACAATAGCCAGGACATGGAAGCAACCTAAGTGTCCATCAACAGATGAATGGATAAAGAAGATGTGGCACATACATACAATGGAATATTACTCAGCCATAAAAAGAAATGTAGACTTTTTAATGATGGCCATTCTGACCAGAGTGAGGTGAAACCTCATTGTAGTTTTGATTTGCATTAAGAGACCTGTGTTTTAAAAGAGTATATAAATTAGTAGTTTGGGATTAACATATACAGACTACTATATAAAAAATAGGTAATCAACAAGGATCTACTGTATAGCACAGGGAACTCTACTCAGTATTCTGCAATAACCTATATGGGAAAAGAATCTGAGAAAGAATGGATATATGTATATGTATAACTGAATCACTTTGCTGTACACCTAAAACTAACACAACATTGTAAATCAACTATACTCTAACATAAAATAAAATTTGTTTTAAAAAAGAGAGTATAGACTTTCTTGCCCAAAACCATTTCAAAGAACTTTTTCCCTATAAAATTTACTGGCTAGCATTTCACTTTTGTTGGAACATTGACCTATGATTATTTTATTCGGTATTCTTGTGGGACACCTATCAATTTTAGTGTCCCAAATTTTCTTAAGCAAACACATTTCGTGGTTCTGGTATTTTCAGAGTTTCTATAGAAACTAGAAATTTGGGAACCTTTTTTTTTTTTTAAATCCTACTGTTCTGATTTACAGTTCTGTATATGAAAAGAGGGAGTCTTATCACTTCAACCCAAGCGAAATTAGTAGTGTAGCCACCCATGATGTGCTAGTTCTGTGTGTCTTGTGCTTAAGGGAAACTGGTAGGAATCCAGGAGCTTACAATACTATTAGAGTGGTCATACCTAAACTTGTGACAAGGTAACCAGGCCTCTCAGGCAGTGAGCCATGTTCACAGAGGGAGCTGGAAGTCTGCCCTGTGCCAGTGAAGTTAGAGCCAGTATGGAGGTGTGAGGAGAAACAGCCTCAGGAGTACTTCCTTTGGAGAGTGATGCTACTTTGTTGGACTTTCATTTGATATTTGTTTCATAATGACTGAATATTTAGGTTTCCCAAGGACTTTGTTGCTTTCCCTTTGATTTTGTTTGTTCTGGTGTGTAGGCCTCTAATCTAAGGGATATAAGCCTTCCTTTCATTGTTGTTGTTCTCTCTCCCCCCTGTTTTATAGCTAGATGTAACCCAAGATATTAAAAGTTTGTGACTTCTTTAGGTCAGACAGTAGGGAAGTGATTGAACTCAGTCAGGAGGCTTGGGCCATATTTCTGATTCAGTTACTGGTGATCTCCCGTAAGACTTGTACTCAGAGGTCTTTGAGTGTGACCACAACTGTAGGCAAGTAGCCTAGCAACACCAAAGTAGAAGTCAGAGCTCCCAAATTCAAAATAATTGCAGGAAGTCCAGAATGATCAATAAAGAATGAATGCAATATTTCTTTTAAAAATAGTTCTGCTTGGTTTAGTGACACAGGTAACTCCAAATGGGCTGAGTGTTATTAAATAGAAGTCTTCCAGAGATCTGCTTTTTCATATACACACACACACACACAAATGTGTAATTATGATGTTACAGTGCACGTAGATGGTTAATTCTAAAGTTCTGAAAATAGTTTCTCTTTCAGCAAGTCCTGTACTTCTCTTCCAACCTTAATTACAAAGTTGATTTGCTTAGCGGAGCAGACCCTTCTTTTCCTGTCAGCCTAGGTCTGTTTGAATTAGCACAGATTTTGAATTAGTGGAGCTCAAATTAATGACATTTTATTCTGCTACGAAGAATTTGTTTTCCATCACTGATAATTATTTCCAGGAAAGTTAAGTCCACAGAAAATAGTCTCTCAGTTTCCTTCACTTTGTTTACCGAAGTCTAAGAAGTGGCTTTTAGTTACTACATGGGGGAGGGAGAGCAAAGGAAAATGAGGTGCTACAACCTGGCCTCTCAGATTTGTGGAGCAGGCGCTGAGCAGCATTCTAAACCATTATTTCTTGTAAAAGGCAAACCAGACCTGGGAGTGTTAAAGTCTAATGTGATTGACGGAATCTGTACCTGGTACGTACTACTTCTTTAACCCCCATAAGCCCAGTGTGGGTTGTCAGAACGTCTCAGTTGACGAGCATTCTGCCAGCCCCACCAGAGGGGCATCACAGGTCCACCCATCTTCTCCAGAGTCAGCTCTTCTCCCTCTAGATCATTCTGATTACCTCTGAGGGTTGATTTCCAACAAGTCCCCTTTCCTCCTTAGACGCTTACTCACCTGAAATCCCACAGCGAACCGGAAGAGTAGGCAGAGGATATTTTTAAGGATTTTTTAAAAATTTGTGAACTGACATCTGATTTCTTTTAGACCCATGTTCATTTAGAGAGACTGTTATCTTGTGCTTCTTTTTTCTATGCCTGCCCTTGCTGACTTGTGATTCACCCAGTTCATAAGATTTTCCTTTATAAGAAGGTGTGAAAGGCATAAAAAAAAAATAGATGAGTAATATGGTTCCCTATATGTTCCAAACTACAGCAAAATAGTAGTAATAATCACTGCACAAACATAAGAGGCCACTGAGCTCTTCCAGGTTGCAAAGCATCTGTGTTTTCCGCGGGGGGTGGGGTGGGGTGTTGCGGGGGAGGGAAGGCCTGTGAGATCAAAGCAACTCTGTAACTCTATCATGGAAGTAGATTATTATCTATTTATAGCAGTCTATGAGTTCTAGATTGAAAAATGTCGCCAAACTGTGCTGCACTGTGAATGCACGGTAATCTAACTAAAGCCTCAAAACACCAGTTACCACCTTCTAAATGAACAGCATTTAATAGATACTAAACAGAGGAAAACACACTTTAGTGGACAGTTTTTAAGTTGATGGATAAAAGGATATTTAGAGTATAGGGGAACATTGACTGTTTAATAACCTATAACCAGTGGGGCCATTTAATGTTTATTATATTGCCAATAGATGTCTATTAAATATGCAATGATGTGAGACTACCTTCCTATATTCTTTCTTTCACTCATTAAATATTGACTCACTAGCTACTGCATGCTGGGCACCGGGTATACAGTGGCGGGCAGAAGTGGGCACGTCATCATCATCACACTCAAGGAGCTGACGGTCCAATGAGGTTATACATATAACACATGCATAGGTGTAAGTAGTCAAAAACCCAGTTTTTGAGTTTCTGTAGGGTTTTTCTTAGCCTAGTAGACTCTCTATACGTAGCCTAGTATCCGTAAAGTTAAAAGTAGTAAGGCCCTGTGAGTTTAAGTGCCATTCTCTTTCTCTCTCTCTCTCTTTTTGTTTTTTTTTTTTTTTTTTTTTTTTTTTTTTTTTTTTTTTTTTTTTTTTTTTGCGGTATGCGGGCCTCTCACTGTTGTGGCCTCTCCCGTTGCGGAGCACAGGCTCCGGACGCGCAGGCCCAGCGGCCATGGCTCACGGGCTCAATTGCTCCGCGGCATGTGGGATCTTCCCGGACCAGGGCACGAACCCGTGTCTCCTGCATCGGCAGGCGGACTCTCAACCACTGCGCCACCAAGGAAGCCCCTCTCTCTCTTTTTAATGTCTCTAACACATGACTTAGTTTGAGACTTGTACTTATCATTAGGTACTCGGAGTTGCTCATGTAAACGCCAGTTGTACCATAGTGAAACTTCTATGAGGGAAGGTGTTCCACAGGACTGCAGTTGAACAGATTATGCCCCTATGTGTAGACTTGTACTTGGCATATAGCAAGCACTCAATAAATATTTGCTGCATTAATTAGTTCACGGTCATAGATATTCTCTCCCATCAGTAATCATTAGGACTGCCACTTATTCACTGCAAGTTTTGCTGCTGTGGGGGACAGAGCTATTGTCACATGACTGTAATTTAAATTGCATGGCTTTTATCCATTGCATTTTTTCCATCCCCAAATGATGCAGTTTCCTTTTAGTATCTATTGTGGTTTTCCTAATATGTACTGCAGTACAGAATCAGCAAGTGTTGTTATTTCAGCAGCATATTGCGAAGCTTTTCCAACATATTTCATTACCCCATGTGCTTGTCTCATGGAAACAAAATCAAAGTAGGACCTCTTCAATGGGAGAATTAAGTAATTTTTAATGGTAATAGAATGGGAAACTATACATGTGAAATTTTTCTTTGCCTTTGAAAATTAGATTTATCAAGATATAAACCAAACGAGATGAAGTGTTAAAACATCCTTTTCTCTTTGACCAGGCTCACTTTAAACATTTGTTGAAAGGAATAAAGTAAAAATCTGTTCCAAGTTAAGAGACAGGAAGGTAGGTTGGATTAAAGTCCGAGGGCTTTAGCAGCACATGAAGAACGACATATTTCTCCTGTGCCAGATCCATGCATGGTGGTGTGCTATTTACTGGAAAATGGGCATTGAGGTTACCTTGCCCTGACGAGCTTATAGTCTGACATATTTATATGCACACCATCAGAACATAGTGTGGCATTTACAACGAGGACAGATTCTCTAGTTGCGAGAGCTTGATAAAAGGGAATTAAATACCTTATTTTAAACATGTATAACTTTTCTGTTGTGCGATTCTTCGATGTAGCTCAGCAGCTAGGGAGAAATGACAGGCCAGAATGGATGGCCTGGACTGCAAGGGTGGAAAGAACAAGGGGAAAGCACAACAAGGAGAGAGCAACACCTACTATAAAGAGAGGTGAGGAGGGAATGGATTAGAAACGCAGAGGAGGGCAGTAGTGATGACTGCGTTCGCTGCCCTCACAGCACAGCATTTGTGCTCTGCTGTTCCCTCACCCTTATCTGCTCAGTTTGTAGATTCTGCGTGACTTCAGCATGCTGGCAAGTCCCAGGGGCCTGGCAGTGTTGGGAAGCTCACTGCTTTATTGTTCTAGCTATTCCCCGGTGCCTTTGGCATCATTTTCTTCTTCCTACTCCGTACATCCCTGGTAGAGTATTATTGGATTAGGACAGAGTTGGCCAACAAACATGTGAAAGAATACAGGAAAGGTGAGTGGATGGGGGACAGGGGAAGGTGGGAGATGCAGCAGATAAGTCCCGACTCCACCACTCAGTAGCTGTGTGACTTTGGGCACATCACCTTCTGCTCCAGTTCCACCAGATGTCAAGTGAAGGGTGTGGACTAGATGGTCTCTAAGTGCTTGTAGCTCTGACATTTTGTGACTCTGTGACTATAGGGGGTCTTGTTCTTGGAGGAACACCTTTTATGGTTTCTAATATAATGTAGCATTAGCTTGTCAACTTCATGAGGCTGTTTTGAGCGTCAGTTAGAATAGAAGATGTGAAGACCCTTTAGAAATTCTATGAAGAATCATATAAAACAAAGGTGATATGAATGATTTAAAGGAAACTTTCCCCCAAAGATACCACATAGTGATAAAAATTAAGGTAGTTCCATTTAAACGAATGTAAGGAAAGTTAGAGGCCTTAAAAACGGGTGTATAGTTATGCTTCATTGTAGAGATATATGTCATTGGAAATTACACAGATCAAAGAAACTGATTCTGTAACCATTGTGTGGTTAAGCAGCTAGGCTTCTGGGGGTGAGGCCCTTGACTTTGCATCCCAGCTCCCACCTTCTGCTCTTCAAGGGTATCCTAAAAACCCCAGAAAGAAACAGGCAGTGCATTGTGTGCCTTCCTCTGTCACCATCACTCATCTACTCCACGAAGGTTGAAATAGAACATTAAAACCAGTACGGAATGGAATGGGTCATCTTGACCCAATGGCAGCTGCCTTACTTAATGTTCCCATCCCTCCCCCCACCCCCGTTCTTCTCTTTCATCTCCTTGTGACATTTTACAATTCTTTCTTCCTTTCCTTGGTAGAGTAAGAAGAGGAAGAAAAGGAGGAAAACATACAGAAGGTGGGGGAGGGGAAGAAGAGAAGGAAAATAAAGGTGAAAAACATCTCGGTTGAGGCAGTGGAGAGGACTGGAGTCCTTCGCTCCCCCTTCCTCAGCAAGACCGAGTTGATAAGTTTATTTTGGACTTCATCTTCAAGACTGACTTGACCCTTTTCCTTTGTTACCTTTAGTCCCCTGTCAGAGACATCTGAGAAAATCAGAGACAGGCCTCACAGTAAGAACCAGCATGCTAGCTCTCAGCAGGACTGCACCATCTAGGACTGACAAGAGTTTAAGAAAGGACAGTAAACCCGTGGGTAAGACCAAGCCACCTTCACACGGCACACAAGTTAGAGTGACACCATATGTTTTGCAGTTTACAGAGTTTAATTTATAGATTTGATTACCATGGAAAGAGGGAAGGAAAAAAAATTGCATGACTCTTGTGGTGAGTATGAGAGGGCTTATTCATTCACGTTGGAAAAGCAAAGTTAAAAATCAGAAACAGGCCCGCCAGCCTAGATATGTCCGAAACTAGTACTTTGGTAACGCTATTATGACTTCCAGTAGATTAAATTTCAAATTGTGGAAAGGCTTCAGAATAAGGGAAGGCTTAGTGTCCCACTAATAGGGCTTATTAAATTTAGATAAAACAGATGTTTTTCAATGACAGCAGCTCTGAGTCACCAAGATCAAAATGGAGAAAGAAGAGAACAAAAACAAGCCAAAACTTTCACTAAAAAAGTACCATTTATCTCCGTTGCAGAACTTGCCCACACTTATAACCTAAAGCATCCAGTTAAACCCCAGGAGAAGAAGCATTAATTGGGGGGAAAATTCCTTAAAACTGACTGAATGTGCATATACTGAAGCTGATTTGCTAACATTCTAGAGGTGGTGCTGTGAAAAGAGAATGGGCCATAGAGGCAGGCAGCCCAGAGTTCAAATGTCAACTCTCTTACCTGTTTTTGTGACCTTGGGCAAGTTGCTTAATCTCGCTGAACTCAGTGAACCTCGGTTTCCTCATCTACAAAATGGGGTTGTTTTGAGGACTCAACAAGATAATACATGTCTAACACCTGGCTCATGGCAGGCGCTCCATAGATATTGGCTCTTTTGTATTTAAAGCTCTTTTTGCTCATAGTGTCATGTCTAAGTATATTAGGAGGACCAATTCTTAGAACTTGATTAAGAGCTTTAGATTAGCAGTCTCCTAAGAGGGGTGCACCCAGATGATCCATTGTGGGGCAAGAAGAAAAGATTAGAAATTCTATTTATGATCTTTTTATCTAAAATATAAGAAAGTACTGAAGTAGTATTACTTTCAACTTGTGGCTTCTTTGCAGGAATCTTCTTAAACCCTTTGACCATTGTGCATAGGTTAGCTAAAGCTAGATAAGGCCACTCAGGATGGACACGTGGCTTAAGAAGATTCCTACAAAGGAACAATGGAGTGATGATAATAGTCATACTACAAGCACAAGGCAAGGACAAGAAAAAGGTGGAGCTAGCTGCCACTTCTCCTGAAAGTCACCTTGTAACTTGGTTGGCCAAGTCATCAAGTAACAATGAAGATAATCTAATCAGACCTGACAAGATGTCAGCCCCCAAGTAAGAAGGAAATTATCAAGAACATTATTTGAAATATGTATTTATACACACTGTTTTTCTTTTTTAACAACAAAGCTTATTCTAAGTCTATACTATGCTTTGGATATATTAGCTATACATGACAGTTGTCCATGTATGTATTTTATAAATAAATATACATATTGAGGATGTGTGCTCAGACTTCTACTGATAAGAATGCTCAGTCAAAACAGTTTGGAGACCATTGGGTTAGATGAGGAAAGCATGGAGCTTCTCAGCTCTCATTCTCTGCTGCTTAGAGAGTAGTTTTGTTTTGTTTTTTTCCTAAGGATTTTGCTAGAGCATAACCAGTAGGATAGAGAATAACATATCTAAATCCATTGAAGACAAATTGAGTACCGTTCAGGGAACTACATCTCTTGGTAAACATTTTATTTTTGTATGGAAGTAAAAAGCCAATCCCTGCCCTGGAGATTTTTTTAAAACCTAGCTCAGGAAATCTGAGAGTTACATTACAAAGCAACATGTGAATGCATGGCTGCAGGATAATGGAAATTCTTGATGAAGAAGTACCTCGCTTGATGTAGTAGATTTATTACTAGAAAAAAAAATGTATACATTTAATTTCTGTAAATTTACCTGCAATTCTGGGTCACTTGGTAACAAGTAAACCAGTAGCAGAGAGTGTAAAACAGATCCTTCCAGGAAAGATGCTAACCTTGTCTGACCATTCCTCTCAGCCTTCCTGTCGAAGTCTTTTACACATATTCATATATTATTTTTTAATCTACTATTCTTAAATCATCTGTGGCTCTTCACTTAATAAAAGGCATATAGCCTTAATAAATATTTTGAAAATGAAAGAAAATGAAATGAAGGCTTCTCAGAAACACCAGAACCTGAAAGGGTAGCCATTATCCCCTTTAGATGGTCACAGTAAATTCCTAGAGCAGATAACTTGCTTAGACCTTCTCATCATAAGGTTGAAGGGTCAATCTTAGTCCTGGGGCTCCATTCCTTTCACCAGAACCATGATATGGAGTCAGCCCTGTGGGCATAAACTTAACAAATATGCCGATGACCAAAGTTCTTTGACAGCCACTACTTATTGAGCACCTGGTGTATGTAAGGCACTTCTGCAGGTATTATTATTTTGTCCACTTGCCATAGTAGTTCTGTGAGAAAGGTACTAGTATTATCCCCCATTTTATAGATGAGGACATGGAGGCTGACACAGGTTAAGAGACTTGCCCAGGTGTCACACAGTTAGTGTACAGTGGAGCCAGGATCCAAATGTAGCTATGTCTGACTATAGAATCCAAGCTCTTAGCCATTCTCCTCTGCTGTGTTCTATAGGGCTGTGAAATAAGGCTCATGTATTAATGATGACTTCAAGTTTTCATTTTTAGGAGCTACATTTATTGGCAGTAAGTCACAGTTATTACACCTTGGAGAAGTGCTTTTGATGACCCTGGAGAAATAATACTTGTTCAGCGTTGTGGAAGTTTTTCTAGATGCTACGAGAAAGGCAATAACATTTACATTTAATCCAATTCGAGAGGTAGTTCAGTTTTATAGTATCCTAACTTAGAGAACACAGAGACAAGATCCCTAGAAACTTTGAAAGTCTGTGACAGGTTATTTTTGTGTTACATTCTCTTAAAAGTAGAGATTATCTCACACTTTTAGATTTCCCAAGATGGAACTTGCTGGTGGTCATACTGTTAATCTGTTTTCCATACTCACAGATTTTTTTTTATTGCCAAGACTATATTGAGAGCACTGTTTCAATACCATATAGTAATGAATGACCCAAGTCATACTGAGTCTTAAAGATGAACCTGAACCAAATGTAGGGTGGATAGCTAGTGGGAAGCAGCCACATGGCACAGGGAGGTCAGCTTGGTGCTTTGTGACCACCTAGAGGGGTGGGATAGGGAGGGTGGGAGGGAGACACAAGAGGGAGGAGATATGGGGATATGTGTATATGTATAACTGATTCACTTTGTTGTAAAGCAGAAACTAACACACCATTGTAAAGCAATTATACTCCAATAAAGATGTTTTAAAAAATTTTTTAAAAATATGAACCTGAGTCATTATGTCCATTACACTCTGGTAGAATATATTTTAAAAGATTTCGTCAGAAAAATAATTAAAACAAAAACCAGTTTCTAGCAGTTCATTTCAAAACACCATATCAAGTAAATCCAGAAAATCTGCAGGGAAAGCATTATGTGGATGTTACATGGAGGGAGATGAGGAATACCCGCCATATACACCAAACATTTAGCTGTATGTTTCTTCATGTATCTTGTATTTTCCAGTTGTAGTTCCACTCCACTAAATCAAATTCACAACCTCGTCTCCTAATTTAAAGGTGAGGAACTTGTGGCTAGGAGGCATATTCTTGACACTATTGCTCTGGTCATCAGAGCATGCAGCCCACAGAGTATTTTTTCCTCCTGGTGGGCAGCTGTAGCCATCTCAGAGAGTAGAGGCTTTTTTTAAAACATCTTTATTGGAGTATAATTGCTTTACAATGGTGTGTTTCTGCTTTATAACAAAGTGAATCAGTTATACATATGTTCCCGTATCTCTTCCCTCTTGCGTCTCTCTCCCTCCCACCCTCCCTATCCCACCCCTCTAGGTGGTCACAAAGCACCGAGCTGATCTCCCTGTGCTGTGCAGCTGCTTCCCACTAGCTAGCTATTTTACGTTTGGTAGTGTATATATGTCCATGCCACTCTCTCACTTTTTCACAGCTTACCCTCCCCATATCCTCAAATCCATTCTCTAGTAGGTCTGTGTCTTTATTCCCGTCTTACCCCTAGGTTCTTCATGACATTTTTTTTCTTAGATTCCATATATATGTGTTAGCATATGGTATTTATCTTTCTCTTTCTGACTTACTTCATTCTATATGACAGACTTTAGGTCCATCCACCTCACTACAAATAACTCAGTTTCGTTTCTTTTTATGGCTGATTAATATTCCATTGTATATATGTGCCACATCTTCTTTATCCATTCATCTGTCGATGGACACTTAGTTTGCTTCCATGTCCTGGCTATTGTAAATAGAGCTGCAATGAACATTTTGGAACATGTCTCTTTTTGAATTATGGTTTTCTCAGGGTATATGCCCAGCAGTGGGATTGCTGGGTTGTATGGTAGTTCTATTTGTAGTTTTTTAAGGAACCTCCATACTGTTCTCCATAGTGGCTATATCAATTTACATTCCCCCCAACAGTGCAAGAGGGTTCCCTTTTCTCCACACCCTCTCCAGCATTTATTGTTTGTAGATTTTTTGATGATGGCCATTCTGACCGGTGTGAGATGATATCTCATTGTAGTTTTGATTTGCATTTCTCTAATGATTAATGATGTTGAGCACTCTTTCATGTGTTTGTTGTCAATCTGTATATCTTCTTTGGAGAAATCTACCGAAGGAGACAAAAGACCTGTATGCAGAAAATTATGAGACACTGATGAAAGAAATTAAAGATGATACAAATAGATGGAGAGATATACCATGTTCTTGGATTGGAAGAATCAACATTGTGAAAATGACTCTACTACCAAAAGCAATCTACAAATTCAGTGCAATCCAAATCAAACTACCACTGGCATTTTTCACAGAACTAGAACAAAAAATTTCACAATTTGTATGGAAACACAAAAGACTCTGAATAGCCAAAGCAATCTTGAGAACGAAAAATGGAGCTGGAGGAATCAGGCCCCCCGACTTTAGACTATACTACAAAGCTACAGTGATCAAGGCAGTATGGTACTGACACAAAAACAGAAATATAGATCAATGGAACAGGATAGAAAGCCCAGAGATAAACCCAAGCACATATGGTCACCTTATCTTTGATAAAGGAGGCAGGAATGTACAGTGGAGAAAGGACAGCCTCTTCAATAAGTGGTTCTGGGAAAACTGGACAGGTACATGTAAAAGTATGAGATTAGAACACTCCCTAACACCATACACAAAAATAAGCTCAAAATGGATTAAAGACCTAAATGTAAGGCCAGAAACTATCAAACTCTTAGAGGAAAACATAGGCAGAACACTCTATGACATCAATCACAGCAAGATCCTTTTTGACCCACCTCCTAGAGAAATGGAAATAAAAATAATCAAATGGGACTTAATGAAACTTAAAAGCTTTTGCACAGCAAAGGAAACCATAAACAAGACCAAAAGACAGCCCTCAGAATGGGAGAAAATATTTGCAAATGAAGCAATTGACAGAGGATTAATATCCAAAATTTACAAGCAGCTCATGCAGCTCAATAAAAAAAATCAGAGAGTAGAGGCTTTTAAGAATTTGAGATTAGAGTAATTCAAGAACTTTAAGCCAATCAGAGGGCAATAGGTGATAACACTCTAAAGCCTAAGGGAATCCTGTCAGATAGGAGCCAAATAACATATATGAAAACCTCCAGCACCCATCCCACTGGATTTCCCTCTTCCTCTTACCCTTCCACTCTTCCTTCCTTGTGTTCTCTCTCTGCCCCTTTGTGTGTCTCTATTTGTTTATGTTTCTTTGCTTCCCACTTCCTTTTCCTGCTTCTTGTTTTCTCTCCCTATCCATCTTTCCTTGCATATATTTCCTTTTTCTTTTTCTTTCCCACCTTCCTACTTTCTCTTCCTTTTCTTCCATGCCTTAGTTCTTTCCTCTATTCCCTGTTAATTACCCATATCATGTTAAAAATATATATCACAATGAATAAATTTTAATGTTAGTGTTCATCAAGCAGCAGGTAGGTTGTACTCATTTCTCTAAAGGGGAAAACATCTCCCAATTAAGTAACACTTTACATATGGCTTACAATTGAAAATTTCCCTTTTTTGGGTCACAGATCTCACCAAAATAAGGTTCCCTTCCTCCCTCCTTAACCATGACCATGTCCTTTGTTGCTCCTCTCTACCCTTAGGTTTGATGCACAGTCACTTAACTTTTTTTGCATTCTGTTTTGTGTCTATTATTTTTTTAACAGTGGGAAGCTAACATTGCTACTTAATGTGAAATAGAGGATATAGATAACTTTTCAGATTTGGGCTTAGGATTCTAGTATTCTAAGTTCCTGGAATTCAGACATGTCACATGAGGAATGGCACAATTTCCAGATGATTGAAACCCCTTGTGAAAAAGCTGTTTTGGGGGGGGGGGTTGTCTTAATTTTAGACTAATGTATGCTTGATTTGCTTTTCTTCACCTATCCAAACAGGGATTTTTAATTTTGGTTTTAATTACTTCCTTGTCCTGAAAAATGATTGCCTGTAATTATGAAGCCCTTTGGCAGTTTGGTAACTTTCCACTGTTTAAACAATTAAGGTCATCAGTGTTTTAGAAAGCAAAGGAATGAATGGATGAGTGAGTGAATGGCTAGCTGGCTAGATTCTTAAATAATTTCTGTTGCATGCTATATCGTTTGTGATGAGCCTTCAAATATCTAAGGCTTTGTCTCTTTTCAGCTGTTTTTTTCCCTCATAGTTTGCAGGTACTGTCACAAACCCTTTGATTCTTTGATAGCTAATTCCTTTTTTTAATGTTCATTTTCATTAAAGTGCTATTTAACATTAGATATTAACTTTGACAGATGTTAATGCTGCTTCTCAATTAGGTGAAATATATTCTTGGGAGGATGCCAATTTGAATTGAATATATTTGAATTTGGTATTGAATTAAACTGTTGTTTAAACCTTAGCCATCCATCATATGGGTGATGGAGCAGCCCGCAGGTTTTTGTACATAACTGTTCTCTTTTTTCCTAGCAATATTTAAACACTAGAAAATGGCTTCCTATTGTAGCAAAGAGAACTTCATACGAGTTTATTACAAGATCTCTTTCTTTGTCAGTTCCTTAGACTGCCTAGAATTTAAATTGGCAGATACTACTTTGGTATAAAATGCTTTCCGTGGACAATATTAATATTTTAAAGTCCTTTTTGCTCCTGCAGATTTCCAGTAGACAGGAAGTCTAGCTCTATCTGCCCTTCGGCTACTAATGAATGTTATTAAATTATTATTTATCTTCTTTAGACAGAGGCACTGCAGGTATGAGATCAGAATTGCCTAGTAAAGCAAGCATTTCATTTTAAAGTTTTAAAAAAAACCCCCATAATCCAGTCAAAGGTGGCATCTAAGGTACAGATACCAGAAAGAATTGTGGACTTGAGTCAGAGAATCTGGGTTGTACCCCTACCTGTGTCACTAACTAGCTGGGTCACCTTGAGCAAGTCACTGCCCGACTCCAGACAGCATAGCCTCTCTAAAGGTTCAGCTTCCACATCACATATTGCATATACTAAAGAGAACAGGGCGGAGGGAAGCTGAATCCTCTTGTTTATCAGCCATCCACACCAGCCTAGCAGCTCTGAGGTCAGTCTCCAGCCACATTTTTCATCTTTTTCTTATAATCCCTTAAATCCTTGCTAGGCTTTCATTGCCAGTTCTTTTCCCTAGGAATTTGCATTTAGAGATATTGAGGGCTTCCTGCCTTTTAGAATTTATCTGTGTTCATGAATTTAATGAAAAGTTACTTAGAGTTGATGAAAAATGCAAGAATTAAAAGTCTTGTTTGAATGAGTGTTTCCGTAAAATCAGACTGTTTCCATCATGCTTAATGTACCTTCACTATTTCAGAGTTTTGAAGTTAAAACATTTGAGTGTTGGTATGGCGAGGCATGATTGTTATTATGTTATTAGCCATACTAGCCCTCTCCCACTCATTCTTTGTTCTAAACATTATTTTTTTAAAAGCCCCAAATGATTGAGCAACCAGCTCCATATCAAGAGGAAAGCTTGCTAGCCTGATCCTCAGTTACATTTTATGTACTTGAAAATTTCATTTATTTGAAATAATAGTTTGAATTGCACTGAGCTAAAATATACCTTTCACTGGTTTGCTAGGAAATAAACAAAATAATAACTTGCCTCAAAGTGTTGAGAAATTAACTGCATGGCAACTTCAACATGTGTATTTTTTTTAAATATTTTTTCGGTACGCGGGCCCCTCACTGCTTCGGCCTCTCCCGTTGCGGAGCACAGGCTCCGGACGCGCAGGCTCAGCGGCCATGGCTCACGGGCCCAGCCGCTCCGCGGCATGTGGGATCTTCCCGGACCGGGGCACGAACCTGTGTCCCCTGTATTGGCAGGCGGACTCTCAACCACTGCGCCACCAGGGGAGCCCAACATGGGTATTTTTTAATGTAAAAGCTAGAGCTAGATACAAAAACCTTTTCATTAAAGGAGGCCTAGCACTATAATGAAAAAACCAGACAGTAACAGGTGTTGGCAAGGATGTAGGGAAACTGGAACCCTCGTACATTGCTGGTGGGAATGTAGAATGATACAGCTACTATGGGAAACTGTTTGATGGTTCCTCAAAGAGTTAAACATAGAATTACCACATAACCCAGCAATTCCACTCCTAGGTATCTACCCAAGAGAAATGAAAACATTATTGTCCACACAAAAACTCATACATGAATGTTCATAGCAGCATTATTCATAGTAGCCCAAAAGTGGAAATAACTCAAATGTCCTTCAACAGATAAATGGATAACAAAATGTGATATATCCATAGCATTGAATATTATTGGGTAATTAAAAAGATGATGGATGCACTTTTACAAAGTGGAACATGTCAAATTTATCAAACAGAAAAAAATACATTAAAAAAGGATGAAGTACTGATACATGCTATAACATGGATAAAATCTCAGAAACACTATCCTAAGTGAAAGAAGCCAGACACAAATGGCCACATATTGTATGACTCCACTTACATAAAATGTCCAGAACAGGCAAATCCATAGAGACAGAAAGGAGATTAGTGCTTGCCAGGAGCTGGGGGGAGGGGAGAATAGGGACTGACTCCTAATGGGTATAGGGTTTCTTTTTGGTGTGATGAAATGTTTTAAAATTGGATGGGGTAATGATTGTACAATTCTGAATATACTAAAAACCATTGAATTGTGTACATTAAAAGGGTGAATTTTATGGTATGTGAATTATATGTCAATAAAGCTATTATATATGAAAAACATTGCAACTATATTACTATAATTCTTTGAAATTATAAAAGTGTATTTAAATTACAACATTTTTGCCAAGGGCTGGGAGGAGGGAGGAATGGGGAGCTGGTGTGTAATGGGTACCGTGTTTCAGTTGGGCAACATAAAAAACGTTCTGGAGATGGTTGGTGATGGTGGTTGTACAGCAATGTGAATGTATTTAATCCCACAGAAACGTACACTTAAAAATGGTTAAAACGGTAATTTTTATGTTATGTATATTACCACAATAAAAATCTATAACCCTAAAAATTATATTTTATGTTATTCTAATGTATGAGGCTCTTTTCCCCTTTTTTGCTTTTCACAAGGAAAACTGAAAGTGTGATTGGCCTTTGGGTTTTTATGCATGGGATTCTTCTGGTCTGTGTTTTAGAACTTCTCTCCTGTGGCAGGTCTAGGGCTGGGGGGACGTTACACACACACCATATATGTCTTTATCTTGGCTTTGAATGAGAACTTGAAAATATTTTTTAAAACTTTATTTGCCAGTTGGAAAATAAAAGAAGCCAAGCCATAGGAAATTTATGTTGCTAAATTATAAAGTAGTGAAGTGCTGTTCTCAGAGTATGAATTATCACAGATTTCCTGATTTTCTTGGTTAATCTTGGCTCCTCGAATGGGGAAAAACATGTATGCTTTATATATAATATCTCTATCTTTCTGTAAGCATTTTCCTCTGTATAGCAGGATAGAATGAACACCAAGATGTATTGAAAATACTTACAAACGTAGAGGTATATTTGTACAGTAGAGTGAGTGAGTTTCTGAATGCAAAGGAAGGGATGGAAAAAAGAAAATCCATCAATGAGGAACTCACTGAAAAAGGAATTATTTCCAAAGGTCATGGAACTTTGTTATGACCCAAGCAGTTTGTAGGCTCTAAGTTTTTAACCTCTAAGGATTAATCTGTGAAAACATTTTCTAAGCCTGGCTCTGCTTTATAGGACATTTGAAGAGCAGCAGCACAAATGCCAGCAGCGCCATTAATATAGTGTGTAATCAGAGGTGTGTTTGTTTTCTTGACCAGGAAGTAGTTTCTTTTAAAAGTACAAGGAACACACAGTGCCTGTGTGTGTGTCTGTGTGTCTGTGTGGTGTGTGTGTGTGTCTTTGTATTTTCTGTCTGTTCTACTGTTGCAGGAAGAATTACGATCTTCCAACGTTTCTGTCCTTTACAGTTGGGTTTTTCTAGAGTTAGGCACTGTGGTACACTACCCTTGATTACAGGGTCCAGTCAGACTTGATGTACTCAGAAATCCATTGATGTGATTAATAGTCTCCTAGTCATAATTTTATTTCCTAAGATTAGCCCTATTTCCTGAAGTTTCACAATTTTTGAGTCATATCTTGAATTATCCTTTATAGGGAGCCTGAAATCCTTGTATTTTTAGTGTGTAATTTGCATGATTATTTTCATTTTCTTTGATTTCTTGTGCTTGAAGAAAATAAAATTTTTATCTTCTTTTGAACTCTTTATATGCTGTTCTATGGTAACCGGCCAACCTAGTAGGAGCCTTTTTTTTTTTTTTTAACAACATGAAATATGTATATTTTTCCAACAGTGCTAGATCCAGAAGTCTTCCCACAAGTTTCCACTACTCTGGTTTTTATTCTCCTCAAAAGTAAAATAAAACATTGTCAGGTTCTACAAGTAACAGGGAAACATACAAGGAAATAACTGTACAGGAAATGTAATTGATCATTCACTCTTTACAACTGAATTGGTCACAGGATTGGCTAGTAAACACAATCTACTGAATGAACAAAAATAACGACTTCTGAAATCTTTGGAGCCTGTGAATACATTTGAAGATTTCAGCACCTTTCTCACCTGAGATTTTTTTTTTTTAATCTCATACCTTTTTCAAATGATTGCCTGCCTTTGAAACTAAGAACTCCCATATCGAACATATGTATATGTATAACTGATTCACTTTGTTATAAAGCAGAAACTAACACACCATTGTAAAGCAATTATACTCCAATAAAGATGTTGAAAAAAAGAACTCCCATATCTAGTGATTGCTTTAATATGTGCTTTGTTTTCAACAGTGCCCTTAAAGATAGCCGTTTTCCCCCAATGACAAGGGATGAGCTGCCGCGGCTGTTCTGCTCAGTGTCTCTGCTCACTAACTTCGAAGACGTCTGTGATTATTTGGACTGGGAGGTAAGGCTATAGAGAATTTTTAAAGAAAAATGAAAGTAACTCCTGAGTAATTGTTTAAAAATTAGGCCCAGAAAATAACTCTTTCAGCCCATTTCCTACTGTAATGGAGGTGGAGAGTAACTTGGATAAACCTCACAGCTGATCAATGAGATTGTAAGCAAAAGAGTTTTTCTTTCTTTTTTTTAAAAAGGCAAAGTACCCTGTGTTGTTTTAATCCCCCAAACTGAATTTGCTCTTCATTTTTATCCTATTACTTCACTACAGCACCTCATAAAAGCTGTTAACAAGTAGTAGGCAGGACTGATTGGAATTTATTTCTCCTCTTATTTCCATTCCAATGCACTCTGGTGTGAGTGCCACCAAGCAGTTCAGGTGGTCAGAGGATACATCACAGAAACAAGGAGCAAAAGGGTTAGGATAATACACCAGTTGGGGAAATCAGCTCATGTATAATAACAGGGTGTTTGTTAACTACAGGTAAACCATGCTAATTCATTCTTGGCTACCTTAATCTGTGTATTTACACACACTAACACGTAAGGGTATATATATCTAGGGTGTCTCTGTGCGTTGGGATTATCAGAGTAGCCTATATTGATCATATTTTTGTTCTTCGTTAGTATGTGGGGTTGAGTTGTTTAAGGAAGTTCAAAGATTCTCACCATGATTTGTTTTGGTGGTTGGGGGGAGTTAGTTGAGTGTATGTCTATGAAATTTTACACACAAACATACCCATGTTACCTGACTGCTTACCGTATTCAAGGCATGTGCTACATGTACAAAAGTGTTAAAATTTGGTCCCTGCCATAAACACCTTAGAGTCTAATAGCAGACAAAAGGAGTATACACAAGCATGAAGAAGTAAGTGCTATAAGAATTAAACAATGGGAATTCAGTGACATACAGGGCATTCTTGTGCATACACACACTCATAAATGACATGACTGTATCATCATGATATAACATGTTTAATTCTACTGCCTTTTTAGAATGACTGTCCCCCATGATAACTGAGATATTTTGCTTTGTGGACAGACCACTTTCTTGACAGTTAATTTTATTTTTGGCTTTCCCCTCATTCCTTGTGAGACTTTGGACAACTTACCCCACTGCGATTCAGTTTTTCCACACAGAGAAAAAGACATTTATAAAGTTCGTAATCTTCATTGAAAAAAAATCTTTGTGATATAAACATTGTTGTTATGCCAGAGCTATTTAAAAAATTCTGCAGAGAGTAGGATGAAAAGAGTTCCTTTCTGCATTTTGTGGTAGGGTTTTTTGGGAGCATTATTAGAATACGAAAGCATCTTAAGATTTTTTTCTAAAGGAAAAAATAAAATTTGTTGATAGTGTTGATCCTGGGAAAGTTGGAGTGTGTAAAACTTTTACGGGATTAAAATTTCCTAACTGATTGTTTTTTATAAGTTTTATTGTTCCTATTTGAATTTTTCTTAAAGAGAAGTCCACCGATATTATAGAAATATTCCCAGTACTTTATTTTTAAATGATCCCAAATCATATCCCTTACTTATTAACAAATATTACAGTTTGGGTGGTTCTTTGACTCTTTTAAGGGGACTACTCCCTCTTCTCCAGCTAGGATTTTATTTCTGCTTTCTGAATTGCAGGGTGCTGTATGTGTATTGGTGGAGATGGGAGTGATAATAACAGAAAACGCCTTAGACCTAAGGGATGATTGAGCTACAAAAACACTTCTTCCCTTACTTGCAGCCACTGAGTTGGAAGTACGGTTCTGGGGGGAGGGCGTGCATTCGTGTGTGCATAAGTGTGCACGTGTGGCATGTACATGAATGTTTATTGCATAAACGTGTGTGCATGTGTTCTGGGGAAAGTTGTTAAGTAGGTGTGGGTAAGCACACCATCATCTTCTTTAGCCCACATCAAGTACTGTCTACAGCTAAAATGAACCTTGATATTATTGGGCTTTTATGTTCATGAGATGTATCATCTTTCTGTTGGGAGGTAGAACATCTAAGAATTGGTACTGCGTACTCTTAGAGGGTATATTTATCCTCTCTGATCACCATCTGCCAGTTTGAATTTCTGGAAGATTCTGTATGCTTCTACTTGGTATTGTATATTTAATACATCCCTTAAGGTTTAAATATTGATGTCGATTTAGTGATGCTTTTCTTTTAAAGAAACAACAGCAAAATACATATATTTTTGTACTTTTAATATATAAGCATTTGAAAGTGATTTAGGTACTGCTAGAATGGCTATGCTAAGAGAAAAAGACTGTCCTTTTCAGTTAGTTCATCATAGTTTAAAGTATTTAGCATAAAAGAAATTTGTTCCCAAAGAATAAGGATGAAAATTACATTTTTGAAAAGAATGTGATTTGGCCTTTAAAAAAAATGTACCATAATCAGTGATTGAAAATGGAATGGTATTATTGTAAGAATGATATTATTAGGGTTATCCTTAATAATTCTGAAAAAGCATTGCTACTTTAAACACAGAGTGCCAAAGTAGAATTAAAGACATTTTTTAAAAAGCATGTGTCAATAACATTCCTCTCCTAGGTATATACCCCAAAGAAATGAAAACAGATGTTGAAACAAAAACTTATACATGAATGTTCATAACAGCACTATTCACAATAGCCAAAAGGTGGAAACAACCCAAATGTCTATCAACAGATGACTGGATAAACAAAATGCATTATAGCCATACAATTGAGTATTATTCAGCCATAAAAACAAATGAAGTACTGATACATGCTACAACAGGAATGAGCCTTGAAAACATTATGCTAAGTGAAAAGAGCCAGACACAAAGTCCACATACTGTATGATTCTATTTATATGAAATATCCAGAGTAGGCAAATCTATAAAGATAGACAGCAGATTAGTGGTTGCCAGGGTGAATGGGAAGTGACTGCTTAATGGGTACAGGGTTTCCATTGGGGGTGATGACAGTGTTCTGGAATTGGATAGTAGTGATGGTTGTATAACATTGTGAATGTACTTAATGCCACTGAATTGTACACTTTAAAGTGGTTAAAATGGTAAATTTTATGTTATGTGTATTTTACCACAACAAAAAGGAACATATGCATATATATGTATGTATTTAAACCTACTCTCCATAATAATATAGTAATTCTAAGAAGAAGAAAACTTTAAAAATTCAAAAAATATAAAGAAAGAAATGCAAGCCATTTGCGGTCGCACCATTCTGAGATAACCACGGTTAATAGTTTGGAATTATTTCTCTTCTTTTTCTGTGTCTTTGTATCAGTAAAACTGCATATTTGTTTATGTAACTGAGATCATATTAAATTTACAGTCACTATTATAAAAAGGACTATGGGCAAGTCTTCGTTTATGGTTTACCTTTGTATATAAGTTAATTATTTATATTGTGGATTTCCTGAAGAGTCAGTCTATATTATGAAGGTATACGTTTCACTTTGAGAAATTTCACACTGTCAAATAGGTACACCTTTTCTTCCAAGAATGAAATAACCTTTTCACCATAAGTATCTCGTTTTAACTGGAAATGCAAGGTGCTATATATGTTTATGCCAGAGGGGGAAACAGGAGATGATTACAGAATTTCAATAGAGAATTTTTAAGTCAGGGATTGGTAATGAGTATGTTTTATATGAGCAGAAGCCTCTAACATAGGGCTTTTCTTGTGGAAGTACAGTTTGAGAGTTGACTCCCACTGGTGTAGCGTGTTACTGCAGTAGAATTCCTAATTAAAGGGGCAAAAATGCCCAGATCAATGCAGGGAGAGGGCAAAGTCTAGAAGTCCCCAAGGGTAGAGTTAGGTAACTTCTACTTCTACAGACATCCCTGTGGTCATGAGGATGAGGGACGTGACCAGTGGTAATAGACACCTAATTTTCAAATGACAAGTGAACTGCCACAGGGCTGGCAGTTACTCTCCATCCAAGGTTTTTAACTCAAGCCTGTTTGGGAGCTGTCTTCTGGTAACATGTCTCTAATGGCACTTAGTAGGAAAATAGGATCTACATCAGACTTTGTTTTAGAGGCTAGAATGCTTCTATTTGATAATGTGAAGAATGTTTGATAAATGGTTTCACAAGTGGATGTAATTAATTTCAAGTCACTGTTGAATTGACAGAATGATCAGTAATGCTTCCATCTGTTATATTTCCTCGAAGTAGTAATTATACATTTAAAATGAGTGTCCGTAGGTAGCCTCTCAAGGAACCTGGGTAGTCATTAAAAACAACAAAGCCAGCCACAAAAGGCTGTAAAGACAAATTGGAACAGTGGTCCCTCCCTTATCATTGCCCGCATCATGGTCTACTTATTGCCCTGGTAGGCATGAGAAGAATGAGGAGTGATTGAACTGGGGAAAAAATTCATTGCTGATAAGCAGAAATATCTACCTGCGAGACTAAAATGATTGTTAAATGAGGAAAATTGCTCCCCTAGGGAGAAATCTGAAGTGATCTGCCTTGTGTTTGAACACAGAAACTTATCACCATTGTTCTGTGTTCTTCAATCGACAACACTCTCTTAATTCTGAATGGCAGCGTGGCTGACAGACATTGCACTTTAGAAAGAAAGAAAAGCTCATGCAGCATGTTGGAGTCCTCTAAAATGATACAGAGCCTAGAACTTGTATAGTTACACTATTGGGGAGCCATGTTTCCTTTTAAAGATCTGAAAGAAGATAAAACCAATGACATCACAATCCCTGGAATTTGACTCGTGGGATGATTCTAGGTGTATCATCTACTAGCTGCTCATTTTCAGGGAGATATAAATGAATAAGCTTTTGTGTTTGTAGAAGAACTTGTATAGCAAGTATGCTACCAGTGATCCTGTGGGGAACCGATGTAGCAATTTGCTGACAGACGTCAAAATATTTTATAAATTGTAGTCAGGCATCTTTTATCTCAGCTTTAGAGACAAGATCATTTTGAAGGTATGAGGAAGAAATATTTTTTTGTATTCTGAAGTAGACCTTCAGATCATATTTCAATAGATTACTGACATTTTCACAAACCCTAAGGTACTTTTTGCTATATCTAGCTCCCCAAATCACTGAGATCTCACCTGTGTATACAGCTGTCACTTGTGGTCCTAAGGCAGACGGTTCCTTTATATCACCCAACACTTACATGGAATAAACCCATGCTGGGTGGGGCTGGCGAGCATGATCCTTATGTGATGCCAAAAATCTGTCCCCAGACTATAAAGCTAGACCTTAAACCCCCTAGTCTCCCTCTGTCCCTAAAGCACCCAAGCTTGCTGGACTGCTGGTACTCAGAGAGCTGCACTTCACTTTGAAAGCAGCCTCCAAAGCACACCTCTTGAATGATCACAGCTGATTTCTGACGTGGTCAGTTGCAGTTAATAATAGGGCGCTTTTGTAGCAACCTTCATGAGTAAACAGATGAGATGAATAAATCAGCTGCCATCATTATCTCGCATATATTTTAGAAGTTCATGTTCTTCTTTTCACCCTCTCTCCCCACTTAAAGGTTTACCTTTTTCTAGCTCCTCTTAATGTTCCACTAAAAACAGTGTTCCCATTCATACACAGATGATTAGCATGACTCACAAAGTCACCAGGTGAAACGATTTCTAGTGGTACATGTTCTGTCAGCCCCCAAACCTTGGTTATTTTTTCCCAACTGTGATGTACACTATGTTTTGCTTCTCTTCTAACTGAAGATTTCTGCCTTTTTAAAAAATAATACATAGGCTTCATATATCCAAGAAAATGTTTTTCACAGTATTTTCTCAGGGACCTTGAGGTTGTTGTATAAGGTGTCACTATCATTATGATAATTTAGTCTTTGTCCTGATGCTCTACTTTAAATGTTTTTTCAAGTGCTGTGGAACATTGGGAAAGGAATGCTTCACGCTTCCTGGCCATCTAGAATTTGCTGTGAATCAACAATTCAATGTATCAGAAGCCTAGTGAGGAAGCAAGCCGAACAAAGTAAAGTGACTTCTAGAAGGTGATTTAATGCATAAACATTTCCATTGGCTATTGATACTCTTAGTGAAATGGGCTGCTGTAGTCCATTCTCAGGCCTCCTCCAGTCGCTTCCTGCTCCCCTCCCAGTGTGTTGTTTGGTGGTGGGAACGTTTTCCTGCTTCTTCCCCCAAATCCATAAACTCTTCTACCCCTTTTCCTAGTAGTTGCATTCCAGTCTACTCTTTCCTGTACAGTTTGACTCTGTGTGTATCCCTGGCATTTGATAAAAAGAGAGTACTGAATTGTGGGAATGAGGGGATTCGGCTTCTCTTCCTAACGGCCACTACCCAGCTTGGTGACCTTTCTGGATCTCCGTTTCCTCACCAGGAAGCTGGAAAAGTTGGACTAGATAATTCCTAAGGTTTCTCTGGATGCTGACACACTGTGACACTGTGACTCCCATTTTTAAAATGGCTTGTTTCGTTTTACTTCCAGGGAATCAATCACTGCTAGCCATTTAGAAGTCATAAGAGGTCCCTAACTTATAAAATGGCCATTGCCAACTTAAATGTAGGCAACAAAGTGAAAGATAGTCCAGTTTAAAAATTTTTACATTCTAGATTTCTTTTTCACAAAAGGATTTTTCTTTAGGAAGAACAATATTCTAAACCATATATGCTTCTATTATATTACTGCATCATCTTCTAAGTCAACATTATATGTATAAATCTAAATTGAGCAAACATATTAGGGAGTGATTATTCACTTTACAAATAGATATTTTCCTTTGCAGAAGGACACACTATAGGGTTTCTTTACTATCCTCCTCATGACTTGAAGATTAATTCATTGACATAAGTTCAACCCATATGGAACTTTTTAGGAACAAATCTCTTTTGTAGACTGAGTAACACCGTATTGAGTTAGATACTCAATGTACAGTTGTAATGTGTGTAAGATTTTTCTCAGTTTCTTATCAGGCAAACATTATTTTTATATTGGGTACATTTGCAAGAGGTGTTTTGCTTTGAAAAGCAAACTAAATCACATCTCTAGGTTTTAAGAAAATTTTATTACTTTAGTTTCCTTGTCTGTAAAGTCACCCCCTTCCTCATTCTCTTTTAAAAAATGGTAGGAATGCACTTTTCTAACTTTTGACAAAAAGCAGGCTTTTTATTTAAAGGTCACCTGTGTTGCCTGAACTTTCCTTGGAAAGCTTCAGGATGTTCAATTTTTAAGGAATCCTCATCATAATTAATCATTACAGAGAATAGGTTTTTTTTTTTTTCCTTAATTGCATTCTGAGCTGTCTCTTGTTCCCTGCAAAACCTTAGAGTAAGAACAGTTTCTTTCACTGCAAATGATATATAAACATGTTTGGCTGCATAGCTTTTCAGAGCACCTCTTCATTAGCCATGCTTTATTTTAAAATCTTAACTAATTCTTTCAGAGTTCATGGGGGTGATTATTAGCTAGTCCATGTATTTTCGAGCTGCACGTCTATTAGTTAAAATGCAAGTTTTCAGATTGTTGTTCAGTGGCCTTTGTGAAATAAATTGGCAGCCTTATGTTCCTGATAGACAAGATGTCTAAGTCTCCTACATATCCTACATGAATCAAAATTGGCACTAATTGGTCTTTTGGTAAGCTCTGCAAAAGCCAAGAATTGGTCCATGGAGATCAAACTAATTTCTAAGCTAAAGGTGTCTGATTTGCAGGGATTTTAGAGAAGAGCACCTTATATGTATTTTGGTCAAGGAGACCTTTGCAGTTGTTTTAACAAAATAACAACAGGGGAAAAAAAAAAAAAACCTCAGCTGAGGTAGATGGTGGAGTTTTTATAGTAGAGTATATTAAAAGGTTACTTGTGCCCAAGTGATGGTTTTGCAGTCTGTTACCCTTTTTGATTTATTTTTGTAGTATTTCTTGTGCTTTTAAGAGCGTCTCACTTGAAGGAGATTTGAAAGCAAGTACAGCTACAGGAACTGGTCAGATAATGGATAAAAACAGCCTAACAATATAGTCCTTGGTGACATCTCATTTGGTTCAAGAGAAGATTATTTTGTAAGTCACGAAGGCAAGAGTTGCCTCTAGGTGGTCCTATGATTACACGTCATCTTTATTTTCTCCTTTATACTTTACAAAAGTAAAAATTACTGAGAAAAACACCCTGAATTGCAGCAACACTGTTTTAAAAATGTATTATTTGGCCAGATTCTGAAGTGTTAATTGTTAACCATTGTTAATTGTTAAGTGTTAATTGTTAATCAGATGGGCACTTTCAAAACTTCAGACTTACTTCTGAAGTTGATGGGTGGATTAAAGCGATGAGGAATGACAATGTTGAGGATTTGATGGGCAGATCTGGACGATCAATAGGTAGTCGACATTATTTTTGTGTAGTCGACACTATCAGGATTGGGGGAAGTGTTTCATTAGGATCTGTGCAAACTGTCACCAGCCTTTATAATGAAAATGCTATTTTTTCTTGCTCAAATAAGAACTATTCTTGGTGGAGACCCAAGTTTGGAGTATTTTCTTCTTTTATGTGGAATTTGCTTTCATTGGGAAGAGGAGGAGTCAGTCTGCAGAAGGCTGAGCTGGGGATGGGGCAAAAGGTACCGTGGGGCTATGAGTGAATGAGTTGAAGGTGCTGCATTATGGGTTTTGTGCTTTCAGGCAAAAATATCACTCGTGGCTTTGTCCTCCTACAAATATTAGAAACACCAGACTCTGGGTCAGACCCATGGGTTGTCCAGTGCAGTGTTTGTTTCTGTCTGTGGTACCATGGGCTGTTTTGTGAGAGAGCATGTGTGTCTCCTATGATGCCAGCCTCTAGAACTTAGGGGGTGTCCTCTCCTTAGAAACAGAGTCCTTCCATTCAATTCAATGGAACTGGCATACTGAGCCTGGCAGGGCAGTCTTACATGAACGACCAGCGACTGGCTAATTTGTTACTTGCAAAGCCTATTTTGCCAAATGATATCAGCAACAAAGCCATGTCAGACAAACCTTCGATTCTTTGACCTCCTGATATTTTTTATTTTATTCAAGGTGAACCCACTGAAAATCAGTGGAGTGAGCTATGGCCATGCCGTTACAGGGAAACCCAACATTTGGTTCTGAAAATGGGGACGAGTGGGGCTAACTGTGACATTGCTAAGACAGGATGAACCTGAGGAAGTAAATTGGTTTTATTGGCCAGGATGTGATCAGGGGCAGATTTAGCTTTGAGGGTCAGGACCCTGTAGGTAATTGGGGACTCAAATGGTCCAAGGCTTGCATGGAGCCTACTCCACTTAACCAGAGCACATTTTATACTCACTGAGGCTTTTAGTCAGATGACTTTTTCATGTTTCAGCATATCCAGATTGTTGGCTTGCTGATTAGGCTCACAAGTAAAAGCGAGACCGTTTTGTAGTGCTGCTAGTGGATTATAGGACTAACACTTGCCTTATAGACAGACTAGGGTATTTTAAACTTTGTGCAATTGAGCAGAGCATAATATGGACTATGTATTATAATGAGGAGGGAGAGGGCACTTATTTTTAATGTTCCTACGTTGAGAGTCACTGCATCAGGGGGTAATAGTTTTAAATGAAGCCACATTTCTAACAAGGGACCAGATAACAAGGATAAATGAAATCTGCAGACAGTCTAGAAGCTTCATTTTAGCCATTATTTATAATCTCTTCTCCTACCAAACCTTTTTACTATGTAGCAAAATTGATTAATTTGCGTGTATCTCTTTTCCCTGTGTCCACATGCTCTCTGATAGAGCAGCGAACAAATAGAGAGATGGACAAGAGAGGAAAGAGGATGAGGCCGAGGCCAGGGGGAGTTGGGGATGCATACATAATCCCCACACTGAATCAACTCCAGAATAATCAAGATATATTTTAGGGTCCTAACATTAATCTTGATATTTAATCATTCTGGGTGATGTTAAAAACAAAAGATTGTATAATAGCATTAATAAAAATCACTTGCTTTGGAAAGGTTTGGAATAAATATGGCTTTCTTTTTAACATGAAACAGGAATCTGTTGAACTGCTCTTAACGTCCACTCACAGCACACACAGATACAGCTCTGTTTAATTCCATATCCTCTTATCTATAAGTCCTACATTTAATTTGCTACCATTCGAGTTGATTTATAGCTTTGCTTAGCAAAAGTACAGTCTTGATTAAAAGGACATTATCACAGCTGATGGACCTTGAAAGCATTTTTCTCCCCAGACCTTCTAATAATTTTGAAAATGACCTGAAGACTCTGATAAGGCTAGATTTGCACATCTCCAGCTTTTGCTCACCTGGCTGTACTTTGGGCAGTGGTGGTTAGGGGTGTTTGGTGACATAGTTTTCCCGTACGCTAACTCCTTATCCATCCTGAGAAATGAAAAGTTACTACGATAGAGTTTTCTAGCAAGTTTGCTCCAAGGAATCCCAGACCCCTGGTTAGCTGATCTCTTATCTAGCTGATCATTGCGGCTAGAGCCTTTGTCTCGTGGGATGCTGCTGGCCCGAAGGATTCTCCAGTCTGTTGAAGGGAGGATTCAATTATTATACACGAGGGTTCCATTTTGGAGTTGCAGCTGTGACAGATGCCTCCCTCTAACAGTACAGAATTAGTTTTGGTGCTCATCTCAGTGGAGATGACCTAATTTGCAAAGCCAGTGATTTCCACAGGTTGGCAAGATTGGGTCAGTCTCCACAGCAGGCCATTTTCCACTCTCCTGTTTTGATTGCGCAGTATGACTACTTGGTGGCTTCTGTGGTTCTGGGAGCAAGATGCTGTTGCTCAACAGGTGACAAAAGGCTATTATACTTTGATTCCGTTCAGAACATTATTACCATTCTCCTGATTCCACTAGTTGAAAAAAAAAAAAATGAGTTACTCTGGCTTTGGCTTTATATCTCTGTGGAGTATATTTTTGACCTATGAAACAAGTTATTTCTCACAAAGGAATCACTTCAATATCACCATACCTACAGTGCAATTTACAGGGGCTTTCGATTGTTCAGAATCGTAGGAACACAGAAAAGAATGAAAAATTGTAAATGTGGTCCCAATTCAAAATGGGGGAATTTGGGTAATTTTTTTCATGTCAAATTTGATGGTGGGGCCTTCTCAAAATACAACAGTAAATCAATTTTATCCATGAGTAATTTTTATTTTGGTCAACATGTCCTTCCAGTTTGGTCTTAACCTCCTCATATGCATATATCTTTATTAAGATATTATTTGCATACCACACAATTGGTCTTACCTCTTTTCATTTTTAAATTACTAGGCTTCAAAATCTCTGTCATTTTTGTTGAATAGCACAGAATGTACTCCTATGAAGAAAGGATTTATGTCTAAATCACCTCCAATTTGCCTAAATCACTTTTTTTTTCTCCCTAGTACTTAGCCACAGTTTGTCGGAGCTAGACTGATTATTAGAGGTTATCTAGTTAACCCGGAATAAAGATCACCTGGGGAGTTATTCTTTTTACAAACTATACTTGCTGAAGTAGGAAACCTGAAATTCTGATAAACCTTCGCAGCCCGCACCCCGACGCCATAACAATTAAACAGCACTGATTGAGTCTAACATTCTCATCTCACAGATAGGGAAACAGTCTTCCTCTCACAGTTTTGATGAGACACCTTAATAAACATCAAAACTCCTCAATTTTAACATGACAGATTTTTGATACATTGAGTTGAAGTTGCAGAATTCACCTCAGTGAATGATGGGAGTGTAAATTATTTATCCCATATGTTTTTAAAAACAAATTATGAAGGATCTAATATTGTTGAAGGAAAAAATTTCAAAGTCACTGATCCGAAAGTCAGTATCCTGAAACTGTTGCAAATTTGTCACTGTCTCCTTAACCTGTCAGGCACTAGGGAGATTAGTAGATGTCCTTTATCCTGGAAATGCCTGATAGCTAAGCACTCATATTTCTTCTCAGCTGTCCATAGTCATTTCCCACAGGGTATGAGAGGCCTTACTGTGTTAGTTTTTAAACAGCTGCCCTGACTGCATTTTCAGCAGAAGGATATTCATAAGAATACTGATATTAGGTAGAAGAAATAGCCACAGAGATAGGCTTTAATAAAAAAAAAAAAAAAACCACATCAACTGCTCAGAAGATCTGACAGACTCTAATGGATGGATGTGTGAAGACCTGGGGAAAAAATAAAATGGATTTTCCAGAGGACTTCTTATTCCCTGAAAAATAGGGAAATTTCAGGCTAAGCGCAGAAGAAGCAAAATAAGTTTTCATGGACCTCTTTTCCTCTTCTAGACCTTTACCTCCATACAGATGAATGGATATAGCCACCTGCTCTGAAAAGAAGCCCCTTTCTCCGGTAAAAATATTTACCAGGTCTTAACATCTTCCCTCCTGGACCTTGGACAACCTTAAACTCCACCTGGGGAACCCTTGATCTAAAGCAACCATAGATTTGGGAGAGCAGAATGGAGTTGTTATACTTTTGAAATGTCATTTTTGTTATCAGTGTATATAAAGGAGACAAGAACTTTTGTGATCTTTAGCATTATACACTATTCGATGTGAGACATGACGGGAAAGGACAGATTCCTTTTGATTGAATGCTAATCAGAGAAAAAGTAGATGATTACTTTCTTAAAACCTTAGCAAGAAATTGCCCACACTTACTTAGGAGACCACCTTTTTTAGGGTACCATCAAAAGTTTGTCTTTCACATAATAAAGTTACAGTGGTCTCTGGGTTAGTATATAAGAAACTGTGTAAAACTGCCCTGCCCCAGAGTCATTTGAAATCTTTATTGCTCTCAGATTTGGCAGCAGTGTTGTAGATAGACAGTGAGGGTTTGCCGCGAGTGCACTTTAAGCCATAATACATTTATTTAGAAATACCGTAATGGGTGATGATGCAGGATCTGATAGTTAGAGTTTTTTCAGTCTTATCTGTGTTGGTTTATCTACGTATAATTCAAGGTTTCAAAGAGACTAGACAGTTTGGGAAGAGAGTCAGCCGTCCCAGAAGTTTTGGAACTCAGTCTGAAACGATGATTATCCCTGAAAGCAGGATGGTTGCTTGCTATCTCTCTGAAGTCGGTTCCCTTGGTCTAGTTCCTTATTGTCATGAGCCACAATTTGGGGGTGGGGGCAGGACTCTTGCCATCATCGATTGCCTTATTCTACACACAGCCCCAGAATGGTGGTCCTGGTTCCAAACAGAATGGCATAGCCCGGTGCATGCTGGGCACATGCAAAAATCAGTGTTTTCAAGTCTCTATGGCCATCATAATGGCCTTCAATCCTCAAAGTCAGTGTTTCGGAAAGAGAAAACAGATACGCCCTTCCAAAAGCAAGGGGAAAGGAAGAACTGCATTCTCTGAAAGTTAACTTATAAATTTTTCTTTCTGTTTCTATGAAGAAGACTGTACTAATAAAACTGCCAATTTCTTTCAGGTGGGTGTACATGGCATTAGAATAGAATTCATCAATGAAAAAGGATCAAAACGCACCGCCACCTACCTACCGGAGGTTGCAAAGGAGCAAGGTCACTGTTGTACTTTATTTCATATGATCTAGTGAAGAATTTAAACAAATATACAAATTGAAATGCGCTATCTGACCTTGCAGTTATATCTGGTAATTGATCACTGTCAGATTATAAGAAATGAGTCTTCCGTCGCTGCCACTGCAATGTCTGTATGAAATCGGTGAATTACACAGAAGTTGAACCTCTGCACTGAAGTTTGGCAGCAAAAACATATAAAAGTATACTTTCAAAAAAAGCATAGATTTGTAAAAGTTGGGCTTTATTTTAGGCGATGGTTTGCTATGAATTTTAAGTGTCATTTTCCCATATTCCACTGGGCTGTAGCCTTGTGGCATAAACAAGCCTTTAGTTTGACGATCAGCCACACCGTTCATTGTCAGTATCAAACGTTTCCTTCTTAGGAGGATGCCATTTACTCCTTCTGCTACTATTAAGATTGTAAGTTTCCCATGAAGAAAAGGAACATTGAGAATACATGAACTATTAGGATCGATTTTACAGACACAGCACAAACCTTTATGAACTACCAGTGTAACACAAAATAACGTTTCACTCTGTAGTATCTTGTCCTTTCTAGCCACTACTAAATTATAGTTTCATGTTAGTTGAAATGAATACCTCTTCTTTATCTCATGGAGCTTTTCTTCTCATCAGAAAGCACTGGTAATTTGGTTTTCCCATATCTGTTTCATATAAATATGATATATAACTATAAAATTTAATATCATTAAACCCCCAAATGAGAGCGTTAGTCCTTAAAGCAGCTATCTGCAGATTTATTTGGGTTGCTTTCGAAAATTGCTTAATTCTGTAGTTCCACTGACTCTGTAAAACATACATAAGAGGTCGAGGGCCTCGGGTATGAGTGTGCATCCCGTGTCAGAACCCATAAAAATGCCTCTGAATGCTGTACACAGATGCACTTGATAGCCTGCAGAAGATACGGTTAGAAATGGAGATTACCGTGAGTTAGTGTGGGAGTCCTAAGCACTACTGAGTTGGCTTAGTGAGGCTTTTCCTTCCCTTTTAAAGATGTCACCGTTAGAGGAGAGTGCAATGTTTGTGGCTTGTTACTGAGACACGACCGAGCAGTTACTGCCAGCCAGCCTCGTAGGCTCCTTGCCTTCGAATGCGGTTGAGATAAAGAAGCCAATGTTGCTAGCCAGCAGGGATAGCTAGAATTTAAGGTGTGCTGTGGTGTCCCTGCTTCTGTACAGGATGAAATCTTAGCTCTCCTGTGTGACTGTTTTTAGGACCAAAGGGGTCGGTGACAGTGATAGCTGACCTCTACAAAGTCATTCTGTATTTAACCGAAGGTGCTTGTTACATGTGCTTGACTGGTATTTTATCTGGTCTGCTCTCCACAGGATGGGACCATATTCAGACCATAGACTCCTTACTGAGGAAAGGAGGATACAAAGCTCCGATTACTAATGAATTCAGGAAAACCATAAAACTGACCAGGTACAGAAGGCTTTTCCTAGTGCAAGGCTGACCAGTACATTTTGATGCGTATACCTATAACCTTTTGATTTCTTTGGTCTCTCTAACTATACTTGCTTCTCCTTTCTGAAACAGAGTGGAAATGAATGGCAGGGCTGTACTGAGGGTGAATACAATGAACTCTGCTTGGCAGTCAAGCCCATATGATGTATGAGCCCATCCTTCGCATCATGGCTCTGTGGGCTTACTCTGGCGTTGTTAAAGCAAGCCCTCTGAGCCTTTAGACTACATTATTGAAGAAAGTTGCCTGAATTAGAAATTGGCCAGCTTTTGACATTGCTTAGCAGAACCCCAGGATCCTGATAAGCAGTCCTCAAATTTGAATTTCACCTTAGAATTTTGGCAGTGATAGAAAGCTTGCTGAAAAACACAATTGAGCTAGACTCACAAATGCTAAATGAATTTCTGCATGGGCTCATAGGGGTACTTATTTAAAAAGGAAAATATCAAACATTTGGGGAAAATGGGTTGCTGTTTCCATTTCTTTTAATTCTACAAAACCACATTGAATGCCTATAGTCTAAAAATCTACTATTCTCAGCTCTGAGGAGTTACAAATTTGAAAATGCCTCCATTGCTGCTCTCTCTGAGTTCATATTCTAGGCGAATAGAAGGGCATGTACAAAAATAATTATTAATATACAGCAGAATGTGATAGATGATATGAGATCATAGAGTAGGGAAAGAGGAATTCCAGGAGGGGGTTGAGGGTAACAGAACATTTCAAAGAGGAGGTAGATGTGAGGCTGGGCTTGAAGAATGAGTAGAATATTTGACAGGTGGAGAGTTGGGGAGGAAAGGGATTAACTTAAACAGAACTTGGTGAGTCAAGGCATGTAGGTGGCGAAGTATGGGGCAAGTTCTAAGGAAGTTTCAATAGTCTGACTTGGTTGGTCTCTCAATGTACATAGAGAAGGTGGTCACTGGGGAAAATATGGCCCAGAAGGTAGAGAGTAAGAAGTTTAAACCTGATGCTATAGGCAATTGGTAGCCATTGAAGGGTTCTGAACAGATGGATTTGGGGAAAATGTAAGATTAGAATTGGAAACAGGAAAAATAATCAGGAGACACTTATTATCTAAGAATCTGTGGCAGCAATCCAAAGAAGGTGAAATGGGAGCCTTAACACGAGCTGTGGCAGTGGGATGGGAAGACAGGAAGGAAAAGAAAATATTGTGGGAAAAATGAAAGGACTTAGTCCTCATTAGGAAGTAGGGAAGAGGAGCAAGTCAAGGCTTTCATCTCAATAAAAGGGACCAAGGCAGTCCCTTTCACTGCCTTGAAAGGGGACCACATTGGGGAGTTACGTTAACGTATTGATTCTGGATTTGAAGTGCTTCCTAGGCTGTCTGTATAGAAATGTCCAATAGGTCACTGAAAATGTACGTGTGTAGGGCTCATGGCTAGAGATGGTGATTTGGGATCATCTGTAAAGAGGACATCGTTGAAGCTGTGAGGCAAGAGTTCACTGAGCTGGGACAGAGCGTAGGGGCAGAAGAACCGAAGGTAGAAATGTCGGAAACTCCTGCAAGGCGAGGGTAAGATGAGTAGTCAGAGGGATAAGGAGCAGTCCAAGTGGCAGGGGGAGAACCAAGGGAGTATGGAGTTGTAGACCACAAGGCACAAAAGAGCTTCCAGAAGGGAGTGGTGCGTGGTATCCTGATGGAGAGGTCAGGCAGGATGAGGGGTGGCTTCTGAAAGAGCAGTTTCTGCAGAATCGAGGCAGTAGAAGCCAAGAGGCCCAGGGCCGAGGAGCGGTGTGAGATGAGGGGTCGAAGGTAGAAAATACACGTTACTCTTCTGAGAAGTGTGGCAATGAAAAGAAACCTGAAGATGGGGGAAAAGAGGATTGGGATACCACGATCAAGACAAGTTTTTTGTTGCTACTGTTTTCCCTTAATGGCAAGACCTGAGACGTGTGGACAGAAGGAAAGGAATGGTTAAAGAGGAAGCAACGGAAGATCCCAGAAGAAAAAGTAGTCAAGCGAATGAAATGCATACACGACAGTAATAGGCTGGCTTTCCTCCGTTCTTTCCTGTTAGCAGACCGGAGCTGAGGGGGCAATACGATTTCTAGAACAATTTAAACAAGGAGTAGTAGAGTGCAAAGAGCACTGGACTCAGACTCTGGATTCCTGGGTTCTGATCTCAGCTTTGCCGCTTATTAGCTGTGTGACAGTAGGCAAGTCACTTCTTCTCTCTAGGCCTCTGTTTCCTGATCTAGAAAAGTATCTCTAAGGGTCCCTCCTAGCGCTGACATTCACATGTCACCTATTTCGTGATGTTAACTTTGTCTCTTCCCTAACTTTCTTTCAGGTACCGTAGTGAAAAGATGACCTTGAGCTATGCTGAATACCTTGCTCATCGCCAGCATCATCATTTCCAAAATGGCATTGGGCATCCCCTTCCGCCATACAACCATTATTCCTGACACTGAGCCACACAACCAGTCACTGGGCCTCTCTGCAGACCTCTTCCCAGGAGACCCTACCCCTTCTTGGTCTAGCTATCTCTTTTACTGTACCATTTTATGATGATAGTTTCCGTTGCCATGGTGAAGCTTCGACATCGTCAGTTAAGATCATCATGGTAACGGGTAGGAAAATGGCATTTATTAAGATGATCCTGTTTTATTATTTTAGATTAATTGTGGTTTTTTTGCAGCATATATGACTTTTGGGGTTTTCTTTCCTTACAATGTTATATGGAATTTTGCTTTGCTATCTCGGTCAGGTTTGTCTTTCTGTCCTTCTTGCCTTCCTTCCTGTCTTCTTTCCTTCTTTCTTCTCTTTCTTCCTTCTGTTGACCGTGGATGAAAGAAAACATGCAGTTTCTAAGGATTTCATTTAGGTGTTTCTTTCATTTTCCTCAGTAAAATAGGTAATTTTTGATAGCTGTGTTTGGGAGTAATTCATATCAGATTCAGGTATTTGTATATTACTCTTGAATTTGTCTAAAATTCATTTTGCTATGAGAGCTTAGTATGTGGGTCTTCACTGTTTATGTTTTTTCCCATGGTTAGAATAGATTAACTTTCATTCTAGTGTAGAACATTCGAAGGTCCATGATAGGACTTGTCACAGAGAGTGAGAAATCGTTTATGCCTATCGTGCTGGTTATCACAGGAAAAACTGCCTCATCACTTTATAGAACCAACTTACAAACTAAAACACTGTTTTAAGAAAGTACAAGCTACCTTTGAAATATGCTACAGAAATTATTTTGAAAAGCAGCGAATATCAGGAAGAGAGCAGATACAGAATTTAGTGCCTTTGAGAATAATGTAAGTGGAATTAGGGGTTAGAAGAAAGGCAATTTAGAGAAATATTCTTAAAATTTTATTGTTTCTATATGTGAAACAACAGATTAGACAAATTGCTTACTCTTCAAGTATTTTTTTAAGCTGAAAAAAAATTTATTTTGAGCAAATAACCAAAAAGAGACATGTGTCTATTATATATTAATTTAAATTTGTTAGCTTTAGGTTTCAATAAGTCATGATTGGCCAGAGACAATTTTAGCTACCATTTGAAGAAATAGTAAAGATGATCTAGTGAAACAAAAGTTAATACATGTTGTGATTTCAGACATGTTTGTCATGGGGACAATACTGGAGTTTTAGAAATACTATAAAATTGCTTGAATCTCTTTCTGCACTACATACTTTTGATAGAAACACATTTGCTATATCAATAAGATGTTATGTTACCCCTGTAAAAACGGAGTTGGCATTTAGATACGATATAGTCATTAGAGCCCAGCTCATTTGCAGGGCTAGTCTTCCCATGATGCATATGCAAAGAACTTCCTAATGTCAATGGGAGGTCTGTATGTATATCCCCAGGAAAAATGACAGATGATTCTGGAGAAAGATCACCTTCATTTTATGGTAGTAAATATGTGTGTGTGTGTGTGTGTGTGTGTGTGTGTGTGTGTGTGTGTGTAAAATTTTTTTCAAACAGTAAACAGATATTTCAAGTGATGAATATTAGTGTGGTGCAGAATATATAGTCTTATGCAATGTCACTGAATATCAAGATGGCATAGCTTATACGTGTAGCTGCTGTGACAAGTGACAGACTGCTAGTTCAGGATTTGAAAACCCTTTTCTAGTTTGTGAGATTAATAGGCTGAACTTTTGTTTTTGATGGGAGTTCTCAGAAGTTTGTTGGTGTCCCTTCGTCCGCAGCATCTGTTGTTGGAATAACCATTTTCAGTCGTGATGCCTTAACCAAGAAGCCAATTGTTAGCCTGAAATGGAATCTCGGTATAGCCAGTTCCACTGAACCCAGAGATTAGTCAGAGAAAGCTAGCTGCTGGACTTTTAGAAAGGGATTTTGAATCCTTTCATTTCTACTTGGGAGCATTTTGGAGCAGATTAGTCTTTCAGTATAAAAACAAGTGGCTACCTGATGGAAATTTTTTCTTGCCCTTATAGGGAAACTGAGCACAAGCTGAATGATATTGTCTGCTGCAAGAAAAAAAAAAAAAGTAAATAAAACAAGCAAACCGAAGAGAGACAAAATAGACCAATATTGATCCATCTTATCTATCATCTCATCAGTTCAACAGGCTCCTCGTCCTGGGTGAGCTCATGGTTAGAAGTTTTTTTGTTTTTAAAGAAAAGATCTATTCCATACGTGTGTGTGTATACTTACAGTACATACATATGTGTGTGTTTATGTATTTAACGGTGCTAATCAATCTTGAGCAGGTCACGTGACTGGTCATGCGGACTCTAAAATCATATCAGATTTTTTAAAATTCTTGATATATGCAGATGTTATACAGATTTTCTTACCAGTGTAATAATGTTATACTGAAGAAATAACCATCCTGCAGGCTTCAGAGGACGAGGTCAGCAATATTTCCCACCGTGGCTTGGGGGAAAAGGATAGTTTTGTCTCCTTTTGTGTTCAAATTAATGCACAGTGCATTTTTGTGTCTAAGTAGCTGTTGACTAAAAGACTTTGTAGTGTAAAGGGTGTTATACAAACTTGTAATGGTGTGCTTCAAACAAATGCTAGACCCTTTCACCTTTGTCGTACATTACAAAGCTGTTAAATATGTAGTTTGAATTAACTTTGAACATGTTGAAATATGTAGCATGTGTTTTTAACTCAGACGAAGATTCTGACTGCACAGGTTGTGTTCTAGCCAGTTGTGGTTTATTTGTGCAGAAACACAAATGTGAATTGCACTCTTGTCACCAGAATATTGTGTAAGTTCAGTGATCTCTAAACAGCTCAGAAGTAATACTTGAACTTCATTTGAGTAGCACAAAGTTTACATAGCCCCCCTTTTAAATGTTAATTAGTTCCATGTATGTTTTCCGTTTTCAGATGCAACTGGGTATTTTTTTCCTCTTGGAAAATAGTACTTATTTTACTTTGGTATGTAGCAAAAGGCTTCCATTTCTGGAAGGGTTTTCTTGTTCTTAAACAAGGTCAGCCAGGTACCAGATTCTAGAAGAACAATTGCCCCCCCCCCCCCAATTAAGTGGCCTTCTGACTGCACGATAAAATGTGCTACTGCCCTGCCTGCTTCAGTCTCCGGTGTGATTGATGGAGGGAAGTGCAAGGCTTGCTCTTTACCCCCCACCCCACTTAAAGCAGTTATAAGAGTTTCAGTCCAGAGCATACAGCCCCAGTGCGCAGCACACCGGAAGTTTGTATACTAGCCTCTGTTCATGTCTTCAAATGTGCAGGAAATCCGAAACTGTCATCTGGAATAGGCTCCATCTCTTGTGTGTGTTAGATCAAACCAAAGAAGCCCCCAGCCATGCCCAAATGCTGCTCCAAAAGCCTGCCTTCCAGTCCTTACAAAAACCTTGCAGGATTAAATGTGTTAACTTTTTTATTTTTGTACAGTTTCTAAGTGATTTTTGCTAGTGATGTTAAATTGAATTGTTTATTTGAGGGGTGTGAGCACCTCCTCCATTTAAATAAACTGGTGACTTTCCTTTTATTTTATAAAAGCAGAAACCCGTTGTGTGCCTCTCGATTTAAGGGTTTCTGGTTACATTATTCTTAAGACCAGCATTGATCCTTTATATACAAAGATATGTTTTCCTTGTTTTTTATTACTGTTTCAGAAGAAAATAAACCTTTTATTTTGCTCTGGACCCAGTAACTGCGCTGGTACATAGACGCACTGAGAAAACAAACTTTTGTAACCACCTCTGACTGTTTTTGTATATGAAAGTTGATTACTTTTGAAATATTTGGATCTAGTTTCTAAGTTATTTTTGTGTTTTATATGTTCCCCCAAATTACTTTGAATCGGTCACCAGCATAATAAGTTCTTGGTGATGTAGTGGTTGAGACTTGCAATGAGCAAAGCTACCTGGAGTAGCTCTTCTCCTCCTCCCTTTCTTAGTACCCTGTTTTTTGATCACAGTAAGACATCACAGATTACCTGAAACACCTTCAAGTATAACTAGATCCTCCTTCCTTTCACATTTAATTGCTTGATAGTTTGAAGAAACTATTGGAAATGGGCATTTTTATATGACATGTATGGCTTTAAAATATTACAAATGAAGAAAAAGAAAAATGGGAAGGTTTATGTGGGTCTGTAAGGTATGGCTGTGGAAAGATATTGTAGTAGTTTTGACACTATTGTTATTACCTTTAAAATCATTTACCCAATAAAATGTTAAAACTGAGTTACCATTTGTGGTTTCTTTCTTTAACCGGCCTCATCAGAGGATTTGGGGCTCATGGGTACTTCTTACTAAAAGCTAACAGTTGAAGCCTTTGAAATAATATACTTAGGAACTGATACGGATTTCTTTCCAAACTGGCACTTGGGAAACCTCATCTGCTTATAGTTGCTCCCTACCGTATGATTTACCTATGTCATTCTTTTACCCAGCCGTGAATCCTGGCCTGGCGATACAGTAGTCTGGCCTTTATTGGGCACCCTACCCTGGCCACAGATCTGAGGCAAGCAGCAGACTTGAATTCCAGTGGCGGCATGGCTATACTTAAGCCCGCTCCAAATTTCTTCCAGGTCAGTGTATTACTGGGTGTTTCCCTTTGTGAGCTGGTAGGGGGCAGTAGCAGTGCCATCCAGCACAATCATCTGGTGAGCTGGGAAGGCTTTCTTCTGCCATCAAGGCTTTGCCATTTTCTCAGCACAGGACAGACACTGAACATGCCCAAGATGTGGCCGCTCGGAGCTTGTCCACACTCCTCATACACACACTGGGCACATCACACACGTAAACGTATTTCCCGTTTTCCAGTGCCAGAGCGGTATGAGATGAACCCTATTCGCCACTTGAGCTTGGGGAAAACGTCTTGAGTCGTATCGGGCAAGGCAGCTCGTGCTACTGCCTTCCAAGGGCCGGATTGGGAGGGAGCCTGCTTCAAGCAAGGGATCTCTCAGTGTGCTACCTCTATCAGCTGTTGCCTTATCTCTTCCTCTACGGAAAGGCCATCAGAGACATTGCTGACATACCTCTGGCTCTTTCTAAATCATTTGCTGTCTCAGTTTCATCATGCATATTTCAGGATTAATTGCTAATGAATATATGCAGGACAATTTTCTGTTACGTTGCCCCCAAACCCCACTCCCCATGTGAATTTGATGACATGTGCTCATGTCAATCACAGTGGCTAAAAACAGCCATCTCGGCTCTAGAGGACTGTTGTGGTTTGGAATGGTGCTCCACTAAGGCAGCCATCTGCCCAGGGCCAGTTTCATCGTTCATGTTTAATGGTACACAAGATTTCTTAATGACTTAGATGATATTAATAGGTTCAGGTAGAATGAAGTAATGTAATGAACCCACAGCATTCTCTTTTTATAGCATTAGTGGTTAACTCAGTGGTCTGGGCAGATTTCAACTTCAGGAATCACACTCCACCGACCTAAATTCTCCCCAGAGTTGCAACATTTCCTCTTTAGACTTCATGCCCCACTGGGCACCTTTTAAATTGCTCCACTGCTTCAGAGGGCAAGTGTGACTGTGTGAGTTGCAGCACTTCCTCTCTGTTGGTGGAAAATACTGTCATATCCAAGGGGTACCATCACCGTGAGCTGGGTGGGGGGAGTCTGCTGTGAGGAAACCACACCTGGTCTCAGAGCTGCCAGTCAGGAGCGCCCAGTGAATGACTGGGCCATTCAGAGAATGGCTTTCTCCCACTTTCTGTAGCTCTGACCGCATGACCGGCCAGAGGAATAGCTGGATGGGAGGATGCAACTGAGGCAGGCCCTGGGTATACTGCTTTGGCTACTATATTCAGCGCCCTTCCTTGATCCCTTTAGCGCATGGTACAACCCCCCGTTCCGAACCCCCAGCCTGTTGGAAGAAATCTTTCCAAGAATCGGAAAAAAAAAAAAAAAACTGCCTTAGGGCCCAAGCCAGTCCACCTCCTCATCCCAAGAACTTGGTTATAACCATGTTGAAAATGACCCTTCATATATTCTGTTCCGAGTAGATGGACTGTGTATCTCAAGTGGTTTCAATGGACCCACCCAGAGGGCTGGTGAGGGCACACGCGTTATATAAAGAAACACTGACCTGCACTTGCAGATTTCCATCATGACGGATGATCACATTAGCTCAACAGAGGTTAGATGTAGGATGCACTAAGTCTGGAGCGCACGCTGGGTGGTGGCTGCCTTACGTGCTTCTGTGCTCACAACTGCCCTGGCGTCCTTGAGTTCCTGCTCCTGCTCTAAAAGGATGCAGCCAAGTCACAAGGGGCTGGTAATTTGTTTAGCCTTTAGTCTCCCTCCATGCTGGAAGAACCTCTTTGCTTTTTAATCAGAATCTTAGCTGGCACCTCATTAAGTTATAAGTACGAGACTAAAAACAGTATTTCACTGTTATAAAGTACGAGTGCATACCAGTTACTTATAAAGTTAATGAGAACGACGAGGCTGTTTGGGTGACTATAAAAATTTGTAATTGGGTTGACAGATGACAGCTGTAGTTATAGTCTCAGCGCTCCATTGATTTCTGTATTGTTTCGGCTGTACAGCAGCAAGAAGGTCCTGATTTGCACAGAGAAAGAGGTGGTATCTTAATATAGTTTTATGAAAGTGAGTACACATTGGCCTAAATTATAAAACCCCGGTGCAATCACAACCTTCTGAACCAGGCCTGACGAGGGAGGCCTGCAAGAAGTTCAGGCAGGAGAAGCATCACGCCTGAGGTTTGAACAGAACGTGTCAACTTGATGGTTCCTGCTGACCCACTGGGTGGTCTTCAATTGCCATTCTGAATGTAACACATTAGACGTTTTGGTTAGGTGTTTTGGTTTTGGTTATTTTTTTCAGTTTTTATTGCAGTGTTTAAATATTATACATTTAAACACATACACGTTTTTTGAATCAAATGTTTATGGAAACTTCGATCAGTTCCAACAGAGCGCCGGGTCCCGCGAGACAATCTGAAAAACCACTGCTGCCGCCCCAACGTGCCGTTATTTCGAGAGCCTTTGGCAGAGCATCATTTCATCTCCTTTTCCATTTGGCCTTTTCCTCCCAAATGTCAGGCTCAACGTGATCCATCAATATTTACTGAGTGCCTGTCCCCCCAGAGGCATGGCACCGTGCTTGGTTTCAGAATAAAGATCGTTATCATTTTGTAAGACAAATTAACAGTTCACTCTGAGCTAAGAGTTGTGAGTGGCATACAAGTTTGGTCTAGCTGGCAAAAGTCATTCAGACTGGGGCCCAGGTGACATTGGGCTGGATTTATAGTGTTTCCCTTAAATGGTTCCCACCTCAGAGTGGCATTAATGAGCAGAGTTGTAGCGGCCCTGTTGGGAAATGGCATTTCTTTGGCCCTCAAACATGTCAGCAGCAGAGACCACCCAGAAACCGGGCACGGTCATGGTTCCTTGAGTGGAGGAGAGGATTTGTTCCCACAATGAGGCTATCTTGCTCCCTAGCAGGAATGACACGGTGGTTGGGAGAGAAACTATCAATACATGACCGTATAAGAAACAGGTCCGTGTACGTGCAGAGTGGCATTTGGTGGCTCAAGGTTTTGTTTTTTTACCGCAGGTCTGCCCTCTGAAAGGTATCAGGCCCTTCCCAAGACCATGAGAGACTAAGCTGTTTGCTCGATGAGGCTGCCCTGAGGCCTGAAGAAAGGTTATAGTATGCTGACTAATGGAAAAACCCATTCATGGGGCAGGAGAGATAAGATAGTGAGGGTAACCCACCCAGAGAGGGAAATCAGAGTCACTTTCTGAATCACCCGCTACACAGAAAGGGCAGGAAGGCAATATTAAATTTGGATATTATAAAACAGGAAACACAACTGGTACACAATAGAATGTTTAAATCACATTTTAACTGACAGGAAGCTGCGGAGAGTCGCAGTCATTGCCTGAACACCAGGCAGATTTGAAACTAGGAGTTGCTATCGTCACTTTTCATCAAACGAAAGCACTTCCATCTCCACGATATTCTGGAATGATCCAGCATTAGCGTATGTGTCAACCCTAGGCTGGGAAAGTGCAGGCGACACATTTGCTCTTGGGAAGGTTACCCAGTGAGTCCTGTGAGCAGGGTGCACAGGGCACTTGAGAGAAAGAAATTCCTTTCTTTTCACCTCCTTTTGTTGACTTTTTTTTAATTGCGGTGAAATCCACATGACACAATTAACCACTTGAAAGCACACAGTTCCGTGGTATTTGGTGTATTCACAATGCTGTGCAACCACCGGCTCTCTCTAGTTTTAAAATTTTTTCATCACTCCATAAAGCGCTCCGTCTCTATTAAGAGGTCACTCCCCATTCTCCTTTGGCCATCACCTAAGTAACCTCTAATCTTCTGTCTCTCTGAATTTGCTTATTCTGGACATATCATATAAATGGAGTCATACAGCGTGTGACCTTTTGTCACTGTCTTTTACTTAGCATAATGTTTTCGAGGTTAATCCAAGTTGTTGCATGTTTCCGTACTTCATTTCTTTGGATGGCTGAATAATATCTCATTGTATGTACAGGCCACAATTTGTTTATCCATTCCTCCACTGATGGACATTTGGGCTGTTTCAATCATTTGGCTCTTACAAATAAAGCTGCTACAAACGTGTGTCTAAGTTTCTGTGTGGACATTATGTTTTCATTTCTCTTGGGTAGATACTTAAGGATGGAATCGCCAGATCATATGGTAATTCTATGTTAAGCTTTTTGAGAAACAGTCCAACTGTTTTCCACAGTGGCTGTACCATTTTACATTCGCACCAGTATGAAGGTTCCAATTTCTCCACATCCTCACCAATACCTGTTATTATCTGTCTTTTTGACTGTAGCCACTCTAGTGGGTATGAAGTAGTATATCATTGTGGTTTTGCATTTCCTTAATGACCAGTGATGTTGAACACCTTTTTCTGTGCTTATTGGTCATTTGTATATCTTCTTTGGAGAAATGTCTATTCGAGTCCTTTGCCCGATTTGTAATTGTGTTGTCTTTAAGCTTTAAGAGTTCTTCGTATATTCAGGATATTAAACCCTTATTGGATATGATTTGAAAATATCTTCTCCCATTTTGTAGGCTGTCTTTTTCACATTCTTGATAGTGCCCTTTGGTGGACAAAATTTTTTAAATTTTTATAAAGTCCAATTTATCTATTTTTAATTTAATTAGTTTTAATTTTGTTGCTAATATTTTTGGTGACAAATCTGTGAATCCATTGCCAAATCCTATGTCATGAAGATTTATCCCTGTGTTTTCTTCTAACAGTTTTAGCCCTTATATTTAGGTTGTTCGTCTATTTTGAGTTAATTTTCCTACATGGTGGTGTACTCCAATGGTTGATTTTCTTATGTTGAACCACCCTTGCATTCCTGGGGCAAATCCCGCTTGGTCATGGTGTATATAATCCTCTCAATGTGTCATTGGATTTGGTTTGCTGGTATTTTGTTGAGGATTTTTGTGTCTGTATTCATAAGGATACTGGTCTGTGGTTTTCTTGGGGTATCTTTGCTTGCTTTGGTATCAGGGTAAATGTTGGCCTTATGGAATGTGTCAGGAAGTGTTCCTTCCTCTTCTATTTTTTGAAAGAGTTTGTATAGGATTAGTGTTAAAGCTTTAAATGTTTGGTAGAATTCACCAATGAGGCCTGTTTTTTTTTTTTTCTTTTTTTTTAAGTTGGGAGGTTTCTGATTACTGATTCAATCATCTCTTTACTTGTTCTAGATCTGTTCACGTTTTCTATTTCTTCTTGAGTCAGTTTTGGTAATTTCCACGTTTCTAGGAACTTTACCATTTCATCAAGACTAATTTGTTGACATACAACTGCTTATAGTATTCTCTTATAACCCTTTAAATTTTTGTAAGGTTGGTGGTAACATCCTTCCTTTCATTTCCAATTTTAGTTGTGTCTGTTTTTTCTTAATGAGTCTAGCTAAAGATTTGTCAATTTTGTTGATCTTTTTAAAGAACCAACTATTGGTTTCATTGATTCTATTTCCTTTTCTATTCTCTATTTCATTTAACTCTGCTCTAACCTTTATTATTTCTTTCCTTCTGTTGGCTTTAGGTGTAGTTTGTTCCTTTTTCTACTTCCTCAATGTGTAAAGTTAGGATGTTGATTTCAGAGATCCCTTTTTAATACAGGTGTTTAAAGCTATAAAGTTAACTCTGACCACTGCTCTCACTGTATCCCAAAGGTTTGGTATGTTGGGGAGATTGGGAGTGACATATATGCACTACTATATATAAAGTAGATAACGAATAAGAACCTACTGTAAGGGAACTCTACTCAATACTCTGTAATGACCTACATGGGAACAGAATCTAGGAAACAGTGGATATGTATAACTAATTCACTTTGCTGTACAGCTGAAACTAACACAATATCGTAAATCCACTATACTCTGATAAAAATTAATAAAAAATAAAAATAAAAAAGCATATTGTAAGAAATATATGCAGAAAAAAATTTTAAATGGTACATTGTATTTCCCTTTTCATTCATCCCAAAGCATTTTCTAATCTCCCTAGTGATTTCTTCTTTAGCCCACTGGTTAAGCGTGTTGTTCAATTTCCACATACTTGGAATATTATCAGTTTTCCTCCTGTTTTTGATTTCTAGCTTTATTCCATTTGGTCAAAGAAGATACTTTAATTCCAATCTTTAAAAATTTAGTGATAGGGCTTCCCTGGTTGCGCAGTGGTTAAGAATCCGCCTACCAATGCAGGGCACATGGGTTTGAGCCCTGGTCCGGGAAGATCCCATATGCTGCGGAGCAACAGAGCCAGGTGCCACAATTACTGAGCCTGTGCTCTAGAGCCCGCGAGCCACAACTACTGAGCTCACGCACCACAACTACTGAAGCCCGCGTGCCTAGAGCCCGTGCTCCACAACAAGAGGAGCCATGGCAATGAGAAGCTCGCACACCACAATGAAGAGTAGCCCATGCTCACCGCAGCTAGAGAAAGCCCGAGTGCAGCAATGAAGATCCAATGCAGCCAAAAATAAATAAATAAAAATAAGTAATTTTTTTTTAATTTAGTGATAATTGTTTTATGGCCTAAAATATGATCTATCCTGCAGAATGTTCCAGGTACACTTGAGAAGAATGTGTGTTCTGCTCTTGTTGGGTAGAGTCTAACTGGTTTATAGTGTTGTTCAAGTCTTCTGTTTCTTACATATGTATTGTCTAAGTGCTTTATCCGTTATTTAAAATGGGATATAGAAGTCTCCACCTATTATTGTAGAACTGCCTGTTTCTCTTTTCAATTCTGTCAGTGTTTCCTTCATATCTTATGGACCTTTGTTGTTTGGTGTGTATATGTATATAATTGTTATAGCTTCTTGATGAACTGATCCTTTTATCAATTTTATTTGTCTCTGGGTCTAAATTGAGTCTCTTGTAAACAGCATATAGTTAGATCATGTCTTTTTAAAATCCATTTTGCCAGTATCTGTCTTGTAATTGGTGAGTTTAACCCATTTACATGTAAAGTGATTACTGATAATGAAGAATTTTTTTTTCCTGCCGTTGTGCTATTTGTTTTCTACATGTCATGTCTTTTTTCCTCAATTCCTCCAGTACAGCTTTCATTTGTGTTTGATGGACTATTTTCTAGTGTACCATGTTGATTCCCTCTTCATTTCCTTTTCTGTATCTTTTATTTTCTTAGTGGTTACCATGGGGATAGAGTTAACATCCTAAATTTGTAACAATCTAGTTTGATCAACGTTTTCTTTTCCTTTTAAATAGACTATAATTTTAGAGCAGTTTTAGGTTCACAGCAAAGTTGAGCAGAAAGTACAGAGAACACCCATATACTGCCTGCCCCACCTCCTCCGCCTCACACACACATAGCCTCTCCTACTATCAGCATCCCACACCAGGGTGGTACACCGGTTGCAACTGACGAACCTACACTGATACCAAAGAAGTCCAGAGTTTACATTAGGGTTCACTCTTGATGCCATACATTCTACGGGTTTTGACAAATGTCTAATGAAATGTATCTACCATTATAGTATCATACAGAGTAGTTTCACTGTCCTAAAAATCCTCTGTGCTTCACATATTCATCCCTCCCCGCAACTCCTCCTGGTAACCACTGATCTTGATCACCCCTTTTTAACAATTATAATAACCAATATTTATCGAGTGCTTACTGCACAAAAAGGACCAGGGTATACACTTTTCAACAGCCTTATGAATTTTCGATTTTACAGACGCTAGATCAAAGAAGTTATCCGTTACCCAAGGCCACCTAGCTACAAAGTGGCAGAGCCAGGATTCAGACTGTGTTTTTCAAGCTCCAGAGACAGCTTTCCATCATTCACTCTGCTGTCTTAATGAAGATGAAGATGATGGTGACAATGGTGGTGGCAGTAGTGGTGGAAATGGTAGTAATGACAGCATCTAACATTTATGGAAGTAGTGCTTACAGTGTGCCAGGCACCGTGCCAAGTGCCTTATCTATTCACTCTTCACACCTGCTCTGTGAAGTAGTCATTATATTTATTATTGTTATTGCCATCTTATAGATGAGTAAACTGAGGCTCAGGTTAAATAGCAATCTCCCTCAAATGCATAGAACCTACTAAGTAGAAGCTAGTGACTATGACTGAAGACTTCGTTTTGCCTATCCACCATCTCTCTCTAGGGCTGAAGGTGGCAAAAACATAGGACAAGGTCTTTCCCCGAAAATTGGTTGGCTTGGTCTTTGAAGTTCAAAACCCAGGGACTTAGGCTTGACGTTACTGGACTCTTTCTTTTCCAAGGACACATGAGGTCTGACAGCACTGCTCTCCCACGGGCAGGGCAGACTCTGCCCTTGGCTGTCCAGCCTTAGTTATTGTCTTTCTTGTCACAGGAGGACTGACCCCAGGCCTCTGGGTACACAACTAGGGCTCAGAAATAGCCCCCTAATCGGCCTCATCAGCTTTGAAGGAGGCCACTGCAGGAGGGGCCTAAGTAGGCCAACACTTTAACCCAGTTACATGAGGGCGGCTGTAATCCGGGCTGATCATGTCTTGCTAAGCTCCCTCGCGGGGCGGTGCGGGACGGGAATGTCCCAAAACTGCTTCCTGTGCCCAAGTATCCCTGGATCTCACCGCAGACACTCCTTCCCCTTCTGGAAGAGCCTGGCCTCAAGGCTACAAGGGCCGAGCTTAATTAGAGTGGCTGCCAAGACTCGAGGGAAGGTTGGTGGCAATTTCCAACCGCAGTGAATGTACATGGCTTAGGCTACCCTAGGTGCTGCTTTCCCCCAAAAGGCCCACCGCCTAACTCTTGTTCCATCTTGTCGGACGAGGTGAGGAAGTCATCGTCTCCCCTCTGCGTGGGCCAGACAGCCGCTTACATCAACCCAGGGAGCTCAGGACAGGCTGCGCTCCCTTCCCCTGCCCCAGCCCTACCAGCTCATCCCTGGCAATGAGCAGCCCTGGGACCTCCCCAGGGCAGCAGGCTAAGCCTTCTGGCCAGGCTCTGGTTGGGAAATAAAGAAACCAGAGCTGCCGGGGGCAGCTGGCCTGGCTTGTGTGGCTCCCTCCCTGTCAGTTGGCACGGTGGGCTTCCCTGCGCAGGTGCACTCGGCCTCGTTTCTCTCACGTCCCACGGAACATCTGCCCCAAGAGACAGCCCAACAAAGGGGGCTCCCTCTGGTCAGGAAGCAGAAAGCTTGCCTGGCCTGGGTGGATGCCCACACGGAAGAAAGAGAGGACGGAGTGTTAGAAGGAGACTACATGCTAAAAGTTTAGAAGATTTTTCGAACGGCTGTTCTCTACCAGGAGGGTGACTCTCGTGGAGAAGAGGAAGAATCCAAGTTAACAATGACGGCCCTTCAGTGACTCTAAGACACCTCAGATTGGAAGATGTCTGCTATTTTATGCACTGCTGAAAAAGAAAAAAGAGGTTGCCGATTAAATTGTCATGCCACTGACTAGTAAGGTGCATCTCACATTTGGAGATTTTTGTTTAACATCTTTATTGGAGTATAATTGCTTTACAGCGGTGTGTTAGTTTCTGCTTTAGAACAAAGTGAATCAGCTATGCATATATGTACATCCCCATATCTCCTCCCTCTTGCGTCTCCCTCCCATCCTCCCTATCCAAATTTGGAGATATTAAAATCTTTTTTTAAAAAGTGTCTTAGAGTCAATGAAATACAGAAAAAAAAATGCCTTAAATCTGAGGTTAGCACCTCTCTCACACGCCTCAACCACACAGGGCACAGGAAGGTGCAGTGTGTGAGTGTAGTCAAAACCCCCACCAACTCCTGTGCCCAGAGAACAAGCCTAGAAACCACACTCTCTGGAAATAGGACCTCCTTACGTTGGATAGGACTTTGCAGTTTATAAAGCCCTCTCCCACCCATGTATCTCACTGGATGTCTCCCACCTCCCTGGAGTTCAGAGAGGTCTGACTTTGTCAAGCACACCTGGGACCTAAGAGCGGACGGAGAGCTGGGACCAACGGGTCCCACCCGCTGAGTACTACCGCAAGGCTTTTCCAATGACTACAGGACGACCACTATCTCAGAGAGGGTAGAGACAGACTAGGGAGGGTGGAATTAAGTGGCTTTTAAACCCTTTTCCCAATGAAACTATTTACAGAACCTCAGTGTACAAAGTGGAATAAAATTGGAGTTGTTTGGGGTGAAGCAAGGGGAAAGGCCGGAACCTCACCCCCTCTGCCTCTACCCATCCCTCATCCTGAGGTGGCCCCTCAGACACCTCCCCAGACTCCCTGAAGCTCTGAGGAACAATCTGGAGTAAGGGGGCTTCAACTCTCTTGGTAACATTTCTTTGCTCGAAGCTGGACTTAGATATTATTCTTCCTACTTTTGGGCATGTCTTAAAATTTTCACTGAAAAACGGCACTTTTGGTGTAGATGGGCAGGTCAAAGAGATGACTTCCAACCTGGAAGCTTAGAGTCAAAACAAAATCAAACAAGAAGTTTGCTTTGAATTATGAGCTGGGGTGAGGCCGGGGCATTGACAGTCTTTGTAAAGCTCCCCAGGGGATTCTAATACGCAGGAAAATTTACAAGCCCCTGTATCAGCGGCATCCTGTCATCTCCAACACTCTGGAAATCTGCGGGAGGCCCCTCCATTCTCAGAGGGAGAAAAACCGGAGAGCGCGGGGTCTTTCTAAAAATGTATGGAGACTGGGGACTTGGCGACGAGGGAAGGAGCAGCTGAAGGGACAGTACAGCAGGCAGTACCTCTTATTGGTCCCTGGATGGAGAGGGAAGGGGGAGGGGAAAGGCGGCGGGGAGACCAGGGAGAAGTAGCGGCTGGGGCAGTGGTACAGCTGGGGACCGACGCGGCCCATGCTACTGGCTCTGTCGCCTATCAGAGCTTTGTTAAGGAAGCATCTACCCTCCTTGCTATGACCTGCTGTGTAGTGAGACTCCAAGGCCACCGGCCGGCCGCGATGCAGGCAGAGCCCCACTGAAGCTAGGAAGCCAGCTGTGGAGGGCAGAGCCCTTTGGGTCATCCATCAGCAACAGGAGTAGCCTTCACTAACTGCCTTCCTGGGGGACGCTTCAGCCCCTCCGTGGCACAGCTGACACCCCCAGATATGCGGTCTAGATGCTAGGCGAACACTGACTGGGAGAGAGGCAGGTACAGGCAGTAACAGAGAGTCCTTGACTTTGGACTAGGCCGGCCTTACTGGTTGCCAAGGTTAGTAAACCACATGGCCTTTGCGTAAGCCACTGCACTTGTCAGCCTGACATCTGTGGATCTCTGAGCCCCCACTGGCCTTGGCAAACCAGGACAAGGGAAAAACTCACTGGGGGATCAGGTTGTAACCATCAGCTGCTCCCTATACCTCAAAGGGGTAGGTGACACATTCCATGGGCTGGTGGGGCTTTTGCCACGTAAACACCAACTCGGCCTGTGTGCCCTGGACAGCGGAAGGGGGACCCTGGAGGGGATAAACAGCTACCAGGGATGCAGAAAAGCAGTTGGCTGCCTCACCCACACCCCACCCAGAGGTCTAGGGAAGGGTCAGGCGGAACAGATGCTGTCTGTCTCTGTTCTCTTTCCTCACAAAACGCCTCCTCATCCTGGATCCCAGCTACCCAGGGCCCCACAGAGAAGGAGGATGGAGGCCCACCGGCTGGAGCTCGAGGTGCCCGGGCCGTCAAAGGCACGGGGCCCCATGCAGAACTCGGGATGGGCGACAGCTTGTGTGGCCTTCCACTATTTTGCAGGACTCTGGGATAAGAGCATCGTTCACCGAACACCTTCCGAGGACCAGGTCCTGGGCCAGGGGCTAAAGGATGCATCAGACCCCTCTCTGCCCTCAAAGAGCTCAACGTCTACAGAGGGAGACAGTGCCCTGATGACTTCCTAGGAGGCAAGTGGGGGCCCTGGAGTGAGCACCGGGGACGGTAGGAGCCGAGTGGAGGGGTACCTGATGCATACTGGGGCTTGGGGAAGACTGCGTGCAGGAGCTGACACTTGAGCTGAGACCTCCGGACGAGCAGGGAGAGCGGGGTAGCCGAGAAAACAGCGCGAAGAACGAGGCAAAGAAGCGGGAAATGGCAGGGCGTGAACAAGTGGAGTTCAATGTGGCTGGAGCAAAGGGTCTGCTATGGATGGGTCTTTGTGGGACGTGAGGGTGAGGAGATGTTTACAAGCCCCCGGGGGAGTGAGGCAGTCAGGTCTCCACTGGAAACTGTTGTCTGCAGTAGAGGGTACAGACTGGAGCAGAGACCTTCAGCAGGGGCAGATGCACGAGCCCAGGGGACAGGGGGCCGTGGCCTAGGTCCTGGGTGTTCAGCTCTTTCTGAAATGGGAGACACACAGAAAGGCCACGGGACTAACTTGCCTCACCTCCTTTCCGGCAGCCTCTCCCCGCAGGGCCAGCCTTTGCCTGGCCCCTTGTAGCCCTATCCCGTTTACTTGTAGGCCTTTCAGCTCTGCTCTGCGGCTCACCAGGGTCAGGTTTGCTGGCAGCAGAAGAAAAGAAGGGCTTGACCCCCTGCCTCGGCCGTCGTGGGGCCCACCCTCCTCTCTCTCGCCTTCCACCTCACTGCCCGGTTCTCCTCCTGTTCCCCTCAGGTCTGGGGCCCTGGGCAAGGGTCTGCCCAGTCATGCCAGCACCCCCAGACAGGCAGCAGAGTCAAAGGGGAGAGTGCTGAGCACCGAGGCCCTGGAGCCTCACCAAACTGGCTTCCCAGGCCAGCTCCTCCATTGATTGATTCGACCTGAGCCTCAGCGTCCTGTTTCTGTCTGTTCCACAGGGACAGCATCAGCAATCAGCTCACCGTGTTTCTGAGGGGATTGCGCCCTGTAATGCATGTGGAGGGACCTAGCACCATGCCTGGCACACGGCTGTAGCTATCGCTTTACCGACAGAGAAGCTGGGGTCACAAGCAAACGAGCGACTTGCCCAAGCTGGTGGTTTTGTGGCCCAGGATGGCAGGGCCCAGCCTCTCCGATAGCCTGGGTGCCCAACTACTGGCCAATGAGGAAATCCACCTGCACTGGGGACCGCTATGGCTAGCTGTGTCCCTTCTAGAAGCAGCCACAGCGGCAAAAGTCTGAGTAGGGCCTCTGGTCTGGTGTAAAGGTGGGCTGGGCTGACCACAGTCACCACGGGCTGCTCAGTGGGGAGCCCTGGACAGCCGGGTCCGAGTGTCCCCCAGGGGCAGGGTTACCTCCACACGGGACGGTCTGACCCGTGTCGGCCTCGCCCCTCTGCTGAACAGAGCCCGCCCTTGGGAAACCTGGGATGAGGGAGCCTGATCACGTCTGGTTTTAGAGCTGCCACCTCTAGCTCCATCCTCCAGCCTGGCCCAGCGCACGTGGGGCCCCGTGAGCCCAGCAGATGCCCCCAGCAGACAAGCCCTGCTAAGAGCACAAGGCCTGCTCAGTCCCTGGCAGCACCGGGGGAAGCAGGCAGCAGCGTGGGGGGATTCGAGGCCGCACGTCTGGCCACGCGACTCCCAGGGCAGAGCTGTGCTGAGTGCGCCAGCTGCCCCTTGCTGGTCCTCCACGGCCTGGACGCCCATCGGTCCCCTTTTGTCTACTTTTCAAAGCAGAAGCCCTTCTGAGAGGGTTCTGGGAAGCAAGGCCAAGACTCCTGGGTTCTCATAAACCTTTTAATAGCAGTAAATGAAGGAAACATTTAACAGTGAGTCCCATGGTGAGGGTTCCTTTTCATTCAAGGATCTTCAACAACAGAAACGCCTCAGACTAAAATTCAGAGGGCTAAGTACACAAATTAATGACCATTTATTTCCAAAGGTGACTGCAGAAACCACTGTGGTACAATCAAAAGGTTTTACAAAACAGAGGAAACATGACAAAATGCCCCAAGAGGCAAGCAAACTGGTAGGGGCACAGAGCACCCAAGAACCAGCTTGGCGAAAAATACTCATCCTGCAGCTGTTTAAGGGGATCACAAAGACTGGTTCTAAAGGGAGCCACTGCGGGGGCGGGTGCCAGGGAGGGGTGTGCCCAGCGCATAGCAATCCCACCCTGGGAATGAGGAAGGACTGGGGTCGGGGCGACGACAGAAGCACTGCCAATGTCCCGGCAGAAAGCATTACAAGTCGGACTATCTTATTCTCTCTACCACAGCGACACCAATAGAAGGGAAGAATTCCTCCAAATACAATACAACACTGACACTGAAAGAAAGCAGGTTTCCAAAACAACAGCTCGGCTTGAAATGACTTTTTCTTGTTGTGCTTGTTTCGTGCCACGAGTAGCAAACCAGTGTACAACAACGTCACAAGAGCAGCAACAAGCGACTAGGTTTTCCTGAGCACAAGTGGCTCACTCTGTATACAGAAGAGGAAGGTTTGCTCCCTCTCCTGGACCCTACCCACCCCCCAGAGGGCGGGCCAGGGTGTGCAGGGAGGACACCCCTTCCCGGTAGTCCAAGGAACGTGCGAGGGCCTGTGGGACAGACATCCTCCCTTATGCCTGGCTCCCGATTTACCAAAACCAGCACCGGTGTCTTGTCTTGTAGGGGCCACACTGGCCCTTCTTCGCCCCTCGTCCGCCTCCCTATCTCCCCTTCAGACGACTCGGGATCAACACGTGCACATCCATGGCAGTCTGGTTTTGGCCAAGGGAGGGGGAGGAAGGGTCTTCTGCCAGCCTCGCCCCAACACCGGCACACAGAGACGTGCTGACAACCTGCTCTCCGTGGGCAGCTGTGCCCGCTCCACTAAACACTGAAGTATCAACGAATACGAACAGCAAAACCCCGATGGAGGCTGCAGCCGAAGGGACGATCTGAGAGCTGGACGTGAGGTACCAGATGGGGAAGGGCCCCGACGCCCCCACACATCCTGGCCACGCTGCAGGCAGCTTCTGTGAATGCTGACAAGTCCCAGGAGAGAGAAAGAAGGCTGACTTCGGGGGGACGGAAGCTGTGGCTTCCTCACAAGCTGACAGAGGAACACACCACTGGGCTTCCGGGAAGAAGACAGGCCAGAGCATCTTTGGTGTACAGAAGCAAATCCCATGGGGCATGGAGACGAGATGCGGGCCCACGAGCAGGCATGACCACCTGTTATTCTGAGCTGATGCCCCAAGTTGGGCAGCTGGACACACTGATCTCGCTGGGCCAATCCTTAGCCAAGGCTACCTGGGGGCTGGAGGGAACACTCCTTTCCCTTCCCCGGGCCATTTTAAAAGAAACTGTCCACTTCCACAAACACTCTCCCAGACACACACGGAGCTCTCACAGGCTGGCAAATAGCATATGGAAACTTGGCCAGGATGGCTGGGGAAGCTCCTTGGCACTGACAGGAAAGCACAGGGGACGTGCTGCTGGGCAGCCCGGGCCCACTGCTACAGGGGCCACCCTCCAAGGCAGGCCGCCGAGGGGGTGGCCAGGTAACCCCTCCGCATGGGCCTGGCCCAAGGAAAGAGCCAGGTAGAGACCAGTTCAGACGCCTGAAGCTCCCCAACACCTCAAACACAGGCCACGACTCCCTGTGGAACCTGCGGACGGGACTTGCTCTCTGTTCCTTCCCCCTACATGTTTCTGAGCCAACCTGGCCCCCAGAAGCCCTGCATCTCGCCTTCTCATCCCCCTCCCCTGGACAGGTGCACCTGCCTCTGGCCTGGCCAAGCCAGGCACATAGCTTCCACTTTCTTCTTTCCCTCTAAGCAGCAGAAAGGTGCCAGCCAGCGTAGCAAACTTCTAGAGGCACGCCAGTGCAAGGGAAGCTCGAACTGACTGGCACCCCGCACCAGGCCACGGAGACAGGGGGGAAGAGAGCCCCTTTCCTTTTGCAAAGAGGCCAAGGGGCACTGAGGTCTTGCCTCATCAGCCACGCCTACACGCAGCCAGAGGGCAGGGCGAACCCAGCCACTCAAGAGCTGCCTCTTCCGGAGGGCAACCCAGGGCTGAGAGGCACTAAGAAAAATTTGGCCAAACCCTCAAAGATGGCAGAAAAGGAAGGTTACGCATCTTGAGGAGCTCACAGGGAGCCAGAGCATTCGGTGTTCCCCCTTCCTGCAACCCCACACCCTGGAGACTGATGACCTCACTGCCAGCGTACCTCTGCAAAGGGATGGGCCCTGCCATGGTTGCTTCCCTGGGCCTCACCTTGCTAGGAGAGACTCTCTCCCATCCTGCTGCCTCCTGTAGGTCCACTTGCTAAAATCACAACCACCGAGTCACTGAAACTCAATCTAGGTCTGATACAGTCACACCTGAAATACTGAATGGGCCCAGGGCAACTGGGTTGCCTAGAGTGTGAGAGGAGACCTCCTCCTCCATCAGAGGAGGTCACAGAAATATCTTTTCTGTTATTAAGTAATCTATTCTTAGTAAGAGCCAACAAGGAGCCAGCAAATGGCACCACCTCCCTTCTTGAGGTCCATGTATGACTGAGGCTCCCTTGCAACCAAAGGTCTCCCTTTCAGAGCACTTGAACCTCCACCCATGGGGACCTGATTTTTTGGTACCTCCCTTTCAACCCAGATGTGGGCTTTCGGGGTGGGGAGCATGTGATGCTTTCGACGCTAAACAATTCAGCTCTGAGTCTGGCCGCAGTGATGACACCTGGCCCCAGGGAAACAGCACTGCAGGATCTGTATCTTCCCAAACCTAGGATGCCGATACATGCTGTAAAACCACGAAATGGATCGACAGGTGTCCCTCCAGAGACAGGCCCTAATGCAAGGATTCTCCGAACTCAAAACATCCAAAAGCAAATGGACAGACGAATACACAAAACCCCAAGAGCCGAAAAACCCAACTCTAGCTCGTCCTTCCCTGAAGCTGCCTTTAAAAAAGAGAGAACATTTAAGGGGCACTCAAAATTCAAATGTCATCTATTATCAACATTAAACTGAAAGCAAGCATATGATTCAAATCACAGTTTTCTCAAGTTACCGCTGCTGTTGACTAATTTCTATGCTCACTTCTGATTGGGATATGGGTCAGCTCTCAGCTCTCAAGCGGAATTTACCCAAGGTCCTGCCTAGCATTAGCTGTGGACATTTCAACCTTGTGCACTCTGGATATGCCATTGCAATAGTGGAATCTAGCCCCTGGGCTGGGTCGTGCCCCACACCTCCCACCTCTGGCAGCATCCTGGAGGGAGTGGCTGGTTGGCTGCTTGCTTTGAGTCATGGGACACCAGTGGGAAGAATCTGGCCAGCTCTCTTTTGGCCATGAGCTGGGAAATCCCTTGGCTCTCGGCTTGCGGCTGGTATAGAAACAAGGCCTCAGTCCCCTTATGGTGAGGGCTGTGCTGGAGACAAAAGGGGACCCCAGCATAAGCCTGGAGGTCCCTGGCAGTGGAGGAATGAAACGCGGCCCAATCTCATCACTTCGATGCCAAAAGAACTACTGCTTGTTGTTCCCTTTCTCCTCAACCAGATGTTGTTAAAGCAGCAACAAGCAGAGTGAGAGCCACTGACTACTGTCTCGCCATTTAAGGCCATGAGGAGCAGGGAGACAGTGGCAAAGGGAAGGAGGAAATGTGCGGCCCTCAGCACTACAGCGCAGGCTCCAGGACTACCGCCCAGGCTCCAGGACTACCGCCCAGGCGCCAGGACTACAGCCCAGGCGCCAGGACTACCGCCAGGCTCCAGCACTACAGCCCAGGCTCCAGCACTACCGCCCAGGCTCCAGGACTACCGGCCAGGCTCCCGGACTACCGGCCAGGCTCCCGGACTACCGGCCAGGCTCCAGGACTACAGCCCAGGCTCCAGCACTACCACCCATGCTCCAGGACTACCGTCCAGGCTCCAGCACTACCGCCCATGCTCCAGGACTACAGCCCAGGCTCCAGCACTACAGCCCAGGCTCCAGGAGCTGTCCTGGGGGAAGAGCCGGGGAAGGAAGAGTGGTGGAAGAAAGGGACAGAGAGGAAGGAAAAAGCAGCACACCAAACGTCCTCCTGCCCTCTCCCATGATATCATCAAGAACTGGGTGTCCTCCAAGTCAAGTCAGGACTTGTTTCCTCGTGGGCAGAAGGAAAAAAAAAATCCCCAAACAAAACAAAACAAAAAAACACAAGCACCTTCAGTCTATTTTCTTGGCTGGAAGCCGGAGCAAATCCAGCAGATATTTACACAAGGGCCCAGCCATGTATGAGAACAGGATGACCAGCTTCCCGTGGGTCATGGTCATGAGAGTCTGGTGTCCCGAGGCCCAGATGCGATACCAGGGGCCGTAGAATGGGTCTGAGATGGCCGGACACAGCATGTTGTTCAAATTCACTTCGGTGACCTGCAGGGACAAGGGAGGTAGAGTGAGCGTTCACCATCCTTAGGCTTTCTCTGGCTTCTGCCAGTTCAGCCGTGTCTACCTAATGGGGGCTAGACAAGGAGGGATTGACAAATCCCCACCTGTTCATAGTGGGATCTTTCTCCCCTAGGTTTTCTGAGTGGGTCAAGGCTAGAGCCCTTTGGAGGGGACGGGGGAGGCCGTCCAGTGGAAAAGCTGGTCGGTTTTGCTCAGTTTTGCCTTCCAGTTGGGCCCAGTGCCATTACCATGCCTAAGCATTTACTAGGTGCCTCGACCCAGAGGGGTGTCATGGGGTAAAGGCAGTGCGTGGCACGGCCCCTGCCTGCACCCAGGTGGGGTGATCGGTCTACCACGTGTGACCTCAAAGCAGACGGCGCTCGCCAGCTCTTGCCCACCACGGGATCTGAGGGGTGTACAGGATGGGGGCTGAGTTCTCGGAGAAGATTTCACGAGGGCAGTGACACCTGAATGGACTCATGAAGGATGGATGGGGCTCATGGCGAGGAATGGAGTGAACGCAGCCTTCCTTGTAGGAGGCACAGAGGTCAGACCGAGCACGGTATTGTGTGGTGACATGGGCACACTGAGTCCTCTGGGACTGACCTTCACACCCTCCCTAGAGCACGGGAAGCAGTCATGCTATTGGCAAGGAGCTCAAACCAGCCCCCGGGCCAACCAGAGCAGAGCAACACGACGGGATGGGGAAAACAAAATGACTGAGTGCTTCAACAAAGGCGCTGGTGACATCGGTTACACGCCCCAGTCCTGCGAGGTCCACGCGGCTAACGCTACATCAGTGCCGCTCGCACACAACACCCGGCATGCCGCTCCAGCCTCGAGCGCGGCCACGGCCCCTGCCTTCCAACGCCCTTCAAGCACGTTCTCCTTAAAGACAAGTCCTCACCACCTCTCAGGTTGGGGTTGCAGGCCTGTGCCGTGGCACAGAGGGTGGAGCGCGCACGGCGCTCGAGAATGAGGTGACTCAGCCAGAGCAGTGGCTAAGGCCGGGACCTGCACCTGGGTCTCCCGACCCCAGCCCCAGCCCCAAGCTCTTGCTACTCACTTCGCCACCACTAGACACACCGCCCACACACTCAGCAATCCTGGGCTCTGGATAACTACTGAACATTCCAGAATGCCACGGGGATCACCTGACACCACACTTTCACTGGACACACAGCTCAGGGCCCGGTAGTAGACCCAGAATGGACCCAAGGTCAGAAGCATCCCCCAGGCCCAGGGCCAGGGCTCGCATCCTGCCTCGCGTGGGGTCCACAGCAAACCACTTTCCAGTGCAGCTCTCTATCTCCGATCCGAGCGGCCGTGAGTGAAGGGCCTCCTTGCCTCCCCAGGGATGAAAGAAACAGTCATTACTGAAGGATTCAGAAAACTCTTTGGAGAGGCCAAGGCTGTGGATCGTAAATCAGCAGCCCAGACACAACACTCTGACAGCCTGGCCTTTGGCATCTTGTATTTTCAAAACAAAACAATACACCAGCGCCAACCAGGATTATCAAGATTTATGAAGAACGCCAAACAGAAGGGATAGAAGGGGACAGAACCAAACTTACCAGGCCCAGGATCTGCAAGACGCTGAAGTGATAAAAGAACATGAGGCCAGTCGAGAGAAGGGCCCAGCAGAAACTGCTGAGGGGCTCCGGGGTATAAGCACCTGGAGAAAAAGTGGAGACAGTGAGACAGCACGTTTGATGACCCACTTCTCCTCCCTTGTCCCACAAGGGTGCAGGCGCTGCGGCCACAGCTACCACCTGCTGTTTACCCCCTTCTGCTGCCCTGTGATGGCTGCTCAAGAGACAGCCCCAACCGATTAGCTGGGTACTCCTATCACCCCTTCCAAAGTCTGTTCTGCCACGTAATGTTGGGGCCATTACAAAGAGAGATTTTTTTTTTAACTGTTATTATAAAAGTAATACGGTTGGCCCTCTGTATCTGTAGGTTCCACATCCACGGGTTCCACTAACCGGATTGGTCCATGGTTAGTTGAACTTGTAGATGCGGAATCTGCGGATCCGGACAGCCGACTGTACCACACCATTTTCTATAAGGGGCTTGATCAGCCTCAGATTTTGGTACCCGCAGGGGTCCTGGAACCAGTCCCCTTCGGATACTGAGGGATGACTGCATGTGCTCACTAAAGGAGACTTAGAAAATGTTAAAAGGTAGAAATGAGATGGAGAAAACGAAGAAAAACACTCCCAGTGCTCTACTAGCTGAATGTGACCACTGCTAGCACGTAGGTGTGTCTCCTTGGTTGCTGTACGCCTTGGGAGTTTCTTTTCTTTCTTCTTTTGATTACTAATTGGAATCTTACTGTATATATAATTGTACAGCCTTCATTTCTAAATTTATTTTAATCATTCCGTCACGTTTCTAAAGAGAAACGTCACTGAGGAAGTGTGGCGTGGTCGTTGAGATGTCACACAGATTTGGTTTCAAACCTGGATTCTACCAGTTACTGGCTGTGTGTGACCCTGGAAAAGTTGTTTCAACTCTCTGAACCTCAGCTTACTTGTCTGTAAAATGGGGCTACTTCTGAGAGTTGCTGTGGGGAGTAAAGGAAAGAGTGTATTGAGAACTCTCAGTACGGGATCTGGTACAATCAAAGTGTTCAATGCATGTCAGGTACTGTCGTCACCGCATCGTTATTATCACTCAAGTAACTAAAGAATGTGCCATATCCAGTTGTTGGGCCATTTCCCAATCATTAGACAACTCTCTCCCCTTGGAACAGCAAGAATGATGTATTTTCCCTCTATCGTCACTCAGGAACTCCTATCCCAGTAGGCTTGGATGTGTTCTAGACCGTGCAGAGCAGGGGTGTGGCTTATAGGATGCTATGGGTGCATGCATCAATGGGGGTGCTCCGGAATGGAAGGAAACTGGGACCCTCCACCTCAAGCAAGTAGGCGGCAACAGGACATCCTGGAGTAGTGTTTTCCCAAGTCGGTCTTTCATAGATTCATCCATTCATTCACCACTTACTAGGCACCTATTATATTCCAAGCCCTGTGCCAAACTTTGGGGATAGGAACATAAAGAAGACGGGCTCCCTGCAGCCTCAGATGCACAATCTGGCGGAGGAGGCAGACAAGCTGCTCTGCTAACAATGAGAACCGGTATGATGGGTGTTATGACCCAGGTCATCATTATGATGGGAGGACAGAACTCAGCTTTGGGGGTGGGGAGGGAAGACTGATGATTTTTGGTGGAGGGGGCACCGAGCAGTCCTAAAGGACAAGTGGGACTAAAAGAGGGGCCTAGGCGTTCCAGAGCAGCAGCCTGCAGGAAGGCAGACATCCGTGGGAGCGAGCCAATTCACAGAACTATGGGGAAGAGTTGAGGCCACAGGGGACAGTGTGATGGGGCAGCGGGCAGGGATAGGACTCAGAGGTTGGCAGGGCTAGGCTGCTCCGAGCTGGGCCAGGTAGGACCTTAGGAGCCAGGCTGAGGGGCTTTGGGCTTCATCCTGTGCCACAGGGTCATGACCCTAGATGCCTCAAACCTCAGGCAGGCAGGTAACTGGGAGCAGGGGAGTGACCAGACAACAGGGATGCTGGAGACGGGCCAACTGGAAAGGCCAGGCCCCTTCTGAAGAGGTCAGCCACCACTCAGTTTTCACTTTTGCAAAAGAAGCCAGAAATGGGAACTTTCATATGGAATTTCCTGACTTTTCAACGTTGGCAAATAATTCAAATTGTTTTAAGAACGCTCAATGGACCACACAAAACATGTCTCCTTGGATGGCTTTCAGAAAGCGGCGGAGGGGTCTGAAGCGGGAAACTGATGTGATCAGACGTGTGCTTAAGAAAGATCACCCTGGCCAGGGTGTGGGGTGTGGGCTGGAGCAGAGAGAGTCGAGGTGGCGGACTGAGACGGAGACTGCTTCAGGAACCCGATGACAGAGGAGGACGGATAGCTTTGAAGATAACGGCGGTGGCCCTGGGTTCTAGCTGGGCATCACTGGGTGGATGGTGCCATTTACTGAGATGGAGAAGAGAGGAAAAGGCAGATTTGGGACAGAAGGTGGAGAAAGGAGGCCAATTTTAGACATGTTGAAGTTGAGGTGTCCGTGAAATATCCAAGTAGAATTGTCTCTTAGGTGGCTGCCTGCACTCTGGGAAATACAGCGTGACGGGTGACAGTCTGGGCACTGGAACCAGGAAAACACAGGTTCTCAAATCCTGGCTCTTGTCGCTTATCGACCTCAGGGCCTTGGGCAAAGCCTCAGTATCTCTTGAACTCAGTTTCACTCATCTGCAGAATGGGGTGCCGCCGCCTACTTCACAAGGTCAGCGGGTAGATAAGATCATTTAAGCCCTGATTGGAGTGCTATATCTGGGATCTAAGAAATGCTGATTATTTTCATTATTATATGAATCACAAACTCAGTGAAAAGGACGGGGCCAAGCGTCCATATATAGGTGTCATCAGCACAAGATAGTAACTGAAGTCACAGGAGCATATGCAGACCGAGTGAGGAAGAAGGCCAGAGGCAGAACCACAGGGGACACCACGGTGGGGAGTGTAGACGGAAGGAGACGGGTGAGATGGGGCTGACTGAAGCCCCCCTGGGTCTTCTGGGGGAGAAGCTCAGGCGTGCTCTGTGAACGAGAGGCAGGCTCACCGCACATCTGAGTCAGACGGCCCTTTGCAGGGATTGGACTCATCTGTCCACTTTGTAGATAGACAAACTGAGGCTGGGAGATGGGCAGTGCCACAGCCGAAGTCAATAGCAGAGCACTGGGCTCTCAGACACAATGCCAAAGGACTCGCTGCTCAATGCCCCCGCTGCCACTTGTCACAGACCTCCATCACACCACACTGTACCAGCTCTTTGTCTATCTACCCGTCTAGACGAGTGCCTCGGGTCGAGGACTGCGTGGGATTTGTTTCTGTGTTCCTAGCAGATATCTAGCACAGAACTTGGAATGTGCTTAAACTGTGTGCACTTTCCTGTCTGCTGGATGAGTGGGAATTGGGTACCATGTGGTCACCCTGACTGCTGGGGCCATAAAGGGGAAGAGGGCACCTGGAGGACTGACAGGTGCTTAGAGCCCTGAGCAGTTTTCCCCAGGTGTCCCTTCCCTCCAGCCTCTGCTTGGCTCCCCCTGGTGGCAGCTGGGCAGTAGTGACAGACCCCACGGGCCTGGTGGTGGCTGCAGGGGGGGAAAAAGGACCGGAGGGGGAAGTATCCTCAGCCAGACTTCAGCAGCCCTCCCCCACCCTCCCCTAAAGCCCCTGAACCCTGTCCTGCCCTATATATGGGGGGAAAGGAACACTCAGGCACTGCCAAGGGGCACATTTCTCAGCGCTCTCACGGCAACCTCAGGACCATTCATTCTGTGTTACATCACCCGACCCACGTCAAGATAATTAACTCTCTGAGGGAGGGGCCGTTTCTGAATCACCTCTTCACCTCCAGCACCGGATGCAAGGTAGGCACTCAAAAAATCATCACTGCTTGGGAAATGAACGGGACAAACTTTCTGGAGCATCTCTAAAACTATATATAACCCTTTGGCTCAACAATGCTACTTTGAGGACTACCGTCCAGTACCTCAAACACCCAACACATGGCCCTTATTTGCACAAAGATATTTACACCTGCACTACCTACTATATTGAAACACTGGAAACAAACCAATTGGGGAGATAAGTTAAGTAAACTCTGGTACCTCAGTATTATGCAACAGTCCACTGCCATTCAAATAACAGCCAGACAAACTATATACGCGTGTGGCAAAGTCCCTGGCTCGTGATGGCAAGTGTAAATGACAGAACACCAAACAGTACATCAGTGATGGAAAATACAGCTTAGCGGTTTAAGACAAAGGCCTTGGGGTCGGACAGCCTTGGGTTTGAGTCCTGGCTCTGCCACTGCCTAGAGGGGTGACCTTGGGCAAATTGTGCCACCCCTCTAAGCCCGTTTCCTGTAGCAACGTCTATCTCTCGGGGCTGCTGAGTGGAATGAGAGATATAAAAAAAGTAAACACAGCAGCTAGCCTGGCATACAGATGGCAGCTGCCATTTTTATCAGGGCAACCACAGCCATCCAAAATCTCATAGAAGACTGGAAGACGACAAGGAATCTCATAAAGAGGTGATCTTTTTCTATGAAGGGGGACTTTGACTGTGGTTTCCCCCGCCTTTTCACTGCTGTTGGTTCTTTTCATTGCAAAGGTGATCAAATATTCAATCTCTTTGAAAAAATAAAGAGAAAAAAGAAAGCACCATGAGAATAGATGACCCAGTCTACACAGATATATGCAAATTGTATGCAAAAGCACATCATTCTTTTTTTATATACCTGGATGTGGCCCTTGGGAAAATCTCAGTGAAAAACCAGTTTTCTTTTAAGAGAAAATAGAAACTTAAGCACTTTCAGAAAAATTAAACACATAAAACTTTTTTTTTTTTTTTACTTTAAGAAAAAAAATAAATGTGACATTTTCTGCTAGCATCTTCTACCCCAGGAGGATAGAAGCATTTCAGCTCTAAAGGTAGGGGGAAACCGAGATAATAGCTTTTTCTGAAATTGATTTCTGCCAGAAGGAAGTTTTATGAGTGCTGGGAGAGACATCAACTGTGCCACCAGCAGCCAAGACCGATCCCCAGAAGCCTCTCCCAAGGGCCCTTTCTCTCATCCTCTAATCCCACCCGGGAAGGGCTTACACCAAGGAGATGAGACTGGGCAGGACGGCATCCTATTCTCCAATCTTCTTCCTGCTCCCTTCAACTCATTCACTTTTACATATTACCCATTCATTCAACACCGACTGGCTGCACGCTGGGCAGACTCCATGCTAGACAGTGGGGATACGGAGGCTAAGACAGGCCCTGGCCCTTCAGAACTACCCTGCAGCTTACCTGTGAGCAATGAGATGGTGTGATAAGGTAAGCGCGCTAAGCAATGGAGACACTGAGGAAGGGGAGCTGAAGAACATGACAGTTTGGGTGAGTTTTGAAGAACGAGAAGGAGATGGGAGCAGGAGCTTAAAGGAAGGAAAGGACATTCCGGGCAGCAGGGTACAGCCTGGGAAAAGGTGTGGAGGCATGAAACAGCATGCCATTTGCATGTAATCCCAAGCAGGTCTGTGTAACTGGAGCATCAAGTGGGAGGGGACACGTGCCAAGAGATGAAGCTGGAGAGACCGGCTCAGGTCATGAAGAGCCTTGTCGGCCGTACCCGGGCCCTTGGCCTTTATCCTCTTCACAACGAGAAGCCATTGAGAGGTTTGAAACAGGGGAGTGCAAGGTCAGGTTTCTGTTTCAGCTAGCTCGACTGCTCTGGCAGCAGCGTGGGTGATGGACAGAAGAGGGATATGGTTGAAGACCAGTTCAGATGCTGCTGCAGAAATGGATGACTTGGCAACTCGTAGGACACAGAGGAGGCACCTAGGGTGACTCCCAGGTCTATGAGTTCAGTGACTGAGGGGAGTCGATTCAGGGGAGAGGAGAGTTCAGGTTGGGGGTGTGCCGACACTGAATGCCTATAGGATACCCACACGGACGTCTCCAATAGGCTGTGCAAGTCCAGGTCTAGAGCTCAGAAGAGGGAGATGTCCCAGAAACAGAGCTTGGGGTATGGATAAGATCAACACGGAAGAGTCCACAGAGTGAGATGAAAGGACCAAGGACAGAGCCTGGAAAACAGCAATAGTTGCCAGGAGAAAGAAGATCCATGAGAAGACAGGATTGAAGACAGGTTAAAGACTGCCACGAGCCACACGTGGCAATTTACATTTAAATGGGTTAAGATGAAATAAAATTAGAAATCTGGTTCCTCAGTAGCCCATCACATTTCAAGCGCTCGACAGCCACACACAGCTAGTGGCTACCATATTGGAGAGGGAGGAGAAAGAACATTCCCATCATCACGGAAAACTCCACTGGGAACACGCTTCTTTGTAGAGGTACAGTAAAGACAAATACTTCCACTGGGTTTGGCAACATGCTGGTCACTGGTGATCTTTTTTTTTTTTTTTTTGGCTATATGTGGGCCTCTCACTGTTGTGGCCTCTCCCTTTGCGGAGCACAGGCTCCGGACGCGCAGGCTCAGCGGCCACGGCTCACGGGCCCAGCCGCTCTGCGGCATGTGGGACCTTCCCAGACCGGGGCACGAACCCGTGTCCCCTGCATCGGCAGGCGGACGCTCAACCACTGAGCCACCAGGGAAGCCCCGCTGGTGATCTTTGCTGTAGCGGTTTCAGGAAAGTAGTGATGCAGGAGCTGGGTTGTAAACAACTGAAGAAAAGCTTTCCAGGTGCACAAGGTAAGGAAGGGAATGCCAGGAAAAGGGAACAGGATATGCAAAGTCACAGAGAAATCTATTAGCCAAATTCCCAACGTTTCGATCACTTCTCTGAATGTTCCCGTCATCCTTTATGCTCTTCCCTGATCTACCTCTCCCCACAAGGAGCCTGCTTCATCTCTAGCCCTCTGAAGTAGTCACTGGTTTATTTTACCCCGGGCCCATATAAGAAGAGTAGGGAACTTTTTTCTTTGCATTGCTATTTCCAACCCACTACCCTTCTGTTTCACAGTTGTCTACAGACTATGGCTCATGGTCCTTAATATTCCTCAGGGATATTAGTACCTGGCTTGGTACCTTTCTCTCCAAAAATACCCCCATCTTATCTCTTGATCTTTTCAACATACGCCTAACATGAACCCTCCAGGACCCTGGCCTCTCAGCTCCCTGGCCTCCTCTCCTCAATGATTTTGTCCCCGTCTCACCTCAGCCAGTCATTCTCAAGCTTGTGCCTGAGACCTTATAATTATGAATAGCTGCAGCCCCTCATTAAGTCAAGCATTCCCTCTTCACCCACCCCTTCTATCTTCCCAGCTGACCCCCTCTAACCCTGACCCCAACACGTCTTTGACCCACCGCCCCCTGGAATCTGGGATCCATTGGTCCTCCCATCATTTTCGCTGTCCCTCATGGTTCCCTCTTCTCCCTTTCAATTCCATGGCCCATTACTCGAATTGTCCCTGGCCTACACCTTTGACTTCACGGCATCTCTCATTAACCCTGTACCCATTTTGAAAACACCCCAGCCCTGGTTAAGTCCCAACCTCCTCCCCCGCCTTGCTCGCACCTACACAGTTGAACACGGCTGGAGAAAAACACCCGTGCTGACTGTTCTCACATCAGATTCGTGATCACAAACCTCAAGTTCATCTTTCATGTTGCCAGACGGTCCTACTACACTTCCCCAGCCCGTTCACTCTCTCCGGTCACAAGTTAATATTGTCTTCTGTCTTCTCAGATCGTCAACACTTCTATCCCATCCTCACTCTCAGATAATGACCCTAATTCCTACTTCAGGGAGAAAAAAAGGAATCAAAAACTTCCAGGAGCTCTCATGATCACATCTAACCACTCAACTGCATCGGTGCCCAGTGTCCTCTGCCTTCACCCTCTACTTCTTCTTCTCTACTGGATTATTCCCATTAGCATATAAACTAAACATACTGTAACAGCTCCCATTCTAAAACACACACACACACACACACACACACGACCTCACTTCGCCCCTGCAAGCACCTTATCCTCTGCTCATCTTCACAGAAAAACTTGAGAGAAATGTCTATACCTGCCCTCTCTAATATGGTAGCCACTTCCACACGTGGCTGTTTAACACGGAGATGTGCTACTAGTGTAAACTATACTACTGTATTTCAAAGGATGTAAAATATCCTGGTAATAATTTTATATTAATTATTTGGAGCTGATAATATTTTAAATATAGTCGGTTAAATATCAGATATATTATTAAAATTAATTTCACCCATTTCTTTTACCTTTTTTTTAGTGTGACTACCGGGACATTTGAAATTACATATGTGGCTTACATGTTTTTATTGGCCAGTACTCGTCTATATTCCACTCTTCCCATTCTCTCTCAACACGAGCTAATCAGGCTTCCGTGCCTACCTCCCCACCCCTCCCCTCCACCAAAACAGCTCCCATCAAGGTCACAAATAACCTTTTCATTGCTAAGTCCAGTGGCCAATTCCCAGGCCTCATCTTATGCACCCTTTCTGTCTTGAAACGTTCTTCACTTGGCTTCTGGGATGCCGCTGTCTTGGTTCTCCTCCTGCCTCACTTCTTCTTGGTCTCCTTTACTGCTTCCTCCTCATCTCCTTGACCTCTAAATGATGGAGAGGATCAGGTTGCAGAATTCAGAGCTTTTCTCTTCTCTAAATACTTTCATTCCCTAGGTGATTTCAACCAATCTCATGGCTTTAACACAATCTGCGTGCTGATGACTCCAACATTTGCATCTCAGCCTGGACCTCTGCCTTGAACTCCAAGCTCACATAGCTCACAGTCTACTCAATATGTGCACTTGGATATCTAAGCGTGCATCTCATTCTTAAACCCAGCTTTTGATTTTGGCTCCTATGGTAGATTGTTACAGTACTGGCTCCCAGTGAATAACACCTTCCCAGTATCCACACCCTTATGTATTCCTCTTCCACGATGATTTGGCCATGTGGCCCATCTGGCTCAGCCAGGGAACTTGCTTTGGTCAATGGGACTTCATCAAAAAGATGCAATCAGAGGCTTCATAAGCTCTTATGAATTGGGGCTTGCCCTCTTGGAATGCTGCCCTGAGACCCCCATGCCATGAAAGGCCTTGTGGATAGAGAGGCCCAGCTATCCCAGCTGTCCCAGTTGAACCCAGGCAGGACCAGTAAGTAGAAAAAAAAATGTCTTCGCTCAGGCAGCCATAAAAAATACCATAAGCTGGGTGGCTTAAACAACAGAAACTTATTTCTCACAGTTCTGGAGGCTGGGAAGTCCAAGATCAAGGTACTGGTAGACTTGGTGTTGGGTGAGAACCCACGTCCTTGTCCATAGACATCTTTTTGCTATGTTCTCACATGGTAGAAGGGGCTAGGGAACTCTATGGCCTCTTCTTATAAGGGCACTAACCCCATTCACAAAAGACCCACCCCCATGACCTCATCCAACCCTAATTACGTTCCAAAGACCCCACCTCCAAACATCATCACATGAGGCAGGGGTGGTTAGGACTTCAGCATAGGAATTTCAGGGGAGGAGACAAACATTCAGTCCATGACAAAGAATGACCCAGTCAACCGACACAGCTGTGAAAAATAAGAAGTCATTATTTTAAGCTACTGAGTTTTGGGGATAACTGAAAGAGCACTTCTTCCCCCGACCCTCCAAAAAAGCAATAAACAAGCACAAAACCCCTTCTCCTAGTCTTATCTCAATAAATGGTAATTCACTTAAGTTATTACTAAGGCCAAAAACATATATGCCCAGCAATCCCACTACTGGGCATATACCCTGAGAAAACCATAATTCAAAAAGAGTCATGTACCACAATGTTCATTGCAGCTCTATTTACGATAGCCAGGACATGGAAGCAACCTAAGTGTCCATCAACAGAGGAGCGGATAAAGAAGATGTGGCACATATATACAATGGAATATTACTCAGCCATAAAAAGAAATGAAACTGAGTTATTTGTAATGAGGTGGATAGACCTGGAGTCTGTCATACAGAGTGAAGTAAGTCAGAAGGAGAAAAACAAATACCGTACGCTAACACATATATATGGACTCTAAGAAAAAATAAATAAAATGTCATGAAGAGATTAGTGGTAGGACGGGAATAAAACACAGACCTACTAGAGAATGGACTTGAGGATATGGGGAGGGGGAAGGGTAAGCTAGAAAAAAAAAAAAAAACCTTAGAGTCATCCCTGACTCCTCTCTGTCACATCCCACATCTGAGCCATCAGTAAATCCTGCTGGCTGTGCCTTCAGCATGTATCCAGAATCCAATGGCATTTCTCTGCCGCTACTGTTAGTACCCAAGCCCAAGCCACTAGCACCTCCTTCCTCTTTTGTTGCAAACATTACTTATAGGTGTCCCTATTTCTATCCTGTGCCCATACAGTCTCATTTCAGCATAGCAACTGGGTGATCCCTTGAAAGATTAACTCAGATCTTGTCAGTCCTCCACTCAAAAGCCTCCAATGGCCTCCCATCTCCCTAAAAACAGAATGTCAGTTCCTTACAATGGTCTGTGAGGCCCTGTATATGATCTGCCCCTCACCTATATCACCTCTCTGACTTCATCTGCTATCACTTTCCCCTTCCTTCACATGGCTCTAGACACACAGACATACTTGCTATTGCTAGAATATTCTAGAAACACTTCTGTCTCAGGGTCTTTACACTCGTTATTTTCTCTGCTTGGCATATTCTTCCCCCAGATATCCAGAGGCCAGCAAGCCTTCACTCAGATGTCACATTCTCAGTGAGGCCTTCCTTTACTCTCTCCACCCATTCAGCAACACTATACCCGCTGCCCTGCTTTTTCTCTTCCTTTATACACTTAACATCATCTGACTTACTCTATATTTTACTTATTTCTATGTCCTTATTTCTTTACTGTCTCCTGCCACAAAAGAACGTAAGCTCCATGAAAGCAAAAATATGTATCCACTTTACTTGCTGCTTTATCCCCAGCAAGTGCCTGACACAAAGGAGGGGTTCAGTACATAATTGCTGAAAGAATGAACTGAGCAGCCCAGTATGTTTGAGAACTTTATACAGTTCAGTAGCAGTGGACTATCATGTGGGAGAAAGGGATAAACAAGAGACGAGGGCCAGTTCTTGAAGAACCCTGTTTGCAACATTTGATATTTTGGATTTTACAAGTCATCTTGAGATCTTGTTAAAAGGTGGGTTCTAATGCGGTAGGTCTGGGGTGGGGGCCAGAGCGTCTGCATTTCTAACTAGCTCCCAGGTGCTGCTGGTCCTCAGACCACACTTTACATTGTAAGGGCCAGAGCTCCCCATCTGGCTGGCTGATTGCAATAGGGCAAGACTAGAGGCAGGGAGACCAGTGTTGAGGCTACTGTAGTAGCCCAAGTCAGAGATGATCAGATGTGAACTAAATAAAACAGGAGTAGTAGGAATGAATCTGAGAAATGATCAGGAGATCAGATTGACTGGATGTGGTGGGAGTGGTGAAGAGCCAATGGTTATCTTAAGATTTCTGGGGCTTCCCTGGTGGCGCAGTGGTTGAGAGTCCGCCTGCCGATGCAGGGGACATGGGTTCGTGCCCCGGTCCAGGAGGATCCCACGTGCCGCGGAGCGGCTGGGCCCGTGAGCCATGGCTGCTGAGCCTGCGTGTCTGGAGCCTGTGCTCCGCAACGGGAGAGGCCACAACAGTGAGAGGCCCGTGTACCGCAAAAAAAAAAAAAAAAAAAAAAAAAAAAGATTTCTGGCCTGGGTAATGAGTGAGTGGTGGTACCACTCAGTGGGATGGGGACCATAGGAGAAGGTGCAGGTTTGGGTATGTGGGGAGAATGACAAGTCTAGTTCCCCACAACAATGCCATCCCATCTTTGGTGCCCTCTAAACGAGACACCCTCATTTACCCGGAAGACAGAGCTCTGGGTGGTAGAAGCCCAACGTGACCACAGATGTGTGATTTCCCATCCTCAGCTGTTGAGTGCAGGCCCAGGTCAGGCTGCTTTTCATCCAGGCACTGGATCAGATGAACTGTACCCTCTAGTCTGCTTAATGCACAAGGCTGTTCCAAGTTGGGTGTCCATGTGGAAGGTCCACCTGGTTGACTTTCTCTCCTGAGGGGCTGGAGAGCCCACTCAGGCCAGGCTTTACCCTCAAACTGCCTAGTGGAGGCTGACTGGGCCACCCAGCCTACGGCTAAGGCAACGTTAAGACCCACCTTCATCCATGAGGATCAGAGAGCCAGCCCTCTGCCAAAAGCACACAGAGTGAGGACCCTGAGCTGGCAAAGACTCCAAGAGGTTGACCTGGCCTAGCAAACAAGCACTGGTGTCCAGAGACCCAGGTCCCAGCGTCTGCTCTTCTCAAGTTGCTGTGTGACCACCTGTGTGGATCAAAACCCCTCTAAGCGTCAGAGTCCTGCTGCCAGGGAATTCTCAGGCTCTCTGCTCCTTGCAGGAGCATTGTAGGGATAGAAGAGCTAAAGGAGCACAGAGATACTCTAGGGAAAAGCGCTACTAAACATAACCCGCCCCGTGCCTCACACACGTTCTACAGTTAGTACTTGCTGGGTCTCTGGTGAGCTATCAGCAAGGGGGAGCCAGCTCTTGGATCATTTGAGGCAATGAGGCTAAACCTCAGTCTGTATCAGAATCCCCTGGCAGGTAGCTCTCAAGCATGAGCTGGCATCAGAATACCCTGGAGGGCTTATTAAAAGGCATCTTTGGGCTTCCCTGGTGGCGCAGTGGTTGAGAATCCGCCTGCCGATGCAGGAGACACGGGTTCGTGCCCTGGTCCGGGAAGATCCCACATGCCGCGGAGCAACTGAGCCCGTGAGCCATGGCCGCTGAGCCTGCGTGTCCGGAGCCTGTGCTCCGCAACGGGAGAGGCCACAACAGTGAGAGGCCCGCATACCGGAAAAAAAAAAAAAAAAAAAAAAAAAAAAGGCATCTTTGCTGGGTCCCACCCAAGAGTTTCTGGTTCAGTAGGTCTGAAGGGGGGCCTAGAATCAGGAATCTGAGAATTTGCGTTTCTAACAGGTTCCCTGTTTAGGCTGCTGCCGCTGGTCCGAGGACCAGACTTTGAGAACCCTTGCCCTAGAGAACCTATGGAAAGTGTAGATTCCCGGGCCCTGCATCAGAGACTAGAATCCAGGAGATCTGGTTGGACCCCGGAATTTCCATCTTAATAACAAGCACCTCAGGTGATCGATGCTAGGTCCTCCAACCACACTGCCTTAGGGGGAATTCTGGAGTTGCAAGAGGTACCAAGAGGTCCGGGGAAAGCTACTGGTACAGGGGCCGCGGTCTAGCATGAGGAGCAGTATCTCCTGGAAGCTGATAAAATTAAGGCAGGAGGGCTTCTCTGGTGGCGCAGTGGTTGGGGGTCCGCCTGCCAATGCAAGGGACACGGGTTCGTGCCCCGGTCCGGGAAGATCCCACATGCCGCGGAGCGGCTGGGCCCGTGAGCCATGGCCGCTGAGCCTGTGCGGCCGGAGCCTGTGCTCCGCAACGGGAGAGGCCACAACAGTGAGAGGACCAGGTACCGCAAAAATAAAAATTAAAAAAAAAAATTAAGGCAGGAAATACTTGAATTAATTCCCTGCTCCCACAAAGCACTCCTGAGCTCCAAATACTTCCTCTTCAGCAGCGAAAATCCCACAGTCTTCAGAAACTCACCTACCCACCCTCCTGCACAGGGATCAGCCCTGGGCCAATTTCTCAAATTCCCCAGCTTTTCCCTCTAATCCCCTAACCCATCAAGAGCCTTCAGAATCTACCTGAGTCCCTTATCCTTTTCTCCTGTCCCTCGCCTGAGCAGCAAAGTGGAACTGGGAAACCAGTGAAAGAGAATCTTCCCAGCATCCTAAAGCTAGACAGACAAGTGGGGCAGTGGGCTAACACTGGGTGGGAGAGAAACAGGGGGCACCACCTGGAACTGAGGTCGGTATGAAAACTTGGGGACATCACAGGCCTTTAACTGTCCTAGAAGCTAGCACGGGGGCTGTGTCCCAGCCCTCATCCTGCAGGAGATAAGTGTAAAGCCCACTCAAGAGAGAAGTGGCTTGCCCGGATCAAACAACACTGGGGTTCTTACACCCCAGTTCCCTGAGGCGTCCCCAAAGGACATATGATTTGCTTGGACTTCAAAACAACCTTGTCACCTGGGTCAAGGCTGAGAGTCCACTGTTCTCCAAGTCTGAAACAAGAGCGCCCTCTAGTGAACCCCAAATCCAAGCAGCCTGGAGGTGGGGCTTGTTGGCTTTCCTGTGCCTGGCAGGGACCCCTCAGGAAACATGAGGACACTGGTGAATCCTTTCTTAGAACAAGGTTTTATATGCATAAAGGAAGAGGCGAAGGGTTATAAATGAAGCCAATGACGTTAAAACACGGTTATCAAAATATTTAAACAGACTTGTAATATAGTACTTATGTTTCTTTATTAATGTGTTTAATAATGAGAGCTAGGCAACTACCGTAATTTCAAAGCAGTGATGAGCATAAACAGTATTCTGAGCTGTCTGCCACGACTGTAACGTGATAGGAAGCCATCTGCGATTGCTACTGACAACAAATCCGCAGGTATGGCTCATCCCTACATTCATGTGCTGTGTTTCTGCTAGAGGTTAGTGAAAACAAACGTGATTGTTTTTCTCATCCAAGTTAATGGACCCCTTAATTCCTATTTGTGCACCCCAGGCTAAGAAACCGTGCTTAAATAAAAACCAACCCAAAAAACCCCACAGGGATGGAGAAAAGGGAGCTCCCAGAGTGGGGAGTTGCACCACCAGCCCTGCAGGCCCTCAAGTTGGCTGCCGTCCAAGCCACCTCGCTGGAAACCCATGGAAACCCATGATGGCGACCCTACCAGCAACAAATCCCTCTGTACCTGCCGCCCTTGCACGGAATGGCCCTTCCACCTCCTCACCCTAAGGAGACCTGGCTCTCCTCTGAGGACACTGCTTCTCCCTCTGGCTATTCTGAGCAGGGACTATTCTTTCTCACAGCAAGCTTTTTGTTTTGGTGGGGGGGGTTGGGGGGTGGGTAAGGGGTTGAGTGTTGGGGAGGTCCTCTAAGCCCCCATTATTGCTTCTAGATGTTTTCTTTTTCTCCTTCTTTCAATCTTCAGCTTCTCTCCCTCAACACTGTCGCCCGCTGTCCTCCAGGTCACTATCAGATTCATCCCAGGTCAGTCTCACTGGGCTCGCAGTCTTCCTTTTCCACATTAGGCCTTGTGCTGCCAGCATCCTGGGTGATTTCAACATCCCCGCGGGCGCCACTTCCAACACCCTAAGCTCACGGTCCGGTGAACCTCGTCGACTCTGCCTGCCGATCTGCGCCTCTACTAAACCTCACTCCCCACAACTGGCTTCGGTCAGCACTGCCAACTGCCCCACCTCAGACAGGAGCATCTGACCACAGCTGCCCAGAGTTTCAGCTTTCACATCCTCATTCCTACCATGCACGTGCCCGTGGACTTCCTCGTGACCTCCGACCCCTTGGTGCCCCGTTCCTCCCCCCAAGGCTTTCTTCCCTGGTGCGCGTAGGGCACCCTTCATCCCTCCCGCCCCACACTTCTACCTCCCCACTCACTAGCTCATCCCCTAGCTTGCTAACGAGAGAAGAAACTACGCAGACCACGTTTCACGGGTTTGTAGGCTGAGTCCTGACACATTAGCAAGAAGAAATCATGCTAACAACAGCAAACTTCTGTAGTGCGAACTAAGGGGCAGGCACTCTTAGAAGCGCTTTACATACATTAAGACATTTAATGCACATTACAACCCTCTGAGGAAGTACAGCTGAACCGGAAACAACACGGGTTTGAACTGTGCAGATCCACTTATATGTGGATTTGTTCAATAAATACGTATATACGCACTGTAAATGTACTTTCTCTTCCCTGATGATTTTCTTAATAACATTTTCTCTTCTCTAGCTTACTGTATTGTAAGAATACAGTATATCACATATATAACATATAAAATATGTGTTAATAGACTGTTTATGTTATTGGTAAGGCTTCTGGTCAACAGCAGGCAATCAGCAGTTAAAATATCAGGGGGAGTCAAAAGTTATACATTTGGCTGTGCACGGCATTGGCTCCCCTAACCTCCGCGTTGTTCAAGAGTCACACGTACTATTATTCTTATTTTACAGATGAGGAGACTGAAGCACAGAGAAGTTAAGGAACTTAGCCAAGGTCACACAGCTACTAAGTGACAGAACCAAGATTTGAAACCAGGTAATCTAGCTTCATAATGGGCAGTACGTACTTTTTCATCATGCACAGAAGGTGGAGGAAGAGCTATGCTGTCCAACATAGCAGCAGCTATTTCAACTGCAATTCAAGTTCCTTAAAGGTAAATTCGAAATTCCCCAGTCCTAGTGCCTCGGCCGCACGAGCCACATTTTATCTGCTCAGGAGCCACCTGGAACTCATGGCTGCCATGATGAACAGAGCAGATATAGAATACCTCTGGCATCACAGAGCATTCCATTGGACAGCACTGGAACAGTCTAGACTTATCTCCTTCTCTCATTTCCCACAGCACTTACTCTTCTTGTCATTACCCTTCTCAGTCTACCATCAAGCCCTTTCATTCTCAGCGGCTGTCATCACCTAAGTCACTCACTCCCCTTTCTCCTAGTGCCTTCAACGTGCCCTCTCATGACCGGCCTTCATCTTAGCACCTGAACGTGCCCCAAGCCATGGGCAGAGAGGGAGGGGGAAGAGGGGAAAGCAGGGGAGAGAAACCCCTCCCTTGACTCTGCAAGGCCCTTCACCCCTCCTTCCTTAATGCCCTTAAGTGCTTCTGTCCCATCCTCACATCTCCAATGACCTCACTTTCCTGGAGCCCTCTGAAACAATGTGGTACTTTGGATCACTAGTCCTTTGATGACAATTTCTAATGCCTTCGCTTCCAGAACAACTAGCCACTCCTCTGGTGCTCCGACCATTCCTACAATTTCCTTACCTTCTTCTTCCTGTCTATTATTTACAGGTTCATGTCCCACAAGGCCTTTTTCAAAGTTCTATTTCCTCCCCACCTACACAGTTACCCTGGATCATCTCATCATTCCCATGTTTATATCCATCACCTTTATACCAAAGATATCAAAGTCAGCCTCTAGCCCAGACTCCCCTGAACAGCTCCAGAATATTCCATTCAATGGCCTCCTGGACATCTCAACCTGGAGAGCCTAGAATTGCCTTAAACTCAAGTAAAATCACCTTCCTCCTTAAAATATGCTCCTTCCTTCTGTGCTCCCTATGCATTAGGGGCAGCCAATCCCCGTCCCCGCCCGTGGCTACCCAGACCAAAATCGTGTGGCCTCAGAAGACTTCATCCTCTCCCTTGCTCCTACAGCATCTTAATGATAATAAACACTATTAATTTAATGATTTATTATTAATTTAAATTACAATAAAATATGATTTAAATTCTACTGGGTTCGCCAAAAAGTTTGTTCGGGTTTTCCCCTAAGATGTTATGGAAAAATCCGAACGAAACCTGAACACACCTTTTGGCCAACCCAATACAGTTTCATCTCCTGAAAAGATGAAAAGACGAGACTGCCACCTAGTGGCGAAGCACAGATAAACAATTAGATATGGAATATAAAAAGTATAAGGAACTTCCAGGAAAATGTGCCTTAGGCTGCCTAGGAAAGTCAGACACAGATCCAGAGAGGAGGTAGCACCTTTGAGCTAACTTGTAGAGGAGGACGCTGAGTTTGCCAGGTCCAAGTAGAGAAGCTGGTTTGTGTATTGGGCGGGGGACGGGGGGTGGGGGGCGCAGGTATGACTTCGAAGGTAAAAGTAATGGGAGTTGAACTCTTAAGTGATGGGAAATTGGGTCCAAGAGAAAGGCAAGGGTCAGATTGTGAACAGTCTTGAATGCCACGTAAAGGAGTTTGGTGTTCATTCTGTATGGGAATTTTAAGCAGTGGAGTGAATTATTTGCTTTCTTTACAAAGGTATTTTGGAGACTGGATGCAGGAGAGACTGGGTGGGAGGTAGGGGCAATCAGTGGGCAGGGAGATGAGAGAAGAATCAAAGTATTGGGCCCAGCAATGGATGCTGAGAGCCTGGACTAGGACAGGGGGGTGGGGGCCAAACTGGCAAGCATTTTGAGAATCTGGATCCTCAGAACTTCTGAGCCGATTGGTATAGGGGATGAGGCAGAGGAAGGGGTCCAGGAAGCTGCCTTGGATTTTGGCACTGGGTGGTTGCTGGAGCCACTAAGATAAGAAATAGAGGAAGAGGAAGAACAGCAGGTTGGATGGAGGAGCATGGAACTGAGGAAGCTGATTGCAGATGTTTAATCTAAAGTATCTGTGGTGTTTCTTGGGCCTGCATCTATAGACGGGGAATGCCAGGGTCTCTGGGGCAGGCAGGGCAGAGGAGCCCAAGGAGAAACAGCCGGAGGAGGAGGAGAACCTGGAGACAGGGGTGTCATGGGGCTCAAAGGAGAAACGGGCATCTAAGAGGAGGGTTGTCAGCAGTGTTAAATCTACTGACAAACGTGCACTTCGTGTCTGCAAGCCTGCGGCTTTAGAAGTCAGCAAGGTACAACCCTGACCCCAAGAGCCCACGGTCTAGTTGGAAGACAGATGCGAAATTAACGAGAGGCAGTATAAGTGGTTAATAATAAGAACAACAATACACAGCACTTACCATGCGTCAGGCACCGTTCTATATACTCTACATATATGAGTTCCCTGACCCCTCACAACACACCTACTGATCCTCATTTTACAAACGAGAAAACAGACACAGAGAGATGAAGGCACTAGCCCAAGTGCCAGAAACAGGATTCGAACCCACTGTCTGTCAAATCCAGCAACTACATGCAGTGTGGTCATGACGCCTGCCTGCCTGGTTTCAAATGCCAGTTTAAACTCTAGTGCAGGGGTGCCTAACCTTTGGGTACCTTGGATCCCTTGGGCTGTTTGGGGCCCTCTCTCAGAATAAAGCTTTTAAAATATAAATATATAAAATATATTACATATTAAATATATTTATATATTAAGTAACTATATTTTAAATATAAATATTGAAAATAAAAGATACAGGGTTATAAAAGAAAAAATACTATCAAAATACAGTTAGTAAAATACTTTTAAATAATAAATGTCTTTAAATATTGAGGTGATGTTGAAGTGAAAATGATTTTTCAAGATTATCTGTAGCAGGTGTAATCAGTAGAAAATATCTGTGATTTATATGAATGACAACATGCCAAGTACTGCAAATGCAACTGTGGGTTGCTGTCTGCGATTCAGAACTGAAGGAAATGCTGTATTTCAGTTGGAGTTAATGCAAATGAAAACGTGATTTTTTTTTCCCCCACATCCAACGTCATGGGCCCCGTAAGTCTAGTGAACTTTGCGCGGATTCAGTGAGATCAAGATCATCTTGTAAAACTCTTACCCAGTGCCCAGTTCATGGAAAGTGCACAATAAATGTTAGCTTGTAAGATGTATTAACAGGATACGTGCAATGCGTAGTGTGTGGATATATAGTCATTCATTCATCCCTGAGATATCGAGAACGAAAGAAAAATTCCTGTCCTTAGAGTGACGGGCATGTAAACAGACACCTGCACTGCAGTGTGACAAGTTCAGCCACAGAATAGTTTCAGAGGGCTGCCTGGAGAAGGTGACTGCGGAGGTGAATTTTGAAGAAGGCATGCTTTCCTGGCCAACAAGCTAGAGATGGGTATTCCTGCCAGAAGTCATGGCATTTTCAAGGGCACAGAGCCATGAAAGTTGCACAGTAAACTCAGGGGACCCTAAGGATTTGAGTATCACCAGAGTGCAGAGAACAAGGAAAGGAGGAACACGAAGGGAAAGGGGCAGGGCCAGGGCACACAGGGTCTTTTGTGCCCCTGGGAGTATGCACAGTGCTCTGGGGACAAGGGGGAATCACTGAAGGTTTCCGAACAGGGAAGTGTTATGAGCCAATGTGGGCTTTAGAAACAGCTTTGGGAGTTGCCAGGACTGAAGGGCTGTTAGGAGGAGCGGGGGAGGCTGGGGGCAGGGAGATCACACAGAGCCAACTGCCATGGTGGCTCAGCCCAAGGCTGTGGCCCTAGAGATGGCAGGAAGGGGATGGCCGTGAGAGCCATCTCGGAGGTAAAAGTAGGAGAACGTGGTGATCTCTGTACACAGCACCGGCACGATCTTTTCCACAAGCAGATCTGATCAGGCCGGACTCTTTGATAAACAGTGTTGGGACAAATGAGAGACCATCTGGAAATAAAGCTGGTCCCTTTAATGCCAGGATAAATTCCAAGTGGATAAAAGACTTAAAGGTAAAAAATAATAATAATAAATAAATAAATGGAACTACTAACACAGCAGAAGAAAGTATGGGATATATTTTTTTATGATGTTGGAGTAGGGAAGGGCCTTCTACCTATGACTCAAAATTCAGAAGCCGTAAAATAATACATTACATGGAAATGTAAACACCCTACCTGGCAAAGATAAATCATGAGCAAAGTTACAAAGCAAATCACAAAAGTGGGAAAGATATCTGCAGGTCGTATCACAAAGGGCCAACTCCTATTTATAAAGAGCTCCCAGGATTTAATTTTGTAAAAAAAAAAAAAAAAAAAAAACCAACAATGAGAAGAATGAGGACGAGAGGAACACATAATTCAAGGACAAGGAAATCAACGCCAATTGAAACATGTAAAAAGAGGCTCAGCCTCACTCAAAGTAAGAGAAATTCAAATTAAAGCTAGATCAATAAACCATTAGTTTTACCCATCAGATGGGCAAAAAGTGGAAAGGTTGGAAATGAGCCAAAAGCCTCTTTTCGTGAGGCTGTGTGGAAACAGACACTCTTCCACGTTGCTAAGGAGCATTTAAATTGGTATAACCTTTCTGGGTTTGGAAATACCCACCAAATTTACAACTGCAATACTCTTTGATTCAGCAATTCCACTTAGGGGGATTTATCCTTTAGACACACTTACACACCTGCAAAATGGCATAGGTTCAAGGTCGTTCAGTGCAGTGTTATTTATATTAGTCAGAGGTTGGAATTATATATTTATATATAAATATAATATATAAATTATATATTTACTATTAAATATATAATATATACATTACATATTTAATTTATACATACATTATATATATATAAATTATATATTTATATTAGTGAGAGTGTTGTAGCCTTGTGTCGTGTCTAAAAGCCGCACCACCGAGTTCAAATCCTGGTTCGGCTACTTACTATCTGAGCATCAGTTTCCTGATCTGTAAAACGCAGATAACAGTAACACCTACCTGAGAGGATTATGGTGGAGATTCAATGAGTTAATGTATGGGAAGAGCTTGAAACAATGGCACATCACAGTGCTACATCAAGTGTTGCCATTTTTATTACCCTGTATTTTATCATCCACCCAACAGAACACATGCTGCTGTGAAAGAGAAAGCTTCCTAGGGGCTTACTTGGAAAGCTCTTTAAGACACAGTGCTAAGCAAAATAGTAACAGCAACAAAACAGTTGTGTGGCATGCTATTTGGGGATGTGTGTGTTAAGAATAAAATAAAATATTTTAAAAACTTACTTATATATACAAAAAAAGAGAAATTCTCGGAGGATATGCAACAAAACAACAATGGTGGTAACCTGTGGACTTGTTGCTGTGAATGGGGGAAGGGGTGGGAAGGGTTTTTTTTCACAGAATGGCTTTCTGTATCTTAGATACAGAGCTATATAAATGAATTACACAAGAAAAGAATCAACAGGAAAAACAAGCTGATGCTATGCCCCTTCTTAAAACTTTCACTGGCTTTCTACAGCTCTTAGAATAAAGGCCAAACCCCTGACCACAAAGCCCTCCATATCTGCCCCTCAGGCCCAGGGTCACCTGCCCTCCCTCCAGTTCTCCCTCCTGCTGAAGTGCTGGCGTATCTGCCATTTTGTCGAGTTACAAGGGTTCACCTTCCTTAATCCTACACTTACCTAGTAAACTCCTACTCATCCTTGAGATCTCAGTTGAAATGTCACTTCCTCAGGGAACTCTCCCCAGAACTTCCATACCAAGTCAGCTTTTTTGTTCTAGGCTCTCATAAAAGCATGTTCCTTTCCTTCAGAGTACTTAGCTCAGTTCTAACTATATGTCCGTTTGTGTGATTCCTGAATTCACATCTAGCTCCCCTCACTACATTATGAAATCTATGAGGGAAGGAGTGGGGTCTGATTTTCCCTCATCAGGGCCCCCCAGTGGCCAACACAGAGGCTGGCAGAAAGAGGGCACGTGTAAATACATCGCTATGGTTTGAATGTTTGTGTCCCCCAAAATTCATGTGGTAAAATTCTAACCCCCAATGTGAATGTATTAGGAGGTGAGGCCTTTGGGAAGTGCTTAGGCCATGAGGGTGAAGCCCTCATGAATGGGATTAGTGCCCTTATAAAAGACACTCTAGAGGGATCCATCATCCCATCCACCATGTGAGGGCACAGTGAGAAGGAGCCAGCTAGGAATCAGGAAGAGGGGCCTCACAAGAAGGTGACCAGGCTGGTGACTTGATCTCAGACTTCCCAGCCTCCAGAACTGTGAGCAATAAATTTCTGTTGTTTCAAAGCTACCCACTCAGTAGTATCTGGCTATGGCAGCCCAAACGGATGAAGATGCATGTGTGAGATGAATGGATGAAATAGATGCGAGGGTAGGGATGATTCCCAGGTTCTACCTGGGGTGACTGGTGGTGCTACCTGTCAAAAGCCGCAGGAAGAGAAGCAGAGCTGATGGGGAAGATAATGAGTGCACACAGACAAGATGAGCTTATGATATCTTGACTATCTTGATATGATATCTTGAGTATGTAGCATATCTTGAGTATGCTTGAGATATTCAGGTGGAGATGCTTGAGTTAACAACATGAAAAGGAATCTCCTAAGATTCCGGGCTGCAGAGGGCAATGTGGTGGCCATCACTGCACAGACTGGTGGCTAAATTGTGTAAGCACATGAGACCATGCCGGGAGTAGCAGAGCGAGAGGTGAGGCCAGAAGAGAACTCTGGGGGAAATCAACAACTCGGAGGACAGAGGAAAGAGAACTCCTGCAGGAGACTTGGGAAGGCATGGTCAGTGAGGTGGGGATGTTGGAAGCCCTGAGAATAGGACATTCCAAAAAGGAGTGTTCAACAACATCCAACGTAGCAGAGTGTGGGCAGGATGAAGCCTGAGAGACGGCCATGAGATTTGGTCACACAGTTGTTGGTAATCTTTAGAAGTGCTGTGTCCACGAAGAGGTGGGCAGTGTGCGTAGACATCGGATGGCAACATTCTGATGAATGAAACATAACTAAAAAGAGGGCTCATCAGATGCAGACAAGAGTCACTCAAAGTTACATCCTACAGCGTGAGAGAGTGGCATGGACATATATACACTACCAAATGTAGGGTGGATAGCTAGTGGGAAGGAGCTGCATCGCACAGGGAGATCAGCTCGGTGCTCTGTGACCACCTAGAGGGGTGGGATAGGGAGGATGGGAGGGAGGGAGACGCAAGAGGGAAGAGATATGGGGGTATACGTATAACTGATTCACTTTGTTAGAAAGCAGAAACTAACACACCATTGTAAAGCAGTTATACTCCAATAAAGATGTTAAAAAAAAGTTATGTCCTATTCATGAGGTGATTTCAGGTAGTAAACAGATAAACATTTTGTTTTTAATTTAAAAGTTATATATTTAAGGTGTATTAAAATAGATAACCAGTGTACTGAATCCAGGATTTCACAGAGAGTATAAGGCTTCTCTTAAAAACAAATATATCTTAGGGAAAGAAAAATCAACAGGTCAAATATTACATACATAATAATACAGGTGATTACAATGAAAAAGGCAAAAATTATTATGTCCAAATAACTGAAATTCAGGAAATATTGTTTGGACTGTTCTTTAAAGATGCTTAGCTGACAGGGAGGATGAAAGATGGAGCTGTGTGGAGTTAAAGTTTTTGAGAATAGGGAAGACTGAAAAGCCAGTAGCGAAGCATTGAAAATCCAGATAAACAAGGGACTTATTGATGGGATGAGGTTCTGGAGGAGGTGGAAGGGATGCGAGGCAACCACACCGGGGTGTGGGACCAGCCATGTGCAGGAGGAACACCACTCCCTCCAAGACGGGACGGAGGAACCTAAGGATGGGCGTGGTTAAAGAAGCTCATCAAGTGGAGAGAGGTAGTTGAGGGAAAATTCACACCAGAAAGTCTCTATTTCCCCAGTCATTTGTTGGGAGAACATCTACTGAAAGTGGAGAGGACGGAATTGAATAGACTGGACAGGAAGTTTGGGGAGGGCGGTAAAGCTTTGGCATATGACTTCTGAGGGCTGTGTGTGGAGGAGCCAGTGAAAGATAGAAAATAAGCAAAGCGATGGTGTTGAGAGCACAATTATAACAGAGACCATGGGATTTCTGTGACCCAATTCTGAACGACCTGAGAGATTTTCTCAGTAGACTAAGACTGGACACTGAGATCAGACACTAATCCCAGTGGAAGGGACAAGGGAGTGAGACAGTCTCAGGAACTGGTGAAGGGAAAGTTCCAGTACTTGGTCATAGTGGCACAAGCTGACTGGGGAAAAGGGGGGGGTTGAAAGGAGTAGATATTTGGGTCAAAGAAAAGGACATAAAGGCTTATGATCTCAGATAGAAGAGTTTTAGTGGAAAGCAAGGGCTAAAGGGGATGCAGAAGTCACTGCAATTAAGAAGCCCAAAGCTTGAGAAGCTGGGGGTGGGATAAGTGCCCCTCACCGGAAGGCTCTCAGAATGCTAGCTAGAGTTGTAATGAAAACACTGAGAGAGACACGGGCCAAAGGCATGGCGGAATGTGGGAGAAGTGACCAAGAGGTTTAGGTGGTGGTGGTAGTTGAAAAAGAGAGATGGTAGAGGAGAAAGCACTGTCACAGAAGGCAGAGACGAAACAGTGGTCTGGAAGAGACAGTGGAGAGCCGGCCGGCACACAGGGCCAAGCGCAGAGAACGGCCTCCGTTAAAGGGAGTTTCAGGCAAGAGCTGGGAGGACTTTGTGTTCTGTGAAGAGCTGGGGGTAAGGGTGGAGTTGCACACGGGCAAAGTCAGAGTTGGGAGGAAAGGAAAGAGAAATAAAGAGCCCCGGATGGAGGAAGAAAAGAGCAGCGTGGACAGGGGAGGTCACGTTTACTGTGGTGGTGCCGAAGGGCTGCAGAGACGAGGGGGGGATGAGATTCCCACTCAGCACCCCCCAGACACCCCGAAACCACAGGAGAAGCAGGACCTTGCCTTTCAGGGAAACAGAGTTCCCGGGCATGGGAGGTACCTAAAGGAGAGCTGTCTGGCCTTGGGTAAAAACTCCTGAGCCAGCTATTTCTGGAAAATTACAAGACTTTTATTAGGGAAGAGAAGTCCCAAACTCTCAGCTTTTTACTCTTCCCACTGTTCACTCCAGATCCACGCCCCCTCTGCAAGGCCCACATCCAAGGCTCACGTGAAGGTAAAACCAACCTCAGGAAATCCAGATTTTTTTTTTTCCCCTCTATACGCTCATAATTTCCCCCAAGTGAACAGCAGATGACAGCAAAGAGCCAGAAAGGAAAGCCAAGAGCACAGAAGAGCCCAGAAATGGTAAAGCAGGGAAGGCGAACAAGGCTTCGGAAATCCTATCGCGCTCTCACAGCTGCACTTGTCACCCTGTATTACACCTGTCTTCTCTCTCAGACAGGGACTCCCTGTGAAAGGACTGGGCCTCTCTGGTTCATCTCTGATTCCCTAGCACAAATGCCCTGCACATAGTAGGTGTTGAACAAATCCCGGCACACCTCGGAGTTACTGCGGGTTTGGTTGCAGACCACCGCCATTAAAGCGAATAGCGCAATAAAGTGAGCCGCATGAATGTTTTGGTTTCCCAGCACATACCAAAGTTACGTTTACATTATACTGGAGTCTATTAAGTGTGCAATAGCATTATGGCTAAAAAACAAAGTACATACCTGCATTAGAAAATACTTTATTGCTAAAAAATGCTAACCATCCTCTGACAATGCAGGGTTGCCACAAACCTTTAATTTAAAAAAAAAAAAAAAAAAAACACGATAAAGCAAAGTGCAATAAAATGAGGTACGCCTCTCTGTGTTGAGTGACTGGCTGAAGCAGGGCGGGCTGGAGGGTTGATTCCCAGCCTGATGTGGTCAGGAGACACACATCCGTCTTTTAGGACAACATGGTGTGTGAGAGAATCAAGGCCAGGCTTTGAATCCAAGCTGCGGGGCAAGGTACCTAACCTCCCTGAGCCTTGATTTTATTTTCCCCTCTGTAGAAGGAGGATTTTTCACCAGGTTAGTTGAGATGGGGACATACCCAAAACATGCCTAGCACAGTATCCTGCACAGAAAACGCTCACTGTGGTTGCCATTACTGTTACTACCATTACAGCCTCTTTTCAAGGCCAGGCACCAGAGGAGAGGGGAAAGACTCACCCACAGTAAACAAATAAGTAAAGTGGAACTAAGACTTTGGAATCCCTACTTCCTTAGCTCAGTTCCCCCAAACAGTGCAGCAACAGATTCAATAGAAGGCTGCAGTGGAATCAGCCACTTCTAGAAAGTGTAGCTTCCCAGATGGTGGGATTTTTTTTTGAAGAGGCGGGGGACGTAGAGGCTACTGGGTATTTTCCGTGTCAGACCACTCTGGCTCGGCCAACTGACAGACTTTTATGGCACCTCAGAGCACAAACAGGTTTAACTACTAGCCATGCACATTTGGCCAGAACTTGCATCCCACACCTCAGAAACCAGGAACCATGAGTGGTGGGGCTCTGGAGCCCTGGGACAGCTTCCTGCCTGGTTCCCTTCCGAATGAGTGTATCTCTGAGACTTAACATATCATTAGGAAGCTATTTCCTGTGCCACAGGGGACAGATCTGAGAAATGGCACAGGTCACCTAGATACTGGAACGTCAGACCTTTCTTAAAGCTCAGTGGGGAAAAAAGAGTGTGTTTAAGTGCAAATTAAAAGGAAGTGCTCTTTGACGGTGTGAGACCCCAAGTGGCTATACAGGGTAAAGACAGCCTCAAAGAATATTTAGAGACAGGTCCTAAGAGTCCTAACTGACAGAAACCAGGGACCCTTGACTGTAAGTAGACTCCATGGAGAGCAACAGTTCCCATCCTCCAGCATGTCCCCCGGTTGACTGGTCCTTGAGGCTCCCTTGTGCCAGAGCTCTTAAGATTTGCTAGAATTCCTGAGTTAGAGGAAGCACAGCTTCCAAACGATCTCCCAGTGGGTTTTAGGGTCCATGTGGCTTCACGTGATAGAAATGAAACCCTTGCTGCCTGGGGTGAGGTTGGTCTCGCAGAGAAGTCCCAGCAGCCAAGATAGAGAGGCTGGTGGCTATGACTAGAAGAGGATGATTTCCAGGTACAGGGCCTTCTGGGAAGGTCAGAGCATCAAGAAGGTGGCTCTCACAGCCAGTCTCTCCTTCTCATTTGTCTACTACACAGTAGAGGGAGGGGATCATTTAAGGGTCATTGTGAGGTCACAAAGGGATCAGCTTCCTGACCAGGTTGGCGGTCTCTCCCCTCATGATCAAATGAAGATTTTCGATGCTTTGTTTTACATGAAGGTCCCTGCTCTTTCACCTGCCTCTTCCCTCAATCCCATAACCCCAGTTTCTGGACTTCTTGCCCCTTTCAATACCTTTTTTAGTTCTGAGAGGATGGGTATAATGAACAAAAGCACAAGGTCCTTCTCTTCTTCTACCCTATGCTGCACACTGAGGCCAGGAGAAGGCACAAACAGAAGCTAGTGACAGACTGCGCGAGGCCCCGTGAAAACCCAACGCCACCACGGACGAAGAGCCCGAGGCCTCGGCCCTAGGACTGGCCGTCAGTGGCACCGAGCTCACCCACACAAAGGATGGTTCTGGAAAGCCACCAGGCTCTTTGCGGGCCTCATCCGTGCCCGTTTTCCCACTGCCTGGTGTCTGCACAGACCCAGCCAGGCAGCACCTCAAGATCCTGATAGGCACCCAAGAGGTTGTGAGGGCCCCAAACAGAAGGGTGAGGCTAGGTGTCGCCATGGCATAGGGGCGGGGCTTGCTGGCCTTACCTCCTTTCCAGAGCAGGTAGATGGGTACCACGTAGAGCATAACATGCTGAATGTAGTAAATCTCCAATTCAAAGGGGAGCTGTAAGGACAGGAGAGAGAGAGGCGTTTCAGAGCAGGAAGCACTCATTCCAACAGATTCTGAAGTTGAACGCCCTAGCTCCCAAGGACCCACATCTTAGCAACCCCACGCACTTCAACCAGTTCAACTCCCTTTGCAATCAGAGAAAAAAGAATGAAATGAATATACCTATAACCTACACTGGCATCTTCCAAAGTGTATTTTGCAGAGATGGTACTTGAAAACTGCTCCACTGAGAAAGTTTAGCGAAACATTTAAGAAATGTTACCTACAATCTATCCCCTTGGAGATTCACCATGTATATGGGTGGTAGATTAAGGACCTGTGGGGTCTGTGCAAAGAAGGCTGCTTAACACTGTTTATCCGGTGTGGCCCAAACTTATTTAGCCAGTGCCTTTGTAAAAAAAAAAAAAAAAAATAGCACTTAGTGTTCTGCAGAAATATACTTGAAGAAACACAAGCTTGTGTCACTTCCTGCTCCTGGTGAGTAGCTTATTTCTCATTTGACACGAAGAACATATGGAGTAGGATTTATTATTCCCATTTTGCAGATTAAAAAATACTGATTGCCAGGTCTGGTTAGGTCTAGATCCAAGAATAAAGAGTTTCTCCACTGGATACTTGGGGTCCGTCCAGGGTTAGCCCTCATTTTGGGTGAAGACCAAGCAGCTGGGCCAGTCCTGGCGTGGCTTGCCAAAAAAAATGTCCCCACCCTCCTTCCATCCAACGTGCCCACTCATTCACTCCTGCTTCCCATCTCTCTCAAAATGGAAGCTCTAAATTACCAAAGCAGAGTGCGCTTTCAACCTGGCACGGGGACCGTGCTGCAGCGCTTGGCCGTGCGGGGAGAGTGGAAACAGCTGAGCGGCTAATTCAATTTTGGGAAAAGAACTGCAGCTGCTGGCAAGAGGCCTGGCCTCCGGGGCTTACACAGCCCTACACAGACACAGACACAGACACACACGCACACGCACACGCACACACCTCCCCCCACACACCGCCAAGGGGAAGCCCAGAGAAACAAGGACACCCAGGGCAAGGGTCGGCTGCCTCACTGTGCACAACAGGGCGAGCGCAGAACCAAACCTGTGAGCTCATGAAAGGACCCAATTCTGGGCTCCCGACACACCCAGGAACCCAAGGGCCCAAACCAAAAGATGGCAGAGCTCCCAGAATGGGAGCTGAGATGACTGCAGACCCTGGACAGTCACCGGTCTGGCTCTTGAAAAATAAAAAAAAAAAAACAGGCAGAAGGAAAATTTCCCAAGGACCCAGATGATGCTTGACTATTATTTTATGCTCACAGAAGGAAATGTAAAATCCCAGAAAGAGAAATGAGGTTCCAAGCGTCTCTGTAGACCTCGCTGGAGTAGCTTTGAGGGGTCATGGGGTTTCACAGTGGAGGTAACCACCAGCAGGAGGTAACTTCGGAAGCCTGAGAGGCCCACGGGGACCCTCAGAGTAATGTGGTCTGGGATCACTCTACTATCTTAAATTAACTGACTGGACGGTGGTCACACAGAAAGCAGGCAAGAAGGCAAAGGTCTCGGGAAGGCTTAGCTCTCTGGCGCCTAAGGGACTAGACCTCTCCCTGAAACAGGGCCTGGGGACCCAGGCTGCTCTCCCACAGCAGGGAGCAGAGAACTGGGCTCACCCGGGTCCCGGCCAGATCCCCAAGCAGTGTACCCCTTGCTGAAGTCTCAGACTACAGCCACTATTTACCCACCTAGACGCACGGTTCCCACTTGCTTTCCCTTCCCTCACAGCCCTTCTAGAAAGCAAACTCCCCACCAGGCAGGTCCAGGGAGGCAGTTCAGCATTGCGGCCGCAAGCAAGGACTTTCGAGTCTGCCGAATTCCTATTCTAGATTTGATTCTGCTAGTTAATATCCCCGTGGCCTCGGGCAAGTCACTTAACCTCTCCATCCCAGTTTTGGCACCAGTAAATTTAAAATAGTTATGCTGTTGTTAAGATTGCTGTAAAAACATTTAATCAATTTTTTAGTAAAACAAACATTTGTAGAATCCTTATTGCGTGCCAGGAACTGTTAAGCACTTTGTTAACTATCAGTTCACCTATTAATTCACCTGTACTGTTCCCATTAACTCCACTTTAGAGATGAGAAATTGAGGCACAGAGAAGTTAGATAACTTACCCAAGGGCACACGCCTCATCTGGTGACAGAGCCAGGATTCCAACCCGGGTAGTCTGGCTCTAGAGTTTATACTCTTAGCTTGTACACTCCCCTACCCCATGCCCCGCTCCTTCCCTCCCACAAAATCCTGACACCTGGGAGATGCGCAGGGGAGCTGCGCAGGGGAGCTGAGCCCCTGTTAACGAGGGGATTGGTAATAGCACATTAGCAACAGCAGGATCAGCAATTGTCCTCCACCTGGGGACCGGGCCCAGTCCCTCCCTGTTCACATGATCCCCGCCCTCACAGTGGCCAAGCTTGGCCTGCAATACAGGTCTCTCATCTCTCACCGGGACTCTGGAGACACCTCGGTCACAGATCTCAGCTGGGGTGGCCAGGAGACCGGCCCCATCAGCACCGTCTTTCCTCTGAGGGCGGCCTCTCCCCCTATTCCAAGAGTTCTCTACCTCAGAAGGATACAGAGAGTGTTCAACTAGGTGTGGGCACTGCTGACAGCTAAGGCCAGGGAGAGGAAGGGAAAGGGATGAAAGAGAAGGAGGGCAACGTAAGAAAGCCACACAAGTGGCAGGAGGAAGGGAGCTGAACTCGAGCAAGAACCTACCAGCGGACATTTAATAACAAAGAATATCTAGAAAGTACTTATGTCCCACACATTGTGTTAAATACTTTCACGTGTCTTACCTCACTTAATCATTCCAAGATACCCGTTTCATAAACACTATCTGCAAAGTGTCTTACTTCCCCCAGAAGGAGTTCCACTTGGCTAATTCGTCTCTGCCCTCCACAACGCATATCTGGAACTCGAGTCTAATGTACATATCTGGGCTCCTGTTCAGCTGGGGGATTCCTGAGGCTTTAGACAGAAAGTCCTACATCACTGCAATTGAAAGCCAAAGGCAATAAAAACATTTTAAGCTACATAAGTCATAACTTCCTTCTCACGTCCAAGTCAACATCTTTTTTTCAGAATCAAAAGAGTAGACTGGTAAAGTTCTCCAGGCCTCTGGAATCGGACTGCCCGAGATATGAAGTGCACGGGTCCCATCCATGGTGAGATCCCCGACCTCCTTCCTACGGACCCTCCGCCCTCTGACAGCCACACCACCACACTCTGCCGTGAAGACCACCCATCCCAGTGTGCCGTATGTCCCTGGTTACTTCCGTTACCACAAGAAGCCCAAGACTCCCAGGTCCCCGCCCAACCCTGAACTCTAACCTCCATATGGCTCTCTACAAGCCCGAATCTGAGACCAACCCCCAACGCTGGAGACCCTTCCCCTCTATCCTCTGGAACCCACTATCATCTGCAAAATCTCCTCCATCTTCAAACTCTTCTCTGAGCCATCCCTTGACCTTCTTACTTTGATGAAAACCTGGTCGCCCCTCTGAGGACACAGCTATCCCTACAGCCCTCTCAAGTGGTGGGTGCTTTCCCTCCCATGTCACCTTGTACCCCTGGGCCACGAGGGGTCCTGTCTGTCCCTCAATGCTGTCTCCCTCCTAACCACCACCCTGATCTGAATCTTATGTCATCAGTCTCTCCCACCCACTATTCACCTTGTAGAACTCAACTCTGGACCCTCCCTGTCACTGCCGTCCAACATGCCTTTGTCAAAATTCCCGTGTTTTCAATATTTAGCGTACACTGGTTTCTAATGCCTTGAACTCCATTCCCCTCAAGGGTCTCACCTCCATCTCACCTCAGCCCTTTATCCCCATGGTCACACCGGTCACTGCCAACACCTCCAAACCTTCCATAAACTCTGTCACGCGCCCCACTCTCCAACCACCACCTCCTATCTACCCAATCACTCTGCGCCCCTCATATCCCGACTAATAATCCTCCACCTTCACTAGGACCCACATCTCCTGATCCTCCACCGTTTTGCTGGCCCTCACCTACCTCATGTCCTCACTTCTATACTTGCCCACCACTCCCTTCCATACATTTTCAACCCTTTTCCATGCTTCTACCATGCAAGTAAGCACGGCTGGAGAAAAACGTGAAGCTATGCCCTTAACCCTTGCAATTCATGACTGCAAACTTTGAGTGGGTCCTTAATGCGACCTTATAATCCGACTACATTCAAGTCTGTTCACTCTCCTCTCTCCTGGACGATTCCTGTCACTATTTCACAACTTCTCCTATGTTCCTCAAACGTTCCCCCATCCTCCCCCTCGGCTGGTGGCATGGCTTTCTAGTTCATTGGTGAAAAGGGGGCAACTGGAAGAGAACATCAACAAGCTCCCACCTACACATCGCCCTCCTCCCTGCACCGTCCCCACCCATGCTGCTGGCTAAGGCTAGTCCCCATTCCTGCAATAGATCCTATCCTTTCTCGTCTACTCGGGGACACACCACCAGCAATTTGTCCCCCTTTTCACTGGATCATTCCCATCAGAAAACAAGCTACAAAGTCGTTCACCTAGAGACAAAAATTCTGTTTTTTAAACATCTTTATTGGAGTATACTTGCTTTACAATGGTGTGTTAGTTTCTGCTGTGTAACAAAGTGAATCAGCTATACGTATACACATATCCCCATGTCCCCTCCCTCTTGCGTCTCCCTCCCTCCCACCCTCCCTAAGAGACAAAAATTCTTGGTCCCACTGCACCCTCCAGCTATCACCCCCATATCTCTGCTTCCCTTTATAGAGAAACTCCTCAAATGGTTTGTCTCTCCTCACTGCCATCATTTCTTCTCCTCTGAATTATCCTTCCATGCACTCCAATCAAATTTTCATACCTACCACACCCCAACCCCCAAAATAGCTTTGATTAAGGTTACCAATGACCTACATGTTCCTAATTCCTCTACATATTGGAGGGGCCCAGAACCAAGTCCTTGGCTTTCTTTTCTATCTACTCTCACTCACTAGATAATCTTATCCAGGCTCTTGGCTCTAAATACCATCTATATACTGATGACTCCCAAATGAATATCTCCAGCCTAGAGTCAGGCTGTTAAGACTGAAATTCTAGCTCCATCATTTAGTTGCTATGCAACTTTGGGCAAATCACAATCTTGCTGAGCTTCGGTTGGCTCATTTGTAAATCGGGAATGATAATAGAAGCTTTCTCATCAAGTTGTGATGAAATTAGGTGAAATAATTTGTGTAGAGTTCCTGGCCCAGTGCTGGTATATAATATGTACTCAATAAATGCTAGCTGTTATTATCATCCTCCTCTTCAACATCAATGCAGCCAGTGAGTGGTAAAGCCAGGATTTCAACTCCAGCCATCAAGACTAATGCCAGGTCTCTCTGGGTCAAAAGCTGGACCTCATTTCACCTCACTATTCTGCCCCAGCAAGAGCCTCCAGCAAGAGATGGTGGCACCTGTACCTGCCCACAGCCCTAAGTCACAAATCACTATTTTATCAGACGACTACTAGGATAACTTTAGCTTCCCAGCTCAATCCATTCTTTTGGCCCATCTCTAAGAGAGAGTTTCTCCTGGAGACTTCTTTATTTCTCAAAGGAGTATCAACACCGCTCTCCTCTTCTCACCCATGACAGTCTCATTCTTACTCTCAGCCAACCAATTAAAAATATCATTTATTGAGACACTTCTAGGTGTCAGGTAACGTGTCTGGCTCTGGGTACACGGCAGTGATGAAGACACAGTCCCTGCCCTACTAGAGCTCATAGTCTGGTTGAGAAAGCTAACAGATAAAGGGATAACATCAGCGCAGCAAAAGAGCAGGGAACGACCTGTATACCAAGCACTGGATTTGGTTTGATTTTTCTCTAAAAGTAGGGACGGTCCTGTACGATGTACAGTTGTGCAGAGCTCCAGCTGGTGGCTGTGTGTCAGGGACTGGGAATAGAAATGTCTAAATCAAGCTTGAAGGCAGAGGCAGCGAGAGAACAGAGTATGGGCAGGTTTGAGAGAACCTAAGGAAGTTGAATCACCAGGACCGAGTAACTGACACAGACGGGGGGGTAAGCAGGAGTAAGAGGACAGGTCAAAGATGACCCCCAGGCTGATGGCCTAGGTGGCTGGTGGGATGTTGGGACTCCTCCCTAAGTTGGGGCCGACAGTCAAGGAAGCAGGTTGGAGGACCAGGGGCATAAGAAAAGCTGAGACCGGGCTGAGTTTTGTGAGCCCAGTGTGAGAACCTCGCAGAGATGCCCATAAATCAGTGGGAATGTGGGTCTGGATCTCAAGGAGGCTGGAGAAGATGAGAAGAGTTGAAAGGCAAATGATATACATGTATATGAAATGCAAACAGAGAAAAGTAAATGGATGAAATTCTAAAAGGCATAGAAATGCTGATATTCTCTTTATGAACCCAAATAGAACACCTTATGCAGCCCACTTTGCAGACCCCTGTCCATGGTACTCTTTCAAGAGTGAATGGATGGCGAGAGATGGAAGTCGTAGTTCAAGGGGAGTATTGATAGAATTGGGAGACTTGAACATAGTTATAGATGGAAGGAAGGAGCCAGTGGGGAGAGGGAGGCTGAAGAAGCAAGAGGGGCAGGAGGCACTGGATGGTGAGAGGTCCTGAAGCCGACAGGAGGGCTAGGAGCCAGAGCACATAGAGAAGCGTTAGCCTTGGGCTCCAGGAAATGAGGAGGGAAGGAAGAGCTGAAGTGAGAACAGCTGCACGGGGGAGGGGTGTGCTGGGAGTGGGGGAAGTTCACACCCAGGAGCTTCCCCTAGCCAGCTGGGGACTTGTGTTACCAAAAGGGTCCACGGCTGCTGATGAAGTGCAAAGTGAGGATGGGTGGTTACAAAGAGAGGACCTTGCTCTCAGCTGAGCCCCAGACGGTAGCCTCTCCAAAGAAATCAGAGAACCAAAACAGATTATTGCTATGGTCTGAATGCTTGTGTCTCCCTCAAATTCATGTCCGATGGGATGGTATTAGGGGGTGGAGCCTTTAGGAGGAGATTAGGTCCTGATGAAATCGGAGGCCTCAGAGAGCTCCCTAGCCCCTCCTGCCCTGTGACCCAGAAAAGGGTCTGCACTTGACCCTGCTGGTACTCTGATCAGACTTCCAGCCTCCAGAAGTGTGAGAAATCGATTTCTGAGGTTTATAAGCCACACAGTTTATGGTATTTTGTTATAGGAACCTGAACAGACTAAAACAATAATCTATCTCCCTTCAAGGGGAAAGGATGCAGGCTTCAGTAATTCTCCTGCCAACCAAGTTTGGCTTTGGAACACTTTATTTTCATTATCTGACCACAGACTTCTACTGTGGCTACCGGTGCCTCAAACTCTTTGGGACTGAACACCACTTGTTAGAGGAGCCACAAAAGGAATGCCTGCAACCTAAAAATCAACCGCGATACATTCACAGAACAGAATACCATGCTGCCATGAAAAACAACAAGGTGCCATGGCAAACAGACAAATCCCGGATGTGGAACATTCTGCAAAACAACTGCCCTCGTTCACCAAAATGTCAGTGTCATGAATGAGAGGGTGGGGGAACTGCTCCTAGATTTTAAAAAGTGAATAAACAAAACCTGAAGAGAGAGAACAAAAGCAATCTTGAAACCTGACTGGTTGCTGATTTTAAAAAAAACTTAAAAAAACACATTCCTGGGATAACTGGGAAAATTTGAATATAAACAGATTATTAGATAAAGAAGACAGTATTACAGAATTGTTGATAATTATCTTGAGTGTGATTATGGTATTGTGGATATACAAGAGAATGTCCTCTTCCCTAGGAGTTGTGGGCCGAAGTATTTAGAACAGAAGTGTCAAGATGTCTGCAATATGAGGGGAAATGATTCAGCAAACTTACACAGAGAAAGAAAGAAAGTGAATAGGGAAAAACAGTAATTGTTGAATCTAGCTTGAGGGTATACAGTCATTGTTCACTATACTTTTACTTCAACTCTTCGGGATGTTTGAAAATTTTTATAAGAATTTGGGAAGTTTTTAAAATGTAAATAAATTTAAAGAAGGTAAATCTATATGAACTAATATGGCAAAATCTTAAGGTATAATTAACTGGAAGAAAAAAACAAGGTGCAATCATTTTGGTTTTTTTGTTTGTTTTTTTTAAACCTCTTTATTGGAGTATAATTGCTTTACAATGGTGTGTTAGTTTCTGCTTTCTAACAAAGTGAATCAGTTATACATATACATATGTCCCCATATCTCTTCCCTCTTGCATCTCCCTCCCTCCCACCCTCCCTATCCCACCCCTCTAGGTGGTCACAAACCACTGAGCTGATCTCCCTGTGCCCTGCGGCTGCTTCCCACTAGCTATCCACCCTACGTTTGGTAGTGTATATATGTCCCTGCCGCTCTCTCACTTTGTCCCAGATTACCCTTCCCCCTCCCCGTGTCCTCAAGTCCATTCTCTACGTCTGGGTCTTTATTCCTGTCCTGACCCTAGGTTCTTCAGAAAGATTTTTTTTTAAGATTCCATATATATGTGTCAGCATACGGTATTTGTTTTTCTCTTTCTGACTAACTTCACACTGTATGATAGACTCTAAGTCCATCCACCTCACTACAAATAACTCAGTTTCGTTTCTTTTTATGGCTGAGTAGTATTCCATTGTATATACGTGCCACATCTTCTTTATCCATTCATCTGTAGATGGACACTTAGGTGGTGCAATCATTTTGGAGAACAATTTGTCAATATTTGTAAAAAATGTTAAACACCCATTCACTTTGACTCACTAATTTCACTTCTAGAAATTTATACCAACAGAGACACTTGCATGTATGAACAAAGCTGTATGTATAAAGATGTGCACTGCAACATTATTTGTAATAACAAAAAAGCTAACTGAATGTCCACTGGCAGGAGAGTCATCAAAAAATACTCTGGAAGATTAACTCTGCAACCATTTACAAAAAAGGAGGTACAACCATTTGTAGGTGAAACAGTCCAAATCTATATCGAACACAGCATGATCCTTTTTGTAGAAGAAAAAGGCCAAATTAGTCTTTGTACTTTTAGATGACTATAAATGCACAGGAAAAGGACTGGAATGATATTTACCAAACTGGGCGGGGGAAGAGGACTGGGGAGGACAGGTTGGGATAGGGAAGGGGAGACTTAGACTTGGATTCTATATATTTGTATAGTTGGATTTTTATGACAAATTAATGCATTAATTTATTAATCATGTAGCTGAAAGTTTAAAAGTCAAAAAAAAGGTCACAAGCAGAATGTACACCTTAGCAGCAATTATCTCTGGGGAGTGGGTGGAGGAGAACTTTCATGTTATATTCTTCTTATCTCTGTATTGCAGGCGTCCTTAACCAAGCGGATGCATTAAGCTATTAAGGATGCTTCGTGTGAATTTTTTCTAGTTTTTGATCTGAGCACATTGCAGAACCCCTCCCAAGTCCCTTGTTCTCACTGCATCTTCCCTTGTGAGCCCACTCCCAACCCCCAGTACGGACAGATGCCCACAGTCCTACCAGGCACATGGAATTCCATCTTACACTCAAGGTCTGATGTGGAGAGAGGGAGGGGCGGGCAACTGGTGTGGGGCAGCTGCTCTTTCCCTTTGGAGTCCACATCCTATCAGGGCTACTCCTGACTTCCTCCTGGGTGCTCAAAGCCTTGCAGAGGGAGAGCAGGAGAGCAGAGTCGTGGCTGCTAGCCGGCTCCCTGATGTCAAACAAAATACTCGGAGCCCATGAAAGATGTTCTTTGCTCTGGTGGTGCAGTTACTTGTGTAAGTGCATTTCCTCGTACAGCAGCCCAGGCCTGGCAAGCCCAGCCGCATAGCACAGGGAGATCAGCTCGGTGCTTTGTGACCACCTAGAGGGATGGCCCTAACTTCCTCTTCTTATAAAGACAGAGGTGAGAGGAGAGGAGCTAGGAGGGAGGGAGACGCAAGAGGGAAGAGACATGGGGAGGCCCTCAGAAGAAAGTAACACTGCTGAAACCTTGACCTTAGACTTGTAGCCTCCAAAACTGTGAAGAAATGTTTCTGTTGTTTAAGCTTCTCAGTCTGTGGTATTGGCGATGGCAGCCCGAGGAAACAAATACACTGGCCAAACGTGTGCTATGAGCCAGGCACCGTTTTAAGCACTTCACAAGTATTGACTCCTTTCATCTTCATCACATACTTATGAGGTAGCTCCTATTTTTATTCTCTAATTTGAAGATGAGGAAATTGAGGACAGACCGGTTTCTTGTAATAGCAAGATACTGGCAACAGCCAAATGCCCATCTCAAAGGGAATGCAGAAAGACCCGGTGGTATGTTTCTACAATGGAATGTTACACCACAGCGAAAATGTAACTACACTTATACTCAATAATAGGGATGCATCTTATAAATATAATGTTGAATAAAATAGGCAAATCCCAGAAGACTACATAAAACATAATACCCTTTTTTATAAGGATCAAAAAGCAACTACAATTATATAATACCTTATTTAGGACTGTTTTACATATATAAAATATTACATATTTTATTATATATAATGTATATTATATGTATTTTTTTCCGTGTACATGAGAAGAGGGATAAGATTACTTTTAAAAAGAGAAAAGGAGATTGGGCTTCCCTGGTGGCGCAGTGGTTGAGAATCCGCCTGCCGATGCAGGGGTCACGGGTTCGTGCCCCGGTCCGGGAAGATCCCACATGCCGCGGAGCGGCTGGGCCCGTGAGCCGTGGCCGCTGAGCCTGCGCGTCCGGAGCCTGTGCTCCGCAACGGGAGAGGCCACAACAGTGAGAGGCCCGCGTACCACAAAAAAAAAAAAAAAAAAAAAAGAGAAAAGGAATAATAGCCAAAATTCAGGCTAGTGGTTCACAGTGGTTAGCATGGAGGTAGGGAGCAGGATGAGGGAAGCACATAGGCTTACGTCTGTAAGTTACTATCTACGTGGCTAGTTGTTGGGTTGAGTTCATAGTTGTTTATAATACTCTCCATGAATAACTAAATGTAGTCATGAATAAAATTAAAGCATGCCATGAATGGACCAATGTTGACTCTTGTTATGAATCGAGAATTATAAATATGATTTATGATTTAAACAGACCTTTGCACCAAAGGTCTGTTTAAAAAGAAAAAGCGGTAGGGGTTTCATCAAATAACTTGCCCAAGGTCTCAAGGCTGAGCCAGAATGTGAACCCAGGCAACCTGGCTCCAGAATGCATAATCTTAACCACTGTTGTCTATTACATATCAAAACACCAGGCTGTTCCCCGGATGGAACAGAAATAGGGTCTACTATGAAGCCTAAAGGCCTGATCCTACACCCAGCTACCACCATAGGGGCATTAGCCATCCAAGACCCCAGGGGGGCTCCGAAGTCACCAAATCCAGATTTACTACTTCTTCAGACTGAGCCAAAGCTCGAATTTCATGGGGAAAAAGGAGAGAAGCTTTGAGTACACAAGAAGGTACTTCAGGACATAGAAGTCCAACCCTGAACACGTCATTTGACTTTTTACTCAAGGAGGGAAAGTAAATATTTGTATGGCTCTCTCCACAGAACTCAGGGGAAAGGCTAATGACAGAGATTGTTCAAAAGACCTACAGAGGAACCAGGGCAGCTACAAGTCAAAAGACAGTCAGCTTGTGTGTGGAGGCCAAACCACACCTGCGGAATGACTGAGCCAGGGCTGGCCTCCCTGCTCAGGGTGTGTGACAAGGGGCCCCATGAGGGCCTTTTGCATCACTGACAGGACCAAGGCCTCATTCTCCTCGGCCTTGGGTTACAGATTCCACACAGAAAATGTGAGCCATGTAGAGTGGAAGGGACGAGAGGAAAGGTACCAAATTTCCAGTCCCTCATCAGCCCAAGCAGTCTGTGATGCCATCTGGCTCGATTTTAGTGCCTTCAAAGGACTTGAGCATCAGATGGCTTGAAATAAGGTCAACCCCACACTAGCACTAGAGCAAAGGGAGGGACAAACACATCTGAGATTTGGCTCCTAGCCCAGTCAAAACAGCTCAGGGGAACTCAGTAAACAGCCCACTTCCCTCAACCAACCAACCATGGAGTCTGGTTAATCTTCTACTCCTTGGGGGCCCCTGCTTGAAGGCAACCAGTGTGCCAGGCAGCCATTTGTAAGGCAGGCCTACCCACCCTGTTGTCTCCAACACCAGGCTACAAGCTACAAGCTGGAGCCAGGTTCAGGAATCCCTAAATCAAGGGAAGGCAAATGTCCCATGTCCCCTTGAGGCATGACCCTTGAGAAGAGGCCAAAAGATGGCATTTGACAACCTCCTGACATGAGTAGACTCTGCTCACTTCTTTTTCTACTTCTTTTCTTCTCTTCTGTTTAACTCTCCCATTCTCAATCTCTTCCCAGTCTCCAAGCCTACTCCCAGGTTTTCTACGAGCACTGAAGGGTGATAAACTTAAGACTCACAGCAGCGCCTGGCTAATCCAACACACAGAGAATGTTCAGAATCTTTATTTTCGTCACTAATTTTTTTTTTTTTTTTTTTTTTTTTTTGCGGTACGCGGGCCTTTCACTGTTGTGGCCTCTCCCGCTGTGGAGCACAGGCTCCGGATGCACAGGCTCCGGATGCACAGGCTCCGGATGCACAGGCTCAGCGGCCGTGGCTCACGGGCCCAGCCGCTCCGCGGCACGTGGGATCCTCCCGGACCGGGGCACGAACCCGTGTCCCCTGCATCAGCAGGCGGACTCTCAACTGCTGCGCCACCAGGGAAGCCCCTCGTCACTAATTTTTAAAGAAAGAATCCTTTCGACCTACTAGGATGGGGCCCAGCAGTCTATATTTTAACATGGCTCCCTAAGATAATCTGGATGCAGGAGTGCTTAACTTACACTTGGGGAAATACTACAGTAGGTCAGCCTCCAGAAGTCTAAATGGTAGGTGTGAGATTAGAATATTTTCTCACAGAAATGATAGGCAGTTCCCAGGAAAATATACTGACAAGAATAAAGATGTGACTAGTGTTCAAAACAACAATCAAGATAATAATAATCATTACTAATTGCTGGTACATAGCACTTCTCGGCTAGGCATTGTCCGAAGTACTTGTATTAACTAACACTTAAAACAACTCTATAAGATAAATGTTATAATCCCCTTTTTTTGCATGAAGGAATTAAGACACAGAGAGATTAATAACTGGCCCAAGGTTAGTTACAGAGACTGGATATAAGCCAGACAATCTGACTCCAGAGTCCATGTTCCTACCCACTGACCTACATTATAGTACCCTGATATGTGCTGAGGCCCTTTACAGTACAGAGGAAACCCTTGATTTAAAAATGACTCAAATCCATGATGGTCTGACCCGCTGCTACTGAAATATTATCCTCTCTCTTCCATCCCCACTATGTGAACCCAGACCTGGAATCTTCTAACTATATTGCCAAGGGAACTAATCAACACTGCAATCTACCTCCATGACCTCCCAGACACCAACATATTCATTCATTCAATCAATCAATCAATCAACAAATATATATTAAGCACCTATTATGTGTCAACTATTATGAACAAGATACAAACGGTCCCTGCCTTCATCCACTTACACCAACCTCATTCGAAATGCTGATTTCTAGGGTTTAGAAGGGCTCAGAAATCAAAAGATGGTTTAAATCAGTGCCCTAAGGGCTCATGACCTCTAATATTAATGTTTTGTTAGCTACATGACAGGTTAAATAGCTACCAGATACCTCATAGAACTTAGTACAATACTAGACAGACATATAGTAGGTATTTATCAACTTATATAGAGATATTTCAGGAGAGCACTGAGAACAGAGAGATGGTCAAACCAATGAATAGAATTAGAACATCCTCCTGACTGCCCCCAACAGGAAGGACACAGACATAAGAGGGCTGGGAAACAAGACCCGGACTTCCATTTCTGGTAATAACAAAAGCTAGTTAGTACTTAAAGAGATCTATGACCCCAAAAAGCCACACTTCAGTGTAAATGTGTACTGGAAACACAAATTACCCCACCCCTAGAATGGTAAGGAAAATCCAGTCTCAAATCTTAACGATGAGTTGGGGTGGTAGGGGAAGAAACTAGTTAGTTCCACTAAAATCTTGGAACCAGAAGCCAGCCCTCGTGTGGGTTTGCACTCTAAATTTATACTACTTGGGTAATCCAAAAATGTTAGGCTGAGAGTTTTATTTAGCATGATTCCAGACTGGTAGCCCTCAAGTGCCTGGCAAGAACAAAGACAAATCCTCTCTAGAGAAATCCAGGACTCAAAAAATTCCCACAAATAACATTTTAAAGAAAATAAGCAATGTACAATAAAAGAACAATAACAACAGTAATATTTAAAACAAAACCTAAACACACAATAAGCCAAGAGCTAGTAAAAGCAGAGGTTTAAGGACCTCAGAATAGTTATAGACTATGTTTAGGTTTGGAAAAGGGAAAAGTAACTGAAATTAAAAACTCTATTGATAGTTTTAAGTGATATGTTTAGTTACTGATTAGAAAGCTAAAGAGATAAGTGGAATATAGAGCTGAAGAAATTATCCAAAATGCAACATAGTAGACAAAGAAGTGGAAGATAGGAACAAAAAGGATTAAGAGATGTGGAAGACAGAGTAAGATGAACTAACATAACTCCAAACATAGTGCTAGAAGAAGAGGAGACAGACAAAATAGCTGAAGGCATAATAGCTAAGAATGTTCAGAAACCTGAAGAACGACATGTACCCACAGACTCTCAAACAGAATAAGCCAAAACAAATAAACATTGAAACAAACCCTACTAAAACTGTAGAATGCCAAAGACAAAGAGAAGATCTTAAAACCAATCAGAAAGAAAAGAGATTACTTTCCAAGGAGTGAAAGTTAAGACTGACCAATGACTTTTCAAGGCAACAGTGGAAGACAGAATATAGTAAAATTACATCTTCACTGTGCTGGGAGAAAAATAAGTATGAACCAAGAATTTTATATCCAGTGAAAATATATTTCAAGAATGAAGAAGGAATACAAACATTTTTAGGCAAAGAAAAACTAAGAGGGTTTGTCATCAGCGGATCATCTCTAAAGGGAATTCTCAAGGATATAATTCCAGCAAAGGCAAACTAATGTCAAATAGACACAATACAAAATAATGAGCAAAGAAAGTGGTAATTATGTAGGTAAATCTAAATGAACATTTTTTTCATAAAATAATGTCTTTGTATTATTTTTAAAAGAAAAGCTAAAATAATACAGAATTAAAATACATGACAACATAAGCATATAAGTTGAGGGTGACGAATAGAGTTAAAATATTATAAGGTCCACATGCAAAAGAGTCAGGTTGTAACCCCATTTCTCAGCATATACACTCCTATGGATATACCCAAGAGTAAAAAAGAACAAAAACAAAAACATGTCTACACAAAAAGTTACACATCAATGTTCATAGCAGCATTATTCACAACAGCCATAAAGTGGAAACAATCCAAACTTCTACCAACAGGTGAATGGATAAAAAAAAATATGGCATATCCATACAATTGAATTTTATTAGCCAATATAAAGAAATGGGATATTAATAGATGCTACAACATGGATGAATCTTCAAAACATTATGCTAATGGATATATGTATATGTATAACTGATTCACTTTGCTGTACACCTGAAACTAACACAACATTGTAAATCAACTCTACTCCAATAAAAGTTTTTAAAACATTATGCTAAGTGAAAGAAGCCAGACACAGAAGGACAAATATTTTATGATTCCATTAATAGGAAATGTCCAGAACAGGCCAATCTATAGAGATAGGTATTAGATCAGTTGTTACTTAGGGCTGGGGGCGGGCAGGGGTTGGGGAGCACTGTAAGGGGACAGAGAGATGATAGCTAAGCAGTTACACTTTCCTTTTGGGGTTGATAAAAATGTTCTAAAAATTAATTGTAGTGATGCTTGCACGACTCTGTGTATATACTAAAAACTTTACATTCTACACTTTAAATGAGTGAATTTTATGTTATGTGAATAAACTCAGTAAAACTATGACCAAAAGGGAACTCTCTTGCACTGCTGGTGGGAATGTAAATTGATACAGCCACTATGGAGAACAGTATGGAGGTTCCTTAAAAAACTACAGATAGAACTACCATATGACCCCACAATCCCACTACTAGGCATATACCCTGAGAAAACCATAATTCAAAAAGAGTCATGTACCAAAATGTTTATTGCAGCTCTATTTACAGTAGCCAGGACATGGAAGCAACCTAAGTGTCCATCAACAGATGAATGGATAAGGAAGATGTGGCACATATATTCAATGGAATATTACTCAGCCATAAAAAGAAATGAAACTGAGTTATTTGTAATGAGGTGGATAGACCTGGAGTCTGTCATACAGAGTGAAGTAAGTCAGAAGGAGAAAAACAAATACCGTATGCTAACACATATATGTGGAATCTAAAAAAAAAAAAAAAAAAAAAAAAGGTCATGAAGAACCTAGGGGCTAGATGGGAATAAAGACACAGACCTACTAGAGAATGGACTTGAGGATAGGGGGAGGCGGAAGGGTAAGCTGTGACAAAGTGAGAGAGTTTCATGGACATATATACACTACCAAATGTAAATTAGATAGCTAGTGGGAAGCAGCGTCATAGCACAGGGAGATCAGCTGGGTGGTTTGTGACCACCTAGAGGGGTGGGACAGGGAGGGTGGGAGGGAGGGTGATGCAAGAGGGAAGAGATATGGGAACATATGTATATGTATAACTGATTTACTTTGTTGTAAAGCAGAAACTAACACACCACTGTAAAACAGTTATACTCAAATAAAGATGTTTTTAAAAAAAAATTTTTTTTAAAGAGTTAATGGTAAATGACTTTTGATTCATAGGACTTTCTGAAAAAAAAAAACTATGACCAAAAAATATTATAATATCCTTGTATTATTTGAGAGAAAAAGTCTGACTGACTCTAGATCTGGATATTTATGTTAACACTGGTAGGATAAACATTAAAAAAAAACAATAACTGAGGAGCCTGTGCTCCGCAACCAGAGAGGCTGCGATAGTAAGAGGCCTGCGCACCGCGATGAAGAGTGGCCCCCGCTCGCCGCAACTAGAGAAAGCCCTCGCACAGAAACGAAGACCCAACACAGCCAAAAATAAATAAATTAATTAATAATTAAAAAAACAATAACTGAAATAGTGTGTATAACTTCTAAACTAGTAAAGGGAAAATATCCAATAAATTCCCCCAAAAGGCTAGACTGAAGGGAAAAAAAAAAAAAGACAAAATGCTCCACCTGGAGTTTACAACCTGTATCAAATGGTGGCAGACCAAGTGACATCTAGCAGTCACATCTGTGCTAAGAAGCAGACTCTCCTCTGTGTGCGGGAGTTTGGGATGAGTGGAAGCTCACACTCTATCCAACCCACTTCATCAGCAGGGTCCCTGGAGAAACAAACTCCTCATGGAAGGCCTGGACCCTCCAAGAAAATACCACCTCGGGATGAGACAGCTCCCTTTGGTCACCAGGGATCAAAATGATTCCTCCAATGAGTTGAAGCCTATAGGTCTTAGGTGCTAAAGGAGAATAAGTAACTCTGCGCTGAGAGGTCATCTGAATTGTGACACACAAACTAGTTTGAACTATTAAAAGAGTGTAATGGGTGGGTGACTTGTACACGTAGCCCAGTAATCCCTGGCTGCTTCAGTAAGAGCCATGAGTGCACCTCGTGTATGCCATCATAGACAGGGTCCCTGCATCTCCCTCTAGGTCAGCCTGTTGTCACAGGACACGTATTTGTGCTGTGGTTATTCCACGGTATTGGAGCTGACTGATGGGAATGCTGTCTAGCCCCTGACCAGAGGAGGTGGGTGCCCCCCCAGTTCTGGCTGGAGAGTGGGGATCCTAGCTCTCCTGCTACCCTTGCCTCCTGGGTCCTTCTTCCGTCCTGCACTGGCATTGCAGGGCAGGGCAAGTAAAACCGAAACACATCTGGAACGACTCTTCTTGCCTAAGGGCCTACTCAGTTAAAGGAAAAAGAATCTTCTCTGGTTCCACCTTTGGAACTAAGAGTTTAGTCTTTAACCACATGAAAGCAGCCTGTCAGGGTAAAGTTCCAGGCCGTATTTTACAATGGACAGCTCTGGCCCTGCGTCTGCCAACAGCAACCCCCGTGGTCTCTGCTCCGCAGAGCAAGTCGCCATCCCTTTGCTCAAGATTGGAAACAGAACAGGGCCCATCCCTTTGGCCCAAGTTGCAGCTGACTTTTTGCCTAGCTTGGAGAGCAGGAAACAGCAGCTACATACAGTGAATGTGGTACGACACCCAAATGGGAGTGGCCCAATTCTTCTGACACAGTCTAGATCACCTACAAATTAACCCTCTTTGTCATCATCTACACATGCGCACGCACACACACATCCCTAAAGCCCTCTTCATCAATTACAGTATCCACGGGTCGTGTTTCGGTGTGCCTCAGGAAAATGCAAGTGGAGAGCAGTATTCATGGCTACTTGGAAACGAATCCTGGAAATCAGAAAGCTACGGATAAACCCCTTTCCCGGCCAAAGATGTCCTGGTGGCTCCTGGAGCCAACAGTCTGTACCTGTCACAGGGCAGGGAGCTGCTGTGAATCCGAGAGTTGAGGGTTTCTCCTGCTTTGAGACTCACTGCCCTCGGAGGAGGCAAGGGGTGGGCTCTGGATCAGCAGGGGGGAGGGAAGCAGCATTCTCCCCACCCTCCTGTCAGCCGGACCTCTGCTCCCATGGGACGGTCCCCACAGAGGGCAGCCTGTGAGTCAGACCAGAAGCAGGGAGAAACCAGGCAGCTTCTGGAAGATTCATGGTCTTCTCTTCCTCTCCATTCACCCTCCAAATAGCCATTTCTAAGTGGCTGTCATCTTTAAAAAAACATACTCCTTGGTCTATATGGACGTTCCGCTTCTTTAGAGCCCCCTCTATATCTCCCCACCCCTGCCTATTTTGGGCCAACATAATTTACAAATTCCCAGAAATGCCTGAGAAGCAGCGTATGCACTTCTGGTGCCAAGCCTGACCAGTTTTACAGATTTTCATTTAGCAGGTGTCTGTTGCTAAATCAGTAGCAGCTGCTAATTGCTTTTCCTCCCTCGAACCTTCAGACAGAATGAAACATCTGGTGTTGTCTCACTTTGGGTTAAAATCAGATACCTTATCATCCCTCCTTTGGGTTCCATTTTTATTAAAAAGCTGTCAGCTGATGCCTGGAACAGGCAGCAGAGAGCAAGCCTGCCCCAGAAGCAGGGGAATGATTCTAAGGGCAACCCAGCAGGATGAGGCTGCCTTCCATTCCCAGACCTCAGGCACAGAGGCAGGGTAGCTCGGGCACCAGTCTCCACAAGGTGGAGCTTTAAGCCCATGGCCGCCCAGGTTACTTGGGGCTCCATTTCTTGAGCAAGGAATCTGAGGACCTCGCCCACCTCTTGCTGGCAGTGCCCCTCCCTGCCCTGAACCTGTTCCAAAGCTGGCACCCTACGTCCCAGCCCACTTGCCTGTCTCTTTAATATGCACATGCTTCTACCGCCATGAACGGGAATCTCAGGGGTAATAAACTATATATGCCAGTGTTCTGTAGCTTTTTCAGCCACCTTTTGGTTTGGGTTTTTTTTTTTTTTTTCCCCCAAAAAAAATCTGTTGGCAAGGCCCCAAATCTGCTTCTTGATTCTAAGCCAAAATCATTCTTAAAGGTACCTTAATAGCAACTCAGATATTTTACATTATTAATAAATAATAATCTTAGCTAAACTTTATTGAGCACTTACCTTTTTTTTAGGAAAACAAAGTTTATCATACTCATAGGTCAGAAACAGGAGGCACCCATGCCATGCAGAGCCACATGGGGAAGCACCAGGGTTGGTCAGGAGGCAAAGGGACAGGAGCGAGGGGAGAGCCTAGGCCATGGCCTTTATTAGTTTCTGTATTTCTGCAGGACAGGCAAGGGAGGGCAGGGTAACAAGTTAGGACTGGTTAGTTTGAATAATTACAGCGGGCTCTAAGCTATAGGAGTGGTCTCTGGTTGCCTGGTACCAGGTCCTGGGATGATTAAGGCAGAGGAATATTGCTTCCAGGGTGGGAAGGGCCAGATAGTGCAGGTATAGCTCTGGATTGGTGAGTTTTGAGCACTTACTATTGTGCACCAGGCATTGTGGTAAGCACTTTACATGCATTACCTTATTGAAGATTTAGGAATTATGATAGTCCTCATTTTACAATATGAAACAGGCTCAGAGAAGGGCTATTGATGTTGTGGAAGCAAGACTGGAACTGTGTTCTGGCTGGCTTAGAAACCTGTACTCTGCTGACTGGGTATTTGATAATACTAAGGAATCACTGATAACGATTATAGATATGATAATGGAATTGTGATTATATATATACACATATATATATATGTCCTTATATTTTAAAGATGTATAATGAAATATCTATAGTTAAAATTACATGAAATTTCCCTTAAAATTACCCAGGTATAAGAGTGAGTGGTTGCAGGATGGGGGGGAAGCAGTTTGAGGTAGAATAAAGTGTATTGATTAAAAAAACATTGGCTATGAGTTGATAATTGTTGAAACTGGGTAATGGATGCACTCGAATAGTTTTTCTTTTTCTACTTTTACATATGTCTCCATTTTCTTTAATATAAAATTATAGATCTATAGAATTATACACATACTATCCACTGCATTTTAGAACCTCCTGACTTAAGATTTTTCCTGCCCCAAACTTCCTTTGCTGGGTCAGCTCCTCTGGCCTGCTCCTACCATCAGAGTTTCCTCAACTGGTACCAGTGCAGTACTGGGACTCAGAAGTGACCACCCTCCCCTTGGACTTATAAACCTTCAGTTTGTCTTCAAGTCTCCAGTCACTTTACTCAAGGTCCTAGGGTGCGTGGGACATAAAGGGAGGCTGGGAGGACAGCTGCTTTGGGAAATAGTTTGGCAGTTCCTCAAAAGGTTAAACATGGAGTTACTGTATGACCCAGCAATTCCACTTCTAGGTATATACCCCAAAGCAGTCAAACAGATACATTTACACAAATATTGACAGCAGCACTATTCACAATAGCCAAAAGGTGGAAACAACCCAAATGTCCATCAGTGGATGAATGGATAAACAAAATGTGAGATAACCAACAGGACCTACAGTATAGCACAAGGAACTACACTCAATATTTTGTAATGACCAATAAGGGAAAAGAATCTGAAAAACTGAAGCACTGTACTGTACACTTGAAGCTAGCAACATTGTAAATCATCTATACTCCAATCTTTTAAAAATGTGGCATATTGTACAAAGGAATACTATTCAGCCATAAAAAGGAATGAAGTACTGATACGTGCAACAACCTAGATGCACTTGAAAACTTTATGCTAAGTGAAATAAGTCAGTCAGAAAAGGCTACATATTATGTGATTCCATTTACATGAGATGTCCAGAATAGGAGATTAGTGGTTGAGAGAGAGAAAGGAGATTAGTAGTTGCCAGGGTCTAGGGAGGGGAGAGCAGAGAGATGTCACTAATGCTTTTTGGTGGAATGATGAAAATATTCTAAAATTAAATAGTGGTAATGGTTGACAACTCTGTAATACACTAAATTAAACATTGACTTGTACACTTTAAAATGATAAATTTGTATTATGTAAATTGTATCTCAATTAAAGCCCCCTCAAAAAATGATTAAAGGGAGAAAGAAATAGGCAAGGATTCATTTGTGGAGTGCTTTTAAATGTTCAAAGCTCTTTGCTAACTCTTCTTTGTTATCTTTTGTTGTCTGCTATCTTTTCTTCCATAACACATCTGTGAGGTAGACAGAGCAGATGTCACTAAGCCCATTTGACACATAGGGAAACTGATGCTTGATGAGGTGAAATGAACTTGGTCAGAGCCCCAAATCCCAGTCAGCAGTAGTGTGGGAGTGGGACAGGGCACCGAGCAGCACTGCCCCAGCTGCACACCGGAATTGCCTGTGGGGCTTTTTGAAAAGCCTTACGTCTTGAAATTGGCTCTGGTGATTCTACGGTACAGCCACGGTTGAAAACCACTGGTCCACAGACTGGAGAGAGTGAACTCACCCACTAGCTAAGGCTTTTACTGCATAAAGAAACACTGCTTGGGGGGAGTAGCTGAAGGTTGAGCGAGAAGTGTTGCTTGGACGAGCCAGAGGCTGTACCTTCTAATCGCTTTTTAGGAATAGAACCAAGGCAAAGAACTATTAAGCTCTGGAGGCAGAGGCTACTGCCTGCCATTCTCATTCACGGCTGCCACCTTCCCCATGGGTTGGGGGGCTTGGGCGTCACTGACAAACGCAAAGGTCTCGATGTTTCATTCAAATGGGAAGAAACACCAGGAGTGGGCCTAATTCACCTGTCATGAGGGAGGAGAGAGAGCTGGCTAGTTTCCTAATCAAACAGGCTGTCTGGGAAACAAATGCAAAAAAAAGCAAAGTCGCTATTAGTCAGTGTGGAAAAGAAATCCTGCCAGGGAATTTTAATCTCACTCGGCAAGGCTAATTCTGAAACAAAGCCCCCTTCACTTCACCATCACCCAATCAGGAAGCTGGGGCCAAGGCCCTGAAGGCTAACATCAAATAGCACATGCCAATAGGAACACGCCTCCATTTCTAAGATAATGTTAGGAATAGTAGTAACAATGACAGCATCTGATACTTACTATGTGCCGGACACCGGGCTAAGTGCTTACCCCACGTATCTCAATTCATCTGAGCACCAATCTACAGATAAGAAAATGAGGTCACAGAAGTCTGTAACTTACCCAAGGTCACATGAATAAAGGCAGAGGAGCCAGCCACAAAAGCAAGGACAGGCTGGCTCCAGGGCCAGCAACTTGACCACTACATTATGCTAACTCTTAACAACCAAGCAGAGACGAGAAGACCTTGAGAATACGCTGCAAACAATGTGAACAGTTGTTACCGCTCAGTGTTTTCTGTTCTATTTTGGTGTTTTTCTTTTTTTTTTTCCATTATGAATATATTACTTCTGTAAAGAAAACATTTATACAATTGTAACGGCAGAGGCACAAAAGCCTCGTGCCTTGTGATGGTTTTTTTTTTCTTGTTAATATGTTGAAAAACAACCACTTTTGCTTGGTGGTGATTATTTTTTTACTTCTACTTTTCTGTATTTCACAAATTTTCTTCAGTAAATAAGTCTTCTGCTGTAATCAGGAAAACATTATTTTAAGTGGTTTAAGAAATAATTCACCTGGGAAAGATATCATCTATCGTCCCTCTGTCTTCATACCTAAGATTTTATCCTGGACATGTGTGTGAAAGATCCCTGGAATTCCTCTGAGCAAGACAGAGGTTCGAGTTGATTGGCTAATTCACTTACACTCTCTGTGGATACCTACCATGTGCTGGGTGCCCTGCAGGGGACAGATACCACAAAAGACACTATCCTTGCCCGAAGACACTAGTGCTGAGAGCCTGGCAACAGGCTGAATATACAGTCCAACCAAACTATGGAATGCTAAGCAGCTATTGGAAAAGAATGAGCTACATCCATACCTGAAGAGATTACAGATTCTACTGTTAGGTTAAAGGAAAATACTCTGGAGGGATGTTTATAGTGCAATGCCAGTTGTGCAAGAAACCTAGACCCAAACAAACCAACAACCTGAGAAATGTGAACATCTTTATCTGCATTTATGAGCAAAAGAAAAATGTGCCAACTTATACAAACCCTTAATACAACTTACCCATGGGGGGACAGGATTGAAAGTTGATGGGGTTAAAAGATTGGCTTTCTCTTTATACTCATCTGTTTAAATGGTTTTTCAAGGAGCGTATATTATTTTTGCAACAAAAAAATCTTGAAAGTATAATCAATCCTCTAAATCTCTAATGGATATTGTATAAAATTTCTACAAAGACTTGACTTGGCTTAATACTTGAAAATCAATCCAAACAATTAGGAGAGAGGAGGAAGGAAGCCCATGAGCTTTGGTATCAGAAAGACAGAAGTTCTCAGGCCAGTTCTGTCAATTCCTGTGTGTCCCTGGGCAAGTTATTTAAACTTTCTAAGGCTTAGTCTGTAAAATGGAGACACTAATGAAACCGAGGGCGGTCATCAGCTAGATTCCTTAAAACATAACTTGCTTAATAAATAATATCCTGTAACCTGCCTTCACGGACCAAGCTCACCTTAACTGTTCTTACAAACTGTATACCCTCCAAGCTGCATGAAGCTTACAGATTATATCACAAGACTCCTTTAACCACCCCCTACAGAGGTGTTACGTTGTTTTTCAGGAACGTGGGACTAGTCTTGCCCAGTTCAAACTGGTCGAGACCACCAACCATTCAACTGGGCCTGAGAGTGTCTGATGGATAACCTTTTGATATCAGAGGACCCAAAACTCCACCCTCAGATCATGCTAAGGTCACCATTTTTCTGAACATGCAGTCCATGAAGAAGCATGTAACTCCGATACACTTGCACAGAACACGGATTACTTCACTTTCTTGCCACCAATCATTTTACCCCAGGCCTCAGACCACCCTGCTTCCTTGTCCCATAAATATCCTGAGCCCCTCACCTTGGGGGAGGTGGATTTGAGATTTGTTCTCCTTGCTTGGCTGCCTCGTGAATAAATTTTTCTCTGTGGCAAACCTCAGCATCTCAGCGTTTGGCTTGCTGCACATCAGGCAAATGAACCTGGCTCAGTAACACTAATACCCACCTCGCAGGGTTTCTGTGAAGATCAAAGACTAATAATTAACAACTAATGCTGCTTGAGGGCTTCCTATCTGCCAGGTGCTCTGCTACATGCTTTACACATATTAACTGATTTAATCCTTGGAACAGCTTGAGGAGGAAGGCACAAGCAGGGTATGAACCTACAGAATCTGATCCCTGAGTCCATACTCTTAACAACTACACTAGGGTGACATATTTGTATTTGTGAAAGCTTTTGTGGTTGCAAAGTCCCATCCACTTGCAAGGAATTCTTAGTAGTGGTGGAAAAGATAAGAAATACACATAAAATCTAAACACTACAAGGGCTAGAAGATGTGGCAGAAGTGGTGTCACAGGATGTCTTCTGGTGATTGGCAAATAAGGGGCAAAGTCTATATATACGAACTGGAGTTCATGACTCTCCATCCTGCTCTTCAGACTCTCAGTGCGGAGTTTACTGGTTCCTACACCTCCATGCCTCTGGCCCTGACATTCCTTTGGTTGAACTACCTCCTTCCTCTGCAATTTGCATGCACATTCTAATAGCGCTTCAAGGTTTGGTTCAGGCTTTACTTCTCCATGAAGCCTTTCTGAACCACTGCATCCAACGACCTCTCCAGGAGACAATGCATTAGAGTGCAAAGTCCTCAGGTTTAGCTTTAGTACCTACAAACCATGTAACTCTGAGCAAGCCGTTTAGCTTCTTTGAACTTCAGTTTCCTCATAGGTAAAATCGGGTTCTTGCGAGAATTAAATAAGAACATCCATAAATTGCCTGGCACATGGTAGGTGCTCAAAAAATGCTGCTAATATTAATCCTCTTCCCATTTTCTTAGAGGTCTCAACAACTGCAATTTAGCGATTGAGCCTGAATTGCCTTGCGATTTTCCTTTTTCACCATTATGACTCTAACATTGCCGGCACTTCTCAGGCATTTATGCCTCATCTTTCTAACTAAACTGCAAGTTCCTTGAAGGCCAGGAATGTATTCTGGTTGCTTTCGCATCTCCTGCAGCATACGGCACAATACGTAACACAGAAAAGTGCTCAATAAAAATCTGGATTGACCGGTATGGCTGGGCTGTATTCACGGAGGATGTAAGATCCACAAAGGTTAATCTTGAAGTTAATCTTGAAGTACAGGCAGCAATTAGACATATTCTAGGGTAGTCCCTAGAATTTGGTGGAAGCCCAGGTCTTCTCAACACCTTCTGCATCCCTGCACACTTGGCATTTATCTGATCAGAAACACGCTGGTCTTTGTAGAAGGTTGAGGCGCAATTTTGCCCAAATCAATTCTTCAGAAAGCTAAGGCCTCTTTTGAAAAACAAACCTTTTCTATTTTAAGTACTCTTAAGAAAGCAAAGGGAATTATAGTTTTACTTCTTTGAGCTTAAATAGGAAAAAGAAATCAGATAGCTAAAAATTACATTAACTTATCGGTCACATTACTTAAAAAAAAAACCTCAAAATTATCCTAAAATGTCTTGTATTTGTAATGTACAATTTTTCTGTTTCAAAAATAAACTCTCAAAAATGAAAAAAAGAAAGAAAGCAAAGGGACATTTTGTCCCTAGTTCAGGTCCAAAACCCAAACTATAACTTTTTAAAATAGCTCAGTTTGCCACTCACAGAAATAACTTTTCTAGGTCAATTAGCATGTTTCAATATGCCAATCAGCAGAGTGAGAGCCGATTTGCATTGGTGACAGCAAAGTTCTCCCAGAAGCCCACATGGGTACAAGGTGTGCCGGCGGCAGTTACATCCCAAGAACATTGAGATAATGATTGTGGTTGGGGAGTAGTCACCCCAGTAATGAAAAAATCATTACTAACCTCTTCCACTCAGTCTGAGAGTTAGGAACATTCAGGAGAACCATCTAACGGAGAAAAAGAACTGGGTAAAAGGGGAGGAGTGGTAAAGGAGGAAAAAAGGAACTAATGTAACAGATCAACGTGGATACACAATAATGGGCAATTTTCATAATGAGATAATAATATACTTGAGGCTTTGAGCCTTGAAGAAGAAAGGAGCTTGATGAAAAGAATCATTATTATTCTTCTCCTTATTATTCTAGTAAAAGACAGATGGCTGCAAACATAAATACTGGCCAGGCTAGAGTCTCTGGTCTGAGAAGGGGGCTGACACAGTGTCTAAAGTTTCTTTTCTGTTTCCAATCTCCCTTGCTCAGAACACATCGCATTGATAAGAAACTGTCATGGGTATTTCAGGGCAAAAGGCACAGGTCTGGGGATGCAGCTTGGGCCCAGTGCCTCATTCTGAGGACCAGTCCACCAGCTTTGCAAGGTAAGAGCTATAACTGAAAAGCTAATATGCAGCCAAGTTCCATGGGCACCCTACTTAGCCACCTCCCCCAACCTCTTGGCTTGCACTTTCCAGAAGGTGGTTTAGCCTGGCATGGATGATATTCCTTGCAAAGTCCCAGGCATAGATAAGGAACCCCATCACCATCAGACCAAAAAGCCACTGGCTATAACACGGAGCTCACAAAATAGGCAGCTCATCTATTCTCCAAGCCATGGACTACTGACAGCTTGGCCTGGGGGGATCTTAACATGGGATCCATGGATGGGCTTATGGGCGAAAGGGGCAGGAGGTGGCAGTCTGTGTCCCCCCTGAAATTGTATGCAAACTTGTCTCTGCACATCTGGGAAGAGGCTCTATGGTCCTCATCAACTTATCAAAGAAGCCTAAGACAGAACTCTTTTAGATGGAGAGAAGCTAGGCAGCATCTCCAGCATCTTGACTCACTAGTATTCAAACTCACACTGAATTTCAAGCAGACAACAGGAAAAGGGCTCTGAAGTCTGAGTCAGGAGACCTGGGCTCGAGGGGCACCCACCTTGGCTTTTTAGGTAAGTCATTTATCCATCTAAGTTCCCCCTCTAGAAGATTAGACCAGACAAGCTTTCAGCTCTCTGCTGATCTAATAATAGTTCCATGATGCATTTCCCCTCCTTCCCTCCAAGAAACAAAAGGGAAATCACCATTGAGACACTTCATCTGAAGCCAGAAAGAGACCTACTCTGAAATCCTGGAGGCAAAGAGCACTTACTTGTAATATGGGCCATTGGAATACACGTTCCTTCTTCTAAGGTGTCAGCTTCTAAGATGAAGAACCAGGAGGAACTTGGATCTGGGTATTCTCTAGCTGGTCTGCAAACCCCAGTGCCAATGAGGCACAGGACAGAGTACTACAGCACATGGAAGTTCACTGATGACCCAAATCCTTTAGCTGACTGTGGCAACTTCCTCCAACTCCCTCACTCTCTGTCTTTATATATGTGAGTGTACGTATGTCTGTGTTACTGTTATACACATCAATTAGTTCATTCTAATTTTCTTGTTTCCTCATTATAGCTAATTAGGAAAAAAAAAGGATTAAAAAGATCAAGGGCCAAGAAGGAAGGAAGGGCAAAAGAGAAGTCAAAAGCTGACTTCCTGCCTAACTGGATCATCAGGCTTAAAGAGTTGCCTACCTTCCTGTGTCTTATTTTAAGTCAAATAAGAGGTTTGAGTTCAAATAAGGGGTTGCAAAGCAAAAAGTCTGGAAAGCCAGGGTAACCCAGGAGGGGTCCCAACCACTTAAAATAACCAGACCAAGACCAAAGCCAATTGTCAAGACATATGCAAATGGAGCCACCACCGTGAGCTTTTATCAGCTTCATTTTAGAAAAAGAGGACCAAGATTATTTACCAGAGTGATTGGAATCGCTAGTTAAGAGAGAGTTCATTAAAGAAGTTTCAATGTTAAGGAAAGTTACTTGGACATTCTTGATAAGCTGGCTGGCTATAGCTTGACATTTATTTGGAAAGTATTAGGTGTCATAACAAATACAATAGCAAATCTGCCATTAGAGAGGGGAAGAAGGGTAGAGAGGGAAAGGGAGGGAGGGAAGGACGGAAGGAAGGGAGGGAGGGAGGAATTTCTACTGATGTATATATAATATGCACCTAGAAAAGTATAACCATCATAAGGGTATACATGAGTATTTGTGGAGAGGGAGTGACTAAATCCTCAGAGAGAGTGAAGTGTAGCTGTGGTTGTAGGATCTGAGGCTTAGTCTCCACTCCCAACTCTGCCACTTAGAATTTGTGTGTCTCCCTGAATGTCAGTTTCTTCTTCTATAACAAGAGGCCGTAATACTCGCCCTCACCCAGCTTAATATCTACGTTACACAACTGTTATTTGAAAAGACCTTGTAAATTATAAAATGCTATCCAAAGAGGAAGGGTTATCGTTATGAGATTTAAACTATGATCTTAATGCATGAGGCAAATTTAAGTCATGAAAACAGAAAGCAGTAGGAAGGATTTCACAGGTGATTTCTTTCCCTGAGCTTTCCAACCCAGCCTGCTAATCGCTCTGCAGCCCCACATATGGGAGTCTGAGGACAGGGCCCAGCCACTCCTATAGCTTCTGCTTCCCTCTGCACTGGTTCATCACCCAGCCACCTGCCACAGTGGGATTCTACCTGCTAGCCACTGGGGGAATGTGTGGGCCAGACTGCCCTGTGGGTCTGGAGGAACAGGGGAGAAATCCAGTTCTTGCCCAAAGGGGCCTTTGGCAAAGCAGACTGGCTTTGAGGCTCCCCAGCAGATTATTCTGGACCAATGTGGCTGAGTCCACACTAGAGGCCCTTAGAACACCTAGAAGCCTCTGTCGAATGGGTGGGACCCCCTTTCTCTTCACCAAACCCTTCCAAGAGCCTCTGTAGACTTTTTTGGTCTGTTTTGGTTCTGGCCCAAACCCTTATTAAGGCCCTAGAGTTCCACACAATACTCTTGCCCCCATCAAGCTCCACTGCATCCAAACAGGGCTGCGTCAAACCTCAACACTGAACGTGTAGATAGATATTTAAAAACTTACATGGAGGGGTAAGGGGTAGAAACTACTATGTGTAAAATAAATAAGCTATAAGGATACATTGCACAGCACAGAGAATAAAGCCAATATTTCATAATAACTTTAAATGGAGATTAATCTATAAAAATATTGAATCACTATGTTGTACACCTGAAACTGATATAATATCGTAAATCAACTATACTTTAATTTAAAAATTTTTAAAAAGTATTAAACTCACACGGGCACATGAGCTAAGGATGAGCAAGCAAATATGGTTTTGTATGTTGCTGGTATGTTCCTAGAAGAGGTTACTTACCAGCCGCGTATTTACCACAGGAAACAGCAGGGCAAGAAGAGCTCCATTCAACATGTGCATCTGTAGCCTGGAGAGGAAAAGAGATAAAGTGCAGGTCACACCCTGACTCTGATGCAGAGGCAGACAAAACTGTGTCAGGTTATGCCATGCCAGATGGGAGAGCATGTAAACAAGTGGCTCTCCGTGTAAAACGGCACTGGAGTTGGCACACACACCTAAATAAATGAAAAGCAGCATATTTCGCATTAACTGAAATATCCTGAAGAGCACCACCGCCACCTCAAAATCCCCCAACCACTCTGTGAACACGCTTTGGTTACAACACTTCATTGCATAACGAGCTCTGGGTTCCCTAAACATGCGGTCAGTCCCAATCTCAGCTCCAACTGTTGCGGCTCAGGCAGCATTACAAAGGGGAACTGCGGGAGCCAGGTGTTATTACACTAGTGTGTTATTACAGTAGAGACCTGTTTCTTAGAGCAAGGCTGCTTATTTCCACAGCCATGCCCAAGGCTTCTCTCCAAACAGAGACCTGGGCATAAAAAGGCTAGCTAATACAACCCAGGGAGCCAAATGCAGCGTTTGCAAATGCGCTCTCCCACCTTCTTAGAAACACCTTCAGGGGCTGCTGTGGGAGGTGGGGAGGGCAGAAGTGGCAGCCTTCCAAACTTTCCTTCATCTATTTTACATACTGGGTTCTGTGATTTAAAAGCAAAACACAGAAGAAAAAAGAGACAGAGACAAGAAAACCACGGGTTCTCCAGCATCGGGTAGGGATACCGTTTCCCAATTCCAGACTTGTTAAAACCCACACTAGGAACCCTTTCTAAGGGGGTTCCTGACTTGCTCAAGAACAAGCAAGTCAGGAACAAATTCTGCTTGTGCGAGCTGTGGGGATGGATTTAAGCACCTTCCTTCATCCAGGCAAGTGGTCCTTTACTACTGAGGGAGAAGCAGAGAATGACAGTGTGTTCGTCCTGGAGAAAAGCTAATTTGACGGGTCACGTACAACCATCGCTGAGTCAGCGTGGCTTCTGGACCTCAAGCTCACTCTCGTGCACTCTCACACACCCACACTCACAGCAGCCTCGTGATACCAGGATCTCTGTTATGTCCTGACTGGGACCTAGAAGAACTTAAGCTCTTCTCTTGGCACTCACAGACGTGTGCCTAAGACTAAGAGACAATGTTATAAGGAGCCCCAAGGGAACAGCACACAAGCCCCAAGGCTGCTGTTTGTTTCTTTCTGCTGCTTGTTGTTACCAATGCTGCCATGATGGTGATGATGTGCACTTAACATATTCCAGGCAAGTATCAAATTAACTGCTGTAAGTAAATTATCTCGCCGAATTTTTACAGCAATCTTATGAGATGGGTACAATTAAGTGTTTGCATTTTGTGGATGAGGAAACCAGGCTCAGAAAAGTGAAGTGACTTTGTCCATGCCACACAGAGGACAGCAGAGCCGCAATGCAAACCCAGGTTTATCTGACTCCAGACCCCTCTCACTGTCTTGTATCAGAGCCTGCCTCCCTTCCTCCATTGCAAATATGACCTCAGGTAGAGGGTCACGGATGCTCCGGTTTCAGGGGTCTCTCTTACCACCTTAAAAGAATGCTGGCATTTACACAAGGCCAAGTAGATATTTGGGCAACAAAAGTTACATCTTGAGGATAATGGAACTGATCCCAAAGGCCCATGGAAGGCCAGAGATAAAGAAGATAAAAGCCAACATCAAGATTCAAAATAACCAATAAATTCCTAGATAAAGACAAGCCTTGTTCTGGGTCCTCAAAATTCAGTTCCACAAGCTCCATATAGGCCAAAGGGTGAATTACACTTAATATATAAAAGGGTCTTGCATATCACTAATTATAAAAAAAATATCTAACACATATTGAGCACTTTCATGTGCCAATCACTGGACTAAGTATTCAAATGCATCATCTCATTCAATCCTCAGTTTTTATTAGAATCAGTATCGTTTTCAATTTCACAGCTGAGAAGACCAAAGCACTAAGTGATTAAGTGACTTGCCCAAGATCAAACAGATAATAAATAAGTGACAGAAGGAAAAGTCACACTCACCAAGTTTCAAGACCGTGTTTTTGCTGCCATACCCTGCACTTCAAATCCATGATATGAACATTACACATGTTGCGTGCGTGTGTGTGTGTGTGTGTGTGTGTATGTGTGTGTGTCAGACAACAGACCAGGTAGGATAAAAGGTTCTGGGATGCCCATGGGGCAGGGAAGGTCATGCCTAAGAGCGACGGAACCCCTAGAGTGCTCTGTTGCAAAACTGACCCTATTACACAGCTTCACTGCCCTCTACAGACCCAGGGCACAGCCCAACAGGTAAATGACTGACCACATCAGAGGCAAAGGCTTTTGTTTTTGCTATATACCACCTCCAGCCTGCCACTCTGAATTCTATTGGGTATTGGAAATAGAAAATGAGCCACCAGAAAATCCAGTGAGAGTTCCCTCATCTGTACAATGGGAATAATAAGAGTACCAACTCACAGAATTATTATAAGGAGTTGATATGTATAAAGTGCTTAAAAAAGTACATGGCATACAGTAAGACTCAGATACTAGAGCTCACCTAAAAGCCCCATATTAAAAGGGGAGAGTGGGCTTCCCTGGTGGCACAGTGGTTGGGAGTCCACCTGCTGATGCAGGGGACGCGGGTTCGTGCCCCGGTCCGGGAAGATCCCACATGCCGCGGAGCGGCTGGGCCCGTGAGCCATGGCCGCTGAGCCTGCGCGTCCGGAGCCTGTGCTCCTAAACGGGAGAGGCCACAACCGTGAGAAGCCTGTGTACCGCAAAAAAAAAAAAAAAAAAAAAAAAAAAAAAAAGGCAGGAGAGAGATCATGAACCAGGGAGGAAAGTCGAACTGTTTTAAAAATTCGAAGTTGGGCTTCCCTGGTGGCGCAGTGGTTGAGAGTCCGCCTGCCGATGCAGGGGACACGGGTTCGTGCCCTGGTCCGGGAAGATCCCACATGCCGCCGAGCGGCTGGGCCCGTGAGCCATGGCCGCTGAGCCTGCGCGTCCGGAGCCTGTGCTCTGCAACGGGAGAGGCCACAACAGTGAGGGGCCCGCGTATCACAAAAAAAAAAAAAAAAAAAAAAATTGAAGTGTGAGAAGGAGATCGACAGAGAGCAAAAGGACAGACTGAAGGCTAGAACCAAAGAGTAGAGCTTAGAGATGGACTCCAGGTCAGTCAGTCACACTTATAAATCTTCTTCTTGCTGGCTAGAACACTTGGCCATTAGCACTGTCGCAAATATTCTGTCAGCTTTTTTTGTTTCTGTGTAGGATACTGTACTAAGTTACCTTAGTTGGTAACAACCTGGGAAAATATGGCAAGTGTTATGGGTTGATTCTCTTTCAGGTCAGTTAATTTCATTAAATTTAGTCCACACACATTAGTCCATTAGTGTGTGTCTAATATCGTTCCTGGTGCTATAGAGAAAAGGAGATCAATATAATGAAGACCTAGTATTTGCCTTCAAGAAGCTGACAAGCTTATTGAGAAGCCAAGAAATAAAATAACTAGAGGAAATGTAGTATAATGGTTAAGAACTTGGTTTGGAATCAAACCTACATTCAAATCCCAGCTTTACCACTTACTGGCTGAGTTGACTCTGGACAAATCACTTAAAATATGTGATTCAGAGACTTCCCTGGTGGTCCAGTGGTTAAGACTCTGCGCTTCCACTGCAGGGGGCACGGGTTTGATACCTGGTCAGGGAACTAAGATCCTGCATGCCCCACGGCATGGCCAAATAAATAAATAAATAATAAAATTTTCAAAAATAAGAAAAAAATATGTGATTCTGTCTCCTCAGTAATAAAATGGGGCTAATAACAGTACCAACTAAAAGAGTTGTTGAGAGAATTTAATGAGGTAAGACCATGTAAAGTGATCAACATAGTGCCTAGGACATAGTAAGCCCTCAATACATGATAACTATTATAGTCCTTAATAAAGCAAGGTAAACGAATATCACATTATTATTCACAATGACAAATGAAGCTATTAAAACCCTCATCAGATGACATATTTGAATTTAGCACTTGATTATAACCAAGAATCAAAAGACATGGAACAGATAAAGTTCTCTGAGTTCCTGGAAAGGAAAATTCATAGAACGAAATTCTCAAAGAAAATTATAAAATATTTTGAACTGGACAAAAATTAAAATACGACATGCCAAAATGGGTGAGATGCTTATAACATGAAATTCTTATATTAGGAAAAAAGTATAGTCTCAAAGCAGTAACCCAAGATTCCACCTTAAGAATCCAACAAAAAGAAGAGCAAAATAAACCCAAAGCAAGCAGAAAGAATAAAATAATAAAGAGCAGAAATCAATGAAAGTAAAAACAAAAACAATAGAGAAAAATCAATGCAACCAAAAGCTTGCCTTTGAAAAAGGCAATATAATTGAAAAACCACTAGGCAGAATGACATGGATAAAAAGAGAGAATGCAAAAGTTATCAATATCAGGAAGGAAAGAAGGAATATCACTACAGTCCCTCAGGAATTAAAAGGATAATAAGGATATACTATGAATATTTCTATGCACATAATTCAAGAACTTAGAAAAAAATGGAGAATTTCCTCTAAAACCACAAACCACTAAAACTCACCAAAGATGAAACAGATAACCTGCACAGTCCAAACCTTGCCATTTGTGACAACATGGATGGACCCTGAGGGGATCATGCTGAGTGAGGTAAGTCAGAAAGAGAAAGACAAATTACTGCATGATCTTAATTATATGTAGAATATAAAGCAAACAAATAAACAAAACAACAAACTCATAGATTCGAAGAACAGACTGGTGGTTGCCAGAGGGCAGGGGGTTGGGGGTGGGTGAAATGGATGAAGGTGATCAAGAGGTACAAACTTCCAGTTATAAAAGAAATAAGTCATGGGGATGTAATGTACAGCGTGGTGATGATAGGTACTGTACTGTATTATTTGAAAGTTGCTAAGAGGGCATATCTTAAAAATTCTCATCATAAGAAAAAAATATGCAACTATCTGTGGTGATGGATATTAACCAGACTTATTGTGGTGATCATTTCACATTATATACAAATAACAAATCATTATGTTATATACCTGAAAGTAATATAATGTTATATGTCAATTATATCTCAATAAAAATGATTCTGTAGTCAAAAATCTGAATAAGACTCAGATGGCTTCAGTGATCAATTCTACCAAGTATTTAAACAACCTGGTCCAGAAAATACAACAGAAGCAAGCATTTCTCAACTCATTTTATGAGGCTATTATTACCCAGATACAAAACCTGGGGGGCACGGGGAGGGGAGGTGGGAGGAGGAGGAAGAAGAGGAGGAGGAGGAAAACTAAAACTAAACTAATATCCCTCATGAACACAGACTCTAAAATCCTCAATAAAATGTTACCAAATCTAATGCAGCAGTATAAAAATAACACTACTCTATGACTAAGTGGGTTTTGTCCTGGTAATGAAAGGTTGACTCAGTATCTGAAATTCAATTAATGAATTCTACCAAATTAATAGTGTAAAGAATAAAAAAGTATATGATCATATCAACTGATACAGAAAAGGCATTTGTCAAAATTCAACATCTATTTATGATAACAAAAATACCAACAAACTAGCAATAGGAAGGAACTTCCTCAACCTGATAAAGGACATCTAAAAATTACTATGCCCAAAATCATACTTAATGATACCGAATGCTCTCCCCATTAACATCAGGATCAAGATGAGGGTGCCCACTCTCAGCACTCCAATTCAACACCATGCCAGTAGTCTTAGCCAGTGAAATAAGGTAACAAAAATAATAGAGATTGGAAAGGAAGAAATAATACTATCTCTGCTTGCAAAGAATTATTGTATTTGTAGAAAATCCCAAGGAATCAACAGGAAAGTTCCTAAAACTAATATATGATTTTAGCAAGGTTGCAGGATTGCAAGGTCAACACACAAACATCAATAACATTTCTACACAATAGTGGTGTAAAACTGGAAACCAATTTTTTAAAAATATATACTATTTACATTATCTTCCCCCAAACTGAAATACTTAGGTATAAATCTAACATTATATATACAGAATCTGTACACTGAGAACTGCAAAAGGCTGATTAAAGAAATCAGAGATCTAACAAATAAAAAGACATACCATGTTAAAGGATTTAAAGGGCTCATCATAAGAAAGATGTCAATTCTCGCCAAAATTATCTATAGATTCAATGCAATTCTGATCAAAATCTCAGCAGGATATTTTGTAGATACAGGCAAACTGACTCTAAAATGTATATGAAAGGGCAAAGAAAGAATAGCTAAGGGCTTCCCTGGTGGCGCAGTGGTTGAGAATCCGCCTGCCGATGCAGGGGATACGGGTTCGTGCCCCGGTCCGGGAAGATCCCACATGCCGCGGAGCGGCTGGGCCCGTGAGCCATGGCCGCTGGGCCTGCGCATCCGGAGCCTGTGCCCCGCAACGAGAGAGGCCACAACAGTGAGAGGCCCGCATACCACAAAAAAAAAAAAAAAAAAAAAAAAAAAAAAGAATAGCTAAAATAATTTTGAAAAAGTAGAAGGTAGATGAAAGAATCACACTACCTGACTGTAAGCCTTACTATATAAAATTATAGCAATCAAAACAATAAAATCTGGCCAAGAAAGGACACATCAAACGACGAAACAAAATAGCCCAGAAATAGACCCACACTGATAGAGTAATTTGATTTTTCATCAGATTTGGAGGCCAGAAGGCAGTGGGGCAATAGGCAGATACATATTCAAAGTGCTAAACAGGTGTGTATTGGGGGGTGGGTTGCCTGTCAACCAAGAATCCTATATCCAACAAAACTATCCTTCAAAATTGAGAGAGAAATTAAGACATTTCCAGAAAAGCAAAAACTGAGGGAGTTTGTTATGACTTGACCAGCCCTGCAAGAAATGCTAAAGGGAGTCCTTCAGGTTGAAATGAAAGAACACCAGACAGTAACCCAAAAGCTGTATAAAGAAATAAAGGTCTCAGTAAAGGAAAATACATGGGCAATTATAAAAGCTAGTACTAGTGTAACAGCAGTTTGTAAATCTAATTTTGTCTACATGATTTAAGAGATTAATACATTTTTTAAAACACAATTATTAGTCTAAAAGCTAGTGTTACTGTTACTTTGGTTTGTAATTCCACATTTTGTTTTCTACATAATTTAAGAGGCTAATGCATTTAAATAGATTAAGTTTGGGGGCATACATGTATAAAGATATAATTTTGTGACATCACTAACTGAAAGGGGTGGGGATGAAACTGTAAAGGAGCAGAGTTTTTGTATATTATTGAAATTAAGCTAATAAATTCAATGTAAAATGTTATAACTTTAGGATGCTAAATGTAATCCCCATGATAACCACCAAGAAAATAGTTGGAGAATATATGCAAAAAGAAATGATTAGAGTGTTACACTACCAAAAAAATCAGCTAAACACAAAAGAGGACAGTAATGCAGGAAATGAGTGACAGAAAGTTATAAAGCACATAGAAAACAAATAGCAAAATGACAGAAGCCCCTGCTTATCAGTACTAACTTTAAATGTAAATGGATTAAACTCTCCAATCAAAACACAGAGATTGGCAGAAAGCATTAAAAAAATATATGATCCAACTGTATGCTGTCAACAAGATACGCACTTTAGATCCAAAGACAGAAATAGGTTGAAAGTGAAAGGACAGAAAAAGATATTCCATGCAAATGGTATCCAAGAGAGCAGAGGTGACTATACTAATATCAGACAAAATAAACCATCAATCAAAAGAGTTTACAGGACTTCCCTGGTGGCACAGTGGTTAACAATCTGCCTGCCAATGCAAGGGACACAGGTTTGATCCCTGGTCTGGGAAGATCCCACATGCCACAGAGCAACTAAGCCCGTGTGCCACAACTACTAAGCCTGCACTCTAGAGCCCATGCACCACAACTACTGAAGCCCACACGGTCTAGGGCCCACACGCCACAACTACTGAGCCTGAGTGCTGCAACTACTGAAGCCTGTGCACCTAGAGCCCATGCTCTGCAACAAGATTAGCCACCGCAATGAGAAGCCCGCGCACCACAACAAAGAGTAGCCCCTGCTCGCCACAACTAGAGAAAGCCTACGTGCTGCAACAAAGACCCAATGCAGCCAAAAAATAAATTAAAATTTATAAGTAAATAAATGTCTGCCCAAATAAAAAGAGTTTATAAGATGAAGAAGAAAATTATTTACTAGTAAAAGGTTCAATACAGCAGAAGATATGACAATTATAAACATGTTGGTACCTGATAACAGACCATCAAAATATATGAAGGGGCTTCCCTGGTGGTGCAGTGGTTGAGAGTCCGCCTGCCAACGCAGGGTGCGTGGGTTCGTGCCCCGGTCCGGGAAGATCCCACATGCCGCGGAGCAGCTGGGCCCGTGAGCCATGGCCACTGAGCCTGCGCGTACAGAGCCTGTGCTCGCAATGGGAGAGGCCACAACAGTGACAGGCCCGTGTACCACAATAATAATAATAATAATAATAATAATAATAATAATAAATATATATATATGAAGAAAAAATGACCAAGTTGATGGGAGAAATAGACAGTTCTACAATAATAGTTGGAGACTTCAATACTCTACTCTCAGTAACAGAACAGTCAGACAGAAGAAAAGCAAGAAATTAGAGGACTTGAACAGCACAATAAACCAACTAGATCTAACAAACATATAGAGAACACTTTACCCAACAACAACAAAATTCACATTCTCTCAAGTGCATTTGGGACATTTCCCGGATAGACCATATGTTAGGTGGCAAACTAAGCTTCAACAGATGTTAAAAGATAGATATTACACAAAATATCTTCTCTAACCATAACAGGATGAAGTTAGAAATCATTAACAGAAGTACAGTTGACCCTTGAACAACATGGGTGGGGGGTGGTTTAGGAGCACCAATACCCCAAGCAGCGGACATCTGCATATAACTCTATAGTTGGCCCTCTATATCCAAAGTTCCATGTTCACAGATTTAACCAACCGCAGATTGTATAGTACTGTAGTATTTATTGAAAAAAATCCGTGTATAAGTAGACCCATGCAGTACAAACCCATGTTGTTCAAGGGTCAACTGAAAAATGGGAAAATTCACAAATTTGTGAAAATTAAATACATTCTTAAACAATCAATGGATCAAAGAAGAAATCACAAGGGAAAGTAGAAAATAAAATGCAAATCAAAATCATAATAAGATACTATCTCACACCATTAGAATGGCTACTATCAAAAACAAAACAACAAATGTTGGCAAAGACATGGACAAATTGGAACTCTTATACACTGTTGATGGGAATGTAAAATGGTACAGCTGCTGTGTAAAACAGTATGGCAGTTCTTCAAAAAATTAAAAATAGAATTACTATATGATCCAGCCATTCCAATTCTGGGCATATACCCAAAAGAATTGAAAGCAGGGGTTCTATGGGATATTTGTACACTGACGTTCATAGCAGCATTATTTACAATAGCTAAAACATGGAAGCAACCCAAGTGTCCATCAACAGATGAATGGATAAACAAAATATGCTATATACATACAATGAAATATCATGCTGCCTTAGACATTTTGACACATGCTACAACATGGATGAACCTTCAGGACATTTTGCTAAGTGAAATAAGCCAGTCACAAAAGAACAAATACTGTATGATTCCACTTGTATGAGGTACCTATCTAGAGTAGTCAAAATCATAAAGACAGAAATGCTGGTTGCCAGGGACTGGGGATAGGAGGTAATGGGATTTATTGCTTAATGGGTACAGAGTTTCAGTTTTTGCAAAATGAAAAGAGTTCTGGAGATGGATGGTGGTGACGGTTGCACAGCAACATAAATATACTTAATGCCACTGAACCGTACACTTTAAAAATGGTTAAGATGTTACATTTTATGTTAAGTGTATTTTATCATAATAAAAAAATGGAAAAAGATCTCATAGAACTGTATGCCAAAAAGTCAACTCTACTGTATGATAATTAAGTCAAATTCAAAATATATGAGAAGCAAAACACTCAACTCTCCCAGCCTCAGCTTTTACACCTACAAAATAAGTGATCCTAGATTCTAAGCCTTTTAAATAGTGCTTTTTCCCTCTAGTTTTAACACTAAAATTTTCCAACATACAGAAAAGTATAAAAATAATATAAAAAGAACCTCTGCATCCAGCATCACACTTCAATAAATTTGAACATTACTGATTTAGTTGAAGTTCCATGTAACCTTCCTGAATACCATTCATCTCCTCTACTCCCTAACCAGATGGAGCCTTTATTCTGAAGGAGTTGGAGTCCTTCCTATGTTTTTATACATTATTACATTTGTATATATCCACAAACCATATACATTGTTGTTTCATGTCTATCCCATTAAATAAATGATAAATGATATACTGTGTGTGTGTACATGCATATCCATCCCCTTCTGCAAATTACATTTCATTCAACATGGCTTCTTCTAATTGTCCATGTTAACACACTTAGTCTGTTTCTCACTGCTGTATATTATTCAATTATATGAGTATATTAGAAGTTATTTATACATTGTCATGTTTTTTTTACATTGTCATGTTGATTTGAAGTCTGGATCGACTTTTTTCCCTTCAGCCAGGAACTACGTTAAGATTTGCTTTCTGTAATTTGTATTATAAAAACAATAGATACATTTCTATCATCCCAGAGCCTAGGGTCCTTCCACTCTGAACTTCTGTTTTCGTAAGCCCTTGGTCTCAGAGTATATACGTTTTGCTCGCTGTGTGAGGCCCCACAGCACAAGCCTGTCATGTAGCAGGGAATGCAGTTAGGATCTTACATCTTTTAACTCACTTATCAGAAAGCATGCCAAAAACCGCTGAATCTAGGTGGAGGTCATAGCCGTGCTTGGTGTACTGCCCTGTTCACCTTTCCATAGGTTTGAAACATTTCAGAATAAAAGTTGGAAAATAAAAAAACAAGTAAAGAAAACCAAACAAGTACAACAGGAAGGCTTGGCTGGCTTTGCCTGTGGGCACGAAGATAAACTTCCTGTTTGCAACTGGTGGTTTCCCACTTCCTTGTTCTGGACCAAATGGGGCTACACAACTGCAGGGCCTCCAAAACCTTTCTTCCTGTGAATTTCATGAAGTTGGCCGAAGGCCCCATCTGGAAAGTGCTCAACTAATGAAAAGGGTTACTTATCCGAAGGCAGTTTTCATTCTGAAATTCTACTTATCTGCATGAAAGTAATTTTCCTTCCCTGGGATCCTAATTCTAACAGTTAAGTTAGTACACAGATGGTGAAGCGTAAGGACAAGGATAATTCTATATATTATTAACACCTATTGATTACTTAGTCTATGTTAGGTTTCACGCTAAGAGATTAACATGGATCATCTCTCATCTAATTGTCACCACCAAAGAAGTAGTTACTATTCAGAGCCTTCTTTGACAAATGAGGAAATTAGATGCTAAGATTTAAGCCTTGCTCCGAAGGCTTAAGAAATAGCAGAACTAAAACCTAAAGCCATCTATTTCCACGGCTTTCTTCAAGATTCCACAAATCATATCTATCCAACAAACCAAATGTCGAATAACAGGGCACGGTTTAAATACATATTATGTCCATTCAAATGATGAAATACTATGCAGTCATTAGAAATCATGTTTAGAAGAATATTTAATGACACTGGGAAACAATCATAGCGTACTAACTTTTACTATATTACAAAGTAGCATGTATAAAATAATCCCAATTTTGTTTTTCATAATGGGCATATATACACAGAAGACTGGGAGGAAATTATACCAACATATTAATGGCGGAATTATCACTTATTCTTATTTTCTTCTTTATTGTTCTGTAACACTTGATGTTTTCCTTATAGTGACTGGATTACTTTTATAATGAGAATGAAACGTCTATTTTTTTTTCTCTCTCTCTCTCTCTCTCCCTCTCTCTCTCTCTCTTTTTTTTGGCCACACCGTACGGCATGCAGGATCTTAGTTCCCCGACCTGAGATTGAATCCATGCCCCCAGCAGTGGAAGCGCAGAATCCTAACTACTAGACTGCCAGGGAATTCCCCCTACTTTTTCATTACCTACTGAACAGCTCCTACATAACTTACCCAAACTTTATCTATTATTCTGTACTGTTTTTCCCTCCTGGAATTACTTTTGCCCAATAATTAGCACAGTAGATTCTGAACTTGGCTTCCAAAAGGATTAGCTGTGCTGACAAAGTACAAAGAGGCCCCAAATGATCAGTCCCCGCTCCTCTGCTGAGAACTCCTTTTCATGCTTTCCCAGATGGGAAAAGTCATCTGTATGTCCGGCCTTGCTTTTACCGGGAAATTGCGTACATTCAAGCACATGTTGAAAGCAGAACAGCCCAACGAGGGAGAAAAAAAAAAAAAAAAAAAAAAAAAAAAAAAAAAAACAGTCCCTGCTCCAAAAACCTTCAGAGAGACTTCCAGGAGAGAATGTGGGGAGATGAAAATACTGAATCAGAATCTGTGGGCCAGGGACTTCCCTGGTGGCACAGTGGTTAAGAATCTGCCTGCCAATGCAGGGGACATGGGTTCAAGCCCTGGTCTGGGAAGATCCCGCATGCCATGGAGCAACTAAGCCCATGCGCCACAACTACTTGAGCCTGCGCGCTGCAACTACTGAAGCCCGGGCACTCTGGGTCCCATGCTCCACAACAAGAGAAACCAACGCAATGAGAAGCTAGCACACCACAACGAAGAGTAGCCACTCGCCGCAACTAGAGAAAGCCCGCATGCAGCAACGAAGACCCAACACAGCCAAAAATAAATAAAATATTTTAAAAAAGAAAGAAACTGTGGTCCAAGACTGTAGAAGTCAAAAATTTCCAGGAGAGAACAAAATTGAATAGGTACACATGGGGAGAAAGGCTGCTTTTGCTGTGTGTGGAAGGGGAGGGGAGACCTGTGAACAATCTGAAAGCTTCTTCCCTCTTCTATGCATTAAGGGAGAATATGTACAGTTGCAGGTAGCAACCTGGCAGTGGCTCAGAGGACCGCAGACACCAGAGCAGCTTCCGTATCAGAAAGGAAATTGGTGTCCTTGAATTGCTGTTTATTTACTATGGATTTTAGGTTCCCAGTATCTTTCCCTCTGAAATCTATAGCATTCATATGTACGGCTTCCTCTCCCGTGCCAAGAACAGTCTTAATAAAGCTGCTCAGGTCAGAGACAGTCTCCCAAACACCCTTTTCAGTCATGAGTCCAAAGCTAGACCAAAAAGCAGCTACCTCTGAGGTGAAGATGCCAAAAGGCTGCTCCTTTGGGGACTCCAGAGCATCTGGTCTGTTGAGCACTAGGAAAGGGGGTGCTGAGACAGTGAAACCATTAAGGCACAGCAGCTTCAGCCTGAGCCCACCTCATGAACTCAGGACAGTCCTAGAGATATGAGTCTCCCTGCGGAGAATAATGCTGTTTAAAAATTTGAGTGTATAATAAATGGGATCTAGAAAAAGAGAGGGTCATGGGGCTACTGAGCTCTCATAATATCATGTGGCCCCAAGGCCAACAGGGCATCAATCTTGCAATGCCAAGATCACATGTCAGGCTGTCCTCATTGCCCTCACGCACCCCCATGCTTCCCTCACCTACCTTGGCTCACACTCGACCTCCAGACCTCTTTCCATCCAGCAATGCACCCCTGCTCTCTGTAGCACAGATGAAATTTCATCTCATCTCCTTCAAAAGCCTCTCCAGATTGAGTCAGCAGACACTCATGACCAAATAATCCTGCTTGCATCACAGGTCCACTCCCTTCCATGGGTACATGAAAATAAGCAGATTTAAGGGGTTCAGCGTTGGGAGGTAGGGGTCCCCGTACCGTACACTTCCTGAGGCAGAGGATGTAAACCAGCTCTGGGCTATGCACTTTTCTTACCTGGGGTGGGGTAGGGGAAGAGCTCTCTGCCATGGGTGCTCACAAAACAGCTAAGCTGGCTGATCACAACCCAAAGCTAGTCACTCCCTTTTCCTCCATCTATTCCTTCAAAATACCCCAGCTCAGAGACAGGAACGTCCCAAAAGGCTGGCTTCCCTAAGAGGTTCCTAGGCCCTTGTGAAACCAAGAATTCCATCCTTTTCTAAAGACAGTTTTCAGCTTGCTCTTCGGCATCCTGGATGCTAAGAGGCTATTGGCACTCAGAGCCCTCTATGGCGGCGGGATCCATGGAGACAGGGAAGGGGGAGTGAGCGCTCGCTACCAAGTGATGATGACATCTTCCTTCCAACAGAGAGCACGAGATTCCGAACTACCCAGCGCTGCCCAAGGCTGCTCCTGGCCATGCCTGCAGTTCACATGACTGGTGGCCCTTCAGCACCAGCCCCACCTTTCAGCTGCAATAGAGAGCTCTTAGATTTCCTCCAACTTCAGCTTCAGATGGTGCACGATCGTATAAATGGATCTGGATATGGTAACTCTGCTCTAAGAACAGCATTAAACATACCAGAGACCTGCTTCCCCCATGGAGATGGGAGGCCACGGTTAGACTTTAGGCTCTTTCCAGGTCTTAGAAACACTGAGGGCTGCCAAGGCTAGAGCTGGGAAGTTGGAGAATGTTTTCCACACCACTGAGAGAAATGTGGCTTGGGGTCCTGAGAGCAGCATTGTTTCCAGAGGTGAAGGGGCCAGGTCTCCAGCTGACAAGTAAATCCTAATGGCACAAGAATCTTGGAAAGGAGGTGCAGCGGCTGTTCCTTTTTATCCAGTGAACCTGTTGTGGTTAATAACCAAAAAACTAGGAGTTTCTAGCCTTGGGAAGAGACCAGATCATCTACAGGAAGCATCACCAGTCGCCAAGAAGGAGGGACGGGCTGGCTTTTCAGTTGCATCTGATATGAACACCTGTGACAGCTGCGGAGGTTCCCCAAGCCTCGGGAGGAGAAAATCTCTACCCTGATCGTTATGCCAGAAAGTGTGACTATAAACTCTGGGTATCTCTATCCCTAAAGAGCGTGGGATGATATCACCAGGATGAACTGCAGCTTTCCAGAACCCCACCCCACTGCAACTATGATATTCCATTTAAATACTCGAGAAATCTGTCTCACTGCCTTTGAGCTTTGAGCAAAGTCCCTGTCTTATTGTACACATGGAATTTCCTCTTCCCTCCTCTCTTTCTGTGTGCTAGATCGAATGGCTCTAAACGCAGGGTCAGCAAAATATGGTCCTCCTGTTATATTTGGGTCGGGAGGGGGTGATTTGTGTGGTAAAATACACATAATATAAAATTTACCATCTTAACCGTTTTTCAGTGTATAGTTCAGTGGCATTAAGTACCTTCACAGTGTTGTGCAACCATCACTGTCATCTGTCTCCAGAACTTTTTCGACCAGTCCTCCTGTTTTTGAAAAGTCTCATTGGAACACAGCCAAACTCATTTGTATACATACAGTATTGTCTACGCCGCTCTCATGCTACAACAACAGGTATGTAGTTAAAACACAGATCATATCACCTACAACATCTAAAACATTTATTATCTGGCCGTTCATACAAAAAGGTTGCCGACCACTGCTCTAAACCAAAATATAGGGAATTCCTTGGCGGTCCAGTAGTTAGGACTCTGCACTTTCACTGACAAGGGTGCGGGTTCGATCTCTGGTCGGGGAACTAAGATACCGCAAGCTGCGCAGCGCGGCCAAAAATTAAAATACATACATACATATATATATATATATATATATATATATATATATATACATACATACATACACACACACATACACACACATATATACATACATACACACACACTGGATTTCTAGTTTAAAATAGCATTTGCTTAACCGCCACTAACACAGCCTCTCCCAGCTTTCCACTAAAATACCTATCAAGATACAGAAAATGAGAAAACTCCCCCAAATTACTGAACACTTAGACTGATGGTCATCCTGTTACAATAATCTGGAAGAAATCTCCATTAACAATAAACCTAAGGCTGAAATGAGAAAAAAACAACCTGGGGCCAATTCGTGCAGCAGAAAGCTGAAACAAGATAGTAAAACACTGAGTCCTTACACCACTGTCAGCCTCATGGCTTAGCAATGGAGAGTTCATCTAGTAATCAGCAAACTGGACAGCCATGCCTCCACTACAGGGCTACTGTTTGCAAGGGAAACCAAGAACTCCCAAAGCTGGTCTATATCCATTTGGAGACTCCTCCCATAAACCAAAAGGGCTGAAGTGATGGCTTTGGTACTGTCACACTGCATTCTGGGAGTGGGAGACTTCACAAGTAAAACTCAGGGACCAATGCATGTTGGAGGCTGTAGTTTTTCACATACTTTATATGTTCAGCGTGTCAGAGAATCTAGTAGTAGGACTAAGCGATTCCATATGCGTCCAGCAGGACCCACCAGATGAAGCTGCTAGACACTGGGAAATGGGTTGGAAGCTCTGTGCATCAACCTGGCCACAAGGAGTGGAGCTGAGAAGGGGTTCTAACCAATACCAAAGAGAATATGAGGACACTCAAATGAAATCCACATACCCTGTGTCTTTAACAAAGAATAAATAAATCTTCCTTCTAATATGCATAAACATACCCCCAAAGACAGCATGCTTCCTATGAAAACCTCTAGCAGGAGAAGGGAAATGCGTATCATTCTGAAGACTTGGAGGAAACACAAAAGTCTACATTTAGTGTCTGAACCAGAAGAAATATTTTAGAAAATGGCATCCTCAAGAGAACACAAGAAAACACGGACTCTGTGAAACAGGTATAGAAAGCCACTGGAATAAAAACATATTGAGAAGGAAAGACACCAAACTGGAGTGAAGAGAAAGCTCAGCAAACCAAGGAAGAATTACAAAGAAATATTGTAGCAGCAGAATTAAATTTCACGTTGGAGATGGCAAAGAGCAGAATCTATCAAATTCATAGTATGGTGGTCAAATCTGAACCTCTCCCAAGTATGCAGAGGAAAAGGAAAGCTGACCTTAGAAATCCAACAAAGGTTGTTATTAGGAAACCTATTAATGTAACGTACCAAATGGGGAGGTCAAAGGAGCAAACCCAAATGAACCTCTCAATAGATTCTCAAAAAGCATTAGCTAAATTCAGCAACCATTCCTGATTTTAAAAGGGGGGGGGTTGATAATTTAAGAATAAATTATTTAACATTATAAAGGATGCTTAATCTTAACCAACAACCAACCTGAGAGTCAATAGAGAAAACACTAGGAACATTTCCACTAAAATCAGAAACAAGGCAAGAATTCCTGCCAGTACTACTATTATTTAACATTGTCCTGGAAGTTCTAGCTAAGACAATCAGACTTGAAAAAAGTTCTTCTCTTTGAAGGGAGATAAAGTTATCATATGGGAGTTGATACTATTAATTTCCAAAATAATCCAAGTGAAGCAACTGAAAAACTACTAGAAGAGTTAAGCATGGTGGCCAAATACAAAATAAACATATAAAAAAATCAAAATCTTTCCTACGTACCAGTAATAATTAGTTTGAAAATATAATAAATAAATGATACCATAAACTACAAACTGTCCAGGAATGACGTTGATGAGAAATCTGCGGGATACACAATCCACACACACCCCCTAGAATAAATTAAGAAATCTACCATATGTCTTTTCCTGGATAGAGAGACTCACTATGGTAATGACATTAATGAAATTTTAGATTTAAAGTAATTCCAATCAAAATAACAGTATTTGGAGGAAAAGTCTGACAAAAGCACTTTAAGTTCATTTGGAAGGAAAAAATGGTTCAGACTAGCTATGAAAAAAGTGTGAGTAAAGAAACAGTCTGGGAAGAATGGTGAAGAGAAATCTGGCCTGCTGGCTGAAACTGGTGGCAAACTCAACAGAGACATCGACGGGATAGTATAACAAGCCACCCAAATAAACCCTAGTGTCGAGAAGGAAGAAATTTTCCTCTGCCCTTCTAGGTTCTTCTGGCTGGTCTGAGAATTCAACTGACAGGAGACAGATCAACAAGAGAAAATCATACAAAAGTTTAATGACATGTATACATGGGAGAGAGCCAGGAGAACTGAGTAACTTGCCAAAATGGCTGGAACCCTCAGCTTAAATACCATCTTCAGCTAAAGAGAAAAGAGGATGCGGAGAGTAGATACTTGGGACTTCGAAGTTGAGGAGGGTGAGATGGGAAAACAAATGTTTGGTAAACAAATGTTTGCTGGGCCATGCAGAGACAAGAGGACACAGAGAGGACTCTGATATCTAGAGTCTGCCTAGAGCTTCCCCTGCCACACCTAGCCCATACTCAGCAGACATCTCTGGTGATAGCTCGGTTTCGGAAATAGGCCCTTTATCTAAATTCTTTAGGCAGCTAACGGGGGGGGGGGGGGTGGGGGGGGTGGTAAAAAGAAAGACTGCCTGAGTCTTCCATTTCTTAAAAATAAAAATAGTCAGCCAAAATTAATCCTCATGCCAAAGAGACACATTTTGGGGTTGGCAAATTTTGCTCCCATATGCTAGCATATATAAGAATTTATGCTTGATAAAAATGTGACAGCAATAATCATAGGGAAATAGTTAATCAACAAACAGTGCTCAAATAAATGACAATTTGGGGAAAAATGTTATATCCCTACCTCATACTATGTACAAAATGAATTTCAGATAAACTGACAGCTAAATATTTACAAAACATGGGCTTCCCTGGTGGTGCAGTGGTTGAGAGTCTGCCTGCCGATGCAGGGGACACGGGTTCGTGCCCCAGTCCGGGAGGATCCCACATGCCGCGGAGTGGCTGGGCCCGTGAGCCATGGCCGCTGGGCCTGCGCGTCCAGAGCCTGTGCTCCGCAACGAGAGAGGCCACGACAGTGAGCGGACCGCGTACCAAAACAAAAGCAAACAAAAAAACAAAAACATTAAAAAACTAGATTGTCTATCTGATCTTAGAATGCTAAAAGTCTTCAAGCACAAAAGCATTGGAAGAAATTACCATGGTCTGAAGGTGGTGCAGAAACCAATCACCGTGACCAATAAAAATGTAAAATATACATCAAAAGCATCATCAACAAGTTAGAAGGCAGTCTGGGGAAAACAATTACTGCAAAGGTGATAAAGGATTAGTATTCTTTATATGGGGACAACTCATGCAGATCATCAAGAGGAGAAATACCTTTACATCAAAAAACTGAGAACACAAAAGTGACAATTCACAAATTAAAATACATAATGAGTAATAAAGCATAGTATGCTTATGTTTGGAATTTTCTATAATGAAATTTGAAGGGAAAAAAAAACTGAGGAAAAGGGCAAGGAGAAAGCAAAAGAAAAGCAACCAGTGAGACGTGGCGGGGAGCTGGGAAGTACCTGCCCGCTTTCCTTTCCCTTGGGTTGCAAAAGGGAATCTTATTTATTAAGAACCCAAGAGGCAGGCTGGTTCATATTATGTGACAGGGTATTTTCCCTAAAGGTAACTGAGACAGGTACCTTTTTTTTGAAATTAGTAGCAGGGCAGTAAGCACAGAATGTTCTCTTAAGGATATATTAGTTTTACTCAAACCTGAGTGACAGAAAGAATTCTGTGGCTTGGATATTGAAGATGGTAGATAGCTCTTCAGATGAGAACCACTCAAAACAGCCAAATGAATAAAAAGGAAATGGCTCAGACTCAGAGACACACAACAACACTGCCTGTACAGACACAACACAACGAGCAAGTCTGGTGCTGCTATATGAGCATCCACAGCATGAAGGAGCCAGGAACGGGATGGGGGGATAAGAGTCTAAATGCTGCCAGGCCGGAATTCTAGCAGTTGGAGGTCAAAAGAGCACCATGCCCAAGTTGCTGCAGTGGTGGACCAGGTAGAAACCCCTTCCAATCTTAGCTCCACGTTCTAGATGCATGCCTTTCCTTTAGGCAGCCAGTTACAGCAGCAGACTTAGCAAGTCACATGTCAACTGTGGGCCACATAAATGAAGCACTATGGGACCCAGCCAGAACACTGGGGAACCATCATTCCCAATTGTCAAGTGCAGCGTGGGAACCCTGTGGACAGTCCCACCCCTTCCCCACCCTAAAGAGAACTGCCAGCCCTTGCCCAGCATGGCGCACCATAGTCCTTTCCTGCAGCGACTGGGCATCCCTCCATAAAGAGCATGCCAGCCCCTGCTTAGCTGGGAAGCAGACAAACTCATATGTGGCTGGCACAGCAAAGGGCCGAAAGAAAAAACAAGAGGTGGGTAAGACAGCGCTAGTCAATGAACCCACAGCAGTGCCGCACGTCTGTGTACACTGAAATTTATGACATTTTAAATAGGATGCTGTCATGGTTTTTAATCCTTTCAATAGTACCAGAAGAGCTGAAAATATTCACTTCAGCAACATAAGGCAATGATTAGGAGCACTGGCTCTGTAGTCAGAGAGACATTGGATCAAATCCCACCTATACCACTTACATGCCACTTAAATCACATAAACTTTCAGAGCCTGTTATCTTGATCTAACTGAGGATACTATCTGTACCTCCCACATAGGTTTGTTGGAAGGATTAAATTAGATCATTCATGTTAAATGCTTCCCGCCTTGACTAGACACACAGTAAAACTGATTATGAGCATTAGCAGGAAAAGGAAGAAAGCCAATCCTGACTCTGCCACTGTGTAATTTTAGCCAAGTTATGTAAAACCTCTTGTCCCCAACTGCTTTATCTGTCATGTGGATATAATGTATTCCTTATCTCATAACATTATTTGAAGGATTAGATAAGATCGTTTCAGACAAAGTACTTTGAAAACAGTAAACAGAGCTATACTAATATAACATGGAGTAATTCTTTTAAGAGCTGTCTACTTTCTAAAACACTGATTTTCAACTAATTTTTTTTAAAAAAAGGCAATCCCAAAGGTGACATACTGTATGATTCCATTTATATTGACATTCTTGAAATGACAAATTTATAGACGTGGAGAACAGATGAGTTGCCAGGGGTCAGGGACAGGGCACAGGTGGGAGGGTAGTGGACGTGGCTTTAAAAGGGCAACAGGAGAGATCCTCATAGTGATGAAACTATTCTTTGTCTTGACTGTACGGCTGTGATATTGTACCACAGTTTTGCAGTAGTTTACAACTGGAGGAAACTAGTTAAAGCGTACATGGGATCTCTCTGTATTTTTTACAAGTGTTTCTAAATTATAATGATATATTTATTATATAATATTTTATATATTTATCTCAAAATACAAAATTTAATTTAAAAATTTTGTAGACAATGTGAGTTCATGATAAAATGGGGGAAAACCTGGGATATCAAGTGAACAAAGCAGAATAGAAAATTATAATTAAAGAAGACAAAAAGTGGGGCTTCCCTGGTGGCGCAGTGGTTGAGAATCCACCTGCCAATGCAGGGGACACAGGTTCGTGCCCCAGTCCGGGAAGATCCCACATGCCGCGGAGCAGCTGGGCTCATGAGCCATGGCCGCTGAGCCTGTGCATCCGGAGCCTGTGCTCTGCAACGGGAGAGGCCACAACAGTGAGAGGCCAGCGTACCGCAAAAAAAAAAAAAAAAAAAAAAAGAAGACAAAAAGTAAAGAAATAAATTATATAAATCTTCAGATTAGGAAAAAACAGGAAAAGGAAATCAATAAAGATAAAACGTTGAAAATTAAGTGTATACACACACACACACACACACACACACACAAATAAAATAAGGTAAAAAGGATAAATATATCCAAAACCAGGTTCTATAAAGCAACCAAAAATAGATAAAAGTGCTTACTAACCTGACTAAAATATAAAATATAAGAGAGAGAACACAAAACCA